>NC_080112.1:18197058-18869558 GCF_950005125.1 Chionomys nivalis | reverse complement strand
CGCAATTAGGAAGAAGTCTAGTCGCCGGAACCGGAGCAGGAAGTAAAGAGAGAGAGGAGGGAAGTGGCCGCTTTTTTTAAAGGGAAAGATACCACGCCCCAATGGGCTGGTATCTTGGTGGCTATTGACTGAAGGAGCGGAAGGACCTCCCGCAACAAGAATGTAATTGAAAAGAGAAGGGAGAGAAGGGGGCAAGATCTAGGGAAGAGGAGAGATGAGGGAAGAAGGTAAAATTAGGGTGGAAAGGAGAGGAAACATGGAGTAGGAAAGAGGAAGGAGAAAAAAGTTTAGAGACAAGTGAAAAGAGAAGAGCAGAAATGAGGGAATTGAAAGGAAGATGGAAAGAAAGTGGATAATCAAAGAGAAGAAATGGAGGAGGGTAAATAAGGGAGGAGAGAAACATGGGAAGAGGGAAGAGAAGATAAACAGGAAATGGAGAAGGGAATGAAGATGGAATGGAGATGAGGGAAGAGTGAGGAAGGGGAAACATGCAAAAGGAGAAGAAAGAAGATGAAGAGAAGGTAAGGGAAGAAGTTAGAGAATAGAAGAGGAAACAATTTGGTAGAGGAGAAAGTAGAAAAGAGAAAAAAGGAGAGGAGGGGTGGGAAAAGCAGGAAAGTGTAAGAAGAGGGTTTTAGAACAGTAAGTAAAGAGGCAAGATGAGAAAGGAGGGAAGAGGGAAGATGAGGGGAGAGGAGATAGGAGGAAAGGGTGAATGAAGGAAGAGGAGAGAACAGGGAAGGGAATTAAGAAGGAAAAGGGAAGAGAAAGCAAGTGGGGATGTAAGATGAGGGAAGGGAATGGAGAATGGAAGATGAGGAAAGAGGAACTGGAAGGGAAGAGCTATGAGAAGTAAGTGGAGGGGGAAAGGAAGAAGAAGGAGATGGAGAAGAGAGAAGAGAAAATATGAGGGAATGTGGAAGAAAGGAGAGAAGGGAAGTGGGAAATTTAGTAATGAGGAAAGAGCCAAGACGAGGAAATAAGAGGGAGGAAGAAGGAGTAGAAAATAATATAAAGTGTGGAAAAGGATGGAAGTGGGAAGAGGAAGGAAAAGCAGGGATGAGGGAAGACTGCAGATTAGAGAAGAAGAAAAAGGAAAGTAGAGGGTGAGGGGGAAGGAAGAGGTGAGAATATCCTTTAAAGGAGGGAGCAATGGGAGACGGACGTTGAGAGAACGAGGAGGAAGGCGAGAAAATGGCGTCCACGGATTACAGTACCTACAGCCAAGCTGCAGCCCAGCAGGGCTACAGTGCTTACACCGCCCAGCCAACTCAAGGATATGCACAGACCACCCAGGCATATGGGCAACAAAGCTATGGAACCTATGGACAGCCTACTGATGTCAGCTATACCCAGGCTCAGAGCACTGCCACCTACGGGCAGACAGCATATGCGACTTCTTATGGACAGCCTCCCACTGGTTATACCACTCCAACTGCCCCTCAGGCCTACAGCCAGCCTGTCCAAGGATATGGCACTGGTGCTTATGACACCACCACTGCTACAGTCACCACAACCCAGGCCTCTTATGCAGCTCAGTCTGCATATGGCACCCAGCCTGCCTACCCAGCCTATGGCCAGCAGCCAGCAGCCACTGCACCTACAAGACCACAGGATGGTAACAAGCCCGCTGAGACTAGTCAACCTCAATCTAGCACAGGGGGTTATAACCAGCCCAGCCTAGGATATGGACAGAGTAACTACAGTTATCCCCAGGTACCTGGGAGCTACCCCATGCAGCCAGTCACCGCACCTCCATCCTATCCTCCTACCAGCTACTCCTCTTCACAGCCAACTAGTTACGATCAGAGCAGTTACTCTCAGCAGAACACCTATGGGCAACCGAGCAGCTATGGACAGCAGAGTAGCTATGGTCAACAAAGCAGCTATGGGCAGCAGCCTCCCACTAGTTACCCCCCTCAGACTGGATCCTACAGCCAGGCTCCAAGTCAATATAGCCAACAGAGCAGCAGCTACGGGCAGCAGAGTTCATTCCGACAGGACCACCCCAGTAGCATGGGTGTTTATGGGCAGGAGTCTGGAGGATTTTCCGGACCAGGAGAGAACCGGAGCATGAGTGGCCCTGATAACCGGGGCAGGGGAAGAGGGGGATTTGATCGTGGAGGCATGAGCAGAGGTGGGCGGGGAGGAGGACGCGGTGGAATGGGCAGCGCTGGAGAGCGAGGTGGCTTCAATAAGCCTGGTGGACCCATGGATGAAGGACCAGATCTTGATCTAGGCCTTCCTATAGATCCTGATGAAGATTCTGACAACAGTGCAATTTATGTGCAAGGTTTAAATGACAATGTAACCCTGGATGATCTGGCAGACTTCTTTAAGCAATGTGGGGTTGTCAAGATGAACAAGAGAACTGGGCAACCCATGATCCACATCTACTTGGATAAGGAGACAGGAAAGCCTAAAGGTGATGCCACAGTGTCCTATGAAGATCCGCCAACTGCCAAGGCTGCTGTGGAATGGTTTGATGGAAAAGATTTTCAAGGAAGCAAACTTAAAGTTTCTCTTGCCCGAAAGAAGCCTCCAATGAACAGCATGCGGGGTGGCATGCCACCTCGTGAGGGCAGAGGGATGCCACCACCACTTCGTGGAGGTCCTGGTGGCCCGGGAGGTCCTGGAGGGCCCATGGGTCGCATGGGAGGCCGTGGAGGAGACAGAGGGGGCTTCCCCCCACGAGGACCACGGGGCTCCCGAGGGAACCCCTCTGGAGGAGGAAATGTCCAGCACCAAGCCGGAGATTGGCAGTGTCCCAATCCGGGCTGTGGAAACCAGAACTTTGCCTGGAGAACAGAATGCAACCAGTGTAAGGCCCCCAAGCCTGAGGGCTTCCTCCCGCCACCCTTCCCACCTCCGGGTGGTGATCGTGGCCGAGGCGGCCCTGGTGGTATGCGGGGAGGAAGAGGTGGACTTATGGACCGTGGTGGTCCTGGAGGAATGTTCAGAGGTGGCAGAGGTGGAGACAGAGGTGGCTTCCGAGGTGGCCGTGGCATGGACCGAGGTGGCTTTGGTGGAGGAAGACGAGGTGGTCCTGGGGGTCCTCCTGGACCATTGATGGAACAGATGGGAGGAAGAAGAGGCGGACGTGGAGGACCTGGGAAAATGGATAAAGGCGAGCACCGTCAGGAACGTAGAGACCGGCCCTACTAGAGAGACCTGCAAAGCTGCATTGACGACCAGATTTATTTTTTAAACCAGAAAATGTTTTAAATTTATAATTCCATATTTATAATGTTGGCCACAACATTATGATTATTCCTTGTCTGTACTTTAGTATTTTCACCATTTGTGAAGAAACATTAAAACAAGTTAAGTGGTAGTGTGCTGAGTTTTTTTTTTCCTTTTAAAGATGGTTGTTTTAAGATTTAACAATGGGAACCCCTTGTGAGCATGCTCGGTATCATTGTGGAGAACCAAGAGGGACTCTAATTGTAACAATGTTCATGGTTGTGATTTTTTTTTTTAAATAAAATTCCAAATGTTTATAAAAAAAAAAAAAGGAGGGAGCAATGATGTGCAGGAAGTAGAGAAGTTATGGTAACAGGAGAGAAATAAAAAGATGTTGAAAAGAGAAGAGGGAAGTGGGGAGCAGAGAGGAGGACAGAGAAGGAAAGAGGGTGAAGAGGGAAGAGTAGAAAAAGGAGGAAAGAGAGAAGAGGACAGAGAAGGAAAGGTAAGAGGAAGGATGAGGTAAGAGGAAGGGGAAGGAAGAGGAGGAAAGTATAAGTAGGGATATGAGGAAAAAGGAAGAAGAAGAGAAAAGAGGAGCAAGATTGCAATAGGAGAGAAAATATAGTTGGCAGAGTAGGCAAGAAGAGGAAAGATGAGAATAGGATTATGAAAGAAGAGAACAGGATGGAAGATCTGGAAGGAGGAAGGAGGGAAGAGCCACAAGGAAGCAATAGAAGGAAAAGGGATGATAGAGGAAATGGAGGAAAGGGGACTGTGGGAATAGGAGATAAGAGGGAAGAGATAAAAGAAGAAAAAGGATGAAGGAAAGAAAAGAAAGGAGAGAATGGGATATAAATAGGAGGAATGAGGTGCATGGAGAAGAGGTGGAAAGACAGGGAAATTGAAGATAAGAAGTAATGGCAAGAGAGATGAGAAAGGAAGAGAAAAGAAATGGGAAGAGGGAAGAAGGTCAAAGTGGAAAAGGGATGGTGGAGGAAGAGAGAAGACTAAAAAGGAAAAAGGAATAGCAAAGATGAAGAAGGAGAGAGAAACTGAATGAGGAGACAAAAGAGAAGAAGGGGTAAACGAGGAGGAATAAGAGGAAGGAGGGAAATAGAGTTAAAGAAAAGGAAGGCTGGAGGAAGGAAGAGAAAAGAGGAGTGAAGAGCAAAGAGGCAGTAGAAGGAAGAGAAGGGAGGTGTGAAGGGGAAGGAGAAATGTAAGAAAAGTATGGAGGAGAGAAGAAGCAACAGGGAGAGAATGGAAGTGGAGGGTGGTGAAAGAGGGAAGAATAAGAAAAAGAGAACACTAGAGGAGAGGATGGAATACAAGGGAGGATGGAAGTGGAGGGAGGGGGACTGAAGTGGGAAGAGGAAAAAGGTTGGAAAACTGAAGAGAGAAGCAGAAATTTAATGCAGAAAAGAAGAAAGGGAAGAAGATTGAGAAAGGGAAAGGAAAGGGAGGGGGAGAACAAATAAGAAGGGTAGTGGAGAAATGTAGATGGAGTAGAAATGGGAAAGAGGAAGAGAATGGAATATAAAACAGAGAGGGGAAAGTAGAAGGGAATAGCAAGGAGGAAAGTATAGGAAGAAGGGAGGAGGGAGGACAATAGTGGAGAGAGGCATGAATAGGGAGGAGGGAAGAGGACAAATGACAGGAGAGCAGGGAAGAGGGAAGAATGTGAAAGAGGAGGAGAGAAGAGAGAATGGGAAAGAAGAGTGGGAAGAGGAGGAAATTGTAAAAAAAAATGTCAGGTAGCGGAAGCAATAGGGAAGAGAAGGCAGGAGGGAAGAAAAAGAGGAGAAATATTAGAAAAGGAAAGAGGATAAATGGAAATTGAGAATGGAAAAGAGCAGTATAGAGGGGGGAAGATTAGAGATGGTCAAGAGAATTGAGTGGTGAGGAGGGAGGGGGAAAGAAGGAGAAAGGAAAAGGTTCAAGAAGGGAGAACAAAGGGACCAAAGAGGAAAACTGTGGGTGGAAGAGGAAAGAGTTGGGAGGAGGAAGGAAAGAAGGGTAGAGAGGAGGGAGGACACATGAGAAGGGAAGAGAGAAGATGAGCAAGAAAAAGGGGGAAGAGGAAAGAGGATTGTAGAGGGAAGAAGTGGAAGAAGAGTAAAATAGAAAAGAGAAAAGAGAGGGAAATGTAAGTAGGGAGGATGAATGAAGGGAAGAAAAGTAGGAAGAAGAAAGGAAAGGGGTTAGGGAAGATGATGGAGGAGGAAAGAGGAGGGAGGAGAGAAGAAGAGGGAAGAGAGGAGTGTTGAAGAGGAAGGAATATTCAGGAGGGAAGAAGAAAGAGGAGAGAAAAGGGAAGAAGATTGCAGAGAAAACAGAAGGAAGGAAAAAGAGGAAGATGAAGGGTAGAAGAGGGTGGAAGCAAGGGGAAGAGGTAATTGGATAAGTGGGAGGGAAGAAAAGATATGGGAGTTATAAGGAGATATGAGGGAAGAGGAGGGACTAGGGAGGATGAAAGAGGATGGAGGAGGAGGAAGAAGGTGGATGAAAGTAAAGGCATGAGGTAATAGGGAGAAAGAGTGAAGATGAGGGACAAAGGATGAGTAGGGAAGAAAGAAGATGACCTAAAAAAGAAGAGGAAATATGAGTGAGGAAGAAGGAGACAGAAGAAGAAAAAGGATAAGGAAGGAAAGAGCAATAAAGAGCAGGTAGAAAGGAAAGGGGAAGAGGAGGGAGGAGAAGGAAAGAGGCAAGAATAGAGAAATATTTAGTGGTAGGCAGAGAAGGGAGTAGGGAAGAGAAAGGAATAATTTGGAGAGAAGGGGAGAAAGGTGAATGCAGGGAAGAGGGATTTCACTAAGGAGGAGGGAGGGAAAGAGAAGAATAGAAATACAGGGAAATGGATGAATAGAGAGGAGGAAATATATGGAGAAGGGATGAAGGGAAAAGGAAGGACAAAGGAAAATCATGGAGGAAGAAAATTGAAGTAACAGGGGAGAAGGGGGAACAGGAGGGATGAGAGAAAATGGGAGAGGAAGAAGAAGGGAAGAGGAAGGAAGAGAAAGGAGGAAAGAGGAGGGAGAACTAGACAGGATGAGTGAAGAGGAAGGAGGATGTCTCAAGAGGTATGTGGAAAAGATGGGTGGGGAAAAGAGGGAATAGGAGGGAAGAGAGAAGCGGAAGGAGGAAGGAAGTGTAGGGAGGGGATAAGTGGAAGGATGCAAGAGGAAAGAGGAGGCAGGAGGGAAAAGAAAGAGAAGGGAAGACTAGGAAGGAGGAAATTTGAGAAATGGTAGGAGATGTAGTAGAGGGATAAAATAATGAGGGGAAAGGTAATAAATAGTAGGGAGACTAGGAAGTAGGAGAGAAAGGTGACACAACAGCAGACATAAGCAAACATTTGACAGTGAAGTGGACGGCAGAAGAATGGAAAGGTCTTGAGTATTCAGAAGACCCCATGAGTCTGGGCAGATGGTCAGAACCATGGTGACAAAACAAAAAGGAGCCTGGGGTGAGTTTGTAAAGCTATAGGACATTTAATGTATGTAGAGTTGACTGAAGAGGAAGGGCAGATCATAAGGTTGATGGTAGATCACTGGGGAAGAATACAGGAGAATAGAATGTAGATGAAAAAGAGAGAAGGAGGCACACTGAAAAAGGAACTAACTGTCATCAGGACAACGGAAAATTGGGGAAGAGAGCAGGAAGCTCAGGAACAGGGTAGAGGTGAAGGGAAGAGGCCAGACACTGCAGGGTGGTGAGGAAACAGCTTAGGGGGCATTAGAAGGATGGTGTGGAAAGAAGATGAGGCTGAACACAAGATGTTGGAGGTGACAGGAGATTAGGAATGGGGGACAAATGGAAATGTCAGGAGTCTGAGAGGAAGGCAAGATGTATGCTGCAGGGAGGATCATGTACCAGACACCATGCACCAGTATTGGCAATTGGCTGGGTTGTGAAAGAAGGATGAAGTTGATGGATAGGGAAGAAGAATAAAGACAAGGATACCCATGGGCATAAAGAGTAAAACCCTGGTGTGGGCAGGAAATGGGCATGGTATGGGTTCAGTTTGTACTCTGAAAGAGAGGAAGTGGCTCATATATATGGCAAAATGACGGGGATAGACAGGAAGCTAGGAAGGAGGACAGGAAGAGGTGCAGGTGATCAGAAGCAATGTGTGAGGGAAAGAGAGTGAAGATGTAGATAGGAGAATAAGGAGGGTGATAGGAGGCCTGGGTTTGACTGTAGGCTAACATGATCAGGGTGAATGGTGAAAAAGAAGACATGTATCAGACAGAGCAGAAGGCTCATAGAAAGGTGGGAGCCTGCTGCACAAGAGAGGGCTGGAAAACATGCCCACAATTTCAGAAAGACCAGGGGAGACTTGATGCGAACAATCAGTCTCAGCACTCAGGACAACTGTCTAATCTTTTACAGGCCAGAGGTTTGATACTAAACTTGAACCTAGGGTTCACAATGTCTTCAGCTCCATGCTAAGGGCATCTGAGGGACTCTTCTGCCCAATCCTGGGGCCAGAGATCCAATTGCTTCTTCAAACATACACTCAGGCATTCATAGAAAATTAGTAATTATTCTTTTTTTTATTGTTTATTTATTTATTAAAGATTTCTGCCTTCTCCCCGCCACCACCTCCCATTTCCCTCCCCCTCCCCCATCAAGTCCCCCTCCCTCATCATCCCTAAGAGTAATCCAGGTTCCCTGCCCTGTGGGAAGTCCAAGGACCACCCACCTCCATCCAGGTCTAGTAAGGTGAGCATCCAAACTGCCTAGGCTCCCACAAAGCCAGTACGTGCAGTAGGATCAAAAACCCATTGCCATTGTTCTTGAGTTCTCAGTAGTCCTCATTGTCCATTATTTTCAGCAAGTCCGGTTTTATCCCATGCTTTTTCAGACCCAGGCCAGCTGGCCTTGGTGAGTTCCTGATAGAACATCCCCATTGTCTCAGTGTGTGGGTGCACCCCTCGCGGTCCTGAGTTCCTTGCTCGTGCTCTGTCTCCTGCTCTTGATTTGGACCTTGAGATTTCAGTCCGGTGCTCCAATGTGGGTCTTTGTCTCTGTCTCCTTTCATCGCCTAAATGTTTTGCTTTGGGTTCACCTTTTTAATTAGCTTCTCTAGGACCACGCATAATGATTCTTGAGAGGGGTTTTTACTAATTGGAAAAATATTTGCCTGCTCCTGTGATAGGTGAAGAATGGAGCTCTGGAGGGAGTTTTTGGTAAGGGTGGATTCTAAGTAGCATTTATATCAGGTTGTAGGGAAGGTAGGAGATAGAGTCTCAGGAAAGTAGAAGGGAAAAGGTTACCCTATTGTAGGGCAAAATACTTAGAGCAGCAAGAAGGGAAGGTGCCTATAGAGGATGTTTTCAGGGTCAAATCATGAAGTTTAATCTAGTTAGTGTGGCAAAGAAGTCTTATTTTAAGATTAAGTTATCTATTAGGTGAAGAAACAGGGGAGAGAGGCAGGTTTGTTGGTCCATTTATTTAATCACAACATAAGGGAGGCATAAGAAGGTGGATCTCTGAGGGGCAGGTCAGCATGTCCTACTGATCATGTTTCAGGGCAGCCAGGGTGGTCAAACAGAGAAATTCTGTCTAGATAAACAGAAGAAAAAGGTGGAGGAGGAGGAGGAGGAGGAGGAAGGGGAGGGAGGGAATAAGGAAGGAAGGAAGGAAAGAAGGAAGGAAGGAAGGAAGAAAAACAAAGAAAGATGAGAGAAGAGAGGAGGAAAAAGTGATGAGGCTGGATAAAAGAGAGAAATAGGAAGGTGAGGAAATAGGAAGGCCAAGAAAAGAGGAGGGAGGAAAAAAGTGAGAAGGAATAAGGAAGAGGAAAAAGAAGAAGGGAAGGGGAGAGAAGAGGGAAAAAGTGGAAAGAAGGGAAAGAAGATTTAGGAGAAAAGGAAGAGAGAAAAAGAGGAAGACAGAAGAAGTGCAGGAAGCAAAAAGACAATGGAAGAGGAAAAAGTAAGAAAGAATGGAAGGTGAAACAGGAGGGAGAAGGAGAGGGAAAGGGGGGAGGAGTGAAGTATGGGAATAATGAGGCAGGGGGAGAAGAAAACAGAGTAAAGAGGCAAAGAGGATAAAAGATATAAAAGGAAAAATGAGGAAAGAAAAGGAAAGAGCAAAGAAGTGAAAGGAATAAAGTAGAGGGGGAAAAGAAGAGGAAGAAACAAGTATGATGATAGAGGGAAGAAGTTGGAGAAAAGAGGAGAAAGAAGGGAAGATAGAGAAGAAGGGAAGAGTGGGGAAGTGGAAACATAGACAAGGAGGGAATAGGGAAGAAAAAGAGGGAAGTGGAAGTATGAAGGAAAATTAATAGGAAAAAGGATGAGTGAAAAGAAAGAAGAGGTGCTAGGAGGAAAAAACAGGGAGGAAAGAAGATGGAAGAATGAGGGAAGAGGAAGAACAAAGAAAGGACAAAGAAGGGAAGAGAAAGAAGAGTGGAGGGAAGAAGAGGGATGAGGAATGAAGAGGCAGAGGAGGAAACAGGAAGTAGGAGAAAAGATGAAGGATGAGGAAGAACAGAGGGAAGAAGATGGAGATGAGAAGAAGAAAGGGCGTGGAGGAGGTAAGATAGACAAGGAAGGAAGAAGAGAAAAGAGGATGGGAGGTGATTGAGGAGGGAGAGGGGAATTACACTGAGGAATGAGCAAGACGAAAGAAGGAAATATGAGGAGGTAAGTGAATAAAAGACAATTAGAAAGAGAATTGAAGAGGGAAGAGAAAGAAAGAGGAGGAAATTATTAGGACAGGAGATAGAGGAGACTAAAAAGAAGAGGAGGGAATAAGGAAAGGAGGAGGGAAGAGTAGAAATCAAGGAAGTGATAGAACCTTCATCTAGCGATGGATGGAGATAGGGACAGAGACCCACACTGGAGCACCGGACTGAGCTCCCAAGGTCCTAACGAGGAGCAGAAGGAGGGAGAACATGAGCAAGGAAGGCAGGACCACGAGGGGTGCACCCACCCACTGAGACAGTGGAGCTGATCTATTGGGAGCTCACCAAGGCCAGCTGGACTGTGACTGAAAAAGCATGGGATAAAACCGGACTCTCTGAACATGGCGAACAATGAGAGCTGATGAGAGGCCAAGGACAATGGCACGGGGTTTTGATCCTACTTTATGTTCTGGCTTTGTGGGAGCCTAGACAGTTTGGATGTTCACCTTCCTAGACCTGGATGGAGTGGGGAGGACCTTGGATTTTCCACAGGGCAGGGAACCTCGATTGCTCTTGGGGCTGGAGAGGGAGGAGAAGAGGAGTGGAGGGAGGGGGAGATGAGCAGGAGGAGGGGGAGGGAAATGGGAGGCGGGGAGGAGGCGGAAAATTTTTTTTCAATAAAAAAAAGAAATCAAGGAAGTGAAAAAGAGAGACAAGGAAGGAAGAGGATGGAAGAAGAAAGAAGAAAGAATAGAAAAGAAAAGGGAATAGAAAAGAGGAGGGTCCAGGGAAGAGGGGGGAAGAGATTAAAGGATGCTGGAGCCAAGAAAAAAGAAGAGATAAAAGAAAGAAAGAGGAAAAAAGTGGACAGAGTATAGAAGAGGAAGGTGAAGAGAGGAGAGGAGAAAAGGGAATAGGAAGGAGTAAGAAAGGAAAGGGACAAGTGTGGAGGGGGTAGAAGGGAAGAAGTTGAGAGAAGATGGAATAAGAGGGAGGGGAAATGAATGGAAAGAAGAGGGAGGGGCACAAAGGGAGAGGGAAAGAGGAACACTAAGGAAGTTGGAAGAGGGGAGAAGAGAAAGGAGGCAGGAAAAGGAAGAAACAAAAAAGAAGAAAGAGTAGGTAGAATTAAAGTGGAAAAATTGAAGAAGTGGGAACAAGGACAGAAATATAAAAAAGGAGAGGGAGTAATGAAAAGGAGAAAAACAGGAAAGAGTCAAGTGATAGAACAGGAGAAAAGTAAAGGAAGCAATTGAGATTTAGGACAAGGAGGAATGATGAAAGAAAAGAGAGAAATGAAGAGGAGGGATTAGGAAAGAGTAGGGAAGAGAAGAAAGGCAAAAAAGGGAAAGAATTGAATAAGGTAGATGAGGGTGGAAGAAAGGGGAAGGACGGTGTATGATGGGTAAGGAAGCAAAAGGAGGGGAAAAGGAAAAGTATTGAGTAAGAGAGGGAAGATAGAAAGGACAGTGGAGGGTGGGAAAGGAGAGGATAAAAGGGGACAATGCAGAAACAGTGGGATGAAAGGCAGAGAGATGGGGAGGGAAAGGAGAAGAAAATGAAAAGGAATGAGAGTTGAGGAGGGAAGACTGATAGAAAACAAAGGAGTGTGGAAGTGAGGTAAGGGAAAATACTGGGAGAAGGGGGATTTAAAAGGAGCATGAAGAACAAGCAGGAGACATTAAAGAGGAGAGAAGAGGGAAGAGAAAGGAAGAAGCAACGGGGGAAGAAAGTTAGAAGGAAGAGGGAGGCAGAGGGAAGGGGATGAAAGAGGATGGGAGGAATAAAGGAGGAGAGAAGAGAAAGGACAAAGGAAGATCAAGGAAGAGTGAGTGAGAGGAAAAGGGAGGGCAAAGGAAAGAGGAATGAAAAGGGAAGAGGGAAAGGGGCAAGACAAAAGAGGAGGGAAATGGAGAGATAAGGCAGCAAATGGAAGAAGACTGAGGAGGACAGAAAGGGGAAGAGGAGTTAATGAGGACCCTAAGACAGACAGACATACATAGATCTAATCTACTTGGGAAGTAGAAAAAGGCAAGATCTCCTGAGTAAATTGGGAGGATGGTGACTTTGGGAGAGGGTTCAAAGGGAGGGAAGAGGTAGGGAGCAAAGCAGAGAAAAATATAGAGCTCAAGAAAAAAGATGGCCAAGGACATAAGAAGATAGAATCATGGAGGGGGTATTGTGAAGAGAAAAGAAGAAGGAATAGGAAAGGGGAGAGAATAGGGAAGAGAAGGGAAGGGGCAAGAAAAAGGAAGGAATATGGAGGGAAGTGGAGGAAGGAAAGATGAGGGAAGATACTTGCAGAATGAGGAAAAAGGAGAAACAGGGAGGAGGTAAGAGCCATAGGAAGAGATGAGGGAACAGTGAGGAGGAGGAATGAGTAAGAAAAATTATAAGAAATGAAGAATTAAGGGTGTAGACATGAGCCAGGACCTCAGTGGGTCCGGGTGTTGGACTGGTACATCGAAGGGAATAGAGAGGAACCAGAAATCTCTGTGGGTCTGAACTTGAGTTTTGGACCTCTGAGGGAGTAAGCCTGAGCCAGATCCTCTGTGAATCTGGGGGCTCCTGAGCCTGGGAACTTCAAGGGAGTAAACCAGAGCCAGAAACCTTTGCAGAACCAACTCCAAGCCAAGGACCTCTGCAGGAGCGAATACAGACCAGGATTTACAGAAACAGGTCAAAGCCGACAACCTAGGCTAGAACAGGCCTGAGAGAGCAAACTCCAAGGGAGTGGAGCAAAGTTTGGGAGTGCTGAGCAACCTTCAAAAATACGTAGTGACCAGAGACATAACAGGAACTGTGGCACTAACTGTACCATGAAGAACAACTATCTGAGGCTTGGATTCACTGGCACCTAAAAGATTAATCAACAGAATCACTGACAGCCACAACTACACCTCTTAGTAGAAAAGATGATTAGAACAGAAAAAAGAACGAATGGAATCGAATAGAAGACCCGGATATCAATACACATATCTTCAAACACCTGATTTTGACAAAGAAGCAAAAAATATCAAATGAAAAAACGAAAGCATATTTAACAAGTGGTGCTGGCATAACTGGATATCAACATGTAGAAGAATGAAAATAGACCCATATCTATCACCATGCACAAAACTCAAGTCCAAATAGTTCAAAGACCTCAACATAAAGTCAGTCACTGATCCTTATAGAAGAGAAAGTGGGAAGTACACTTGAATGCATTGGCACAGGAGACTACTTCCTAAATATAACCCCAGCAGCATAGACAGTGAGAGAAACAATTAATAAATGGGACCTAATGAAACTGAAAAGCTTCTGTAAAGCAAAGGACATGGTCAACATGACAAAACAACAGGTTACAGAATAGGAAATGATCTTTACTAATCCCACATCAGACAGAGGTCCGATCTCCAAAATACATAAAGAGCTCAAAAAATTAAACACCAAAAGAACACATAATCCAATTTAAAAAAAAAATAGAGTACAGACCTAAACGGAGAACTCTCAACAGAGGAATCTAAAATGGCTGAATGACACTTAGGAAATGTTCAACATCCTTAGTCATCAGAGAAATGCAAATCAAAACAACTCTGAGATTCCATCTTACACCTGTAAGAATGGCCAAGATCAAAACCACTGATGACAATTTATGCTGGAGGGGTTGTGAGGAAAAGGAAACACTTCAGCATTGCTGGTGGGAATGCAAGCTGGCACAACCCATTTGGATGTCAGTGTGGTGATTTCTCAGAAAATTAGGAAACAACCTTCCTCAAGACCCAATAATACCACTTTTGTGTATATATCCAAAGGATGCTCAATCGTGCCACAAGGACACATGCTCAACTATGTTCATAGCAGCTTTGTTTGTCATAGCCAGAACTGGACACAACCTAAATGACCCTTGACCCAAGAATAGATAAAAAAAAAAGTGGTACATTTACGCAATGGAGTACTACACAGCAGAAAAAAATGATAGCTTGAATTTTGCAGGAAAATGAATGGAGCAAGAAAACATTATTTTAAGTGAAGTAACCCAAACACAGAAAGAAAATTATCACATGTACTCACTCATAGGTGATTTTTTTTAAACATAAAGCAAAGAAATTCAGCCTACCAACCACAGTCCCAGAGAACTTAGACAACAATGAGGACACTAAAAGAGACTTACATAGATCTAATCTACATGGAAAGTAGAAACTAGAAAAACACAAGATCTGAGTAAATTGGGAGCATAGGGACCCTGGGGGAGGGCTGAACAGGGGAGGGGAGAGGCAGGGAGGAAAGCAGAAAAAATGTAGAGCTCAATAAATATATTTAAAAAATCGTCTGTCACATACTCTAACCCTCAGTGAAAGTCGGTTGCCCCAACATTGCAAATGAGACTTTGGGTGACTGTCCAGGTAGCCAGCCAGTTGTTTCTATCATTTCTTGTACCTATAGGAAGTAGCTTGCTCGCTTTTTCCGCTTACTTGGGTAACATTAGTTTCCTCCTCAAGTATTTGATGGGATTGAAGACTAGACAATCACGGCTAATATCCTCTCATAACATAGCTAAGGCATTTTAGGTATAAGACTTAGACTCTTCAGGATAGAACAACTATTGAAATCTGTTATTTGCTAATTACTTTAGATTGGACATTTAGCACATGTTTCTTGCCTGATGTTTGTGATAGTTGTAGTTCTTTTTTTTTTTTTTTTTTTTTTTTTTTTTTTGATTTTTTCGAGACAGGGTTTCTCCGTAGCTTTTGGTTCCTGTCCTGGAACTAGCTCTTGTAGACCAGGCTGGCCTCAAACTCACAGAGATCTGCCTGCCTCTGCCTCCTGAGTGCTGGGATTAAAGGCGTGCGCCACCACCGCCCGGCTGTGATAGTTGTAGTTCTATTTTTGTGTATGTTTTTGCCTTTTTTTCCTGAATAATACTTGGTCTTTGTTATTATTGATTACAGTTTTGTACTAAGTTTAGAAGCCTCTTATTTAGAGAAAAGAAGGAGGTATTTTGGTAATTCATTCCTTCAATAGGTTTTGGGGTGCTAGCCTGTAGTAGGAGCTGAGGGCCTGCTTTTCGTCCTGCCCGGCTCCCGCATGGTTAGCTTTATACCCGAAATAACAACACAGGCATTGTATTCTTTTAAACACTGCTTGGCCCATTTCTATTCATGTTTGTAGCACCCCAAGGTGTGCTTACCAGGAAGATTCTAGCCTACGTCCATCCTGGGTTGGAGCTTTATTGCGTCTTCTGGGGAGAGGGGAGCATGGCGTCTGCTCCAGAGAGCAGAGCTGTCGAGTCTCAGCTCACTTCCTCTTCCTCCCAGCATTCTGGTCTGTTTACTCCACCCACCTATGTTTTAACCTATGAGGGCCAAGCAGTTTCTTTATTACTTAACCAATGAAATCAACAGATTGATATGACACTTCCACATCACTAGCCCATCAGGGTGTTGTCTGAGGTACTACATGTAGACTGATAAGCACAGACAGGAAGTATGTTCACTCTCTCATGTCGTGGTTGGAGATCTGATCGCAGCTTCCTGCGTCCCTAGGGCAAAAGACCACGCCAGCTCTCTACCTTTATTGTGTGAGTATTCCCAAATAAATATTTGTTGTCCTTTATTCCAGTCTATTGTGACTTCCTTACTTACACCTACAATAGGGGTTGAAAAGTGTACCTTCATCATCCTACCGTCCCAGAGGAGTCTCAGAATTCAACTGAAGTAACATAGAAAAGTATAATTCAGGCTTTATTTGAAATGGAAGGAGCCTACATAAAAAAATGTCTACCAGGGCTGGAGATGGCTCAGTGTGCAAGAATGGGGAGCAGAGTTTTCACTTCTCGCATCTGTGTAAAGCATAAGACATGGCTGTGGACACATGTGGGGGAGCAGAAGCATATAAGCCAGAAGAGGGCATCAGACACTTTCAGCCTGAGTTCTATGTGGTTGTGAGTCACCCCGTATGGGTTCTGGGACCCAAATGCAGGTCCTCCCCTAGAGCAGCTAGCGCTCTTAACTGCTGACCCATCTCTCCAGCCCTGTTAATATTGGCTTTAAATGTGTTTTCTTCGATGCAGACATGGGTGTCAAACGTATTGTGCAGTTTGAGGGTTTCTGGAACCACCTCTGCCTCAGCTGTAATAAACTTCTGTATTAATTTCTCTAGCCTTAGGTTCTATAACAGGAGTGGGGCTGTTTTCCATGCCATTTACACAAGGACTTAGCTAGTCCTCTGCACTGGGCTGTTACCTTCTGCGGTAGTTTGAACATAATTGGCCCCCATAATCTCTTAGGGGGTGGTACCATTAGGAGGTGTGGCTTTATTGGAATGGGTATGGCCTTGTTGGAGGAACTGTGACAGTGTGGGGGGTGAACTTTAAGGGGAATGTGATAGTTTAAATGTAATTGACCCTCATAATCTCATAGGGAGTGACACAATTAGGAGGTGTGACTTTGTTGGACTGAGTATGGCACTCAGACAGAAGACACAGGTGGATCCTTGAGTCTGAGGCTGGCCAATGATCCATAGTTCCATAGTGAGACCCTGTACTAAAACAAAACCCCCAACACACAATAATTCTCCCAGGACAGGGACCTGGTTCAATGGTATAGCCTTGCCTAGCATGCCCACAGCCTTTGGTTCAATCCCTACTATGACACCACAACCAAAGAACAAAACAAAAAAAATCACCCACACCAAAATGGCTGAAATCTAGCTGTGTGTAATCATTTGAATGATAAATGTCCCCACAGGCTGCTGGACCTGAGCACTTGGCCCCCAGCCAGTGGGCTGCTTTGGAAGACCAGAACCTTTAGTAGCCTTGCTGATGAAAATGAATAACTTGAATATTTATTTATTTATTTATTTATTTATTTATTTATTTATTTTTAATTGAAAGAATTTCCACCTCCTCCCCGCCTCCCATTTCCCTCCCCCTTCCCCACTCCTCTCTCCCTCCCCCCACTTCTCTCCCCCTCCCTCTCCAGTCCAAAGAGCAGTCAGGGTTCCCCGCCCTGTGGAAAGTCCAAGGTCCTCCCCCTTCCATCCAGGTCTAGGAAGGTGAGCATCCAAACTGGCTAGGCTCCCACAAAGCCAGTGCATGTAGTAGGATCAAAACCCAGTGCCATTGTCCTTGGCTTCTCATCAGCCCTCATTGTCTGCCATGTTCAGAGAGTCCGGTTTTATCCCATGCTTTTTCAGTCCCAGTCCAGCTGGCCTTGGTGAGCTCGCAATAGATCAGCCCCACTGTCTCAGTGGGTGGGTGCACTCCTCGTGGTCCTGACTTCCTTGCTCATGTTCTCCCTCCTTCTGCTCCTCATTTGGACCTTGGGACCTCAGTCCATTGCTCCAATGTGGGTCTCTGTCTCTATCTCCATCCATTGCCAGATTAAGGTTCTATGGTGATATGCAAGATATTCATCAGTATGGCTATAGGACAGGGTCATTTCAGGCCCCCTCTCCTCAGCTGCCCAAGGAACAAGCTGGGGACATCTCCCTGGACACCTGGGAACCCCTCTAGAGTCAAGTCTCTTGCCAACCCCTAAGATGGCTCCCTTAATTAAGATATATACTTCCCTGCTCCCATATCTACCCTTCCTTTATCCCAACCATCCCATTCCCTCAAGCTCTCCCAATCTTCCCCTTCTCACTTTTCTCTCCCCATTTCCCCTCACCCCCATCTCACCCTACCCCCAAGTTCCCAATTTTTGCCTGGCAGTCTTATCTAGAGAGATGGCTCAGTGGTTAAGAGCACTGCGTGCTCTTCCAAAGGACCAGAGTTCGATTCCCAGCAACCACATGGTGGCTCACAACCATCTGTAATGAGGTCTGGTGTCCTCTTCTAGCCTGTAGGCAAATATGCAAACAGAATATTGTATCCATAATAAATAAATATTTTTTAAAAAATGTCTACAGCCATACCACCCTGAAGGAGCCCGATCTCGTCACTTGAATTTTTATGGTCTGGTCCCGGTTCTCTCCACTCTCAGGTTCCTGACTGTGATACAATGTGACAAGTTGCCTATGCCAGGATGCCTTCACCCTCCAAGAAGGACTGTATCCTTTCTAACTGTAAGACAGACTAGGCCCCTCCCCCTTGCCCTTCAGTCACCTCTGGGCTGATCTGGTCCCATCATCAAGGACCATCCCTTGTATGTTGATGCAGATGCTTTCAAATGCCTTCCTTGTCGAAGGTGACATTTCCTTCTAAGACAATAAGACACAAATGAAAACAAGCCAGCCAAGTATAGAGACTATTTCCATTTCTTAAAGGAATATGAATTTATGATTTGATGTTCAAAATAGGACTTCTGCATCTCAGAAAATATATTTGTTTACATACATACAAACTGTAACTGAGACCTTCGAGTGGCCCACCCAGATTTGCTCTCAGTGCACACACAATGATATCTGTGCTTTCCTTCCAGGACCAGTGGGTTTTTTCATCCACCCTCCACAAGATTTTCTTTGTGTCGCTCTGGCTGTCCTAGAATTCATTCTGTAGACCAGGCTGGCCCAGAGCTCAGAGATCTACTGAAATCTGCTTCTTAGGTGTTGGGGTTAAAGGTGTGCACCACCTTGCCCAGTTCAGTACCAAGGGAGTTTGGTCAGAATAATCCCCCAGGCCTTGCCCACTGCATTTACGGATTGCAGGATTGCATTTAGAGTCTCCTCTATGGCGTTCCCATTTTCTCTAACTGCAGGGGCCACCCTTTCACTACTTAGAGTCTTTTATGTTCAACAAGCACATGCTGCATAATTAACCCTAGAATGCCAGTGCCCAGGTGCAGTCTTATGGTGATGCTGGAGCATCGGTGCACAGTGCACACATAAAAACTGTGTGGTGAAGCAGGATTTGGTGAAACACTGAACCAAAAGACAGAAAGCTGCCGGCCTTGAGCACACAGGGCAGAGAAAGCCAGAGCAGAGACACCAGGGCATCAAGTGGGTTCAGATTTATATTCTGGGGGGAAGATTTTCTGTTAGTCAGACATGGATTTTCACTTAGCTGGAGTTGATTTATTCAGTTTGCAAGCTGTCAGTTTCCCCACTGCTTTATTATCAAAGACTTGGAGACCATTGGTCGCTTTGAAGGGGGTTCAAAGCCGTTTTGATCTGGTTTTTAGAGATAATGTAGAAAATGGTTTAACAGGATGAAGTGGACTTCACCTCTCCCAGGTGGATTTTACATCTAAACCAAAGCCTTGAGCCCTGGCAGTCATTCAGGCCTGGTGCCCCGACACGTCCAGCAGGTCCAGTTATTCAGGGTCTGAAGAGGTTCTACCTGTATGAATCATGGGCGAGAGAAAAGAAGGAGACCAAGCAAGATTCAGTTGTCAAGATCTCCATTTATTAGGGTAATGGTTACAGCTTATATAGCCCTTGAATGAGGAACTTAGCTTGGGGTGGAGGGTAGGGGTAAGAAGGAACTTTGCCGGGGTAGCAAAGGTCACCAGTCAGCACACCTAGTGTAAGCAGAAACATTCTTTTTGTGATTCCATTAACAAACAGTTCTCAAGATAGTTGGGATGTGGGGCTCTCTGCAAACATCCTTAGGACAATGGTCCGTGCTATCATCTTTAGAACAATGGTACCTGACAGTGCCCCTCCCACTATTTCACAGCATACCCTCACATGTGGGGTTGTACCAAGCTCAAGGACAGTGGAGCCTGGAGGTGCTGCAGCTTGAGCTTTAAGAAGCTGGCTTGCTCTAGGGCCTTCCAGCTCTCTCATTAGGTTGCATCCATCAAACCGAAGGAACCAGGCAGGATCCAGAACCTGTTGCCAGAATTAATTCCAGGTGGACCGCTCATCCGCCAAGTGCTCCAAGAAGAAGTAAGCGCCTCCCTGAAAAAGAACACACACATACACATTTTAAAGATACTAGTTCTGGGAATACAGCTTTACAAGATGTGTGAAACATCAAATTTCAGTGCCTGAGGCCAACTTTGAGAATTCACTGGTAAATTATAATGGAGTTAGGTAATGGGTAGTGTAGTTTGAATTTCAGTCACATTTTATGCAGCACTAGCTGGGTAAGATAGCCCATGCCTGGAATCTCCACACAAGAGAGGCTAAGGCAGGATGATCTGAAGTGCAGTCACAGTGGGATCACATCTTCAGACCTGGAACTTGGTCTGTAGACTAGACTGGCCTCAAATTTAGAGATTTGCCTCCCTTTGCCTCCAGGCTGCTGGAATTAAAGGCGAGTGAGCGCCACCACCACCCAGCCAAATGGAGCTTTTTAAATGGAGCTGCCAATCTAAGAAATACACATATATTTCTGTGGTCATAGAGGATTCATAATCACTGAAATAGAAAGTGCTTAGTGTGGTCTACCCTTACCACACTCATCCTCTCAACAGGTTTAGTTGTAGCAGAACAAACCTACAATCCCCAGCACTCAGGAAGCTGGGTCAGGGGGATTGCTGCAAGCTTGAGGCCATCCTGGGCTACATCTACACTCTTTCAGACAACACAGCCAATCCTATTAAAATTTATTACTGCCATTACTGCCACTGTTTCTGTTTTAGTTTTGAGACAAGGTTTCATGGTACAACTTGATTGGCCTTACACTTGCAATAGCCCAGCCTGGCCTTGAATTCACAGAGATCCACCTGCTTTTGCCTCCCGAGTGCTGGGGTTAAAAGCAACGTGCCTTTTAATCTTTTAATGATGTCTGGCTCATCATTGTTTTTACCCATGAGGGAACTGAGTCCAAGAAACAGTCTATAAGTGTCAGAAAGGAATTCTAAACCTCTATATGTTACTCCAGAACTTTCTCAGAAACATGTTTATTTTTGAAAGTGTAGAAAATACAGAAATGTTTTAGAGCCAAATCACAGTGGCACACATCTGTAATTCCAGCACATGGGAGATGGCACATGGCAACTGTAGTTCTCTGAGAGAGGGACATCAGGATTAACACACAGCACAACTTCAGGTTCTACAGACAAGCCTTTATTCCACTTTCTCACACAGTATATATAGCCCTCAGCAGGGGAGGCAGAGCCAGCAAAAGCAGGAAGCTCATCACCATAACTCACATGGCTTAGGGGATAAACATCCTTTAAAACACTGCTGAAAACAACAGATTGTTCCTGTTTTTGTTCCTGTTTTCAGAACAACCAACCACAAGAGTGCACAACAGATCAAGTGAGGGTGCGAAGGCCTGTCCTCAAGGGACCCAACAAAAGTCATTTTTAGAAACATAGTAAGTTTGAGTCAAGTTTGTGTTACACGAGAACCTGTCTTAAAAACAACAACAACAACAAAAAAGGATTGGAGACATGACTTTAAAAAGTATTGGAGAGATGACTCAGGTTGAGAGAGCTGGCTGCTCTTGCAGAGGAAGGTTCTGTTCCTAGTACCCTTATCAGTTGGTTCACAACCGCACATAACTCCAGTTCTGGGAATCCAATGTTCTCTGGCCTCGATGGGACCTGCACACACATGGTGCATATAACTCTATCAAGTATGCACAGACATATACATGAAAAATAGAAAAAGAAGGAAAGAGAAAACCAGTTACAGTCTCTATTACATGTAAACTGGCAATTGTTCCTAACCACAAGCTGTTTATAATCTTTATTTTACTTCCTATCTGTTAGGCTTCTCCCAGTTTTTCACTGTAACCAGCATTAATGTCTACCAATCTTGGGAGCACTTGTAATTATTCCCAAACAGATACATTGTTTAAAAACAGGGCTGAGTCGGTGGTGGGTGCCTTTTAACACACCTTGCTAGAAGTTTTCAAATTGCCCTTTGGAAAAATTGACTCACCTTTACACTAGAGCTAGAAATGCCTGTGAAAGGTGTGCCTTAGGGTTTCCATTGCTACAAAGAGACCCCGGCCTGCTTCCCCCCTCTTCTCCTCAGCCTGGCGCTGGACACAGGGAGGGGCGCCCTCCTGCAGCAAGTAGAACACACTGTATGTACTGGCCAACCTTGATCCTCCTGCCTCTGCGGGCCCTAGAGCTGGCGCTGTAGGTGTGAGTCATGGCATCTAGCTAATATAATCACACTGTAATAAAATGACTGCTCATTAATGGGAAAAAGCAGTTGTTTCCATGAGCAAGCAAGGATGGATATCAACAGGCAGACCTAAAAGGAACCCAAGTACACAAGCTTTCTAGTAAAAAGATTTTCTATCTACTAAGAACCTTAAAGATAAGTGTATTTTTACCTGAGTGTTCATGTGTGAGTGCCCATGTGTAGGGCTTTGTGTGGAGATCAGAGGACAACTTCCAGTATATGGCTTCTCAGGGGCAGTCTCCACTTTTGACACAGCATTTCTCACTGGCTGGATTTCTCCACGTTGGCTAGGCTAACTGGCCAGTGGCCTCACAGATCTGCCAGTTTCCGACTCCCCTCTTCTGGAATTAGTGTGTGGGCACATGAATGTGTGCATACACACGGGTGTGGACAACAGTCGTTAAACTCAGGCAGTCTTTCTCCAAAAGGAGAGTCTACACAAGGAAACTTGCCAGGCTTCTCTTATTTTTGTATCTATCGTTGCTCCTTCACAATCTTGCTTTTTTACTGTTGCACTTTGGTCCTCAGGGTTCTGACTCCTGCTCTCATGTTTGCTACACAAATGCTTCATAAATGCATTAACACCAAGTCCCTCTTTTTGTTTAAATTTTTCATTACATTAATTTAGTCTGAGTGTGAAAACACAACTGTGTGTGTAAGTGTGTGCACACGTGTTCTCTTTTCCCACCATGTGGACCTCAGGGCAGCAGACTTGACCGCAGTGCCTTTGCTGGCTGTACTGTCTTACTGGTCACCTCCCCCTCTTCTGTCTTTTGTTGTTGTTATTCCTTGACTTTGAAACAACCTCACAACATCACCCAGTTGGTCTCAAGCTCACTACATAGCAAACTCATCCTGGCACTAGTTAGTCTTGAACTCCCAGTCCTCCTGCCTTGAATTGCCATTACAGGTGTGTTCCACCACATCTGGCTTCTACTCTTATCCTTTAAAAACAAACAAAAACAAAAACCTTTTAATTCACTAACAAAATGATCCCAGGCACTAACTGTAAGTGCTGGAAACACAGGAGCTGTTGAAGGAGAGTAGGAATCTACTTACAGGTGCTGTGTAGACTGGACTGCATTATTTCATTCATAATGCAAATGACACCCAGGGCGGCATTTCATCCTTTGGTTTTACTCAGCCAGTGATGGTAAGTGATATCACCTTTAGGGGAGAAACTGCACTTTGATTTTCACCTGCACCCCACGTGGGGCATAGACATGCTACCTGAGCAGCTCTGTGCATTTCCGAGGGAAGAAAGAGCCCATCTTCCTTTTGCCGGCATTTGTCATGCTACTCTGGCCCTGGCCACCCAAAGGCAGGGGTCCGGATAGAATTCAGTTTAGAGATGTAGTTATCCCAAATTATACAGAGAAGTTCAAATAAAACATATGTTTAAGAGTAGAAAACCACAGGGGGGCCGATCTATTGGGAGCTCACCAAGGCCAGCTGGACTGCTACTGAAAAAAACATGGGATAAAACCGGACTCTCTTAATGTGGTGGACAATGAGAGCTGACGAGAGGCCAAGGAGAATGGCACAGGAACTTTCATCTGGCGATGGATCGAGAGAGAGACAGAGACCCAATTTGGATCAACCGTCTGAGCTCTTAAGGTCCAAATGAGGAGCAGAAGGAGGGAGAACATGAGCAAGGAAATCAGGACCACGAGGGGTGCACCCACCCACTGTGACAGTGGAACTGATCTATTGGGAGCTCTCCAAGGCCAGCTGGACTGGGACTGAATAAGCATGGGTTGAAACTGGACTCTCTGAACAAGGCGGACAATGAAGGCTGATGAGAAGCCAAGGACAATGGCACTAGGTTTCGATCCTAATACATGAACTGGCTTTGTGGGAGCGTAGCCTGTTTGGATGCTCACCTTCCTGGACCTAGATAGAAGTGGGAGGACCTTGGTCTTCATGTAGAGCAGGGAATTTGGACTGCTCTTCAGTATCGAGAGGGAGGGGGAGTGGACTAGGGGGAGGAGAAGTGGAGTGGGGATGGGGGAGGGGAACAGGGGGAGGGGGCAATATGTGGGAGGAGGGGGAGGGAAATGGGAAACGGGGAGCAGTTGGAAATTTTAAGTAAAAAAGAATAAAAAAAAAAGAGTAGAAAACCAAATATCCTAGTAAAAAACGAAAAACCAAACATGTCATTTCCTCAGGCTAGGGCAGGACACAGGAAGGAAAAGCAGAGAGATGGGCTTTGCTATGTCTATGAATAGTCTGGGAGCTTGGCAGGGCGGGGCAGAGCAAACTTTGCATGGGTGTTGAGGTGCAGGCATGCAGCTGAAAACACATGGGACACGTGAGACTGTTGGAAGGGATATGTATGTAGAAAGAGAGTCGAGGGAGAGATCCTCAATGTCTAGGGACAGGGGCAGAAATGCCGAAATCCAGAAGATGACACTGGGCAGCAATATTTTCACTGAAGAGCTGGACCTGGGCAGGGTGTGGTGGTGCGTGTTTTTAATACAGTACTTGGGAGGCAGATTTCTGTGAGTTCACAGCCAACCTGGTCTACTTACAGAGTTTCAAGTCAGTGAGAATGAGACCTGGATACAAAAAAATGTTAAAGGGACCAGAGAGATGGCTCAGAGGTTAAGAGCATTGTCTGCTCTTCCAAAGGTCCTGTGTTCAATTCCCGGCAACCACATGGTGGCTCACAACCATCTGTAGTGAGGTCTGATGCCCTCTTCTGGCCCGCAGACATATGCAGACAGAATATTCTATACATAATAAATATTTTTTTAAAAAAAAAAGACTTGGGGAAAAAGCACCTTCAGGAGCTGGGCTCCCCTATCAGCCCACTTTCATTTAAAAAAAATTAAAAAAAAAATGTTAAAGCCATTGCTGTGTAACTTGGGTGCATTTCTTAAACCTCTTTTCTGGAAGGATGATCATAAGTATCTTCTTAAGAGGGTCATGCTTAGGGTAAACTGAGGCTGTCATGATGATCTTGTTTCCATTAAGCAACCATAGATGCTAACAAAGACAACCGAGGCCATGTCAGTGTGTGTGAGGCGTGGCTACCTGCATAGTCTCACTGTGCACCTGTCCTTGTGCCAGAGAGACTATGCTGAGCCCTCAGCCTCCGAAACTTTCACTGGGTTTATGTGTTTACCACCACACCCAGCCAACTTTTTAATAGCTACAGCGTTCCTGACTATGTGACTCCCATCCACAGACAGGTTTTCTCCTGTTTCCACTAATGCCAATGCTCCATTAATGACTATCCTTGTGATGGACAAGGTTTTGCACATGTGTAGCTGTAGATAAATTTCTAGTAGATAAAATTATGCTCACTTGATACTTTGATATGTCTAGTGTCTTCAGAAACTTTTGCTGTATTATGAGGGACCCTTCCCAAATCTACTCCAGTACAGACAGTGTCACAGTTAAAAACGGCCTCTAGGTCTTTCTCATACAATGGTAATTTTAATTTATGTTCCTGATCTTGCCCAGTTGCTCATCTTGGTTTTTTTTGTTGTTGTTGTTTACTCTGACCAGTTTTAAGAAACAAAATCATTGTCCTTAGTGACTTGCCAATTTTTGTTTGTTTTGATTTTTGAGACAGGGTCTTGGTGTGTAGCCTTGGCTGGCCTAGGCTTCACTATGTAGACCAGACTGGCCTCAAACTCATAGAGATCAGCCTGCCTCTGCCTCCCCAGTGCTGGCACTTGTAATGTTTTTTAATTTGGGGGGCATGAACCCTTCAGCTGTTCTGGGAGCTACTGTTACCAAGTTCAACATTTGAGCTGTCCTGCAGGCTCTTGCCTCTGCAGCAGCTTAGAATTTTTTACATTTTGATTTGTCAGTCCTTACCTTTGTCGTTGTTCGCCACTCTTTTTCTTTAAAAAAAAAAAAAAAACCTTCCTTATTTTTTTAAGTGTACCTTTTAGTTTAGAATATACCGAAAATTGACAGGACCACCCTTGGGGTTAGGGTTAGGGTTAGTCCTCCCCCTTCTGTCACTCACTGGCCTCAACACTCTGCACACCTCCTGCAGAATTTTCTCCTGGTTCTTCACCGAGAAAAGCACGAGGGTGCTGACCACCACGTCCATGGAGCCATCAGCCAACTGGCTCATGTTCTCCCCAGCACCCACAACGAACTACTCGAACTGCAGCTGCTGGTTCTCTGAGATGCTCTTGAACAAGAACTTCTCAAAGTTGGGATTAGGGTAGACACAGGTCACCCTGCATCAGGGGGATAGAACTTAAAGTTGGCTCCAGGGCCGCAGTCCACCTCCAGCAGCAACAGCTTCCCAAGGGGCCACGAACTCCTGCAGGTTGCTGAAAAGCTCTTTCTTTTTTTCTTTTCTATTTATTTATTTATTTATTTATTTATTTACTATTAAATTTTTTTAATTAAAAATTTCTGCCTCCTCCCTGCTTCCCTTTTACCTCCCCCTCCCCTCACTCCCCACACCCCACTCCCCTTCCCCTCCCTCTCCAGTCCAAAGAGCAGTCAGGGTTCCCTGCCCTGTGGGCAGTCCAAGGACCTCCCCCCTCCATCCAGATCTAGGAAGGTGAGCATCCAAACTGGTTAGGCTCCAACAAAGCCACTATACACAGTAGGGTCAAAACTCAGTGCCATTGTCCTTGGCTTCTCAGCAGCCCTCATTGTCCACCATATTCAGTGAGTCCGGCTTTATCCCATGCATTTTCAGTCCCAGTCCAGCTGGCCTTGGTGATCTCCCAATAGATCAGTTACACTGTCTCAGTGGGTGGGTGCACCGCTCGCAGTCCTGACTTCCTTGCTCATGTTCTCCCTCCTTCTGTTCCTCATTTGGACCTTGGGAGCTCAGTCCAGTGCTCCAATGTGGGTCTCTGTCTCTATCTCCATCCATCGCCAGATGAAGGTTCTATGGTGATATGCAAGATATTCGTTAATATGGCTATAGGATCGGGCCATTTCCGGCTTTCTCTCCTCAGCTGCCCAAGTACCTAGTTGGGTACATCTCTCTGAACCCCTGGGAAACCCTCTAGAGTCAAGTCTCTTGCCAACCCTTAGATGGCTCCCTTAATTAAGATATATACTTTCCTGCTCCCATATCCATCCTTCCTTTATCCCAGCCATCCCATTCCCCCAAGCTCTCCCTATCCTCCCATTCTCACTTTTCTCTCCCCAGCTCCCCATTCCCCCATCCCACCCCACCCTCCAGTTCACAAATTTTTGTCGGGCAATCTTGACTACTTCCAATATCCAGGGGGATAACTGTATGTTTTTCTTTGGATTCACCTTCTTATTTAGCTTCTCTAGGATCACGAATTATAGGCTCACTGTCCTATATTTATGGCTAAAAACCAATTATGAGTGAGTACATCCCATGTTCATCTTTTGGGTCTAGGTTACCTCACTCAGGGTAATGTTTTCTATTTCCATTCATTTGCATGCAAAATTCAAGAAGTCATTGTTTTTTACTGCTGAGTAGTACTCTAATGTGTATATATTCCTGATGGAGTTGGGTCTTGTATTAATCTGTTGCTTTCATTGGTTAATTAATAAAGAAACTGCCTAGGCCCATTTGATAGGCCAACCCTTAGGTAGGCAGAGTAGACAGAACAGAATGCTGGGAGAAAGAAGCCGAGTCAGTGAGTCGCCATGATTCTCCCACTCCAGACAGATGCAGGTTAAGATCTTTCCTGGTAAGCCAGCTCATGGTGCTACACAGAATATTAGAAATGGGTTAGATCAATATGTAAGAGCTAGCCGATAAGAGACTGGAACTAATGGGCTAGGCAGTGTTCAAAAGAATACAGTTTTCCATGTAATTATTTCGGGGCATAAGCTAGCCATATGGGCGGCTGGGTGCCGGGGACACAGCCCTGCAGCTCTTATAACAACAGAGTGGTGCCCAATGTGGGCGGCTGGGTGCTGGGGACGCAGCCCCGCTGCTCTTATTACAACAGAGTGGCACCCAACGTGCTAATGAACTCCACGTAAAACCTGAGAGGGCTTAAAAAGGACACAGAGAAAATTTAAGACAGCTTTTTGCTGTTTATGGGTTGCGTGCGGCAAAGAAATTGTCCTGACTCATCAACAGGAAAAAACTGGCTGTTTTAAAATGCCGGCTTTCTAGGCTGTGCCGCCATCGTGATCTCTGTCTGGCTCCTGCTGGAGACAGAGCTTTTGAATGGAGCATTTGGAGTAAAGTGCTATGGCTTGCTTGATGGCAATGTGGACTGCTGTGTGCCTGGAACTGTGTGTGGCTCAGGGGCACCAAATGGCTCTGAGGCAGGAGGGCTCAGCTCCACCATGCTGAACTGTGCTGGTCTCAGGCAGGAACTACCATAATTACCATAATAACAGCGCAGTTAAGGTTTGGACTTAGCAGGACTTAGCAGGTGGTACCATATTATCTGTACATGGTGCAACTTAATTTTTTAAGAAATGCTTAACAGTTTAATAAATGCTCCTGGATAGTAAAAAAATTACAGATTCACAATATAACTGATTCAGACACTGTTGGATAAATGTACATAGGCTTGAGAGAGAGAAAAATATATATATAAACAATAAAGTTAATGTCTTAAAAAAAAGGGTAAAGTCTTTAAAGGGACAGAGTACAGATAGTTATAGATTAAAAGAAATAAAGAAAAATAAGCCACGTAAAAATGGAAAATTCACAGAGAGTCTGGATTCTTTGTATTATTGTGTTTTCTTTAAAATTTTTGACTGTGAAGGAGCTAAGTGCAGAGAGACATTTTATTATATGGGCTGCCAAGCTAAACCAAAATGGATATAAGGGTATTATGATTTCAGAATATGGGTCTAAGGATATGATGCTTTGGAGAGGGTCTTCTTTTGTTTTCACAGAGGATGAGACTCTGTGGATTGTGTCTATCCCAATATGGTATGATAGACCACGCCCTCCTGAAAGGTTGCTGTGAACACCTTCAGAAAATTACTTCATTCAACTGCCGACTGAGATGACCCTGACACACAGGTTACACCATGAAAGATCTGAATACAGCGCCCCCATTCAGCAGGAAGCAGTTTGGAGAAAAAAAACTGCGCCCATGTTCCCAAATATTGTTTATAAATGTTCTTTTACATTTAAAGGGGGAAATGATATAGATATGAATAATTTGTATTGGTATAGATTTTAAGGTCAATTTTGTTATATGTATATGTATTTCTGATCTTGATTAAGGTATTGTGATTGTGTAGTTCATTTAAAAATGTAATGTATAATTAGGAAATAAAGGTTGCTAATGGATAATCATAAATAATAGTCAAGCTTGTAGTCACGTTAGTTAGATTTTCTAGGAATATAGAGATATATTTCAGTTGGATAGGCATTCTTCATATCTTTCAAAGACTACAGAATATGGCATTTTAAATATTTTAATAATTTAGGGCTTTTCACGACAGTGAGACACGTCTGCTCCTGGCAGCACCAATCTACTTCAAGAGGAAGATGGGCATTGAAGAGGCTCCTTATGGAGTTGGTTAGTCATTTGGGCAAGAAACTGCTCTTGCCTGGACTGTTGCATAAACTGGACACAGAGAACCCACAGAAAGAGGGCTACTGAACTTGCCTAAAGATGAGATGGTCTTTCGGGGTTCCTGATCTATGAAAGAGTCTATGACACATTCTGCAGGACACAGCAGATAGTGACTGAACTGTCCTTGAAATTTCCTGCTTCATGGAAATGTCTACTGGATACTATGGGTCTGTAGGCTGAAGGTGGATGCCCCAATGCTACAAAAGAACTTTGGGTGACTGTCCAGGCAGCAAGATATCTCTGTCATTTCTGGAGTTTTGGATTTCTTGTTTACTTAGGTAATATTATATCCTTCTGGAGTCTTTGATGGAGTTGAAGAATGGATAGATAGTTATAGTTTTCCTTAGTTATGATAAGAGATAAAATAGATGTAAATATTGTAACTGCAATTCTTGCTTGATAACTGTTTTGTTATATGTAATCTTACTATGTTAAAGTGAAAGCCTTTCTTTTCTGTTTAAACGGAAAAAGGGGAAATGATGGAGTTGGGTCTTGTATTAATCTGTTGCTTTCATTGGTTAATTAATAAAGAAACTGCCTAGGCCCATTTGATAGGCCAACCCTTAGGTAGGCAGAGTAGACAGAACAGAATGCTGGGAGAAAGAAGCCGAGTCAGTGAGTCGCCATGATTCTCCCACTCCAGACAGATGCAGGTTAAGATCTTTCCTGGTAAGCCAGCTCATGGTGCTACACAGAATATTAGAAATGGGTTAGATCAATATGTAAGAGCTAGCCGATAAGAGACTGGAACTAATGGGCTAGGCAGTGTTCAAAAGAATACAGTTTCTGTGTAATTATTTCGGGGCATAAGCTAGCCATATGGGTGGCTGGGTGCCAGGGACGCAGCCCCGCCGCTCTTGTTCCAACATATTCCACACTTTCTTCATCCATTCTTCCATGAAAGGGCATCTAGGTTGTTTCCAGGTTCTGGCTATTACAAATAATGCTGCTATGAACATAGTTGAACAAATACTTTTGTAGTATGATAGGGCATCACTTGGGTATATTCCCAAGAGTGGTATTGCTGGGTCGAGGGGTAGGTTGATCCCAAATTTCCTGAGAAACCGCCATACTGCTTTCCAAAGTGGTTGTACAAGTTTGCAGTCCCCCCAGCAATGGATGAGAGTACCCCTTTCTCCACAACCTCTCCAGCAAAGGATATCATTGGTGTTTTTGACTTTAGCCATTCTGACAGGTGGAAGATGGTATCTCAAAGTTGTTTTGATTTGCATTTTCCTGATTGCTAAGGAGGTTGAGCATGACCTTAAGTGTCTTTTGGCCATTTCAACTTCTTCTGTTGAGAATTCTCTCTTCAGTTCAGTGCCCCATTTTTTAATTGGGTTAATTAGCATTTTAACATCTAGTTTCTTGAGTTCTTTATATATTTTGGAGATCAGACCTTTGTCTGTTGTGGGGTTGGTGAGGATCTTCTCCCAGTCAGTGGGTTATTTTTTTGTCTTAGTGACAGTGTCCTTTGCTTTACAGAAGCTTCTCAGTTTCAGGAGGTCCCATGTATTCAATGTTGTCCTTAATGTCTGTGCTGCTGGGGTTATATGTAGGAAGTGGTCTCCTGTACCTATATGTTGTTGAGTACTTCCCATTTTCTCTTCTATCATGTTCAGTGTGTTCAGACTGATATTGAGGTCTTTAATCCATTTGGACTTGAGTTTTGTACATGGTGAGAGATGTGGATCTATTTTCATTCTTCTAAATGTTGCCAACCAGTTCTTCCAGCACCATTTGTTGAAGATGCTCTCTTTCTTCCATTGTATACTTTTAGCTCCTTTACCAAAAATGAGGTGTTCATAGGTTTGTGGGTTAAAATTCAGATCTTCTACTCAATTCCATTGATCTACTTCTCTGTTTTTATGCCAGTACCAAGCTGTTTTCAATACTGAAGCTCTGTAATAGAGTTTGAAGTCAGGGATGGTAATGCCTCCAGATGTTCCTTTATTGTGTAAGATTGTTTGGGCTATCTTGAGTTTTTTGTTTTTCCATATAAAGTTGATTATTGTCCTCTCAAGGTTTGTGAAGAATTTTGATGGGATTTTGATGGGGATTGCATTGAATCTATAGATTGGTTTTGGAAGAATTGCCATTTTTACTATGTTGATCCTCCCAATCCAAGAGCAAGGGAGATCCTTCCATTTTCTGGTATCCTCTTCAATTTCTTTCTTCAAAGACTTAAAGTTCTTGTCAAATAGATCTTTCACTTCCTTGGTCAGAGTTATCCCAAGATATTTTATGCTATTTGTGGCTATCGTGAAAGGTGATGCTTCTCTAAATTCCCTCTCTGCATCATTATCCTTAGTGTATAGGAGGGCAACTGATTTTTTGGAGTTGATCTTGTATCCTGCCACATCACTAAAGGAGTTTATCAGCTGTAGGAGTTCTTTGGTAGAGTTTTTGGGGTCGCTTATGTATTCAATCATATCATCTGAAAATAATGACAGTTTGACTTCTTCTTTTCCAATCTGAATCCCCTTGATCCCCTTATGTTGTCTTATTGCTATTGCTAGAATTCAAGCACTATATTGAAGAGGTATGGAGAGAGTGGACAGGCTTGTCGTGTTCCTGATTTTAGAGGGATGGCTTTGAGTATCTCTCCATTTAATTTGATGTTAGCTCTTAGCTTACTGTAAATAGCTTTTATTATATTTAGATATGACCCTTATATCCCTAATCTCTCCAAGACTTTTATCATAAAGGGATGTTGAATTTTGTCAAATGCTTTTTCAGAATCTAATGAAATGATCATATGGTTTTTTTCTTTCAGTTTATTTATATGATGGATTACATTGATAGATTTGTGTATGTTGAACCAGCCCTGCATCTCCGGGATGAAGCCTACTTGATCATAATGGTTAATTTTTCTAATGTGTTCTTGGATTCGGTTTGCCAGTATTTTATTGAGAATTTTTGCATCGATGTTCATGAGTGAGATTGACCTGTAATTCTCTTTCTTGGTTGGGTCTTTGTGTGGTTTTAGTATCAGGGAACTGTAGCTTCATAAAAGGAATTTGCCAATGACTCTTCTGTTTCTATATTGTGAAATACATTAAGGAGTATAGGTATTAGCTCTTCTTGGAAGCTCTGTTAGAATTCTGCATTGAAACCATCAGGTCCTGGGTTTTTTTGGAAAGGAGGTTTTTAATAACAGTTTCTAATTCTTCACGACTAACAGGTCTATTTAGATTGTTCACCTGGTCTTGGTTTAGCTTAGGTATATGGTACTTACCTAAAAAGATGTCCATTTCTTTTGCATTTTCCAGTTTTGTGGCATACACGCTTTTGTAGTAATATCTAAAGATTCTCTGAATTTCCTCTGTGTCTGTAGTTATGTCCCCCTTTTCATTTCTGATCTTATTAATTTGCGTGTTCTCTCTCTGCCGTTTGATTAGTTTGGATAGAGGTTTGTCAATCTTGTTGATTTTCTCCAAGAACCAACTTTTTGTTTCATTGATTCTTTGGATTGTTTTCTGTGTTTCTATTTTGTTTATTTCAGCCCTCTGATTATTTCCAGTCTTCTACTCCTCCTGGGCGCCTCTGCTTCTTTTTTTCTAGAGCTTTCAGGTGTGCTGTTAAGTCTCCAATGTGTGCTTTCTCCGTTTTCTTTAAGTGGGCACTTAGTGCTATGAACTTTCCTCTTAGCACTGCTTTCATCGTGTCCCATAGGTTTGAGTATGTTGTCTCTTTATTTTAATTAAATTCAAGGAAGACTTTAATTTCTTTCTTAATTTCTTCCTTGACCCATGTGTGGTTCATTAGTTGACTGTTCAGTTTCCATGAGTTTGTCGGCTTTCTGGGGGTAGCCTCATTGTTGAATTCTAACTTTAATCCATGGTGATCCAATAAAACACATGTGGTCATTAAAATTTTTTTGTATCTGTGGAGGTTTGCTTTGTTACCGAGTATGTGGTCAATTTTCGAGAAGGTTCCATGAGTTGCAGAGAAGAAGGTATATTCTTTCCTATTTGGGTAGAATGTCCTATAGATGTCTGTTAAGTCCATTTGCTTCATTATCTCCATTAATTCTCTTATTTCTCTATTAGGTTTCTGTCTGATTGACCTGTCCATTGGTGATAGAGGTGTGTTGAAGTCTCCTAATATTAGTGTGTGAGGTTTGATGTCTGCCTTGAGTTCTAGTAATGTTTCTTTTACATAAGTGGGTGCTTTTATATTAGGGGCATAGATATTCAGGATTGAGACTTCATCTTGATGAATCGTTTCTGTTATGAGTATAAAATAACCATCTCTATCTCTTCTGATTGATTTTAATTTGAAGTCAGATTTGTTAGAAATAGTATGGCCACACCCGCTTGTTTCTTAGGTCCATTTGCTTGAAAAACTTTTTCCCAACCCTTTACTCTGAGTAGATGTCTATCTTTGTGGTTGAGGTGTGTTTCTTGTAAACAGCAGAATGTTGGATCCTGTTTTCTTATCCAATCTCTTAGCCTGTGCCTTTTTATAGGTGATATTAATGACCAGTGGTTGTTGACTTCGGTTGTTATTTTTTTTTGGTAGTACAGTTTGTATATTTCCCTTCTTTGAGTTGTGCTGGTGAAGGGTTGCTAGTTGTCTGAGTTATTGTGGGCAGTGTTGGCAATGTTGGATTCCTTGGGTTGTGATTTTCCTTCTATTACTTTCTGTAAGCTGGGTTTGTGGCTATGTATTGTTTAAATTTGTTCTTATCCTGGAATATTTTGTTTTCTCCATTGATAGTGAAGAATAGCTTGGCTGGGTATAGTAGTCTGGGCTTGCATCCACGGTCTCTTAGTTTCTGCAGTACCTCTATCCAGGACCTTCTGGCTTTCATGGTTTTCATAGAGAAGTCAGGTGTAAGTCTGATAGGTTTACCTTTATAAGTAACTTGACCTTTTTCCTTTGCAGCTCTTAATATTCTTTCTTTAATCTGTATGTTTTGTGTTTTGATTATTATATGGCGAGGGGACTTTTTGATCCAGTCTATTTGGTGTTCTGTATGCTTCTTGAATAATCAAAGGAATATCTTTCTTTATGTTGGGAAAGTTTTCTTCAATAATTTTTTAAATAAATTTTCTGGGCCTTTGAGCTGTAATTCTTCTCCTTCTTCTATCCCTATTATTCTTAGGTTTGGTCTTTTTATGGTGTCCCATATTTCCTGAATGTTTTGTGATGAGAATTTGTCGGATTTGCTGTTTTCTTTCATCAGTGTGTTTATTTTCTCAATGGTGTCTTCAGAGTCTGACATTCTTTCTTCTATCTCTTGTATTCTATTAGTTATGCTTGTTTCTATAGTCTCTGTTCGTTGCACTAGATTTTTCATATCCAGTCGGCCCTCAGTTTGTGTTTTCTTCCTTGCCTCTATTTCAGTTTTCAATTCTCGAACTGTTTCCATTACCTGTTTGATTGTTTTTCCTTGTTTTCCCAGGGTATCCTTTATGTATTTATTTATTTCTTCAAACATTTTGTTATACTTCTCATCCATTTCTATATGGGCGTTTTTACATGCTGTTTAAGGGACTCTATCGCTTTCATAATGTCATTTTTTCCCCTTCTTCTGGATTAGGGTGTTCAAGACCTTCTGTTGTCTGATCACTGGGTTCTGGTGTTTTCATGTTGTTTTTCAGATTGGTGGAGGAATTCTTGCCTTGGCGCCTGCCCATCTCTTCCTTCAAATGATATCCTATAGATCAACCACTCTGATGGGTCCCCCAGAACAGAATCAGGTTCCTTTGGACCTCGTTAAGATAGGGCCTGGCTTGCTGCAGACAGGCTATTGAAGCAAAGCAATTCCCGCAGGCCCCTTTGCCCTCAGCACCCTGTCCCAGCGCCCAAACAGGCAGAGCTGGCGGGTTCCGCCCAGCCCCGCAGAAAGGAGGAAGAGGGGGGGAGGTTTCTGGGTGCAAACAGGGATGGATTAGGGAAAGAGAGGCCCCAGCAGAGGGGAGCAGCCCCTGCTGAATGACCGGGGAGTGAAGGGGGTCGGGAATGTCCCTGCTCTGTTTCCGGGCTCCTGCTGAGAGCACACTCACCAACCACTCTGATGGGTCCCCTGGAACAGGATCAGGTTCCTTTGGTGGCCAGGAACCTTGCTAAGAAAGGGCCTAGCTTCCTGTGGACAGGCTATTGAAGCAAAGCAATTCCCGCCGGCCCCCTTGCCCTCAGCACCCCATCCCAGCGCCCAAACAGACTGAGCTGGCAGATCCCATGACCCTGCAGAAGGGAGGAAGAAGGGAGGAGGTCAAAGCTCTTTCTTTTTGCTTGCCATCTGCTGGTTGTATATCACTGAGAACTGCGACAGCGTGTAGGGAAAGCACTTCTTGCTTATTTGGTTCCACATGCCTAAAAGGTTCAACAGATACATGGGTAACGCCAGAATGCCGACAACCAGCCAGAGGACCAGGATGGCAAGCTTCATCAGAGCGAATGGTGGAGAAAGGGCCACAGCTGGGAACAGTCCCCTTGTGAAGCAGGGCGCAGGCTCTGGGCCACGTTCCAGAGCCAATCAGGAAGGAAGGTGGCATCTGCCAAGCAGAAAAAACAAAACCCAAGATTCCCTCCCTACCCCACCTCACCCCACCCTACTCCACCTACCCCACCCAGGAGATAAGGCAGAAGTTGGCACAGCTGGGAGCTCAGTGGCCCAGGGCTTTCCCTCGTGTTTCCTCAGGAGAGTTGCAGCCAGAACTCCAATCTGGTACTGCCGGGCCTTGTTTGGGTCTAGAGGTAGTGGCAGGTTCCTGCTGTGGTTTGTTATAAACAGGGTTCTTTCACCTCGCCCACTCAGCCAGTCAGCAAGTCTGTCCTGAGGAAAATCACTGCGTGGACTAGAGCACCACGGGGATGCTTGATTGAGACCCCTCTATCATAATTTAGTCTCCACCTTTCTCCTCTCCCCACTGCACCCCACACAGGACACAGGTCCTGTTTTCTTTTCTTCTTCTTCTTCTTCTTCTTCTTCTTCTTCTTCTTCTTCTTCTTCTTCTTCTTCTTCTTCTTCTTCTTCTTCTTCTTCTTCTTCTTCTCCTCCTCCTCCTCCTCCTCCTCCTCCTCCTCCTCCTCCTCCTCCTCCTCCTCCTTCTTTTTTTAGGTTTTGATTTTTTGAAACAGGGTTTCTCTGTAGCTTTGGTTCCTGTCCTGGAACTAGGTCTTGTAGACCAGGCTGGCCTCTAACTCACAGAGATCCGCCTGCCTCTGCCTCCCAAGTGCTGGGATTAAAGGCGTGCTCCACCACCGCCCGGCTTCTTTTTCTTTTAAATAAAGGAAGTGAAAGTGATTTCCGCCTAGTTTCAACCAACAATTTCCCAAGTTCTTTTCTAAATGGAGGCTTTAACAAGTTAATAATTAATCAGAGGGATTTCTGCTAAGTCACTGTTTGACCCGTCTGTCGTTTAAAGTGTAATTGTCTTTCTTCACCTTCATTATACTTGGCTATTACATAACAGCCGAGCAGAGTAAACTAGTGATCAGGATATTCACATTTGCACCACGGTGGGCCTTACAAACCCACCAGTTTACAGCTGCAAGAATCTGTCTTGATGGGAGTGTTCTGGGTTTTTTTGTTTTGTTTTGTTTTTTTGTTTGTTTGTTTGTTTTTTGTTTTTTGTTTGTTTGTTTGTTTTTCCAAAGGCAGGGTCTCACTCCTTAGACCAAGCTGGCCTTGAATTCTTGATCTAGTTTTGACCCTCAAGTGTTGAGATCACAGACCTCTGTCACAAAGGCCGTGCTGCACGGACTTCTTGGATTATTTTTTGAGTCACAAATTCCCAAGAAGATAAACTGCTCTTAACTCGTTTGCTTTTGTTTCTTCTGAGTGCTCGAACAGGTATTAATGAAATTAAGTGAACCATCAAAGCGATACTAAGTGAAACGCGGAGCTTTTGATATGTGAATGGCAATAGAATCATAGACACAACTAGAAGAACTGAGAAACTAATATATTCACGCAGTTCTGCAAGTCTGATCAAGAAGTCACTCCACCGGTTTTCAGATGAAATAGAGTGATCCAGCCATAGCATCTGATAATTGGCAGGGCAGTGTCGACATCAGAGGAGAGAACAACTCACATTCTAAAGCACAAGAGTGCTAGGGATGAGTGGAACTGTGTTATCTTTTTGATCTTTCTTTTATTTGATGGTGGACATGGATGGTACAAAGGCTTGAGCCCAGGGCCTCATGCACGACAGGCAACTACTTGATTACTGATCCCTAACCCAGGGAGGGGTGTGTGGGGGTGATTTAAAGTCTACTCACATTTATATAAGCTACACTTATACAATTACAACAGCAGGACCTGGTGGCACACACCTTAATCCCAGAACTGAGGAAGCAAAGGCAGGCAAAGGTGTGTGAAGTCTGTGAGACCAGGCTGATTTACATAGTGGCACAGGAGATTCTACTATTCCCCAACTGTAGAATTGAGAGCCCTGTCTTAAAAACAAAAAACAAACAAACGAAAGTATTATAACAACTATTCCATGTTGTATTGCAACACACATGTGCACATGTGTGTGCTAGAGCACATGAAGTTATTTTTTTCATTTTTAAATTTTATTTACTTGTTTTTTCAAGACAGGGTTTCTCTGTGTAACTCTTTCTGTCCTGGAATTTACTCTTTAGACTAGACTGGCATGGAATTCAGAGATCTGCCTGCCTCTGCCCCCCCCACACACACACAACAAAGTGCTGGGATTAAAGGCATGTGCCACCACCACTGCCCAAGTTTTTTTTTTAATTGCATGTTCACATGTATGCACATGTCAAGCACCCAGGTAGAGGGACAAGTTTCAATAGCAGGGAACCCTCCACTTTGCTGAGGGAGAGTCTCTTGTTTCTATGCTGTGCTGAACACCCCAGGCCAACTGGCATACTGGCTTCTAGTAATTCTGTCATTGCCTTCTGGATCACTGTAGGAGTGCTGGAATTGTGGGTGTACAGCACCCATTTACCTGGGTTACTGGGTACACCACTAGTGCTTTTATGAACTAAGCCAGGCACACTTTTTTTGCATTTTTTTTAAACTATAGAGCCATATGGTTGCTGGAAATTTAACTCAAGACCTACGGAAAAGCAGCCAGTGCTCTTAATCACTGAGTCATCTCTCCAGCCCCATTTTTGTTTCTGTTTCTGAAAGCAGGTGATGGATTCAAGGCCATGCCATTTTATTGCTTCCCCGTCACACCCTACATTTGTTTATCTCATCACTTGTTGGCATATGACTAGATTATTTCCAGTTTGGAGCTATGGAAAATTAAGCTATTATCAGGTTGAGCCTGGTGGTGCCACCTTTAATCCCAGAAGAGGCAGAGGCAGGGCAATGGTCAGTCTGTTCTACATAGTGAGTTCCATGGCAGCCAAGGAAACACAGTGGGAAAGCCTGTCTAAAATGACAAAAACATCCTTTCTACCATTGTGTGTGTGAAATTGTGTGTGTGCACTTGCTTTTGAGTGCACACAACACATACTACAACTGTGTTAGTTTCTATTGTGATAAACACCGTGACCAAAGCAACTTATGAAGAAAGCATTTAATTGGGATTACAGTTTCAGAGGGGCAGAGTCCTTGTTGGCTGAATAGCAGTCTGGTGAGAATTGAAGGTGTCATGGTGGCAGGAATACCTGAGAACTCATATCTCAAACTGTGCGCATGAGACAGAAAGACTCATTTATTTATTTATTTATTTATTTATTTATTTATTTATTTATATTTATTAAATATTTCTGCCTCCTCACCACCACAGCCTCCCATTTCCCTCCCCCTCCCCCGATCAAGTCCCCCAAAGAGCAATCAGGGTTCCCTGCCCTGTGGGAAGTCCAAGGACCTCCCACCTCCATCCAGGTCTAGTAAGGTGAGCATCCAAACTGCCTAGGCTCCCACAAAGCCAGTACGTGAAGTAGGATCAAAAACCCATTGCCATTGTTCTTGAGTTCTCAGTAGTCCTCATTGTCCGCTATATTCAGTGAGTCGGGTTTTATCCCAAGCTTTTTCAGACCCCGGCCAGCTGGCCTTGGTGAGTTCCTGATAGATCATCCCCATTGTCTCAGTGTGTGGGTGCACCCCTCGCGGTCCTGAGTTCCTTGCTCGTGCTCTCTCTCCTTCTGCTCCTGATTTGGACCTTGAGATTTCAGTCCGGTGCTCCAATGTGGGTCTCTGTCTCTGTCTCCTTTCATCGCCTGATGAAGGTTAATATTCAGGAGGATACCTATATGTTTTTCTTTGGGTTCACCTTCTTATTTAGCTTCTCTAGGATCACGAGTTATAGGCTCAATGTCCTTTATTTATGGTTAGAAACCAAATATGAGTGAGTACATCCCATGTTCCTCTTTTTGGGTCTGGCTTACCTCACTCAGGATAGTGTTTTCTATTTCCATCCATTTGTATGCAAAATTCAAGAAGTCATTGTTTTTTACTGCTGAGTAGTACTCTAATATGTATATATTCCATACTTTCTTCATCCATTCTTCCATTGAAGGGCATCTAGGTTGTTTCCAGGTTCTGGCTATTACAAACAATGCTGCTATGAACATAGTTGAACATATACTTTTGTTGTATGATAGGGCATCTCTTGGGTATATTCCCAAGAGTGGTATTGCTGGGTCCAGGGGTAGGTTGATCCCGAATTTCCTGAGAAGCCGCCATAGTGATTTCCAAGGTGGTTGCACAAGTTTGCATTCCCACCAGCAATGGATGAGTGTACCCCTATCTCCACAACCTCTCCAGCAGAGGCTATCATTGGTGTTTTTGATTTTAGCCATTCTGACAGGTGTAAGATGGTATCTTAATGTTGTCTTGATTTGCATTTCCCTAATTGCTAAGGAAGTTGAGCACAATCTTAAGTGTCTTTTGGCCATTTGAACTTCTTCTGTTGAAAAGTCTCTGTTCAGCTCAGTGCCCCATTTTATAATTGGATTGATTAACCTTTTACGGTCTAATTTCTTGAGTTCTTTGTATATTTTGGATATCAGACCTTTGTCAGTTGCGGGGTTGGTGAAGATCTTCTCCCAGTCAGTGGGTTGCCTTTCTGTCTTAGTGACAGTGTCCTTTGCTTTACAGAAGCTTCTCAGTCTCAGGAGGTCCCATTTATTCAATGATGCCCTTAGTGTCTGTGCTGCTGGGGTTACACGTAGGAAGTCATCCGTTAAAGGCTAAGCTCACAACCAGAAAGACTCTTAAATGGCATACATGTTTTGAAACCTCAGGGCCCACCCCTAGTGACATACTTCCTTCAGTGAGACCACACCTCTCCCTCCAGTATGGTCTCACTATGTAGCCCTGACTGTCCTGTAATGATCAGGCTGGCCTGGAACTTGCAGAGATCTGCCTACTTCTTCCTCCTGAGTGCTGGGATTAAAAGTATAAGGCCACACCTTCTAACCCTCCCTAAACAGACCATCAATGGGTACCAAGTATTCAAACACCTAAGACAGTGCATATGTGAAGGACAGGGGACAACTTTTGGGAATTAGGTCTCTGGCTCTCCATTAGGACCAGCAGCAATGCCTTCCGTCTACTAATCCATCTTACTATCCCATCCCCAATTGTACTGTTTTATTTTTGAGACAGGGTCTCATGCAGCCTAATTGATCTCAAGCCTCATTATGGAGCTAAGAATGAGCTTGGACCCCTCCTGCCTCCACCCCCTGAGTGCTGGGTTTGCAGACCTCTATCACCATACTAGCTTTAAAGATAGTGTCATATATGCTCAGAACTTAAGCATGATTCATGGCTATTTTTATACTATTTTCAATTTACATTTTTATTTCTATGTGTGTATTTGTGTGAATGTTATATAATGGATATGTGGGTGCCCAAGGAATCCAGAAGAGGGTATCAGATCGTCCCAAGCTGGAGTTCCAGGTGGCTGTGAGCCATCTAATGTGGGAGTTGGCACTCTCTTTCCACTGTGGGAAAGGGGACTGGACGGGGCTGTCCAGCTTGTCCAACAAGTGCTGAGAGCACTGAGCCCTCCCACTAGCTCTCTTCTCACTTTTTTTTTATTTTTCAAGACAGAGTTTCTGTATAGCCTTGGCTGTCCTGGAACTTGTTCTGTAGACCAGGATGGACTCAAACTCACAGAGATACACCTCCCTCTGCTTCTTGGGAGCTGGGATTAAAGGTGTGCGTTACCACTACCCAGCTCCCACCTTACTTTTTGAGACAGGGTTTCTCACTAGCCTTGGCCATATAGGCCAGGATTGTGGCTCATGAACACCAAGGACCTATCTGTGTCTACCTCGTGAGTGTTGGGGATTGCAAGTACATCTATACCCAGCTTTTTTCTTTTAATATGGTTTGGGGGAATTAAACTCAGGTTCTCCTGTGCCAAGGCAAGCACTTTCCCACCTGTACTATCTTGCTAGCCCCTGTCTCAAGATAGCTTTCTCTTAAGTTCACAGGTAGGCCAGAGGGGTCACTAGAACAAGATATTTAAGTCCCTGTTCTAGGGACTCACCTGGGTCTTCAGCACTGCCCACAAGAGTAATAACAGCAGAAATGAAGCCTGATAACAACCCCTCACCTTCCAGCAGTTGACATGTGCATTGGCTAGTCAATTCTAGGAGCATAAATACTTATATTTTCTTAGTAATTTAATTCCTTTATCATTAAATAAGGACTGTGTCGTCTGTGACAGGTTTTTTACTTAAAGTCTGTTTTGCAAACACACTTTCTTTGGGTTAAATTTACCTGATATGTTAAAGCTCAGGTGTATAGTTGGCTTTCGTTTTTCCCCCTTTCAAGGCAGGGTTTCTCTGTGTGGCTCTGGCTGTCCTGGAACTTCCTCTGTAAACCAGGTTGCCTCTCCTCCCTGAGTACTGGCATTAAAGGTGTGTGTCACCACTGCCCAGCCGGTTGAATTTCATTTTTTACCCATTCAGCTCTTCTTTGCTTTTGGGTGAGGTGATGTTGGATTCCCCTCTGTATGCTGTGAATACCATTGGTTAATAAAGAAACTACTTGACCTGTTGATAAGGAAGAACTTAGGTAGGCAGGGAAAACTAAACTGAATGCTGGGATAAAGGAGGCAGAGTCAGGAGAAGCCATGTAGCCTCACCAAAGACAGATGCTGGAACTTTACTCAGTAAACCACTGCCACATGGTGATACACAGATTAATGGAGATGGGTTAAATTAATATGTAAGAGTTAGCCAATAAGAAACTAGAGTTAATGGGCCAAGAGTGTTTTAATAAATACAGTTTCTGTGTTCCCCAATAAACATTTGTTTATAGGATAGGGTTGCACTCTGCTGCTGAATACTGTGGAAGAAGTTGTGAGCTCAGCAAGGAGGGGCTGGGCTAAGAGGATGGAGTACTGGCTGGCTTGAGCTTCCTAGTGAGACCTGTCACAGTAGAGAGACCTTCCCTATTAGGTCCTGTGTATTTACAGTTGCTACTTCTTCTAGTGGATTGAACCTTTTATTATTATACAATATTCCTCAGCATTCTGATAATTTTATTTGATCTGGTCTAATTTATAATATTAATGAAACCATTCCTGCTTGCTTTTCCATTCTAGATTTTATTTTTATTTTTATTTTACACATATGAGTATTTTGCCTGCATATATATTTGTGTACCATTTGCATAAAGTTCTCATGGAGGCCATAGAAGGCATCAGATTCCTCAGAAACTGGAGTTACAGACAGTTGTGAGCTGCCATGTGGGTGGTGGGACTTGAACCTGGGTCCTCTGAAAAACCAGCCAGTGCTCTTAACCACTAGGCCATCTCCTTGGGTCCCAGATTTTTTTAAGTTATTATTGTCTTGAATCATAGTTTCTGGGGCTATAAGATAGAGTGTTGTTCATTACAGAGTTTCTCTGAGGATACATTTTTCTCCTGCAACATGGTTGACTACATGTGTACCAAAACAGCCCAAAGAACACCATGTAACATGAACCTAGTGTAACAATGCTTCCAATCTTCCTATCATATCTGAACTGTGCTGTGGCTGTGGGAATTCCATGCTGTTATGAGTCATGGAGCTCCAGCTTTATGTGCATCTTTCCCTGATCAGTTTGGCTCTTTGTTTTCCCTGAAGTCCATAAAACCACTAGAATCAGTGCTCTGTTAGGCTTGACAAACACACTTATGCTTAACATTACCTCTGTGCTCCAGTGTCCCTCCCAAATTCCTATCTCCCCTGGGCTCCATCCTTTTAAGACTTCTTGTTATTGTGGGCTGGGGTATGTGCACACAATGGTGCAGGAGTGAAAGGCAGAGGTCAGCTTTATGGAGTTGGCTCTCTCCCGAAACTCAGCCTGTCAGTCTTGCTTGGAAAGTCCCTTCACCCACTGGAGCCATCTTGCCTGTCCCGTATGCTCCTTTCCTGTCCTATGTATCCTTCCTGCTGGGTGGAAAGGCTCAGGTGTGTTTGTGGTTTCCCATGTTGGACCATCAGCTTTATCTGAACTGTCTGATGGTGTCACTGCTCTCATCTTGCAGATCATGAAGCTATATGGCCCTGTGATGGGTTGTACAATAGAGAGGAGAAAAGATAAGACTGAAGCTGACTTGAAAACTTGACATGTGCTTAGATGACTGACTGTAGTAGTTAGCTGTATAACTTGGGTGTGAATGTAATCTCCTTAATCTTCACCGTATTCACTCGTGTTAATAGTGCATTTCAGAGTATGGCTGTCCTGGAACTTGCTCTGTACACCAGGATGGCCTAGAACTCACAGAGATCCCCCTGCCTTTCCTCCCGAGTGCTGGGGTTAAAGGCACATGCCATCACTGCCTAGAAAGTGGTGAGTATTTTATTAAGCACCTAGTCATGAATGAATGGAAACTATTCTTATATTGTTACTGTAACATGAGGACCAGCTTGTTGGGGTTTATATCCTGCCCAGTTCCCACAGCCAGTAAGCCCCCAAAGAAAATCACACATAGAGTCTACATTAGGTTATAAACTGATTGGCCCATTAGCTCAGGCTTTGTATTAGCTCTTATAACTTATATTAACCCATTATTCTAGTATATGTTAGCCATATGGCTTGGTACCTTTTCCAGCAGAGCAGATCACATCCTGCTTCTTCGGTGGTCTGGGCAGGACTGCAGAAAGAGCTTCCTTCTTCTCAGAATACTCCTGTTCTTATTGCCCCACCTCTGCTTCCTTCTGGTTGTCCTGCCTATGCTTCCTGCCTGGCTACTGGCCAATCAGTGTTTATTTAAAACATGATTGACAGAATACAGACAATTCTCCCACACCATGTTACTTTATAATGACTGTTAACAATTCTTTGGATGACCATGTTCTTTTTTTGGTTAGTTTTATTTGTTTATTTTTGAGAAAGGGTTCTCTATGTAGTCCTGGCTGACATGGTGTTTGCTAAGTAGACCAGTCTGGCCTTGAACTCACAGAAATCTACATGCTTCTGCCTCTCAAGTGCTGATATTAAAAATGTATAATTTTTATGCCAATTCTCTGTGAGTTAGAACATGGCAAGGCTGGAATTTAGGACTACGATTCTATTGTGCATGTTCTTTTCCTATACTACATTGCTTCCCTTAGCTTCCTTCAAAACTGCTCAAGAAAAACAGTAATTCAGGCACCCGCTCCTCTGCTGTTCAAGGACCTAGCAGGGGACATCCCCGTGGATACCTGGGAACCCCTCTAGAGCCAAGTCTCTTGCCAACCCTAAAATGGCTCCCTTATTGAAGATATCTTCTTCCCTGCTCCTATATCTGTCCTTTCTCCATCTCCACCCTCCCACTCCCCCAAACTCTCCCCAATCCTTCCCTTCTCCCTTCTCTCTCCCCCTCTCCCCTTCCCCCCACTCCACCCCTGTGCTGCCCAGCAATCTTGTCTGCTTCCAATTTCCAGGAGGATCTATATATGTTTTTCTTTGGGTTTTGCATGTACTGGCCTTTTGGGTCCCTAGTCTATTTGGATGCACATCTTCCTAGGCTTGGATGGAGGGGGGAGGGCCTTGGACTTCCCACAGGACAGGGTAACCTGTACTCTCTTAAGAAGGGAGGGGGAGGGAGGAGGGGGAGAGGGGATTGGGAGGGAAATGGGAGGAGGGGAAGAAGTGGAAAATTTTGAATAGAAAAATAAAAATATTTTTTAATAAAAAAGCTAAAACAAAAAAAAGAAAAACAGTAATTTGCAAAGTCTTTCCCAAAACCATCTCTTTACTGTCTAAATAAGCATAAATAAAAAACAGATATGGTAGTGCACATCTGTACAGGTCTGAGGTCATCTTATTTTAGTGACTGTTTCTAAGAGAGAATCTCACTAAGGACATGGTTGGCCTGTAACTCACTACATAGTCCAGGGTGGCCTTTAACTCCCAGAGATCCACTTGCCTCTATTTTCCAGCTGCTGGGATTAAAGGCATTTGCCACCACTGCTCAGCCTCAAAGCCATCTTTGACAACACAGTGAGTCTGCACTGCATGAGACCCCATCTTTAAAAAAATAAAAAATAAAAAAATCCATACTTGCTGGGTCCAAGTGCAATGGAAAACAAATCTCAGTGCTTGATCACATATGCTCCAAACTGGTCTAAAATGTTCCCTAAGAACAGGTCAGTTTGCTAGTTAAAGGCAGAATAAAACCTGAGAATCACAAAGACAAATTTGAGTCCTAGCTATTGCTCAATAAAGGAACATGGATGGAGTGGTAGGGGAGAATGGGGGCAGGGAGGTGTTGAGACAGGAGTTCATGTAGAGCTAGGCAAGCCTTGAGTCCATTCTACATATAACTGAGGATGACCTGGAACTTCTGATCCTTTTGCCTCCAGTTGCATTACACATGTTGGTCGCTGTTTCCATAAAGTCTCAGTTCTTGACACCCGTGCTCTCTGTGCTGCTTTTATCAATGTGACACACACCTGACCCACCTGGAAAGCATCAGGCTGGCCTGTGGCAAGACTGTGGATATTTTCTTGATTACTGATTGATGTGGGAGGGCCTGCCTACTGTGAATGATGCCACTTTTTGGCACTGGCCCTGAGTGGAATAAGAAAGCAAACTGAAGTAGATATGGTGGTACACACCTTTAATCTCAGCACATATGAGGCAGATGCAGGTGGACTTCTTTGAGATCAAAGCCAGCCTGATCTACATAGAGAGCTCCAGGAGAGCCAGGGCTCTGTAGAAGGAACAAACAAACAAAGAAAAAAATCAAGCAAATAAGAAAGCAGGTTCGGGAAGCCATGGGCATAAGTCCTTCATGGTTGTCGCCTGCCTGACTTCCGTCCATAACAGACTGTGATAGGGGTAGGTAAGCCAAATAAGCTCTTCTTCCTCCGCACACTGCTTTGATCATGGAGCTTATCACAGCATTAGAAACTGAACTAGGACAACCTTAAACTACTGGCCTGTTAAACAGAATGATGCAATGGGATATGAGGGGACAGGGGCCTGAGACACACACATGCTGCTCTTACAAAGACAGGACTTTCCTGTTCTCCAGTGACTCCATGTGTGAGACAACCCCACGTAGCCTACCGCTTAATCCTGCATAGGGCATTAAGTGAAAGGAAACTAGTCAGTCCCGGGGAGTCCCAAACTTCTGATTCAAGGGGGGCATTTTTGTCACAATTCTCTCTTCAACTCCAAGTCCTGGGCTGCAGAAACGCTGACTGTCACCCTAACATCTGCAATTAGTTCAAGTATCTTTGGTGTTTATGACCAGGCTCCCCTATATTTCTGCTTATGCAAGGAAATTTCTCTCTCCCATAAGAAAAAAGAAAACAAAGTAAAAATTTTCTTTTTCATGGATTTTAAAACTTCGTTTTTTTAGCTTTTGGGTAAAAAGGTAAAAATTAATAAATATATAAAATGGGGCAAGAATAAAACTTAATTTTGGACTGCTTCCCAAGTGCGTGCAAAGCAATAAATTTGATCCCTAGCACAATCAGTCAACTACTCAACCACTTGAAAGAAATATACACAAGGATATCAATATGTAAGTGGATTCCCTCCCTCTGCCAATAACAAGGAAGGTGGATGTATCAACTGATGTCAGACTGTAATTACCTTCTTCTTTGGTTCTGCCCCAGCCACTTATAAAACACTCTGTGTTTTTGGTCCAGTTTTTGGAAAACACCAAAAGGTAGGCAAGTAGGCTGAATATAGTCATACCTCACAGCTTTCCTTAGACGGGACACCGCGATATCATTTACGAAAGTTTCCAGAATGAAGTCTGGTCAGATGATGATTGTTACTGCTTGAATATTCCTGATGTGAGAGCGGCGCTGGGAGAGGTCATTGGTTCCAATCACTGCTCTCCACTTTAGAGGGTCGCTGAAAGAAAGTAGATGTTTTTATTACAGATAGGCTCATTTCAACTCTTTCTCTTGATTTTCCACTAGATTGGGGTTCTTTATATTGATCTAATAACAAAGTTTAAATGTTTTTCCAAGTGACATAAGTATAAAACAAAAGCATAAATGTCACAATGCAGCACAGAGGAGAAAGCTGAGAGGGATCAGAACACAAGAACTCCGTGGCTGACCAGGACAGTGTCTCTTACTAGCAGACAGATGCCTGGATTACTCAACATACAGTTTTGAGACAGCAAGCTGTTTGGAAAGAAAACAAAATCCCTGAAACAGCACAAACCACCAAAGTAAACTCCAAATGGATTAAAAACTTAGAACTCTATTAAATCAAGATTTGCTGTCTTCAAGAGACAGGCAGGTGACAGAGCTGGGATTTGCTTTCCAATAACAGTACAGCAAGGGGAGGAATTCAGCTCTGCAGAGTTCGGGCTCAGTACAAATAAGGCACAGATGGGAGGGGCACGAGAGGACACAGGAGTGAATACATGATATACATGTATGAAAATGAAGTTATGTAAAATTAATACATGCCAATAAAAATCATTTAAAAGGTAAGTTTAATACTTGAAGCTGTGTGATAAGCACATGGAAAAACATTTCCTCTGCTTTTATACTTTTTAAAAATTTTTATTTTACATGTTATGGGTGTTTTGCATTATATATGTCTGTGCACCACATATGTGCCCAATGCCCAAGAATGCCAGAAGAAGTTGGGCAGTGGCTGCCCAAGCCTTCAGTCCCAGTACTTGGGAGGCAGAGGCAGGCAGATCTCTGAGTTCAAGGCCAGCATGGTATAGAATGAGTTCCAGGACAGCCAGGACTACACAGGAAAACCATGTTTAAAGAAGTGCCAAAAGAGGGAATCAGATTCCCTGAATGGGGAATTAGAAGTAATTGTATAGTTGTTAGGGGCCAGGTGGGTGCTAGAAATCAAACCCAGGTCCTCTGGAAGAGCAGACAGTGCTTTTAACCACCGATCAATTTCTTGAACCCCTAATTTTAAAAAGTATACTAATACTAGAATAAAGCATTTGGATTTTAGCATTATAATTGAGAAAATTAAACCAAAAAGTAAACAGATAAACACACAGCACTGCCATAAGAAAGGTTTTGTTTTCTGAGACAGAGTTTTACCATGTTTTTTAGTTGCTTGTCTCACTGCTAGGATAAAATACTCCAATAAGAGGAGCATAGTGGAAAAGGCTTGCTCTTGCTCACAGTCCTAGGGTACAGTCCATCATGGCAGGAAGGCATGGAGGTGGGGCTTCAGGTGGCCACACACTGTATCAGGAAGCAGAGGGCGATAAACACTAGTGCCTAGCTCCTCTTCTCCTTTTGATTCAGTCTAAGAAAGGTGCCTCCTTCAGTTAGGGGGCGTCCCACCTAAATTAATCTATTCTAGATATTTTCTGACAGGCGTGTCCAGAGGCATGACTTTATGCCCTAAATGTTAAAGAAAATAATTAGATAAATGAGAAATGAGAGAAAGGAAAACTAAATCCTAATGGTCTGCTGTGGAATAATCCTTCTGTACACAGTGTAACATGGCAGACCTGCTTGTTGGGGTTTTTGTCCTGCCCAGACCACATATTGTTTATATATGTTCTTTTGCATTTAAAGGGGGATATGATATAGATATGAATAACTTCCATTTGTATACATTTGGCTTTATTGATATAAATTTAAGGTCAATCTGGTTATATGTATATTTCTGCTCTTGATTAAGGTATTGTGATTGTGTAGTTCATTTAAAAATGTAATGTATAATTAGGAAATATAAGTTGTTAATGGATAATCATCAGTAATAGTCAAGCTTGTAGTCATGTTAGTTAGATTTTCTAGATATATAGAGATATATTTCAGGTAGATAGGCATTCTTCATATCTTTCAAAGACTACAGAATATGGCAGTTAAAATGCTTTAATAACTTAGGGTTTTTCATGACAATGAGACACCTCTGCTCCTGGCAGCACCAGCTACTTCAAGAGGAAGATGAGCATCGAAGAGGCTCCTTATGGAGTTTGGTAGCCATTTGGGCAAGAAACTGCTCTTGCCTGGACTGTTGCATAAACTGGACACTAAGAACCCACAGAGAGAGGACTGCTGAACTTTCCTAAAGGTGAGATGATCCTTCGGGGTTCCTGATTCATGAAAGAGTCTGTGAGACATTCTGCAGGACACAGGAAAAAAGTGACTGAACTGTCTTTAAAATTTCCTGCTTCATGGAAATGTCTGCTGGATACTATGGGCCTGTAGGCTGAAGATGAATGCCCCAACAGTACAGAAAAACTTTGGGTGACTGTCCAGGCAGCAAGATGTCTCTGTCATTTCTAGAGTTTTGGAAGCTGCTTAAATGTACTTCCTGTTTACTTAGGTAATATTATATCCTTTTGGAGTCTTTGATGGAGTTGAAGAATAGATAGATAGTTATAGTTTTCCTTTGTTATAGTAAAAGATAAAATAGATCTAAATATAGTAACTGTAATTCTTGCTTGATACCTATTATATGTAATTTTATTATGTTAAAGCCTTCCTTTTTGTTTAAACAGAAAATGGAAAATGGTGTAGAAAGTCCTGTATTTGTGTTGCTTTCATTGGTTATTAAAGAAACTGCCTTGGCCTCGCTGATAGGGTAGAACTTAGATAGGCAGAGAAGACAGAACTGTATTCTGGGAGGAATAAAGCAGCAGATTGAGCCAAGATGCCATGGCTCTCCTGCCCTAGACGGATGCAGGTTAGACTCATGCCAGTAAGCCACAGTAAAGTGGCGATACACATTAATGGAGATGGGTTAAACTAATATGTGAGAGTTAGCTAATCAGAGGCTAGAGCTTATGGGCCAAGCAGCAATTTGATTAATACAATTTCTGTGTGATTATTTCGGGTATAAGCTAGCCAGGCAGCTGGGATGAAAAGCAGACCCGCAACCTCCTGTTACAACACTGTAAATACATATTACTCTCATAAAGAAGCTAATTGGCCTATAGCAAGGCAGGATAAAGTTAGGCAGGACAATCAACCTGTGGATACTGGAATGAAGAGGGGCAGAGAGAGTTGCTGGGAAATGTAGAGAAAGCAAGATGGGCATGTCATACTGAGAAAGGTACCAAGCCACATGATAAAGCATAGATAAGAAATATGGGTTGATTTAAGAATTAGCTAGTAACAAATCTGAGCTATTGGCTGAGCATTTCTAATTAATTTTGAGTCACCGTGTTGGTTATTTGAGAAACAGCAGCACAAGAAAACTCTGCCTACAATGGTCATTTCTGCCAGAGTGAAAGCTGTCATCCAGGAAAAGCTGTGATAGACACCGAAACCATCCTACCACACATGGCTGGAGACTGTGGCTCAGAACTGGAACACTCACCTGGCATGTGTAAGCCTTAGATTCAGCCCCCAGTATCATAAAACAGTTACCCTCTGCCTTCTGCTAGAAGTACCCATCAACATGCTTGTACAAGGAAAAGTGATTTACCTACTTTGTCCTCCAAGGGTCCTGATCCAATACATGACCCAAACTCCTTATCCACAGTTCTATCTGACCAAAGGACATTTCATTAATAAACCAGAATGCTATCCTCCTTTTTACAGCTGCTGCCTTTTAAGCTATGGTGTCCTAGTCAGCAACTGCAACTTCAAGGCTACCAGCAGTGGCTAGGCCACCAGAGTCACAGCATGAGGAAATAAATTCTGTTCCCATAGGCATCAACTCTTTCAAAGCTACTAAGAGAATTTATCTAAAGCTCTGTCTTGCTAAAGAACTCATGATTCAAAGGTTGAGGTAGAATCCTGCTTCCCAGAGAGGCTGAAGAGCAAGCAGCTCACCTCCTTGCATCTCCCAAGAAATCCTCGTGCTTTTACTAGCCCCTCCTTATAAACTCTTCTCTGTAGGGCCCATGGGTCTACCCCTGCTCTGGGGGTTCATTTTTGAGGACAGTTTTTGGCCAACCTGCTAAACATCCTGTTTGTTCCTTGCACCCTCCACCATATGGGTCCTGGGGACTAAACTCGGTCAGGCCTGGTACCAAGCACCTTCTCTCACTGAACCATGTTGGGGACCCAGCTGTTGTGGAATATTACTTTGACTAGACAAAAATGTGTTACATTTGTTTATGCTGCATTTGTGTAAAGACGTGCTGCTGTTTCACCTGGCCTGCCTAAGGCACCTGATTGATCTAATAAAAAAGCTGAAGCACCAGTAGCTAGGCAGTAGATGGATGGGTGGGACTGGCAGGCAGAGAGAATAAATAAGAAGATTGTGTAGGAGATAATTCTGTTTGTGTGTTACTTTTGAAAGACCCTCACCCAGTTGGGTGCAGGCCAAAGAGGGAGAAGCCCCACAACTCAATTAACCAGTCCACCAGATGCAAGAAGCAAGAGGCTTTATTAACCTATTAACGATAGCACCACCGAGTCTCTCTAGTCTCCAAAGAGGTAGAGCACACCAAACAGCAATTCCAGCAAGTTTTTTATAGGCAATAACTGCAACATTAATACAATGGGTATGGGGTACCACATGATTGGATATAACATTAGCATATTGGGTCAGTCCTAGGCCATAGTTGTTTGTTTCCCAGAAATACCATAAAAGATGTCGACATCAACCATGAACTCTGTCTGTACTAGTTTTGGCACCAGATGTTCCCTGACTGGTGAGTGGCACAAGGTACTACGGTCAAGGTACAAGCTACAACTGAGGATGTTTTACAAGTTTTGTACTTTTCCACTGCTGATTGCCATCTATCTAGGGCATGTGCTAAAAGCAGCTGCAAGCAGGCTTTTTGAGTTGGGGTCTTATTTGAGTTGGGGTCTCACACTTTCATCTGTTAATGAATAAAGAAACTACTTGGCCTGATAGGGCAGAACTTAGGTAGGTGGAGAAGACAGAACTGAATTCTGGGAGGAACAAAGCAGAGTCAGAAGAGAGTCACCATGGAGCCACCAGAGACAGACATGCTGATTCTTTCCTGGTAGTCCACGAACTCGTGGTGATATACAGATTAATTTATAGAAAATGGTTAAATCAAGATGTGAGAGTTAGCCAATAAGAAGTTAGAGCTAATGACCAAGCAGTGTTTTAATTAATACAGTTTCTATGTGGTTATTTCGGGTGTAAGCTAGCCGGGCAGCCAGGACAAACAAGAGGCCCGCTCCTTGCAACAAGAGGAGAGAGAGAAAGAGAGAAGAGAATGAGGGAGAAAGAGACGGAGACACTTGAAGCCAACCAGCCAAGCCACCAGCCAGACGTGGAAGAAGCAGGAAAAGTAGGGCATACTGAATGAAAGAAAGGTAAAAAGCCCCAAAGCAAAATATGAAGAGAAACAAGTTAATTTAAGTTATAAGAGCTAGTGAGACAAGCATAAGATAAGGCCAAGCAATCATAACTAATATGAAGTTCTGTGTCATGATTTTGGGGCTGAGAGTTCGAGAAAGCCTGCTGCACCCAGCCACAGTTTTATCATCCTAACCAAGGTACCTTTGGAGCCACGCTATAACTTCACTTATCATTAAAGGGAGGAAGAGTTTCTTGGCGACCCTTTGAGATGTGGTGAGAGTGGAATTACCCACTGCCGTGGTGCTCACAGGGTTCTCCTTTGAAAAGCCTGTGCCCTCTTCCCCGAGTGTCTCTTTCTACCTCCTGTGGCTTAATTTTGCTTTTTCTTTTTTTCAAGACAGGGTTTCTCTGTGTAGTCCTAACTTTCCTGGAACTTGCTCTGTAGACCAGGCTGGCCTTGAACTCATAGAGATATGTCTGCCGCTGACTCCCAAGTGCTGGGATTAATGGCATGGGCCACCATACCTGGCAATTTATTTTTATATATGTGTATGTGGTGTGCGTGCTTGTGTGTGTGTGCACCAGGTTTATGTAGTGACCATAGAAGCCACAAGAAGGTGCCAGACTCCCTGGATTAAGAGAAGTGCTCTTCATCACAGAACCATCTCTCTCATGCTTAAATTTATGTTAGAAATCTATTTTTACTTTATTTTATTGAGACACAGTCTCACTATGTCTTAAGGTTGGCATTGAACTTAGCATGTAGATCAGGATGGCCTTGATACACCTGCTTCCCAAGTGCACCACTGTACCCAGCAGAAATCTCTTATTAATAAATCCAGTCCTCTTTGATACTGGCTGATCCCAAAGTTCTTGCCTGGGGCAAATTCAAGGATGCAGTTTTTTGCTAGTAGAGGTCCCTGAAGGATAGGGACCTATTGTGGGAAGCGGCGGGGCTGTGTCCCGCCACCCGGCTACCCGCACAGCTAGCTCTACCCAAAATAATTACACGGAAACTGTATTCTTTTAAACACTGCCTGGCCCATTAGTTCCAGCCTCTTATTGGCTAGCTCTTACATATTGATCTAACCCATTTCTAGTATTCTGTGTAGCACCACGAGCTGGCTTACCAGGAAAGATCTTAACCTGCGTCTGTCTGGAGTGGGAGAATCATGACGACTCAATGACTCGGCTTCTTTCTCCCAGCATTCTGTTCTGTTTACTCCACCCACCTAAGGGTTGGCCTATCAAATAGGCCAAGGCAGTTTCTTTATTAATTAACCAATGAAAGCAACAGATTAGAAAGAAATCACTCCCACATCAGGGACCTCAGCAGGTCAGCTCCATGATGGGCTGTGTCCTCTGAAGGATAGGGACCTCAGCTCTCCCACTCATACTGGGTTGTTGCCTTCTGAAGGATAGGGACCTCAGCTCTCCCACTCATACTGGGTTGTTGCCTTCTGAAGGATAGGGACCTCAGCTCTCCCACTCATACTGGGTTGTTGCCTTCTGAAGGATAGGGACCTCAGCTCTCTCACTCATACTGGGTTGTTGTCACCTGCCGTATTGCTGGTGACAAGGCCGAGGTGATAGAATCACGTTTAAGGGCCTCCTTCCCCCCAAGCCAACCAGATTCCTTGCCTCTCTGAGAGGCTTTGGACACATTCCTTGACATTCCAGTCTGTTGTAATAAGAGCGGTGGGCTAAGTTCCTGGCACCCGGCCGCCCGCATGGCTAGCTTTATCTGAAATAATTACATGGAAACTGTATTCTTTTAAACACTGCTTGGCCCATTATTTCCAGCCTCTTATTGGCTAATTCTCACATATTGATTAAACCATTTCTAATAATCTGTGTAGCACCATGAGATGGTGTCTTACCAGGAAGGATTCTAGCCTACATCCTTCTGGGGTCAGAGAATCATGGCGACTGACTGACTCGACTTCTTTCTCCCAACATTCTGCTTTGTTTACTCCGCCTATCTAAATTCTACCCTATCAGAGGCCAAGCAGTTTCTTTATTTAACCAATGAAAGCAACAGATAGAAAGATGACCCTCCTCCATCACCAGTTACCTTAAGGAAGGCCTGTAAATAGCCCTGGCTAACCCACTGAACAAGCTAGTACTACCTTATGCAATATAAGCAGGCTTTCTTTTCTTTTCCTTTCCTCCCTCTTTCTTTCTCTTTCTTCTTTTTTTTTTTTTCCGTTAAAACAGAGTCTCATGTGTCCACCAGACAGGCTTTGAGTTTCTCAACCAATTACAGGCATGAGCTACTCTGCTTGTCTGTGCTGGTGATACAGCCCAGGGTTTTGTGTATACAAGGGAAGCCAGTGTTATGCCAACTGAGTCACAGCCCCAGGACTCATGTACCTAGCTTAGTTCTCAAATTTTTATTTTATGTGCACAGATATTTTGCCTGCATGTGTATCTATGTACTGCTTTCATGTCTATGGCCCATGAAGGCTAGAAGAGGGTGTCAGATCCCATGGAACTGGGAATAGACAGTTGTGAGCACGTAACTGCTGGGAATCTAACCCAGGTCCTCTGGAAGTGCCACCAGTGCTCTTAACTGCTGAGCTACATCTCCAGTCTCTAATGCACCTACCTTAACAGTCTTGAGTGGGGGCTGAGGAGATAGTTCAGTGGTTAAGAACACTGACTGCTCTTCCAGAGGACCTGGGTTCAATACTCAGCACATACATGGCAGCTCATGGCTGTCTGTTACTCCACTTCCAGGGTATCTAATACCTCCACACTAATGCACATAAAACAGTTAATTTAAAAAAAAATTAGTTTAATTTGCAGACAAATGGATGGCTCTAGGAAAAAAAATGAGTGAAGTAACCCAGACACAGAAAGACAAATATAATATGTACTCACTCATAAGTGGTTTTTAGACATAAAGCAAAGACAAACAAGCCTACAGCTCACAACCCCAGAGAACCTAGACAACAAAGAAGACCCTAAGAGGAACATACATAGATCTACATAGGAAGGAGATAAAGACAAGTTCTCCTGAGAAAAATAGGAGCATGGGAGTCACAGGAGAGAGTAGAAGGGGAGAGGGGGAGGAAGGGAGGGAAGCGGAGAAAAATATATAGCTCAATAAAAATGAAAAAAATAGTTTAAGAAACAGTCTTGAGTAAAGATAGCCTTGCCCTGCCTTACTAAACATCGCTGACTAGTTTCCAGCGTTTTAACGATTGATGTCTGACATTCAGTTTTATAGGATTTTGTCATTCCTGTCGAACTATGCTGAGCCCTGCCATGTTGGCCCCATAAGGTCAGGAATAAAGGAGTGCTGTGGGCGGTGATAGTCTGAGGGCTTGGTCTTTTGGTAGAGAGTTATGGGAGGGGCCAATGCAAGGACACAAGGACAGCTGCACTGCTCGCATCCTATCCAGGCAGAGATGGTGCAGCAGATAAAGGGAGCAAATTATTTGGGTTAGGTGCTAAGCTTGAGTCAGTGAGTGGGAAGTAGGCACTTGTATAAGCCAATCCAAGTGGTTCCTGCCTTGACAGTGGCAAGGGGCAGTCCCTCCTTACTCAGCACTATCAGAAAGGTCAAAGAGAAACAACTGGGACAGGCATGTTTCTGTGGGAGGTCTTTGTACAATTGAATTGGATATGGCTTTGGAATCAGGGAAAAATAACGAGTCTAGATATGGCAGAGAATAAGAGTTCAAAAAGTGGGTGCATGCTGTAAAGCTATGAAACGGCATAATAGGGGGCTAGTGAGTGCCTGGCTTCCCTCTGCCCTTCCTTCCTATCTGCATGTTGTGAGGAGCGGCAGGCTGCATTCCTGGCACCAGGTCACCCTCATGGCTAGCTTTATACCCGAAATAATTACACAGAAATGTAGGGGAGATTCGAGACCAGCCTGGTCTACAAGAGCTAGTTCCAGGACAGGCTCCAAAAACCACAGAGAAACCCTGTCTCGAAAAACAAAAAAAAAAAAAGAAAAAAAAAGAAATGTAGGGGAGACCCAACCAATCACCTTGCTAGCAGGGGGCAAACTGTATTCTTTTAAACACTGCCTGGCCCGTTAGTTCCAGCCTCTTATTGGCTAGCTCTTACATATTGATCTAACCCATTTCTAATATTCTGTGTAGCACCACGAGCTGACATACCAGGAAAGATCTTAACCTGTGTCTGTGTCCTGTGGGAGAATCATGGCAACTGCCTGACTCGGCTTCTTTCTCACAGCATTCTGTTCTGTTTACTGCGCCTATCTAAATTCTGCCCTATCAGGCCAAGCAGTTTTCTTTATTAATTAACCAATGAAAGCAACAGATAGATAAAGAAGTCACTCCCACATCATCTGCATTATTCCTTCTCTGTGGGACCACACTCATCCACAGACAGACACCTTCTGATGCTACAGCACCTTCTTTCTTGCAGGGTGCTCTTCTCAGAGTTGCTAGACGCAGAGGTTTGAATGTGTCCTCCAAAGGTTCATAGACTGAAGGCTTGGTCTCTAGTAGGTGACACTGATGTCTGGGAAATTAAAGAAGGAGGGCCTAAGTTGGGCTTGGGGGACATCAGATTCTGAACCTTTAGACCCGAGACTGAGTTTGTTTTATTGTCTGGAGACAAGGTCTCCCGTTGATCTGGCTGTCCCAGATCTCCCTATGTAGCCAAAGATAGGCGTGTGCCACATTCAGCTAAGTCAGAGCTTGTAAATCTCTTCTTTACAAAGTGCCTTCTATCTGGTATTATGTTATAGCAACACATGGTGGATTAGTACAGGAAGTTAGTACTGTGAGATTAAAGTTGTAAAGATTGTGACTTCTGTCTGGGGAATTGCCCACGGCTCTTCCTCCAACATCAGCTGGCTTCCATGATGTGAGCTGCCCTGTGACCTTTTGGAGAGGCCTCTAAAAAACAAGGGAACATTGGGTGAGTGGGATTAGAAGCAGAACAGCAATTGTACCTGACACCGGGGGCCAAGCCCAGGGACTTGGGGTGGGGGCAGGTGGCTCTGCACCAGGAGCCACATTCCCATCTCAAATGCCTTACTTTCAATCCTGTGTATTCTTTAAGGGTTTTTGTCTGCTTTGTTTTTAGGGACTAGAGCAGGACTTGGGTCATCACCTTGTTTGTCCAGAGCTAGCCTACTGTTAGCCATGGTCATTTGGGTGTTTCTGGATCCCAAGAGTTGAAAGTTTAGCTCACACAGATTTGCCAGATAGCTTTGTTCAACTGAAATGGTAGTGCAGGCTGGGGAGGCCCCGCCGTTCAGACAGGGGCCACATGAATGACAGCACGCCAATGCTGGGGCTTCTTTCCTGGAGTTCAGGAGGAGGAAGGGCTGATTACTATTTTCATGGATAGATTAGATCACACATGCGCTTTCCTGTTGCTCCTCCCTCTTCCCGTAACATGTCTGATCTTAATTATATCATGTCCGATTTCACATAGGCTAAGATGGTGTCCAGTTTCAAACAGGCTTAAGATGGTCCCTAAAAGGTGACCAGAAGGCCAGGTGCATGCTTTTAATCCCAGCACTGGGGAGACAGAGGCAGGTGGATCTCTGTGAGTTCAAGGTGTGCATGGTCTCTGGCATGAAACATGAGTTCCTGATGGCAGGGGAGTGGTTTCTGGTGGGCTTGCAGCTGAAAAATCCCGAGAGCTAGGGTGTGGCCATTAGTCAAGTAGTCAAGTAGAGCCCTATATGCCCTGAAACACAATAAAGGTGCATTCTTGTTTCAAGGATAACCTGTGTCTTTATCTCTCTCTCTTTCTTTGTGTGTGTGTGTGTGTGTGTGTGTGTGTGTGTGTGTGTGTGTTTCAGTCTCCAGCCCCTTGCCCAAGTTGCAAACTATTGTGTGGTAGATGGGCAGTACAGTACAAGTGGTCTGTACAGCAATTACCTCAAAATGAAAACAATGTATAAGTATCTTGATCAGAGGTAGAAATGTATGTTACAATATGATAAATGCATCCTAAAATTATATCAGTATACAAAAATGTCTTAAGCAGAGGTAGAAGCATACATGCATACAATATGTTAAAATAACTTTGCCTAGGTATACAAACATTGCAGACAAAAATAGGAACATATTAATATAATTTAAGTTTGTATCACTATGCAAGAATATATACCAATATAAATTGCCTATAAATAACAGCTCACAAGTATTCACTCTATTACTCACTATTATTATTAGTGTGAATAAGCTCACACTAATCTATTATCACATCCAATTTCCCTTTTTTTCCAAAGAGATCCCTGAGCCTACATAATTTCCCCCCAACCCTATACCAACTATAATCAACCCCTAATTGATGTTCCTAACACTGAGGACAAACTTTGTCAGGAGAGGGAACATCACCTTCTAGAATTACTTCCAGCTGTCATGGGGACAATGTTTTTCTATGGGATCCTGTGAAAGTAAAATGACGGTTAAGTTTTAAGATTACTATTTGGTATAATTGCAAATAGTATCTGAGTATTTGGTATGGATTTTCTGAGGTTCCTGTTTGGAGTTTGACCAGAAGTTTCTAAAAAGGCATACCATTTCAGCTAACCAAGTTGGAACCATCTTGAGCAGCTGGGACCCAAAACAGGTCTTATAGTAAACATCATGACATCATGGCCCTATGTTGGGCACCATGGGGTTTGGGGAAATGTGTATGAGCTTGAAAATTTTCCAAGTCACCACGCACTTAGCTCCACTTTGTTTACAAAAAAAAACAAAACAAAACAAAAAAAAAAAAAACAAAAAAAACTTCTTAGGTGAAAGCAAGCCAGGCGGACCGTTTGGGGCTTTTAGACCGGTCCTCCTTGTAGGTGTGGAGTTGGGTGCCAGATGAAGATGGATGCTAAAAAGCAATCCCACACTAGCTTAGAATTGAGTATAATAAAGGGTTATTTATTTAGGGTAGACTCACAGATCACAGTCCTCTGCTCAAATGAGGAGCAGCAAACTAATCCAGCAGCCAGAAGAGAGAGCATGCAAGTGCTTTACATCAGCAATTTTAGTATAAAAGGCCACGCCCAAGTGGACTGGTAACTTAAAGAATACTGGCTGAAGGATTTCCTACAGCTACATTGCATCTCTCTAACTCTTCCTTCTTTCTCCCCGCGTTCAGTTTAGTTTCCCTACCTACCTATAGAGCTGGGCATCAGTATTCATCCGTTTCTCTGTGTCCTCATTGTGGATGTATGTGACCCTGCTTCAGGTCCTTGCCAGCTTGACTTCCCTGTCATGACAGAGTGTGAACTTGGTCCCCTTGAGTAGCAATTTTTTTCCCTCCATAAAAAAAGAATGAACTTATGTTGTTGGCAGGAAAATGAGTGCAACTGGAAATATCACATTAAGTGAATTGAGATGCTCTCAGAAAAATATCATGTTTTCTCTCATTTGTAGTTCCCAGACTTCATATAAATACATAAAATTATTTATGTATCTGTGGTTCCCCAAATCCATCAGGGGCCTGCTAGCCAGGGGGGGAAGCATCGCTGCTTCTCCAGAGGCCTCCCTCCTCCCTAGAGCCACCTTGAAGCGTTCTTTGATTTTACCTCAGTCTTGAGAGCTTTACAGTGATGCACGGACTTGTGAAATTTCCTGCATCTGTGCCTGAAAAGAGTGTCACTGGAGAACACAAGCAGGACATGAGAGCTCTGCTGCAACAAGCTTAGGGAAGATGCTAAAAGAATTTCAGCACTTTACAGACAAGCACAAAGAGAAAATAAGATGTGCTAGGGCTACAAAGATGCACACTCAGCCAGGTGCTTGCTGCAAAGGCACAAGGACCTGACTTGGATCCCCCAAACCCATATCCTGGCGTGGTGGCCCATCCTGTAACCCCAGCCCTAAGGAGGCAAGCCTAGGGATCTGGGTCAGTGAGAGACCTTGACTTAGAAAACAGGCCATGCACTAGATATTGACTCCTGGTCCCACATACATGTGCGTACATGTGCATCTACACATGTGTCCACCTACACAAACATTCCCCTATATATACAATAAAGAGAAAATGCACTGTTGAGACAGAGTCATCAAGCAAAATCTCAAAGGGAGAAACAATTGTGTCCTAGGAGGGCTGGGCTTCCTTGGAAACAGCTAAGGGGAAGTCATCTGGTCTACTTCATGTGCCGTTGTGTTGGCCCCGTGTCTGTGTGGGACAGCAGGCTGCTCACTGCCCTGAGTACTTGCGCTTCGCTGATTCTGGCCACCGGGGATAAGGTCAGCAAGCGGTTCTGAGTCCAGCTTCAAGTGCTTGTATCAGATTACAGCAATGTGACTCGGCAGCCGGAGGTGCTTCTGAACAAATCTGGGAACCCCAGAAAAGGTAGGAGGGAAGCACCTCTATTCAGAGTTGTCCTCTGAACTCTACGTACACAGTAAACAGGATAAAAAGATACCACAGGCCCCTAGACTCAGCACCGTGCAGTCAGGGCCAGTGGTGAAAGTATGGGAATCCATATGTCTTTGACCTTTGGTCTCCACCATTCAGTTAATATCAGGCAGCCAAGCATAACTGTGTAGAGCCTCTTAGTGTTGGTGACTTTGGAAATGCTGGCACAAGTGCCTCCATTCTGTTAGCTTTGAGACTGGGCTTTGCTGGCCTCAAGCTAACAATCCTCCTGCTTCAGCCTCCCACACACTGTTACTTAGACACTGTCAATGCTGATAACCTATCTTATACCAATTTGTTTTGGTTTTTGAGACAGGGTCTCACTGTCTAGCTCTGGAACTTGCTACATAGCCCAAGCTGGCCAGACATACACCTACTTCTGCCTCAGTTGTTGGGATTAAAGGCGTGCATCACCATGCATGTCTCTTGTGGCAGTTGTTAATTGTCCCCCATTGCGGGGATGTGGCTTTTCCTAGTTGGTCTGACCCAATTGGTGATCTTACTTTGTGCTGGGAGGGGCAGGCAGAAAGGGAGACCAAGGCCAACTGTGAGCAACTGAGAGGAGTAGAGGGGAGAGTGGGCTGGAGCCTTAGATTCTAATGTGCGTAGTCTCAGGAGGAGGTAGTTCCTTTGCTCTCTGAATTTGGTAGGAATCCTTTGTCCTGGATCCACTTGCTCCTTTTCTTTGACAGGTTGCAGGGTGGTGGAAGCTTTTACTCTTTTCTTTCTCTGAAGGTCAGCATTAAGTTTAGCCCCTGTGGTGCCTGTTTAACAACAAACTTCTGGGGTTTTTTTGTTGTTGTTGTTTTTTTTTTTTTTTTTTGAAAAAAAGGTCTGTAACAAAATGTCAAGAGATCCAACCTCACCTTTAAAAAAAATCTGTTTTCATTATTATTAATGAAGCGTATGCATGGGCATACACACATTAATGAAGTGTAGGCATATGTGCCTGTATATTAATGTGTGCGCGTAAGTGTAGTGTTCTGGGGGCCAGAGGCATTGAATCCCCTGGAGCTGGAGTTAGAGGCAGTCCTGAGTCACCCAGTGTGGATGCTAGGAACTGAACTTGGATCCTCTGCAGAAGCAGTATGTGTTCTTAACCACTGAGCAATCTCTTCAGCCCTTCCCTGCTGTTGTGAGACAGGGTCTTATGTAGCCCAGGCTACTCTTGAAAACTGTGAAGTAAATGCAGATAATCTTGAACTTCTGATCCTCCTGCCTCCATATCCCATGTGCTAGAACTGCAGATGTGTGCCATCAAGCCTATTAATTCTGTACTGAGCAAGGAGCACAAGGCCTAGAACAACCAAGCAAACACTGTACCAACTGAGCCACAACCCCAACCCCTGGATTTATTTATTTGACTTACTGTATTTATTTATTTAATTTACTGGCTAGTTTCGTGTGTCAACTAGAATCAGAGAGGAAGGAGTCTCAGTTGAGGAAATGCCTTCTTGAGATCCAGCTGAAAGACATTTTCTCAATTAGTGATCAATGTGAGAGGGCCCAGCCTATTGTGGGTGGGGCCATCTCTGGGCTAGTGGTCTTGGGTTCTATAAGAAAGCAGGCTGAGAAAGCCAGGGGAAGCAAGCCACTAAGCAGCACCCCTCCATGGCTTCTGCATCAGCTCCTGCCTCCAAGAGCCTGCCCTGTGTGAGTCCCTGTCCTGACCTCCTCCAGTGATGAACATCAGTGTGGGATAAACCTCTAGGAGCCTGCCCATGTGAGTCCCTGTCCTGACCTCCTCCAGTAATGGACAGCATGTGAGATAAACCCTTTATTCCCAGCTTGCTTTTTGTCTTGGTGTTTCATTACAACAATAAAAAACTAAGACTATTTATTTATTTATGGGTATAAGGTTTAATAAGAGAATTACAAAATAGATCAAAGAAAGCTTAACAAACTACAGTTTACATATTTCTGGCTTCCACGTGTACACACACTTACATGTACACCTAAGCATGCACACATACGTACACACCCTGATGGTTTTTAAGAAAGTCATTGCTTTAAACAGAGAGAAACGGGTTCCAGTTTTAAGATGATGAATTAGTTTTGAGTTTTTGGCCTTAGAAAATCCTTTGGATAATTTTACATTTTGAAAATCATCATGTACAAAATCTTTGAACCTAGGCATAGCAGTGCATGTCTGTAATCACACCACTCAGGAGCCACAAGGAGTCTGAGAACAGCCTGCTCTATATGAAAGGTTCTAGGACATCCAAGGATACAAAGGAAGATCCTGTGTCAAAACTAAAAATATTATTTAAAAATAGCATTAATGACCTAAGCGAGTGGTACATAAGTGCATTCCATGGACAAGATGTCCCCCTTTAACCAGAGGCATAAAATAATGGTTACAAAGATCTATTGTATGCTAGGTGGTAGTGGAGCATGCCTTTAATCCCAGCAGTCAGGAAGCAGGGTCGGGTGGTTCTTTGTGAGTTCTAGACCAGCCCTGGCTACAAAAAGAAACCTTGTCTCGAAGAAAAAAAAAAAAAAAAAAAAAAAGATGTGTCTTAGTTAGGGTTTCAGTTGCTGTAATGAAACATGAGCAAAGGTCATGGGGGAAAGGCTTATTTTACTGCCATGGTCCATGATGGAAGGAAGCCAGGTGGGGAACTCCGAGCAGAAACTTACAGGCAGAAGCTGATGCAGAGAACATGGAGGGTGCTGCTTTTTTAATGACTTGTTTATAGTTCAGCCTGCTTTCTTATAAAACCCAGGACGAGTAGCCCACGAATGACACCACACACAATGCACTGGGCCCTCTTTCATCAATCACTAATAAGAAAATTCCTACAGCTTGATTTTGTGGAAGCATTTTCTTAATTGAGGTTCCCTCTTTCAGATGACTCTAGCCTGTGTCAAGGCATAAAGATAGCGAGTACAAGATGTGAGCCTAAATGGAATAGTAAATGATGCTGGCAGGCATGTTCTTGTTAGTGCTTGACTTGCATTTTTCTGAATAAAGTAAGTAAGATCTGGTTCTGTTTAAAGGATGACAAAATTAACAGGAAACACAAAAGATTAAATTCCTTTCTTTTCAAGTTATCCCTGTCTGGGACCAGTACTCCTATCAGGGCTCAGGCCCACTTAACTCCAGCTCCTTGGGATCTGCCACCCTCTTGTGGCTTCTGTGGGCACTGTCATGTGCAAACTTGTGCACATGGGGCCCTTTATATACATAATCTAAAGTAAAATCTTTAAAGTTAGCCTTTTTAAAAACTTTACTTGAGCCAGGCAGTGGTGGCGCACGCCTTTAATCCCAGCACTCGGGAGGCAGAGGCAGGCAGATCTCTGTGAGTTCGAGACCAGCCTGGTCTACAAGAGCTAGTTCCAGGACAGGAACCAAAAAGCTACGGAGAAACCCTGTCTCGAAAATAAAAAAATAAATAAATAAAAATAAAAATAAAAAAAAATTTACTTGAAGTAGACCAATATTTTATGTTTAAAATCCATTTGAATATAAAGCACTAGAAAACAATATAAACATATTTTATTGTATCCACCTAATTACGTATGATTCTTTTCTCATAAGATATTTTTCTACACCTCCTGCAACATATCCTGATAGCAATACACAGCTGTGACTCCAAAGTTAGTAAGAGGGCCTTTATTCTGAGCCAGAGATGAGTGACGTCAGCTGGGGAAATTGGGTTCAGGTCGACCTGAATGACATGCTCCTCTGTGGAAATGGTCACATGAACTCCTGCAGTTACAGAACAAAGTAATGTTATAAATGGATCACTCACTGAGCACCTTAATGGGAACAGCAGTAGGACTAGTCAATGGTTTATGCTATAAGCCCAGGATTTGGAAGACTGAGGCAGGAAGATTGATAATATATTCAGAGTTGGTGTCCAAGTTAGTTTTCTTTATCAGCCTGACACAAGGTAGAGTCATTTGGGGAAGAGGTAACGCAAACTGAGAAAATGCCCCCACCAGACTGGCCAGTGGACAAACATGTGGAGCATTTTTTTGATTAATGACTGATGTGAGAGGACCCTGCCCACTGTGGTTGGTGCCACTCCTAGGCAAGTGGTCCTGGATGGTCCTGAGCAGTCCTGAGCAAGCCCTGGAGGTCTGTGTGCCTCCTGTCCTGACTTTCTATAACCTGAGACTTGTGAACTGAAATCACCCTGTCTTATCACAGCAACAGAAACCCTAAGGCACGTGTAGTACAGAATAAAGAAAGGCCTAAATTAAGGCACTTTAAAAATATATTGGTGGAAACATTAGGCAAGTGGGTTACAGTGGGGAGAAATCTCTGCTATGGGTCTCAGACTCTGCCCATTGCTTCCCAGTGGGTAGAAGCTAGGTAGAAGCTAATTAATATGCTAATGATGCATCACAAAGGCTCTCTGGGTTAGTGGCAGGGTGTTAGCTCAGACAGAGGTGGCCATGGGATGGCAAAAGAGCGCAAGTGTCATCAGGCCCTGAACCTGTGACATTCCAGCCTCTGCACAGTGGAGGTGGCTGGAAGGTGGGGTGCACAGTGGAGGTGGCTGGAAGATGGGGTTCTCTCAGGACTCTTGTTCTCACCCTCACCAGACTGGCTGAGACCTTTCTGCAGGACTGGAGTAGGACCAACTCAGATGCTGCCCTCTTCTGAAAATCCTCCAAAGATCTGTAAAAGTTCAGACAGTGTCTAACTTTAATCTGGAAACATTGTAGTATTTGTTTAAAAAACAAAAGACCTTTTTGTAAAACTGTAATGCTAGAATCCAGACTGGCTGCTGCTGAGGCCACAATCCCTGAAGCAGCCGACCCTGCTCCCTGACTGGTGTCGTGTTGAGCATGTCCTGAGCACCATAATTTCCAGGTGCGAGGTCTCTCACTTGGGCATGGGAGTTGATATCAAAGCGGGTACTGGCGGCCACATGTCCTGGCTTCCCACTGTGTCCCTGCCTCCTGTCCAGAAATCAGAGAATCCCACTGCAGTTTGTGCTACGCAACCCTCCCTTCCCAGAGCTGTAAGAGCAGACCCCACTTCCGCCACCACATAGACCTGATGCCCTTCTTCAGCCCTCCCCCACATGCTGTCTGTCCTGGTGCTGGGCCCTGAACTCATGTTCAGTCTCCAGCACCTACATGGCATCTCAGACCTGTCTGTCTACAACTGCAGTTCTAGGGGAATCTGACATGCTCTTCTGACCTCTGTGAGTACCAGGTACACATGTGATACACATACATGTGAGCAAAACACCATACACATCAAAACAATTAAAACAGGACTAGAAGGCACCTCCTACAGGCTGCTGAGGAACTAAAGTAAACTAACTACAGTGAACAGTATACTCACTGGTAAAAGACTGTGTGACTAGGATCACTTTATGAAATTCTATTCTCAACAATCCTATTTAACACCATAGTCAAGTCGTGGTCTCGTGGTCAGGACAGTAAAGTCAAGGACAGCCAGGCACAAGCGGTAGAACTGTCCGTGTTGCTAGTGTTATAATCTCCTTAGCAAAAACCTCAGCAAGCATTCACAGGGCTACTGAGTGGCTTGGCGGAGTCACAGGACACAGTGCCTCACACTCACCAACAAGGAGCAGGTGGAGCTGAAATGTAAGCAAACATTACAGCTCTGTGCATCCTGGCAGGAGGATCTAAAGATACTTGTGTCCTTTTCTTTGGCTATTAGACCTTTAAACTGTTCTCCAGGAAATCTGAATTTTCTCAGGAGTCACAGATGGGGAAGAGGAAAGCTGAATGAGACATGGTTCAGTCAGGAGAGAGCTTGTCTCCCAAGAAGGGATTTCACATGATTCTGACTTGTCAGATCCACGGCAGGAGAGACCCTTGACACCCAGGTTGTCTTTGTCCTGATTCAGTAGGGATAATAAGCTAGCCACACTACAGCAAGGGCTGCTTACCCTCACATCAGGGACACACGACAACCAGGGCTGTTTAGACAGTCTGGGCCAGGGGGACACTGATTTGTTCCTCTTCCTAATGTGACCACATTTAATATGATAACCCCCATGACTTTATCTGTTAACTGGCCAAGCTTGCTGTGACCTGTGACACAAGCCTGCCTGCCTGTGTCAGCCAGAGGCTGACCCTGGGACCCCAACCATTGGGTCTGTTTGCCTACTCATCTTAGGAGTAGGAGGGAAATGAAATTATTCCTTCGACCAACCCAGGAAGGTAACTGGTCTTCCTTCTGAAAGCCATAGGAACCCAGCAGAGTAGAAGCTGAAGAGCTGATCTCTGAGTCCTCTGGAAATCCTGGCACTGGGCTGAGGGCAGCGACAATGTCTGCTCCTGGCATGTGACCACCTGCAGGAAGCTGGGACTGAAGGAGAAGAAAAAAACGTTTTTTTTTTATTCAAGGAATTAAAGGTGTGTGCCACCAACACCACCACCCAACTTCATTAAAATCTTAAGGGAATCTATTACATTGACATATAAAGTGTCTAAGAAAAACAAAAGGTAGCAGTTAGATCATGGCCTGCCCATCACTAACAGTAGTAAAGAAGGCAGTTGGTGCCATCTGTAAGCCCCGGACTAGATGGACAAATATACTGTAGTCATGGGATGGAAGAGTCACCATTGCTGAGGTGTGTGGCTTCTCCAGCTCACCTACCCAGAGATTTAAAATGATCCGGGTTGAAACCTTAGCACTTTGGGGGAGGGGTTGATTTACAAGCTGATTCTGAAATGTCAGTCCACAGCTGGTTCCTATAATGACTGCTCTCCTTGAAGACAGGCTCAAATTTCTCATGGGGTCACTGCCCCCATTTGGAGGTGGTTTCATCATGGGGTGCTCTGTGTCGTACAATTCACTGTTCTAGACTTCGGGGTGACTGAGTGTTCGGGAAAATAACTGGAGACTTTCAGGTGCCTGCTTAGGGGTCTAGGGCAGGGTGAAGAATGCCTTAGTTGGCTGTCATCTTCATGTCAGGCCCGACCCTCAGGCTTTAGAGGACCCTAAGAAATTAGCATGCTTCTGTGAAGAGCAAAGCAGGGAGTTGATCCAAAACAGTGGGGGGTGGAGTCCAGGCTTCCAACAGTCTGTGCTTCTTATCAAAAAGAAATTTCTAAACTCCTGTAATAGTGTGTTGTTCACTAGTCTTCAAAAGCAGTGATCAGCCTGTGCTATAGTTCTGATGAAAGGGTAGGTGCACATAGGCCAAATAAACAGTCCTTCTTCAAAATGTGTTGAGTCTCACTTCATTACCCCAAGTGTGGTCTATTTCCTACTCGCAGGAGCTGTCTGTTGCATGTTTTGTATTGAACTACAGTTGATGTCTGGGGCTGGCACACATCCTGTTTGCCTGGCATGCTAACTTCACACTGGCTTTTCTTTCTCAGATGTAAGATAAGTTCGCCCACTCTAATTTCATTCTGTTGCTGTACAAATACCATGACCAGACTAAGGAGAACCATCCGGGGTAGTGAATGTGTTGCCACCCAGCCTGACAGTCCTGGGAACAGGGTCCAGGCCCCCTCCAATTCCCTAAATGTTTCTGGCCATCCAGCAAGGCATCTCCCTGGCTACTGGCTTTCTTTATTTATCCCCATCCCATCTTGCCCCCAAGTACTCCTTTCCATCTGCAGGGTTCTTGAATCCCCCAACTCACCCTGCTTCAGGGCTGAGGATCTGGGGAGCCAGTGGTGAGTGCTCTGGCTGCAGGGGCTTCTTTGTTCCACACCAACCTGCCCACCCAAGCCTGCCCTTTTGTCTGTGAGGTCATTGGCCCAGCAAGAATCCCTGCTCCTGTACTGAGGAGATCCATCCAGAGTGGTGAATGTGTGGGTACCCAGCCTGATGGTCCCCAGAATGGAGTACAGGCCCCCTCCAATTCCCTAAATGTTTCTGGCCATACAGCTGGTTGTCTCCCCAGGTACTGGCTTTCTCTATTTACCCCATCCCATCTTGCCCCCAAGCAATCCTGTTCATCTGCAGGGTCCTTAGATCCACCACCACAGCCTACTTCAGGGTAGAGGGGATCTGAGAGCCAACTCCAATGCTAAGGGGACCTAAGAGAGGGCAGACCAAGAAAAATCCCCAAGTACACAGTCAGCCACAGCAAAGATTGGACCATGAGGCCAAGACTCTCCTGACTGCATTTGAAGGAAGAGATGGGCAGGCGCCAATGCAAGAATTCCTCCAACAACCTGAAAAGCAACATGATAACACCAGAATCCAGTGAACACGCAACAGGAAGACTTGAACACCCTAACCCAGAGGAAGTAGAAGAAATCAACTTTAAACATAACATTATGAAAATGATGGAAACCCTTAAACAGGAAGTAAAAAACTCCCTTAAAGAAATGGAAAAGAAGACAGACAAAAAGTTAGAAGAAATGAATAAATCCCTCAAAGATAGCCAAAAAACCAAGAAAAAATCAATCAAACAGGTAATGGAAACAGTTCAAGACTTGAAGACAGAAATGGAAATAATAAAGAAAACACAAACCGAGGGATGGTTGGATATGGAAAATCTGGGTAAACAAACAGTGACTACAGAGACAGTATAACCAGCAGAATACAAGAGATAGAAGAAAGAATCTCAGATGCTGAAGATACTATAGAGGAAATAAACTCACTGATCAAAGAAAACAGCAAATCCAAGAAATTCTTAACACAAAACATCCAGGAAATCTGGGACACCATGAAAAGACCAAACCTAAGAATAATAGGGGTAGAAGAAGGAGAAGAATTACAGCTCAAAGGCCCGGAAAATATATTCAAAAAATTATAGAAGAAAACTTTCCCAACCGAAAGAAGGATATTCCTATGAAGGTTCAAGAATCTTACAAAACACCAAATAGACTGGATCAAAAAAAAATCCCCTCACCATATAATAATCAAAACACAAAACATACAAAATAAAGAAAGAATATTAAGAGCTGCAAAGAAAAAAGGTCAAGTAACATATAAAGGTAAATCTATCAGAATTACACCTGACTTCTCAATGGAAACCATGAAAGCCAGAAGGTCTTGGATAGATGTGCTGCAGACAGTAAGAGACCATGGATGCAAGGCCACTATATCCAGCAAAGCTTTCTTTCACCATTGATGGAGAAAACAAGATATTCCAGGACAAAAAACAGATTTAAAAAATATGTAGCCACAGACCCAGCCTTATAGAAAATACTAGAAAGAAAACCACAACCCAAGGAAGCCAACAACACCAATAATAATGCAGACATTTGACAACCCTCCACCAGCACAATTCAAAGAAGGGAAACACAAAAACGCTACCACCAAAAAAATAAATAAATAACCAGAGTTAACAACCACTGATCATTAATATCACTTAATATCAATGGAATCAATTCACTTATAAAAAGGCACAGGTTAAGAGATAGGATGCAAAAACAGGATCTAACATTCTTCTGTTTATAAGATATACACCTCAATCTCAAAGACAGATACTACCTCAGAGTAAGGGGTTGGGAAAAAGTTTTCCAAACAAATGGACCAAAGAAACAAGCAGGTGTGGCTATACTAATATCTAACAAAGTTGATTTCAAACTAAAATCTATCAGAAGAGATAGAAAAGGACACTTTATACTCATAACAGAAACAATTCATCAGGATGAAGTCTCAATCCTGAATACATATGCCCCTAACATAAAAGCACCCACATATGTAAAAGAAACATTATGAGAACTCAAATCACACATCAAACCCCACACACTAATAGTAGGAGATTTTAAGACTCCTCTCTCATCAATGGACAGGTCAACCAGACAGAAACTTAACATAGAAATAAGAGAGCTAACAGATGTAATGAATCAAATCGACAACAGAAATCTATAGAACATTCCACCCAAACAGGAAAGAATATACATTCTTCTCAGCATCCCATGGAACCTTCTCGAAAAATGATCACATACTTGGTAACGAAGCAAGCATCCAGAGATACAAAAAGAAAAATGTAGTAACCACCTGTGTCTTATCAGATCAGCACAAAATAAAGTTAGAACTTAACAACAATTCCACCCCCAGCAAGCCTACAAACTCATGGAAACTAAACAGACAACTACTGAACCACCCATGAGGCAAGGAAGAAATAAAGAAAGAAATTAAAGTCTTCTCTGAATTCAACAAAAATAAAGACACAACATACCCAAACCTATGGAACACTATGAAACCACTGCTAAGAGAAAAGTCCATAGCACTAAATGCCCACATAAAGAAAATGGAGAAAGGGGGCTGGAGAGGTGGCTCAGTGGTTAAGAGTACAGGCTGCTCTTCCAGAGGACCTGAGTTCAACTCCCAGCAACCACATGATGGCTCACAACCATCTATAATGAGATCTGGCTCCCTCTTCTGGCCTGTAGGCAAAACATCCAGACAGCATGCTGTATACATAATAAATAAATAAATAAATCTTTAAAAAAAAAAGAAAAGAGAAAGCTCAAATTAGACACTTAACAGTACACCTGAAAGCTCTAGAAAAAATAGAAGCAGACTCACCCAGGAGGAGAAGAAGACTGAAAATAATCAAAATGAGGGCTGAAATCAACAAAATATAAACACAGAAAACAATCCAAAGAATCAATGAAACAAAGAGCTGGTTCTTTGAGAAAATCAACAAGATTAACAAACTCCTATCCAAACTAATCAAACGGCAGAGAGAGAACACACAAATTAACAAGATCAGAAATGAATAGGGAGATATAACAACAGACACTCAGGAAATTCAGGGAATCATTAGGACTTACTACAAAAGCCTGTATGCCACAAAATTAGAAAATGTAAAAGAAATGGACTTGTTTTTAGATAAGTACCATTTACCAAAATTAAATCAAGACCAGGTATACAATTTAAATAGACCTATAAGTCATGAGGAGATAGATGTCATCAAAGAACTTCCAACCAAAAAAAGCCCAGGATCAGATGGTATTAATGCAGAATTCTACCAGAACTTCCAAGAAGAGCTAATACCTATACTCCTTAATGTGTTTTACATAGTAGAGGAGTCATTGCCAAACTCTTTTTATGAGGCTACAGTTACCCTAATACCAAAACCACACAAAGACTCAACCAAGAAAGAGAATTACAGACCAGTCTCACTCATGAACATCAATGCAAAAATTCTCAATAAAATACTGGCAAACTGAATCCAAGAACACATCAAAAAATCATCCATTATGATCAAGTAGGCTTCATCCCTGAGATGCAGGGCTGGTTCAACATACGAAAATCTATCAATGTAATCCATCAAATAAATAAACTGAAAGAAAAAAAAACGTATGATCACTTCAATAGATGTTGAAAAAACATTTCACAAAATTCAACACCTCTTTATGATAAATTTATTGGAGAGATTAGGGATAGAAGGATCATAACTGAATATAATAAAAGCAATATACAGCAAGGCGACAGCTAACGTCAAAGTAAATGGAGAGAAACTCAAAGCCATTCCACTAAAATCAGGAACAAGACAAGGCTGTTCACTCTCCATTCTCTCCATATCTCTTCAATATAGTGCTTGAAGTTGTAGCAATAGCAATAAGACAACATAAGGAGATCAAGGGGATTCGAGTTGGAAAGGAAGAAGTCAAACTTTTATTATCTGCAGATGACATGATGCAGAGTACATCAGTGTCCCCAAAAACTCTACCAAAGATCTCCTACAGCTGATAAATACCTTCAGTGATGTGGCAGGATACAAGATCAACTAAAAAAATCAGTAGCCCTCCTATACACAAAGGATAAAAAAGCAGAGAAGGAAATCAGAGAAACATCACTTTTTATGATAGCCACAAATAGCATAAAGTATCTTGGGGTAACACAAACCAAGGAAGTGGAAGACCTATTTGACAAGAACTTTAAAGCATTGAAGAAAGAAATTGAAGAGAATGATGGAGGAAGGTCATTGGTTAAATAATAAAGAAACTGCTTGGCCCTCATAGGTTAGAACATAGGTGGGTGGAGTAAACAGATCAGAATGCTGGGAGGAAGAAGAAGTGAGCTCAGACTCGATAGCTCTCCTCTCTGGGGCAGACACGATGAAGCTCCAACCCAGGATGGACGTAGGCTAGAATCTTCCCAGTAAGCGCACCTTGGGGTGCTACACAAATTATTAGAAATGGGCTAAATTATTACGTGAGAATTCGCCAAGAAGAGGCTAGATATAATGGGCCAAGCAGTGTTTAAAAGAATACAGTTTGTGTGTTGTTATTTTGGGGCATAAGCTAGCCAGGCAACCAGGAGCTGGGGCGGCAAGAACACAGCCGCAGCTCCCACTACAAGAGAATACCAGAAAATGGAAGTATCTCCCATGCTCTTGGATTGGTAGGATCAACATAGTAAAAATGGCAATTGTACCAAAGGCAATCTATAGATTCAATGCAATCTCATTCAAAATCCCAACAAAATTCTTCACAGACCTTGAGAGAACAATAATCAACTTTATTAGGAAAAACAAAAAACCCCAGATAGCCAAAACAATCTTTTACAATTAAGGTACTTCTGGAGGCATTACCATCCCTGACTTCAAACTCTATTACAGAGCTACAGTAATGGAAACCACTTGGTACTGGCATAAAAACAGAGACATTGACCAATGGAATTGAATCAAAAATCCTTATATTAATCTACAAACCTATGAACACCTGATTTTTGACAAAGGAGCTAAAATTATACAATGAAAGAAAGAAAGCTTCTTTAACAAATGGTGCTGGCGTAACTGGATGTCAATCTGTAGAAGAATGAAAATAGATCCATATCTATCACCATGCACAAAACTCAAGTCCAAATGGATTAAAGACCTCATTAAAATCTAACCACACTGAACCTGATAGAAGAGAAAGTGGGAATTAGCCTGGAATACATGGGCACAGGAGACTACTTCCTATGTATAACACCAATAGCACAGACAATAAGAGCAGCAATGAATAAATGGGACCTCCTTAAACTGAGAAGCTTCTGTAAAGCAAAGGACACTGTCATTAAGACAAAAAAGGCAACCTACTGAATGGAAGAAAATCTTCACCAACTCCATATCAGACAAAGGTCTGATCTCCAAAATATATAAAGAACTCAAGAAACTAGACATTAAAATTCTAAATAACACAATTAAAAAATGGGGTACTGAACTGAACAGAGAATTCTCAACAGAAGTTCAAATGGCCAAAAGATATTTAAGGTCATGTTCAACTTCCTTAGCGTTCAGGGAAATGCAAATCAAAACAACTTTGAGATACCATCTTACACCTGTCAGAATGGCTAAAATCAAAAATACCAATGATACCGTATGCTAGAGAGGATGTGGATTAAGGGGAACACTCATCCATTGCTGGTGGGAATGCAAACTTGTGCAACCACTTTGGAAATCAGTGTGATGGTTTCTCTAGAAATTAGGAGTCAACCTATGTCAAGATCAAGCAATACCACTCTTGGGAATATACCCAAGAGATGCCCAATCATACTACAAAAGCATTTGTTCAACTATGTTCATAGCAGCATTATTTGTAATAGCCAGTACCTGAAAACAACCTAGATACCCCTCAATGGAAGAATGGATAAAGAAAGTGTGGAACATATACACATTAGAGTACTACTACTCAGTGGTAAAAAAAAATGACATCATAAATTATGCATGCAAATGGATGAAAATCGAAAACACTATCCTAAATGTGATAACCCAGACCCAAAAAGATGAATATTGTATATACTCACTCATAAGTGGACTCTAGCCATAAACAAAGGACATTGAGCCTATAGTTCATGAGCCTAGAGTAGCAAAATAATAAGGTGTACCCAAAGAAAAACAGATATAGATTCTCCTGGAAATTGGAAGCAGACAAGGTTGCTGGGCAAAAGTTGGGATCATGGGGGTAGAGTGGGAGGAAGGGGAGGGGGAGTGAAAAGGGAGAAGGGAAAGATTGGGGAGAGCTTGGGGGAGTGGGAGGGTTGAGATGGAGGAAGGGTGGATATAGGAGCAGGGAAGAAGATATCCCAATTAAGGGAGCCATTTTAGGATTGGCAAGAGACTTGGCTCTAGATAGGATCACAGATGTCCACAGGGATGTCCCCAGCTAGGTCCTTGGGCAGTAGAGGAAAGGGTGCCTGAACTGGCCTTGTTCCATAGTCACACTGATGAATATCTTGAATATCACCATAGAACGTTCATCTGGCGATGGATGGAGATAGAGACAGAGACACATATCGGAGCACTGGACTGAGCTCCCAAGGTCCAGTTGAAGAACAGAAGGAGGGAGAAGATGAGCAAGGAAGTCAAGACCATGAGGGGTTGGTCCACCCACTGAGACAGTGTGCCTGATCTAATGGGAACTCACCAAATCCAGCTGGACTGGGACTGAACAAGCATGTGATCAAACCAGACTCTCTGAATGTGGCAGACAATGGGGGCTGACTTAGAAGCCATTGATAGTGGCGCTGGGACTTGTTTCTATTGCATGTACTGGCTTTTTGGATCCAGTCTGTTTGGATGCATACCTTCCTAGGCCTGGATGGAAGGGAAAGGGCCTTGGACTTCCCACACGGCAGGATACTCTGCTCTGTCTTAAGACTGGAGGGGGAGAGAGGAGGGTGAATGAGGGAGTGGAAGGGGAATGGGAGGAGGGTAGGAAGTGGAAACTTTGAATGGAAAAATAAAATTAAAAAAGAAAAAACAAAAAAAGGGAAGTAAGGGGAGGAGTCAGAGGAGAGGAGAAGACAGCTAGTGAAACATAATGGAGGAGGAATGTAACAGGAGGAAGGAGGGAAGTGGAGGAAGAAGGAAGGGAAAGAGAGGATTGAGAGGACTGAGTAGGGAAGATTGAGGAGGAGTGAAAAGAAAAGCAGGAGAGATTCCATGGAAGGAGAGAGGTGGAGAAGGAAGCAGGGGGAAGAGGATCAAGGAGGGGAGACAGGGGAGCAGGGATAGAAAGCTGAGGAGAAAGACACTGTGCTCAAAGGAGAGTAGGAAAACTGAGAGCTAAACAGTAGATGTGTGTGGGAGGATAAAAGGATAAGGGAAAAGATAATAGCAGGGAGATTAGGAAGTAGGATGAGGAAGGTGACAGAGCAGAAAACTCAGACAAACATTTGACAATGAAGTGGAGGGCAAAGAATGGAAAGGTCTTGAGTATTCAGAAGAGTCCATGAGTCTGGGGATAAGGGCAGAACCCTGGTGAAAAAACAAAAAGGAGACTTCTCGAATTTTGCATGCAAATGGATGGAAATAGAAAATACAATCCTGAGTGAGGTAACCCAGACCCAAAAAGAAGATCATGGGATGTACTCACTCATAATTGGTTTCTAACCATGGATAGGAGCCACTGAGTCTATAATTTGTGATCCTAAAGAAGCTAAACAAGAGGGTAAACCCAAGGAAAAACATATAGATATCCTCCCAGCTATGGGAAATAGACAAGATTGATGGGCAAAAAATTGGAATCTTGGGGGTGGGGTGGGATGGGGATGAGGGGTGATGGGGAGAGAAAAGTGTGAAGGAGAGGATGAGGGGAACTGGGGGAATTGGGGGTGATTGGGGATAAAGGAAGGTTGGATAGGGGAGCAGGGAAACTCATACCTTAGTTAAGGGAGCCACCTAAGGGTTGGCAAGAGACTTGAACTTGGAATGGCTACCAGATGCCCAGGGCAATGTCCCCAGTTAGTTCATTGGGGCACCTGAGGATAGGGAACCTGAAATGAACCTATCCTATAATCATACTGATGAATATCTTGCATATCGCCATAGAACCTTCATCTAGCGATGGATGGAGATAGAGCCAGAGACCCACACTGGAGCACCGGACTGAGCTCCCAAGGTTATAATGAGGAGCAGAAGGAGAGAGAACATGAACAAGGAAGTCAGGACCATGAGGGGTGCACCCAACCACTGAGACAGTGGGGCCGATCTATTGGGAGCTCACCAAGGCCAGCTGGACTGCTACTGAAAAAACATGGGATAAAACAGGACTCTCTGAATGTGGTGGACAATGAGAGCTGACGAGAGGCCAAGGAGAATGGCACAGGAACTTTCATCGGGCGATGGATTGAGAGAGAGACAGAGACCCAATTTGGAGCAACCGTCTGAGCTCTTAAGGTCCAAATGAGGAGCAGAAGGAGGGAGAACATGAGCAAGGAAATCAGGACCACGAGGCGTGCACCCACCCACTGTGACAGTGGAACTGATCTATTGGGAGCTCTCCAAGGCCAGCTGGACTGGGACTGAATAAGCATGGGTTGAAACTGGACTCTCTGAGCATGGCGGACAATGAAGGCTGATGAGAAGCCAAGGACAATGGCACTAGGTTTCGATCCTAATACATGAACTGGCTTTGTGGGAGCTTAGCCTGTTTGGATGCTCACCTTCCTGGACCTAGATAGAAGTGGGAGGACCTTGGTCTTCCTGTAGGACAGGGAATTTGGACTGCTCTTCAGTATCGAGAGGGAGGGGGAGTGGACTAGGGGGAGGAGAAGTGGAGTGGGGATAGGGGGAGGGGAACGGGGGGAGGGGCAATATGTGGGAGGAGGGGGAGGGAAATGGGAAACGGGGAACAGTTGGAAATTTTGATTAAAAAAGAATAAAAAAAAAGAAAGAAGAAAGCCAATGGGAGCAGCAACATTGTAGACCAGAGGCATGGAAGGAAAACATGACAGGAGGATTAGAGCTTTTAAGTGGATGTCACTGAAAGCATGGCAGGAACTTGAGGTTCTTTAGCACTTTATAAGTATTTTTATAAGGGACTTAGGAAGAATCATTTCTTTGTAAGATGTGTCAAAAGCAATCTGAGACTCAGGCCCGGGGAGGGGTCTTCAATCTAATGCATGCCAGCTGCGATTTCCATTTGATCTATTTCCTTTGACCTTCTTCTTCTTTATGAAAATGTTTTTTTCTTATTATGTATACTGCATATTCAACTCCTCATAATAAAATGTATCTCATATACTAGCTTTAAAAAAAAAAGGAGCCTGGAGTGAGTTTGGGATGTTATAGGATGCTTAATGTATGTATTGTTTACTGAAGAGGAGGGGGAGATGGTGAGGTTGATGATAGATCACTGGGGAAGAATATAGGAGAATAGAATGTAGATGAAGAAGAGAAGAGAATGAGGCAGACTAAAGGGTATAATGGTCAGAAAGACAACAGAAAGTTGGGAAAGAGAGCAGGAAGCTCAGGAACAGGGTAGAGGAGAAGGGAAGAGGCCAGACACTGCAGGGTGGTGAGGAAACAGATAGCTTAGGGGGCATTAGAAGGATGGTGTGGAAAGAAGATGGGTCTGAGTACAAGATGTTGGAGGTGACAGGAGATTAGGAATGGGGGACAAATGGAAATGTCAGGAGTCTGAGAGGAAGGCAAGATGTATGCTGCAGTGAGGTTCATGTACCAGACACCATGCACCAGTGTTGGCAATTGACTGGGTTGTGAAAGAAGGATGAAGTTGATGGATAGGGAAGAAGAATAAAGACAAGGATACCCATGTGCATAAAGAGTAAAACTCTGGTGTGGGCAGGAAATGGGCATGGAATGGGTTCAGTTTGTACTCTGCAGGACAGGAAGTGACATATATATGGCAAGATGACTGGGAGGGACAGGAAGCTAGGCAGGAGGACAGGAAGAGGTGCAGGTGAGCAGAAGCAATGTGTGAGGGAAGGAGAGTGAAGATGTAGGTAGGAGAATAAGGAAGGTGATTGGAGGCCTGTGTTTGAATGGAGGCTGAGGGGATCAGTGTGAATGGTGAAAAAGAAGACACGTGTCAGACAGAGCAGAAGGTTCATAAAAATGTGAGAGATTGCTGCACAAGAGAGGGCTGGAAAACATGCTCACAATTTCAGAAAGACCAGGGGAAACTTGATGTGAACAATCAGTCTCAGCACTCAGGACAACTGTCTAATCTTCTACATGCCAGAGGTTTGATACTAAACTTGAACCTAGGGTTCACAATGTATTCAGCTCCATGTTAAGGGCATCTGAGGGACTCTTCTGCCCTATCCTGGGGCCAGAGATGCAATTTCTGCTTAGAACATACACACAGGCATTCACAGAACGTTTGTAATGATTCTTGAGAGGGGTTTTTTTACTAATTGGGAAGAAATTTGCCTGCTCCTGTGATAGGTGAAGAATGGAGCTCTGGAGGGAGTTTTTGGTAAGGGTGGATTCTAAGTAGCATTTATAGCAAGTTGTAGGGAAGGTAGGAGATAGAGTCTCAGGAAAGTAGAAGGGAAAAGGTTACCCTATTGTAGGGCAAAATACTTAGAGCAGCAAGAAGGGAAGGTGCCTATAGAGGATGTTTTCAGGGTCAAATCATGAAGTTACATCTAGGTAGTTTGGCTAAGAAGTCTTATTTTAAGATTAAGTTATCTATTAGGTGAAGAAACAGGGGAGAGAGGCAGGTTTGGTGGTCCATTTATTTAATCACAACATAAGGGAGGCATAGGAAGGTGGATCTCTGAGTGGCAGGTCAGCATGTCCTACTGATCATGTTTCAGGGCAGCCAGGATAATCAAATAGAAAAACTTTGTCTAGCTAAACAGTAGTAGGAGGAGGAGGACGAAGGGGGAGGGATGGAGGGAATGAGGATGGAAGGAAGATGAAACAAAGAAATATGGGAGAAGACAGGATGAAAGGGTGATGAGGCTGGATAAAAGAGGAAAATAGGAAGGTGAAGAAATAGGAAGGACAAGAAAAGAGGAGGGAGAAGAAAAGTGAGAAGAAGGAGGAAGGAGGAGGAAAAGAAGGGGAAGGGAAGGGGAAAGGAGAGGGAAAAAGTAGAAGGGAGAGAAGATGTTGAAGAAGAAAGAAGGAAGAGGGGAAAGGGGGAATACAGAAGAGGTGTGGGAAGAGAAGAGGGGATGGAAGAAGAGAGAAAGTAAGAAGGAATGGTAGGTGAAACATGAGGGAGAAGAAGAGGGAAAGAGAGAGAGGAGTGAAGTTAGGAATAATGAGGCAGAGGGAGAAGGAAAGAGAGAAAAGAAGCAAAGAGGATAAAAGATGAAAAAAGAGAAATGAGGAAAGAAAAGGAAAGAGCAAAAAAGTGAAAGGAATAAAGTAGAGGGGGAAAAGAAGAGGAAGAAACAAGTATGATGATAGAGGGAAGAAGTTGGAGAAAATAGGAGAAAGAAGGGAAGATAGAGAAGAAGGGAAGAGTGGGGAAGTGGGAACATAGACAAGGAGGGAATAGGGAAAAAAAGAGGGAAGTGGAAGTATGAAGGAAAAATTAATAGGAAAAAGAATGAGTGAAAAGAAATAAGAGGTGCTAGGAGGAAAAAACAGGGAGGAAAGAAGATGGAAGAATGAGGGAAGAGGAAGAACAAAGAAAGGACAAAGAAGGGAAGAGAAAGAAGAGTGGAGGGAAGAAGAGGGATGAGGAATGAAGAGGCAGAGGAGGAAAGAGGAAGTAGGAGAAAGGATGAGGAAGAACAGAGGGAAGAAGATGGAGGAGAGAGGAAGAAAGAGTATTGAGGAGGTAAGACAGACAAGGGAGGAAGAAGAGAGAAGAGAGAAGAGGATGGGAGGTGATAGAGGAGGGGGGAGGGAATTGGATGGAGGAATGAACAGGACAAAAGAGGGAAGTAAGTGGAGTAAAAACCAATTAGAAAGAGAAATGTAGAGGGAAGAGGAAGAAGGTGGAGGAAATTGTTAGGACTGGGGATATAAGGGAGTAAAAAGTAGAGGAGGGAATAAGGAAGAGAAAGGAGGAGGGAGAGTAGAAAGCAAGGAAGTGAAAAGAGAGAAGAGGAAGGAAGAGGATGGAGGAGGGCAGAAGAGAGAATAAAAAAGAAAAAGGGTAGAAAAAAGGAGTTAAGACTGACAAGGGAGGAAGAAGAGAGAAGAGAGAAGAGGATGGGAGGTGGGAATTGGATTGAGGAATGAATAAGACAAAAGAGGGAAGTGTGAGGAGGTAAGTGGAGCCAAGGCAAAAAGGAGGGATAAAGGAGCAAAGAAGTGGACAGTGGATAGAAGAGGCAGGTGAAGTGGGGAGAGAAGAAAAGGGAAGAGGAAGGAGTAGGAAAAAATGGACAAAAGTGGAGGGGGTAGGAGGGAAGAAGTTGAGAGAAAATGGAATAAGAGGGAGGGGGAAATTAATGGAAAGAAGAGGGAGGGGCACAGAGGAGAGAGGGAAAGAGGAACACTACATAAGTTGGAAGAGGGGAGAAGAAGAAAGAGAAGGGAGACAGGAAAGGGAAAAAACAAGAAAGAGGAAAGAGTAGGTAGAAGTGTAGAGGAAGGATTAAAGAAGTGGGAACAAGGACAGAAATATTAAAAAGGAGAGGGAGTAATGAATAGGAAAAAACAGGCAAGAGCCAAGTGATAGAACAGGAGAAAAGTAAAGGAAGGAATAGAGATTTAGGACAAAGAGGAATGTTAAAAGAAAAGAGAGAAAGGAAGAGAAGGAATTAGGAAAGAAAAGGGAAGAGAAGAAAGGCAAGAGAAGGGAAAGAATTGAATAAGGTAGATGAGGGTGGAAGAAAGAGGAAGAAAGGTGTATGATGAGTAAGGAGGAAAAGGAAAAGGAGTAAGAGAGGGAAGATAGAAAGGACAGTGGAGGGTGGGAAAGGAAAGGATAAAAGGGGACAATGCAGAAACAGTGGGATGAAAGGCAGAGAGATGGGGAGGGAAGGAGAAAGAAAATGAAAAGGAATGAGAGTTGAAGAGGGAAGACTGATAGAAAATAAAGGAGTGTGGAAGTGAGGTAAGGGAAAATACTGGGAGAAGGGGGATTTAAAAGGAGCATGAAGAACAAGCAGGAGACATTAAAGAGGAGAGAAGAGGGAAGAGAAGGGAAGAAGGAACAAGGAGGAAGAAAGTTAGAAGGAAGAGGAAGGCAGAGGGAAGGGAATGAAAGAGGATGGGATGGATAAAAGAGGAGAAAAGAGAAAGGACAAAGGAAGATCAAGGAAGAGTGAGTGAGAGGAAAAGGGAGGGCAAAGGAAAGAGGAATGAAAAGGGAAGAGGGAAAGGGGCAAGACAAAAGAGGAGGGAAATGGAAGATAAGGCAGCAAATGGAAGAAGACTGAGGAGGACAGAAAAGGGAAGAGGAGTTAATGAGGACCCTAAGACAGACAGACAGACATAGATCTAATCTACTTGGGAAGTAGAAAAAGGCAAGATCTCCTGAGTAAATTGGAAGCATTGAGGACTTTGGGAGAGGGTTCAAGGGAAGGGGAGAGGCAGGGAGGGGAGCAGAGAAAAATGTAGAGCTCAATAAAAAATCAATTAAAAAGGACAAGGAGATAAGAGGATAGAATCATAGAGGGGGTATTGTGAAGAAAAAAGAGGAAGGAATAGGAAAGGGGAGAGAATAGGGAAGAGAAGGGAAGGAGCAAGAAAAAGGAAGGAATATGGAGAGAAGTGGAGGAAGGAAAGATGAGGGAAGAGTAAAGTACAAGATACTTGCAGAATGAGGGAAAAGGAGGAAAGAGGGGGACGAGGGAAGAGCCATAGGAAGAGATGAGGAAATAGTGAGGGAAGGGATGAGTACGAAAAATTATAAGAAATAAAGAATATGAAAAAGGAATATGGGAATAGAATAGAAGAGAGTATTGGAAGGAAGAGGAGGAAGGAGAGGAAGCAGGAAGAGGAAATAGGAAGAGCAAGGAATAGAAGGGAGCAGAATGTAGGTAAGAGAAGGAAGAGGGAAAGGGAGGAAGAAAAGAGAAGGTCAGAAGGTGAAGGTAAAAGGAAAGAGAGAGGAGAAAAAGGAAGTAAGAGAATGAGGATGGAAGAAGAGGAAAGAAAAGAGAACAGCATGGAAGAGGGAAGAGGAAGGAGGGAGGACATAAGAGGAAATATGAAAGAAGAGAAGATAGGAAGGAGGAAGGAGAGAAGTAGAGGTAGGTTGGAGGCTGAATGGAGGAGGAAATAGGAGGGTGAAAGGGTTTATATAAAAAAGGAAGGAGGGAACCTAAGCCAGAGTGAGCCTGATGAAGCAAGCTCCACAGGAGCTGGAGCAAATCTACTTCAGGGACATTGGCGGACCAGGACTGAACCAGTCACCTGGGCAAGAGCAGACCTGAGACAGGGAACTCCACAAGAACAGGTACAGGGAAGCAACTGCTGAGTGAGTGAGCCATAGACAGAGATTGCTGAGGGATCCAGACATGAATCTGGGACCTTCAAGGGAGTAGACTTAAGCCAGGACCCCTGTGGGTCTGGGAGTGAGCCTAGGACTTCTAAGGTACTAGGCCTGAGCCAGGTCCCCTGTGGGTCTGGGTGTGAATCTGGGACCTCCGAGTGAGTAGGCAAGAACCAGAGATCTCTGCAGGGCCAGGCATGAGTCTGGGATCTCGGAGGGAGTAGGCAGTGGTACAGGAGAATTGTCTGTATTCTGTCAATCCTGTTTTAAATAAATGCTGATTGGCCAGACAGGAAGTATAGGCGGGTAAACCAGGCAGGAAGTAGAACAGGATTATTCTGGGAAGAAGGAAGCCCATTTCTCCCAGTCCTGTCTTATCCACCTAAGAAGCAAGATGTGACCTACCCTGCTGAAAAAGGTATCGAGCCATGTGGCTAACATAGATAAGGATAATGGGTTAATATAAGCTAAAAGAGCTAATAAGAAGCCTGAGCTAATGGGCCAATCAGTTTATAACCTAATGTAGACTCTCTATGTAATTTTCTCTGGGACTAAACAGCTGGGAGACTGGGCAGGAGAGAAACCCCAATGAGCAGGCCCCTCGTGTTACAAGGCAGGAACCAGGGATCTCTGCTGGGCCAGATGTGAGTCTCGGACCTCAAAGGGAGTAGGATTGAGCCAGGACCACTGTGGGTCTTGGTGTTTGTCTGGTACATCAAAGGGAATAGGCAGGAAGAAGAAACCTCTGTGGGTCCAAGAGTGAGTCTGGGACCCCTGAGGGAATAAGCCTGAGCAGGATCTTCTGTGGGTCTGGGCACACCCAAGCCTGGGAACTCCAAGGGAGTCGATGGAGCCAGAGACCTTTGCAAGACCAACTCCAAGCCAGGGACCTCTGCAGGAGCAGATGCAGATGAAGATTTACAGAACCAGGTCAAAGCCGACAACATAGGCTAGAGTAGACCTGAGACAGCAAACTCCAAGTGAGTGGATCAAAGCCTGGGAGTGCTGAGCAACCTCCAGGAATACACAGTGACCAGAGGGGTAACTAGAACCATGGCACTAACTGTACCATGAGCAACCATCTGAGCCCTGGATTCACTGACACCTAGAAAATTAATCAACAGAATCACCAATAGCCCCAAACACACCTATTAGAGGAAAAGATGAATAGAAAAGGTAAGAACACACGCAACACCACAAAGAGCAATGCAACACCAGTAAAACCTAAAGACCCTACAACAGCAAGATTTGAACAACCAAATATAGATGAAGCAGAAAAAAATGATTTCAGGATAATGTTTGAAACTCTTAAGGAGGAAATGAGAAACTCCCTCAAAGAAATGGAAGAAAAGACAAACAAAAAATTGGAAGACATCAGCAAATCCCTTAAAGAAAACCAAGAAAAAGAAATCAAACATATGAAAGAAACTATTTAAGACTTGAAAACTGAAATAGAGACAATAAAAAAAAAAACACCCAAACCGAAGGAATTATAGACAAAGAAATCATGAGGAAATGATCAGGAACCACAAACACAAGCAAGAAGAGCAGAATACAAGAGATGGAAAAGAGAATCTCAAGAGCTGAAGATACAATAGAGGAAATAGACTAGTCAGTCAAAGAAAACATTAAATATAACAAAAGCTTAACCCAAAATATCAAGGAAATATGGGACACCATAAAAAGGCCAAATCTTAGAATAATAGGTATAGAAGAAGGAGAAGTTCAACTCAAAAGCACAGAAAATATATTTAGCAAAATCATAAAAGAACATTTTCCCAATCTAAAGAAAGACATGCCTATATAAAAGAAGCTTATGGAACACCAAATAGAATGGATCCAAAAAAAGTCCCCTCACCACATAATAATCAAAACACTAAGCATACAGAGTAAAGAAAAATATTTAGAGCTGCAAAGGAAAAAGGCCAAGTAACATATAAAGGCAGACCTATCAGAATTACACCTGACTTTTCACTGGAGACAATGAAAGCCAGAAGGTCGTGGTCAAGCATTATGCAGACATTAATGAATCATGGATGCTAGTCCAGACTACTATACCCAGCAAAGCTTTCAATCACCATAGAAGGACAAAATAACATATTCCATGGCAGAACCAGATTTCACCAAAACCTAGCCACAAACCCAGCCCTACACAAAATACCTGAAGGAAAACTCCAGCCCAGGGAATTTGGCTACACCAACAAAAACACAGACAATTGATGGTCTCATTGCAGCAAATCCCAAAGAAGGGAGAAACGTACAAATTAATATGACCAACAATAAAAACTAAACTAAAAGGAGATAGCAATCACTGGTCATTAATATCCCTTACTATAAATAGACTCAACTCACCTATAAAAAGGCACTGGCTGACAGATTAGATATGAAAACAGAATCCATCCTTCTTCTGCATACAAGAAACACACCTCAACTTCAAAGACAGACATGGTCTCAGAGTAAAGGTTTGGGAAAAAATATTCCAAACAAATGGACATAAGAAACAAGCGGGTGTAGCTATCCTAATATCTAACAAAATAGATTTCAATCTGAAATCACTCAAAAGAGACAAAGAAGAACATTTCATATTAATCACAGGAAAAATTCATCAAGAGGAAATTTCAATACTAAATATCTATGCCAAAATACAAGGGTACCCTCATATGTAAAAGAAAAACTTCTAAAGCTTAAATCATACATTAAATCCTACACACTAAAAGTGGGAGACTTCAAAATTCCACTCTCACCACTGGACAGGTCAATCAGACAAAAAATGAGCAGAGAAATAAGGGAAAAAACAGATGTTGTGACCCAAATGGACATAACAGACATCTATTCCATCCAAACAGAAAATAATATACCTTTTTCTCAGAACCTCATGGAACCTTCTCGAAAACTGATGACATACTCGGTAACAAAACAAACCTCAACAAATACAAAAAAAAATGAATAACCCAATGTATCTGATCAGATCATCATGGTTTAAAACTAGAAGTCAACAGCAATACTAATTCCAGAAAACCCACAAACATATGGAAATTAAGCAATTCTCACCTTAATCATCAATGGGTCAAGGAAGAAATAGAGAAATTAAAGACTTCCTAAAATTCAATGAAAATGACCACACAACATACCCAAATTTATGGGACACAATGAAAACAATGTTAAGAGGAAAATTCATAGCACTAAATGCCTATATAAAGATGCTGGAAAATCCCACACTAGGGAATTAACAAAATATTTGAAAACTTTACAACAAAGAGAAGCAAACTCACCTAAAAGGACTAGAAGATAGGAAATAATCAAATTGAGAGATGAAATCATGAAAATAGAAACAAAGAAAACAATACAAAGAATCAATGAGACAAAGAGTTGATTCTTCGAGAATATCAACAAAATAGACAAGCCCTTATCCGAATTTTAAAATAAAAGGCAGAGAGAATATCCAAATTAACAAAATCAGAAATGAAAAGGGGGCATAACAACAGGTACGGAGGAAATACAGAGAATCATCAGGTCATATTTCAAAAACCTGTAGTCCACAAAATTGGAAAGCTTAAAGGAACTGACAACTTTCTGGATAAATATCACTTAGCAAAATTAAATCAAGACCAAATAAGCAAATTAAACAGACTTAGAACTGTTGAAGAAATAGAAACAGTCATCAAAAGTCTCCCAATCAAAAAAAGCCCAAGTTCAGATTGTTTCAACTCAGAATTCTACAAGACTTTCAAAGAAGAATTAATACCAATACTCCTCAAATTATTTCACACAATAGAAACAGAAGGAACAATACCAAATTCTTTTTATGAGGCTACAATTACCCTGATACCCAAACCACAGAAAGATATTACTAAGAAAGAGAATTACAGACCAATCTCACTCATGAACAATGATGCAAAAATACTCAATAAAATATTGGCAAATCGAATCCAAGAACACATCAGAACCATCATCCACAATGATCAAGTTGGCTTCATCCTGGAGATGCAGGGATGGGTTCAACATATGAAAATCAGTCAAGGTAATAAACAAACTGAAAAATAAAAACCACATGATCATTAGATGTCGAAAAAGCTTTCGACAAAATATAACATCCCTTCATGACAAAGGTCTTGGAGAGAGCAGGGATACAAGGGACATACCTAAACATAATTAAGGCAATATACAGCAAGCCAACAACCAACATCAAACTAAATGAAGAGAAACTCCCAGCGATTCCACTGAAATCAGGAAAGGAACAAGGTTGTCCACTCTCTGCATATCTATTCAATATAGTTCTTGAGGTCCTAGCTAGAGCAATAAGACACCAAAAGAAGATCAAGGCGATACAAATCAGAAAAGAAGAAGTCAAACTCTGTTTCCTGATACTATGATAGTTTATATAAGTGATCCCAATAAGTCTACCAAGGAACTTCTACAACTCATAAACACATTCAGTAATGTAGCAGGATACAAGATTAAGTCAAAAAATCAGACAAGGGAGGAGGAAAGATGAGGTAGGAGGCAATAAAAGGAAGAAGAATGAAGTAGGAAGTAGAAGTGTGGGAAGTGTCAAGAGGAGGGAGGAGAAGGGAAGAGGCAAGCATAGAGAAGTAGGAGGAAAAGGCAGTAGGGAAGAAGTGGGAATAATTTGGAGGGGAGGGGAGAAAGGAGGCTGCAGGAAAGAGGGAACTGGACAGAGGAGGGAAGGAAGAAATATGAGAAATGCAGGCAAAGGGGTGACTAGGGAGGAGGAGAGAGTATGAAGAAGGGGGTAGAGAGTGGTGGGTCTCCATGCCATCTGCCAGCACACACATATCCCCAAGTCCCTGGGCTCCACCATCTTGTCCCAATCACCCTACCAGGTCCCTGATGCCCTACCCCCTCTGCAGTATCACAGGGTCCCACAAACACAGGGGCCAGACCCACTTTTTTGTGTGAAGAGTCAACTATGTGCTCATGGGATGATGAACAGCTCTATTCCTGGGGACTGGATGGTCACTTAACCACGGGCAAACACTATTGCTGCTCACAACATTCATTTATTAAAATTAATAATGTGAACTCTGTCCTTCTTAACTGCAGTTGGAGGGTGTGCTATGATTAAAACACTTACAGTGTAGCATGGGAAGATGGGTCACAGGCAAATAAAAATGTAACAACTGAGTAGGCGTGGGAGGTTAAAAATGCTGTGGGCAAATGAACACCACATGCCTGATGAGGAGACTCCAAATGGAACCCAAGCAGCAGCTGACCATGGGGCCTCCAGTCAAGTGCTTTGTCCTATATGTTAGTTATGGGACAGAGCAGCCCCACTGGCAGCAGAGGGTCCACTGCTGGTCTCAGGAGTCAGGGGGTTTCAGCTCAGGTCATATGCTGATATTGCCTCCATCAAGAGGCAGCTTAAGTGTGTGTTCCAGTGGATAAAGCTCCTTCCCACACTGAGTGAAGGCTCCCTGGAGACAGATCTAAGCAGCATAGTGGCCAGAAAATTCACAGGAACATTTTCTTTAGAATTCTTAACATAAGCGTTTGCATTAAATGAGGACCTCTACGTCTTATAGAAATGACTTGCAGAGGGGTTCCCAGGGCCCTCACCCTACAGCACCTTCACTGGACTCATGGAGATGGCTCTCCAGCTGTAGTGGGACCGGATGCTCTGCACTATCACCGCATTGACAACATGGCCCACAAGAGGGGTGTAGCCCAGAGGGCATTTCAGTGAGTTCAGGGTGAAGAAGATGGAGTGATTGAGCAGTCCTTGTCGTCTGTGGATGCTAGTCACACAGGCCTGTCAGGAGAAAGTGTGGCAGTGAGCACCAGAAGCCTGAATCCCTGGGCAATCTCTGTCCTTCCACCCTCTGGCTCTAAACACTTGCTGACCCCACTGTGCCACAGTGTCCTGTCTGTCCTGCCTCCTACACTGCCAACACTGGGGTCCATGTCACCCACTCCCTTCTCCAGATCCAACCTCACACCAATTAGAGAGGAGACTCTGTTGGTGGCTCAGTCCTGCTGGGGAGAGATCATGAGTAATAGTCACCAGTGGTCATTAGCCCCTGCGGTTAATGTGGATAGGCCAAGGATTGATGGTAAAGGAAAACAGAATGAAGTGGACTATTGCCACCTCCCAACCCCGTCACTCTTCAAGCTCATGCTTTCATCTGTACCTTTGTGGACACTTATTTGCAAGCTAGTTGAACCGCACCCCAGCCACAGCCCCACTTTGCATTCCCACCTTCCCAGCAATGCTCTCTGAACTGCTCATTTTTCTCCTGTTGTTTTTAGAATATCCACCTGTCAGTCCATGTGGCAAGCCCTGTGACTCGGGATTGAAGAATTGCATGTATGACCTCTGTTGTCTTTAGTTACTTCTTTACAAAGTCCTACCATTTAAATAAATGGGTCAAGGAGACATTCTCCATATGTCCATAGTTCCCAACACACCCAACAGAGAGCTAGTCACAAATACCACCAAAGGAGGCTTTGAAACAAGCCAACAATACGGAATAGCCATTACCTCTTCCAGGTGCCTACGCTTTGTGGCCTTCAATGACTGTACCATGATCTTTGAGGATCCTTGCTCCACAGAATACTCAATGTCTAACCAGTCCCCTTCATACGGTGTAAAACCTAAGATAGCTAAGAGAAAATTGAGTTTAGAATTCTGCCAACTATCTCCAGTCTCAACTTTAGAAGACTCTGGATAAACGTGGTTACATTTTAACGTCAGTCAAGTAAATTTCATTGCTACGTTGACTTTTAACACCATGATCAAGTGAGTAGATGGTGTAAGGTACAGGTAGCTTAGAAATCTTACAGCCAGAATGGAAATAGATAATTCTTTGTTGTTTGTTGGTTGGTTGGTTGGTTTTTTTGAGACGGGGTTTCTCTGCCTTGACTTTCCTGGAACTCCCTTTGTAGACGAGACTGGTGAACTCACAGAGTTCTGCCTGCCTCTGCTTCGAGAGTGCCAGGATTAAAGATATTTGCCACTACCGCTAGGCTCAGAAACTGATTGTTTCTAGACACTGGTTTTGCTCTATTCCCTTAGCTGAATCAAGTGGACAAATGGACAATGACATCACAGTCTGTTTCTTTGGGAACACTGGAGGATTTACTGCTTAATTGGTCACATGCAGAGTCTTCTCTTTGAGACAGGGCCTCACGTGTTTTAGACTGTCTTCAAACTAATTCTCCCTTTCCCCCCTCTCTTTTGCTCCTTCCCTCTCTGTGTATTCTTCTCTTCCTTTCTCCACCCCTTACCCATCCCTCTCTCCTTCCCACTCTCTCTTTTTCTCTTTACTTTTCTCTGTTGTATCCTCTCTCTATACCTCTCCATCCTTATCTTTCCCCTCCCATCTCTCCTTTCCTCTATCCTCCCTCTCTTGTGTACTATCTCCATCCATTCACCCTCTCTCAGATTCTCTCCATCTCCTTTTCTTTCATTCACCTGCCCTCCCTGCTTCTATCTCTCTTCTTTACACTCTTTCTCTCTCCCCTTCTCTTCCTCCATCACCATCTCTGCTATTCTTCTTTATCTCCCCCTCTCCTGTCTCTCCTCTCCTTTCTTCCTGTCTCTCTTCCTCCTTTCTTTACTCTCTTTCCCTCCTCTTGCATTCCATCATTCCTCTTTCATCCTCCATCCTTCTGTCTCCCCTGCCTGATTCCCTCTCTCCCTCATTCTTCTCCCACCTTCCTCCATCTCTCTCCCTCTCTTTACATCTCTCCCCCTCTCCTTCCCTCCACGCTCTCTCTCTTTTCCTTTCTGCCTCTCTTCCTCTTTCTCCCTCTATACCTCTCTTTTCCCTCCCCTTCCATCTCTCTCTCCTACCTGTCTGTTCACCTCTTTCCTCTCCCTTTATCCCTTCCTCCCTCACCTCTCCTACTCCCCTCCCTTCCTCCACTTTTTCCTCCTCCCTCCTTCCCTCTCTTCCTCCTTGTCTCTCATTTTTCTCTCTTGCCCTGCTCTCATCCATTCTATGTCCTTCTGCCCCTACTTCTCTCTCCCACCCACTTCCTCTCTGTGGACTCCTCACTTTGTCCCTGCATCCCCTGCTCTTATATCTCTCCATCCCTGTCTCTCTCCCTCCCTCCATATCTAACCTCTCCATCTATCTCTCTCCCTTAATCCCTCCTCTGTCCCTTCCTCTCTTTCTCTTCCCTCCATGTTTCTCTCTGTCTTTTTCTCCCTTCCTCTCTCACTTTTCTGTGTCAGTTTCTCTCATCTTTCTTCTCTCACTTCTCTGTGTCTGTTTCTCTCATCTTTCTTCTTTTCCCCTGTCTCCCTCCCTCTCACTCCATCCATCTCTCCCTCTCTCATTTTGTCTCCTTTTCTCTCTACCCCCTTCTTCTCTACCTTTCTCTCTCATTCCCTCTCTCCCCATTTCCCTCTCTCTTCTTCTCTCTTTACCTCCTTTTCTGTCTCTCCATTTCTCCCACCCTCCTTTTTCCTGTCTCCTCCTCTATCCCTTTCTCTTCCCTTCTCCCTACTTCCCTCCCTCCCATGCTCTCTTTTCTTCTTTCTCTTTCCCACTCCCTCTTCCTGTCTCTCTCTCTATTTCTCTCCCAGGACTCTTCCCCTCACCCTCTCCCTTTATCTCTCTATTTCTCTCTCTTCTCTACTTCTCCCCTCTCTACCTCCATTTTCCCCTTTGTCTCCTTCCTCTCTACCTCCCCCTCTCATTCCCTCCATCCCTTTATCCCTCTCTCTCCCTTTCTCTTCCTCCATCTATCTCCCCAATCTCTTCTCTCCCTGCCTCCTTCACTTTCTCCCTCCCTCTTTCCTCTATCACTCTCTCCCTTTATCTTCTCACTCCCTCATCTCCCTCTCCTTACATCCCTACATCTCTCCTATCTTCTTCCCTCTGTCCCTTCCTCTCTGTCTTTCTCTTTCTGTCTTCCTCCCTCAGTCCCTCTCTGTATATGCCTCTCATTATTTCCCCTGTCTACTCTTCTTTCTTCTCTCCCTCTTTCTTTCTCTCTCCTCTCATTCTGCCTCCTCCTCTCTTGTTTTCTTCCTTCTCTTTTTGTATCTATCACCCTATATGTCTCTCTGCCTCTCTCACCCCTCTCCACATATACCCAGGAGTGTCAAGAACAAGACTCAGGTTTTCCGCTGGGGAAGAATGTGCTCTTAACCCCCGGCTCCATCTTTCTGGCCACAGCAGGTCTTAGTGTTTTTAAAAATACTTTCTCTGTGGCTCACAGCCACCTATAGCTCAGAGGGGATCTGATACTCTCTTCTGAACTCTGTAGGCAACTGTATTCATGTACACAGACCAAAACACACACGCACACACACACACACAGAGAGAGAGAGAGAGAGAGAGAGAGAAAATCTAAAATTAAATAAGCTTTAAAAGTATAAAGCTTTTTATGCATTTGTAATAGTTTTGTTATCAGAGTTACATACTCACCTGAGTGAAAAATGTGTCCATGTTTTATCTCTGCATTCAACTAAATGAGCACCTAGTGAATGACAGTGTAAGTGTTTACAAACATTATCTGTTCATACCTGCATTGCACTTGACTTTTGGTGGCCGAGAATCACCACAAATGACGAAGACCGCCTGAACTCATCAGAGTCTGCTGCAGCCAAACCAATGTCTGCACTAAAACTCAAAATGTTAAATGCAACAGAGCTTTAAAATGAAAACTGAACCTTTAGAAATGCTGTCCAGGTAGAAGTAGTATTCATCAGCTACGTGGATGATTTCTTTCTTCACATCGGAAACACGTGCAGATAATTCTTGGATCTTGGAGTATGGTTCTGCAAGCTTATCATCTCCTAAAAAAACACATACCTACAAGATGAGGAAGGAAGCAGCAATAAAAACATGATCAGAAATCAAAATGGAAACCTGTATGTATAAACCACTGCCCGTGGAAGGACTGAGCTAGAAAAGGCCAAGAGGGAATGGAAGATTTAAGACGTTCTCCTTTGTTGTAAACAGCTTGGCTCATTGGGAAACCTTTCTCCACTGGACTCTTTCTATCTGTCAACACCAACTCCATGGTTATTTCCCTCAAATTGACTTTCCTAAAGAAGTGAAGTACCAGGCATTGATCTGTCCCCTAGCACCCCGGTAGTCCCCAGGCTGACGATCCATTGCCCCACAGACCTTTCTGTGCCCAGATGCCAAAAAATTTCATAGCCATAGTGTCCAATGAACCTACCCAGAAGCCTTATGTCCAGGACCCGTTATCACCGTTCCAATTCCCTTAACAGAACAGGGAATGTGAACAGATTCAGTGGTTCATGGGGACCACAGAGGCAGTCTTTCAGTTCAGCAGAGGCACAGTGGTAATCCACTTTGTGGGAAGACACAACAGTGAGATATGGATTCTCTTTATGTGTGTGCACGTAGCTGAATCCAGTCTTGCTAAATGTTCAGATGTAACTAAACTGTGATAGGAAAAAGGACCGTAATACATGGGTGAATTAGGAAGCAGTGCAAGACTATCTGTGTATTCTTACTGAACATGTGGACAAAAAGAGCTACACTGAACACTGAATGTCAAAAGTTCAAAAGGTGGCAATATCACAATGACCCAGGAGACCTTATATGTTCCTTTTCTTAAGAGTCACAAATTGCTTGCTATATAAACAGTAACAATAAACCTGATTGATAAGTGGCTGTCAGAGAACAAAAATAGAGGCATTCTCCTGAAGACTTCCACCAGCTCCCAAGAAAATTTCCAGGCTGCTTTTCCCTTCTAAGACTTGCAAGGCTTTGGCTGTTCGGGACCCTTCCTTGCACATACTGAAAAATGGGCAGCCTGGTGTTAGGAGGATCAATTCGTGCAGCAATGTTAGTTAGTTAGTAGACAATTTCATTATATCTCTATTCTGTGCTATAGTTTCATGATTCTATGAGCCTTAAAACTCATGAATCGCACACCCTAGATGGCAGAGCCCAGTGGGTTGTCAGTGTTACCTGAGTAAGTGTTTTCTGAAAAAGGAACACACACTTCACTTGAGATAGCCCTCCACTTTTGTAAATGCATCCATGAAAACACAGATTTTACATGAGAAAGCAATGTGACAAGATGGTGCTGTGTCTAATGCTTATCACTGTTGAGCCTTCTGTTTGAACACTGGGACAACATGGGATTTTACAGGGTAGAATATAGAACTCAGGGGTGGGTATGGTGGCACGTACATCATGACCCACTGGCTCAGGGTGCAGAATTCCAGAGAGAGAGAGAGGCAAAGAAGAATCTCCACTTACTACAGAGGACAATGTATTTCATGCCAAGCACTATATAAGTACTGGAGAGGTAAGTTCCAAAGACAATGACAAGGTGAAAAGACCCATAAGAAAAGTCTTCCCAAACCTATGTAAAGCTTACTTCAGTTGCTTTCAAGTCATGTGATAGTGGGTCTTCCTCCACAAAGGCAAGGACTTTATCTCCAATTCTCACAGACAAATGGCCGATCACGACACCAGTGCTGAAGAAGACACAGTCCTCGATCCAACCATAATCATTCCCACAGCTAGTTACAATACCCTTTACAATCTTGGTATTGGGTTCATCTGTGAATGGGAACATGGCAAGAGCCATGAATTAATCTGAGAAGCAATAACCTAAAATTCCTCCCCAGAGATGATATGGTACACAAACAAGTCCTTCTGCTAACAGGGTGCTTCTGGGTGAGGAGCCCATGCAAGGAACTGGAAGCAAATGGGGACCTCTGCGGGATTCTGGAGGCAGAAGATACAGGTTCAAATCCTGACATGCCATGCTTTGCAAAGGAGGACCCTGGTTAAGGACATGAGTTGGGACCCAGATAGCCTTGTTTATAACCACTGTGTCCTTAACTGATGGTCTGTGTAGCCCCAAGTACATTTCATGTCCTCTCTGACAATGTTAGGAAATTATGTCTCCTGATTTCTGTGGGGCACATTAACAGGCACAAAAATGTCAACCCCAACTATTGTGAGTGTCCTGTACACCTTAGGATTCAAGGTCTGTGCGTGAACACTGTTTCAAGTACAACAATTACTGTAAAATGTTGTCTAATACAGTGAGGGACAGCTATGGATTTTACAGAATCATCAAAAACAGGCCTATGGGCACAAGTCTGTAAAGAATGACAGAGAAGAATCAAAAGTTCAAGGCTTTCCTAAGCCACAAATTAAGCCCCCCTGGCCACCTGGGCAACACGGTGAGTCCTTGAGTCAAAATTCCAATGTGAGGAAAGGACCGCGTGTTCTGCCCAGGTGTGCAGTGACTGCCTACCACATGGGGACTTTAGGTTCCACTGCCAGCGCTACGTCCAGATAATGCAGGGAATAGATTTGGTTTCATGAGGACAAGGCTCACACCGTGTCCCTAGACAGGCCCAAGACTCAGTCATTATGCAGCTTAGGTTGGCATCAAACTTCTGACGCTCTTGCCGTTTCAGAAAAAAAAAAAATGCTGTAGGATTGGCATGGCAAGACTGGGGCTTCTGTTGAAGGATCGCTCATGAATATTAACCGCATGCCCAGCTAATCAAAACACCAGACCAAGTTAGAATGACTTAACAGCTTGGACACCGTCCACCCCAGCAAACCTTACAGTGCCCTAGGTTCCCACCCACCCACAGGTCTTCACCCATCCTGCTTGAGTGCTCACTAAAAGTGAGATTCGAGTTGCAGGGAACAAAGTGAGCATCATTCAGTCGTGCCCCCTGCTCTCCCAGGCTTGGCAAAGAACTGGGACTGACTCCCTTCTTGCTTCAAATACTGGCAGGGATGGGAGAGGATCCAAGATGGACACTGAATTGCACTCAAATGTGGATACTTTCCTGATCTCAGAAGTATAAGAAAGATTCTAAGGAACTTTTGTGTCCCAGCTAGTATAAATAGGTCAAAATTCTTCCCCATTGGCCCACCAAGCGAATTTAACAAGGGGACACCGTCCCACTGAGGACAGGTGCAGGCCTCTATGATCTTTTGTACCCTGTGCTCACAGCTAAGGACAATTTCTCTGAGGTGTCTCCTGCAGTGAAGTCTATGGCATTCTGTGCCCAGGGACTACCTTCCAGTTGTGTCCGGTCTCTTCTGAGAGATTCAATCTTCCACTGAAATAAGTACACTAAACCACGCAACAGCCTGAATAACCGCCTGATGCCGCAGTAGGAACAGCCACTGCAATAGCAGCATGAATGCCTGGACACCTTGACCCCCATGTGGTCACCTCGTGATCTTCTGCCTCACTCATGGGAGACAGTGCCAGATGGCGACTGGGCAGCCCCCAGGGCAGTGAGGCTCCTCCTACCACCCCAGCAGCTCTGCAGGAGGTGGTCCACAGCCTCTCCTGAGGAGCTGGTAACCAGTGGGCATTGTTCTGCCCACCAACCAATGAGAGCGCTCCATGCACTCACTGTGCCCCACTGGCCAATGGCAGGCGCTGAGAGGAGAACCATGAATCCTCTCGTGCCTTTTCCCCAAGCCATAGGACGATCATGGAAATGCATTGCCCTGTGAAACCTGGGCTATTCAAAGAATGGTTGGAAAGATATTGTTTCAATGTTTCCTGAGAATACTAAGTTCCAGCTTAGGCGCTAGAACACAAAGGTGTCCCTGGGTGTAGAAGCGAAGTTCAATGTGCACTCAACAGAAAGACGGGCGACTAAGTGTTTAGACAGTGTTTAACAGCAACTGTGGTGGCGGCTGTAGTAGTGGGGTTCATGCTACTAAGCCACAGTTTAGCAACGTAGTGTTCTCGAAGGGGTGTGGATCCTGGACGTATTTCACTTCAGAGTCCCGCAGGGTGCCTGGGCTAGGGGTCCTGAGCCATGTTCAACACCCGCCACCTCTGCTCAGCTCTCTGATGGAAACCAGTCACAGAAGCCCTAATTTTCACTGTTCCCACCCGCTCAGGGTCAGCCTTAGTATGCGAAAATTCTATGTAAGCACTACCTTTCCTCATTTGCTTAGCAAGTCCCTGTGGGCCACAGACGCATCTCTATCATGAAATTAGTGAATAAATAGGCAATTGTCTTCATTGTGGATTAATTTTCTTGGAGCCTGAGGAAATCAGAACCGACCCAAAGGGTGACATAAAGAAGTAAATGCCCACAGTGGAAAGTCCTCAACAAGAAAGCTGACATAAAAGTGCCCATTGAAAATGAGGTTTACTGTAACAAGGGGACTTCAAGGATGCACCTGAGCCTCGTGATGGAGGAGAGTTTTAGAGAGAAGAAAAAGCAGTACATGGGGAGTGATATGTGAAGGGGAGGCCTTCTCTTTAAATTCCAGACGTTGGTTTATTAAGAGTGAGAATAAGATTATTTTTACTTAACAGCTAATATCCATTTATAAGTGAGCACACGCCGTGTTTGTCTTTCTGAGTCAGGGTTACCTCACTCAGGATGTTTTTTTTCTAGATCCATCCATTTTCCTGCAAATTTCAAGATGCCATTGCTTTTTACAGCTGAGTAGTACCCTATTATGTAAATGTACCACATTTTCTTTATCTGCTCTTTAGTTGAGGGGCATCTAGGTTGTTCCAGGTTCTGGCTAATAAGAATAATGCTGCTATGTACACAGTTCAGCAAGTGTCCTTGTGGTAAGACTGATTATCCTTTGGGTATATTCTCAAGAGTGGTATAGCTGGGTCTTGTGGTAGAGTGAATCTTCTCAGTTTTCTGAGAAACTGCCACACTGCCTTGCAAAGTGGTTGTACAAATTGGCACTCAGACCACAGATGGAGGCTTGTTCCTCTTGGTCCCCATCCTCTTCAGCCTGAGCTGTCACTTGGGTTTTCTACCTTAGCTATCCTGATAGGTATAAATTGGAATCTGAAGGTCATTTGGATTTGCATTTCTTCGATGCCTAAGGTCATTAAACATTTAAGTGTTTCTCGACCATTTGCTATTACCTATAAAGTGAAGGGTAAGCATGCTACAAACCACAGACCCAGAGAGGCTGAATGAGAAGAAAAGCTCAAGGGGGAAATGTATGAGACTCCCTGGGAAGGGGAATAGAATAAATTTCCTGGTTGTCTGGGGCATGCAGGCATGGGACCAGGACGGATCAGGTGGGAGGATGGAGGGAGAGAGTACCGGGAGAGACAACTGGAACTGGGGAGCATTTTAGGGGTGCGATTGACATCTACTGCAATGGAAACCCCAGGAATCTCCTAGGGCGATACTGGGGAAGAGTCCTTGGAATGGGGATATGGAACCTGAACTGGCCTTCTTCTGGGGCCAGGCAAGGCTTCCAGTGGAGCGATTAGGACACCAACCTAGCTACACAGGGCACCAGACCGACCAGGCCCCAGCACATCCCTCAGACACCAACACAACTCCAGATGGTGGTTCAGAACCCAGGAATCTGCATGGGCTGTGGCGACAGGAGCCTCAGAAATCAACACAGATCCTGACTGCTAGAGGGACACAGAACTTCTGGGAGTGGCCAACCTTTGACTGGTCCAACTTGAGACCCATGCCACATGAGGTATGAGGTAGTCCACCCATCCCACTCCCTGGAGGGGCAGGAACCAGAGGCGGGTTAGCCCAGAGACACAGGATAGAAACAAACATGACCGGCAAAAGAAATGCAGAGAGAGAGACAGAGAGAGAGAGAGAGAGAAAGAGAGAGAGAGAGAGAGAGAGGTCAATGAAATGGCTGCTGTACTCAGACTGAAGCCTGGCATAATCATCATCAGAGAGGCTTCATTCAGCAACTGATGGGAGCAGATACAGAGATACACAGCCAAGTCCTGGGCCAAGTCAGAAATCTTATGGAAGAGGAAGGACTGTAGGAGTCAGAGGCCTCAAGGACAACCAAAGAAAAGGCCCCAAAATCAACTAATCTCTGCTCATAGGGGCTCACAGAGACTGAACCGACAACCAGGGAGCCAGCATGGGGCTGATGTAGACACTCTGCCTATGTTATGGTTGTGTCGCTTGCTGTTATTGTAGGACCCCTAACAGTGGGAACTGGGGCTGTTTCTGACTCTTTGGGCTGCTTCTGGGACCCTTTCCCTCCTACTGGGTTGCCTCACCCAGCCTTAATATGAGGGGAATGTGCCTTGGCTTGTTGTAACTTGATATGCCACCTTTGGCTGACATCCCTGAAATCCCTGTCATTTTCTGAAGGGAAACAGGAGGAGAAGTGGATCTGGACAGAGGGGATGGGGGAAGTGGGAGGAGGGGAGAGAGGGGAAAGTGCAGGCAAGATGTAAGATATGAGAGGAGACACTAAATTAGAAAAAAGAGCAAGAACAAGCTGGACACAGCGGCAAATGCCTTTTGCTCTGGCATTCGGAAAGACAGAACAGGAAGATCTCTATAAGTCTGACACCAGTGTGGTCTACATACTGAATTCCAGGCTAGCCAAGACTATATTGTGGAATACTGTGGGGTATTGTCAGAAATCAGAGAAAAAGACTGAAAGTTAGAAGGAACTGGGGATAGCAAGAGAGATGGCAGGGGAGGGGGCAGCCAGAGGAGCCCTCATTTATCAGGCTCCATCTCCAGACTGAATCCACTAGCAGTCTCTGGGAGGTAGCTCAGACTAGTTGCTAGAAAAAACTAAGGTCTGACCTTATAAGCATTTAACAGTGGCAAGAAAGTACTGAATCATGTGATGCTACTTTCACATGATTCAGCGTTGCTATGTGACAGGAATATGGGGAAGTCAGGTGCCGTGTGTTGACAGTTCTCAAGTCTCATGACATGCTGCTTTTTCTCCTTTTAATTTAACACAATTTCTTTACTGAACCTTTGGTAATTTAACATGACGTCCCCCAGTTGTGCTCATCTCCTAGTCCCTCCACATCGCCCCTTCCCCCTGCAGCAGCCCCTCACATTTACTTGCAAATGCTCATTGCAACCAGTCACTGGTCTGCTTCAAGGGCTCTGGCTTCTGGAACACCATCATCGCTGATGATTGCTGAAACCCCCCTGGGATCTCTTGACTGCCCCGAGTCATGGAGATACTGCTATTATCATTCCACAGGACCAGTCCCTTCACAAGCTGCAGCTTGTCCTAGATGGGGGCAGCTGTAGGGTGGGCCGACCCAAGGACCAGCTGTGGGCCTGGGTGGTAGTTCAGCTGGTCAGCCCAGGTCATCAGGCCACCCCCCTCAGGCAAGGGGTGGAGCCAGCTCCCCTATGCTCATGCCATCAAGGTCAGCTCACAGGTGGTGACGGGTGGGGCCATCTCTCCTGAGTGGGGGTGCAGCTTTTCCATGAGGGCTGTGGCCAGTCCTCTTACCGCAACAGCCAGGGAGGAGTAGGGACAGCGATCCCAGGGCCAGAAATGGGCAGAGCTGGCTCAGCATGGCCCTCTGATTCCATGAAGCAAGGTTCCCATGGCCCCTGAGGCCACACGGGTTGCAGACATCAACACAGACCCCAGTTGCAGGAGGATCATGGACCCAGACATGGTCCTGGGCAGCAGTTGGGTCCTGGATGTCACCATGGCTCCAGGTGGCAGCACAGGTCACTCAGACAGACAGGGCCCAGGCAACAGTACATTTTTCAGACACCAACACGACCCCAGTTGGTGGCTCAGACCCAGGATCTGCATGCGCTCTGTGGAAACAGGAGCCTCGGACATCAACATAAATCCTGACTGCTAGAGGGACATAGACCCAGACAGGGCCCTCAGCAGCAGCCTAGGTTCACATGACACCATGACACTGGATAGAAGTCCACGCCACTTAGATCTGTATGGCACGGGATGCAGCATGGCCCATGGGTACGAATAAGGTAATCAGACCCCAAGCAACCACACAGTTGCAACAGAGGTCACAGGCGGCGACTCAGCCCCCAGTTGCTGTATAGCCATGGATCCAGACATGGCCCTAGGCAGTAGCTTGGGTTTGGATGACAACATGGCCCCAAGTGGCAGTACGGGCCACCAAGATCAGCATGGCTGCCGTGGCAGAATGTCTGTTGGACACCTACATGGCCGCTGATGGCAACCCCAGACCCTGGCATCCTTGTGACCTTTAGTGGTATCATGGGACATATTGCTTGCTAACTCGGTGACAGACAGAGCTGTGGGGCGGTGTGGCCTGACTTAGGTTACGGGTCCAGGCTGAAAAGTGGAGGTCCACAGTCTAATAAAGACCCTGAGAGCATCTTTCACTGGGTGTGATTGACCATTAAAACTCGAGGGTCTCTCTACCCTTCACACCTGAATGCCTAGCACAGACACTATCTGAACACTGTCACTTTTGACTCTTCTTCTCCCACATCTGCTGAGGACACGGCTCTGGATTTTCCGGCTGCCTAGTGAGTTCCACGATATCATTTTGTGGTCATGTTGGGAAATGTTAAAATCACTCCCAACTTTTATCCCAGACAACGTTGTCTCTTTCCCCTTGGCTCGCAGACATGCTCCTGAACAACAGTCAAGTGGAAAGGGTGTAAAAACCCTCTGTGTGGTGGCAGAACCCACAAATGGAGGAAGGGGAGATAAACCATCGGGCAGGTTCAAGTCACATGAGAGCAGTCGCTGGGGCCAAGTGGGCCAAAACACAGGGGCCGTGAGTACACACATCAGGAAGACTCTGCCGCACTGTTAAGCATGAACCAGAATGTCTTTTGTCCCTGCCTTCATTTTCCCCCTGTCAACCTCACTTTGGGTCACTTGTTTACTTTTGCAGAGACATGTTTTTCACTCAGGGAGTATCTGCCCTGGAATCTGTGGTGTCTGATCTGTCATTCCTGTGTAAGGTTGAAGGCAGAGCTGAGTCACTGTCCTCAGGCTCCGGTCACCTTGAAGGGTAGACAAAGGAAGGCTTTCGTGAAGGACAGTCTCGCCCACCATGTGAACAGCTAGTGTTGACGGAAAGTCTGCACTCTGCCATGGACCATTTTACAGGAATCGCGTTGGACCTCTCCGGTGAGATTAGGAGAGTCATGCTTTCTCCTAGGTCTGGGCATGGCATGTTTATGGGTCCCTCTGCTTCATCACCAGACCGCCTCACATACCCCTGTCATGCTGATAGTGGCACACACACCAGGCTCTCATTCGGGCCAGAGAAGAGGCAGGCTGGCCACCTCCTTGACCTCTGTTCCCAGGAGCCTACTTGGATCTCAGGGCCTCTCCAAATTCTACACAGAAGTCCCTAGGGCCCTGACATGGAACTGACCCAAGAAGTGCCACCACACTGTTCCCAGAAGGATCAGGGAAGGTGACCACGAGCACACTCACTCTCCCTGGCCAGAAGGAGCTGTCTGTATCTACCAAGGGCGCCATTCTCCTCCTAAGCTCAAGCCACACAGAAATCAGTAGTAGGCCACTGACTGGACCTTCCCCCCTCCCTATATGATGCAATCCCTGTCATTTCACCTCAATACCAGTCATTCTCAGGAATGCTCCATGCCCCAGGACACCCTGAACTGGGGCTTACATCCTCTTCTGGTGACACTCCACGGGTGACCCCAAGGCAGGACCCGCACGCAGATCCCTCAGGGGCCCACTTAAGGGAGCCATTAGGGGGGCACACACATTCAGAGAGGTTACTGAGGGCTGTGAGAAGGGCTGGTGTGCAGGCCTGGGGCCTCAGGAGTCCCCTCAGGAAGTGGTGAGTGTGATAGGAAGAATGCCTGCCTCCGGGGAGAGTGTCATTAGAAGAACCAGACAGGCCACAAGAGCAGAACTGTGTACAAAGACCACTGGCTAGGCCTTCTCAAGTCCCACACGGTAAGAAGAGATGTCCGGACACACAGCACAAGGACCCCGGTGGATGCACTACAGGTCAGGGCTAGAAGGCTATCCATGCCAGTGCTGAGGTGTGCACCATGCAAAATTTCCAGCTCTTCCCAAGCACGCTCCAAGGCCCTTCTCATCATTGTGAAAACAGTCCCACTAAGAAGGAACCCCCAACCCTCACTGCAGCCATGTCTTTGCAGTTCCCAGACTTTGTCCTGCTGCCCTGAATTCTGGCACTAGGCAGTGCCCAGAGCCGAGCAAGAGCCTGAGAACACCAAGGACGGCTGGGGACTCCCGCCCACAAGCTGTGGGAACATGGTTTGGAACTCCCTGAGCACTCTTCCTGGGTCTCCCTGTCTTCACCATAGGATGAGGACACATTCGTGCATACACCAGAAGCCACCTCACAGCCCCTGATTAGGCTTAAACCCACAGACTCCTTGTTCTCCCCACTCTGAGGTGCTGGTCATTAACCAAAAATGAACTAAAGAGGTGCTTGTGTCCTTTTGAGTTCTAAACAAACCCAAACCAAAGAGTGATTAGACAACATAGTGAGGGACTTTAAGTCTTAGGTGTTTATTTACCAGGGGGTGTCCAGATGAACCAGGAATGCTTGGAGAAAGCCATGCCCGTTTGTCGACCAGGTACCAACCTTTAGACCAACCTGCAGTGTGGGATGGACAAGCTTTGGGGAGGAAATCCGGGGCAGCATGAACTTCTCTGTTTTGTAATGAGCTGAGTGATCTCGGTGCTGCATGGGCTTCACTTCCGGGGTCTATGAGATGATACACACTTGTAAATAACCATTCTCTGGGTTTTCGTGGCTCTGGGAAGAAACCACTATGAACAGTGACTGAGAAAATGGGCAGATGTACTCTGAGCTCTCAGGGCTCAAACCCAGGTGTTTCTACCACCTTGCTGCCTGTGAAAGTTCTAGGAGACCATCTTCCCTTGCCTCTACTGCCATCTGGTGGCTTTATCTGTGTTCTGCATCTGGCAACACAGGATCCTCTCACTTCTGTGACTCCGAATTTGCTACTCTTTCCCCAGTGCTTTCAGTTTTTCTTGCAAAAATATTTACATGCATTTTATTGGGCTTGCCCGCAGAGACCAGAGAAAGGGGTCAGAAGTCCTGGAGATGCAGTCACAGGATTCCAAATCTTAATTTGTTATATGTGATTCAACACTTATTTAGAAAAATTGATTTACTTACCCTGTATGTAAATTGAGTCCAAGTCTTCTTTAGGAAAATAGATTCTTTTTAAAAATAATAGCACACATTTGAGAAGCCTACATCTTAACTTATGGGAGCAGCCACAAGACTGGCAGCCGCATTTACTAAGGTTAAAAATATGTTCCATGTAACTTCACTACCATCTTAGTTAAGTTGACCAGTGGTAGAGAAAAACTAAGGCAGCAGTAATAAAACTTCTTAGCCTACAGGGCCTTCTGCTTATCTTCCTATCTCCTTTGTAGATTAAGGAGAAGACAATAGGTCTCCAAAATATCTTTATGACGATAGATTGTTACCACTAAATATAATCCAAGTGTATAAACTGCTAAGGTTATAAAGGTGTGCTCATATTAATAAATCAACTTAGAGATGTATGTCTAACTAACTACTTGTGCCTTGGTAAACTCTGTTCTACACCAGGCTATTAAAGTTTTAGGTAAAAATTAACATGGAGTGGTTTGGAGGGAAGGGAAGGGAAGCGAGAAGAGGAGAGGGAGAGGGAACTGGGATTGGTATGTAAAATAAAAAATACGTTTTAAAAATGAAAAACAGAATATATTTGGTAAATGATATACATTCGATACATGGGGTTTACAAGCTCCCTGGTTTCGTCAGTTGATAGAAACTGACTTAAAGATAGACATGCAGCCACTTTGACTTTGTTAACTTTGCTCAGCATTAGATATTTGGGAAAAGAGAGTACAAAAGAAACATCTGCTTCCCTAAACAATAGTTGATTTCAGGATACATATACAGTTAGTAGTTCTATTTTCAAATTAAGAGTTGAGTCACAGTATAGCGAATTCAGATTTCACCTGTTATTACAAGTTTGAAGTTGATGTCTTTGTTGCAGATTTATAATTTTTTAAACCATATTCAGCCAGTATACCAATCCGGAGACAGAGTTATAGCATAGTCTTCATAGACTAATCTTTTGAGAGCAGGGCCCAGAGAAATCATAGCCATAAAAGACTTTCAAGAGTGGAAAGTGGAGAGACCTTAGAGATAAGAGACCTTTGGAAGGAGAGGGCAGAGTAAGGTTTCAAATGAAAGACTTGGGGATTGCTTGTGGGGTGGCACAGGTTGTTACATCCGAGAGAATTTGAAAATTGGACATGCCCGTCATTGACCTTTGATCTGTACTGAGGCAGACCTGCTTACAGGAAGACAGCAAGGCCTCGATGAATTTATGGCCCTGGGGAAACTCCTGAGGGAGGGGTTTCCTATGAGGGCCAAGAGGGAGCTGAGAGACAGAATACGTGGTCCAGCCTGGCTTAGAGGAATTGTGTCACTGCAGGAAGGAGCTGAGGAGAGGGATCCGGGCAGAGAAGAGGCAGCAAGCAAGGAAGGATCACAGGGGGTGACAGGTTTGCTACCAGAGAGCAGGAGAGAGAAGGCAGAAAAGGAGCTGAGCTGAGGTGGTTAGTGTCCTTGTGACAAGATTTCAGACTGGAGAGACTTGTCAAAGAAAAATGTCCTAGTCTGGATGTGGAGGCACACAACTTTAATCCCAGCACTTGTGAGGCAGAGGAAGGCAGATCTCTGTGAGTTCGAGGCTAGTATGATATACAAAGAGCTTGTTACAGGACAGGTTCCAAAGCTACAGAGAAACCCAGTCTCGGAAGAAAAAGAAGAAGGAGGAGGAGGAGGAGGAAGAGAAAGAGGAAGAGGAGGAAGAAAAAGAAGGAGAGAAAGAAGGAGGAGGAGAAAGAGGAGGAGGAGGAGGAAGAAGAGGAGGAGGAAGGGGAAGGAGAAGAGGAAGAAGAGGAAGAAGAAGAAGAGGAGGAGGAGGAGGAGGAGGAGAAAGAGAAGGAGAAGGAGAAGGAGAAGGAGAAGGAGAAGGAGAAGAAGAAGAAGAAGAAGAAGAAGAAGAAGAAGAAGAAGAAGAAGAAGAAGAAGAAGAAGAAGAAGAAGAAGAAGAAGAAGAAGAAGAGAAAACTGTCCCGAATTCCAGAGAAAAGGCATCCTTTTTGATGTGAATGGGACATGATAGGAAGTGAGGAGGCTTCCTGACACACTGGGGAGCAGAGGATTTTGGAATAATCAATGCAGGCAGCTCCGTGCTGGAGACACTTATCCAGTGGAGGAGAGCAAAGGTCTGCTGAAGCTAGTTGGAAAGGGCAAGGCTTTAAATACTGTCTTTAGTAGCACAGACAGATGTTTCTGTGGAGGGCCTAGCAGAGATACCCAGGCTGTAGCAGGTCCCACAGGACTCTGTAGCAGGCCCCTATGGAGGGCCTAGCAGAGATACCCAGGCTGTATAGCAGGCCCCACAGGACACTGTAACAGGCACTACGGTACACTGTAGCAGGCCCCACAGGACGCTGTAGTAGTCCCCTGTGGAGGGCAATACAGAGAAACCAAGGCTTTTTAGCAGGCCCCACAAGACCCTGTAGCAGGCTCTACAGGACGCTGTAGCAGGCCCCTGTGGAGGGCATAGCATAGATACCCAGGCTGTGTAGCAGGCCCCACAGGACCCTGCAGCAGGACCCTATGGAGGGTATAGCAGATAAACCCAGGCTGTATAGCAGGCCCCACAGGACGCTGTAGGAGGCCCCACAGGACGCTGTAGCAGGCTCCACAGGACCCTGTAGCAGGCACCTGTGGAGGGCATAGCAGAGATACCCAAGCTGTGTAGCAGAAGCCACAGGACGCTGTAGCAGGCCCCACAGAATGTAGCAGGCCCCTGTGGAGGGCATACCGGAGACACCCAGGCTGTGTAGCAGGCCCCACGGGAGGCTGTAGCAGGCCCCACAGAACGCTGTAGCACTCCCCACAGAACGCTGTTGCAGGCCCCTGTGGAAGGCATAGCAAAGATACCCAGGCTGTATAGCAGACCCCACAAGACCCTGTAACAGGCCACATAGGACTCTGTAGCAGGACCCGATGGAGGGCCTAGCAGAGATACCCAGGCTATATAGCAGGCCCCACAGGTAACTGTACCAGGCTACACAAGATGCTGTAACAGTCCCTGTGGAGGGTATAGCAGAGATACCCAAGCTGTGCAGCAGGCCTCACAGGACGCTCTAGCAGGCACCACGGGACTCTGTAGCAGGCCCCTGTGGAGGGTATAGCAGAGATACCCAGGCTGTGTAGCAGGCCTCACAGGACCCTGTAACAGGCCCCACAGGAGGCTATAGGAGGTCCCACGGGACGCTGTAGCAGGCCCCACAGGACGCTGTAGCAGGCCCCTGTGGAGGGCATAGCAAAGATACCCAGGCTGTATAGCAAACCCCACAGGACCCTGTAGCAGGCCCACGGAACTGTGTAGCAGGCCCCACGGGACGCTGTTGCAGGCCCCATAGAAGGGTTTGAAGGCTCCAAGCACCTGACAAGCACTCACTGCATAGACAAGGAGAGGAATTGATAGAACACATGGAGGGAGGAGTAGCTGACGAGGCCGACTCTAGGATTTGGGATCAAATTTAGTGGCTGGCAGGAGCCAGCACAAACAAATGATCCCTATGTACCTTAGGAGAGTCAGATCAGCAGCTTGGCTCAAAGAGGCTGGGTTTCTTTGAGGGGAACTCTTTTAGGCCAATCACGTGGTTTCAGCAACAGATTGGGGGGAAAAAAGAAAAGGAGGACATGACTGCTCCTAGGTTTTGGTGGAAGAAAAGGTTTATTGTCGAGAAGATCCAGAGCACAGCAGAGGCATCTGTGGGCATCCCGAGTGGACAGGATCAGCACAGAGCGAAGCCCTGTGAGGACAGAGAGGAGTGCAGAGCCGGAAGACCAAGAGGCCAAATGGGTTAAAAAAAAAAAAAAGGTCTGACATGGCCCAAATGGCTGTGTTATATGGGGAAGAGCACCCCAGGGAAGGGCAGCCAGCTCAGTCCCTGGTCTGAAGGTTAGGCTATGGGGCTGGATATGCCAGCCATGAGGACCTGTAAGAGGTAGGTAAGGACTGAGGGATGATGGCCTTTTCCTCCCTCCTAGGCCTTCTAACCTTATTTTGTTTATTGCTTTATTTTCTACCAGAAACAGGGAAATGTGTGCACTGAACAGCTAGCTCTCAAGGGATGACCACATCCTAGGGTCTGGGAAGGAAAACACAGCATCTGACTAGGAAAGGGCTGTGAATATGTGCAGGAAAATCCTTAATTGCTCTCCTACTCTCCAGTGGTATGGAACTGCACCATCACCAAAAGATGCCAGGAATCCAGTACCTTCTCAGACTGTCTGACTCTTCCTTATTAGTACCTAGGTAAGCCATGTTCCTGTCTCTGTGTTTTAGTCCCCTACTGTTCCACAAGCAGTCGCCTGAGGCTGTGCAGAGACCTGCCTGCACACTGGGGATCACCAAGGGTTTTTTTTTTGTTTGTTTGTTTGTTTGTTTGTTTGTTTGTTTGTTTTCCAGCACCAGCCTGTCAGGCTCCGCATTCAGGCGGGGCCCTGCTCACATCCACCCTCCGCCAGAGCCCGCCTCCGCACACACGCACTTCCGGTGACGCCTTGGCACTGACAACCTGTGAGCTCAGCAGCCCCTGCAAAGCCCAGCGGACCCCACCGAGAGCCCAGCGACTCTGCATAGGGCCCGGCCACCCCGCGACGAGCACAGCGGAGCAGGGGCAGCGCCATGGACCGGGTGAAGTTGATGATGGCCTTGTTAGCCTGGCCCGAACTGTCTCCCGATCGTCCGAGGAACCCCCTCCCGTTTCCCGAGCTCTTTGATGGCGACACTGAACGCCTCCCGGATTTCATCGTGCAGACGGGCGCCTACATGTTGGTGGACGAAAAGATCTTCGACTGCGACGAACACAAGGTGACGTTCCTCATCACCCGCCTCAAGGGTCCGGCCCTGGAGTGGGTGATCCCTTACATCGAGCAGGACAGCCCCCTGCTCTGGGATTACACCGACTTCCTGGCCGAGATGAAGCGGGTGTTTGGATGGGAGGAGGACGAGGACTTCGATGAGTCCAGCTCGGAGGAGGACGACTGATGGGTACTCCGGGAGGGTGGGCTGCTGCCGCGCGCCTCGCAGCAGCCAGGGTCGCCTGGCCGGGGGCGGCCTCCCATCGCGCCCCCTCCTGCCCGCGTTCAGAGATCTCGCATGCGCGCCCCTGTCCCCTCCTGAGTCCTCCCTGCCTTTGTTCCAAGAATAGCTCTCTAGGCTCCTGCTGCTGCCCCTGTGGGGCCTAGCTCTGGAGAGCATGATGCCTCCCAGGGCTGACAGCCCAGCCCCTCCCAGGCACGTTTGGACACTGTCCTGGGCTCCAGCTGCAAGATGGACTCCTGTCACATAATGGACAGATCACCCGCCGCCGGACGCTGTCCACTGCCTCCTGCCTGGTGGACAGCCTGCACCCATCCGCCGCCCACGAGGCCTGCCCTGCCGCTGCCCGTTCACGTCCCTGCCCCCACCATCTGTGGAAGGACCGCTGCCCTTAACTGATCTGGACTCATCTCACTGGGAGGTACCTGAGCTTCCCACAGCCCTGGACATTGATTCACCTTGAGCGGGACCCATTCTCCCCCTGCTCCCAGAGACCTCTTGTCTCTCCTTTTGTCACGTGGACCAGTTCGTTTTCCCGAGAATCAATCCAGTTTTCTTTCTGAATTCGCAGCTGTCTCTCTGGAGTGTGTGCCTTTGTTCAACACAATAACCCCTGTGCTCTTTCCAGCTCCTCTGTTCTACTTGTACAAAAGCCTCTTCCTTGCTTTCAATAAACGTCAGATGCTGTTTCAAAAGAAAGCGAGTCTTCCTTGGTATAGCATCTAAAGGTCCCCACCCCCACCCTCCCAGCCCTGCAGATGTGTGCACACGTGATCCCTTTCTTGTTCAAGAGGTGTGCAAGTCCTGCTGCTGATTCTTCCCAAATACTGCAGAGGTTCGATTCTGGGGGTAGCCAGGCAGTGGGACCCTTCCTGACAGCCCAGTGTGCAGTCCCCCATGGTGGACATTTACGTTCTTCCACAGCTAAGCCTAATCTAGTTTTCCCCATGGCAGGGTAAAATGTCATAAAGGTGCCTTTTGATGAAATGGTTCCTTAGGACCCACAGAGAAAAATAGTTAATTTCTAAAAGAAGAAACCAAAAAAACAAGGTCTTGAAATTCTTTAACCCGTCATTCAGGGATCCAACAGAATTGGACTGGTGCTTCAGTGAAACCCTGGTCATGTATGCTATCTCCTTCCACAGGCAGTGAAGAACTGCGTTCCTACGTGTGCTTGCTCATTTGGGTCCAGGTCTTACTGATGATGTCTGGGGTAATACAAGGCCCATTGCTCTAGTGGGCAGGGGAAAGTACTGTTTATATTTCTTTGCTAATTCATTTTATGTGTCATGTTAAAATGTGTCTACTACCGCTCATATTACTAGGAATATATCCCAATATTAAGTATCCCAGTAAAGATAATCATTAATTCAATTTTCAGTATATAAACACACTGCAAGCTGGGCAATGAAGGTATATCCTTTTTCTCTCAGTCCTCGGGAAGCAGAAGGAGACAGATCTCTGTGAGTTCAGGCCAGCATGGCATACAAACAGTTTCCAGGACAGCCAGAGCGTTTACACAGAAAACAGATTCAGAAACCCTGTCTGGAAAAAACAAAAGAGCCAAACCAACCAACCCAAAACACGGTGCTTCTTTCTGACATGCTTGGTGATGTTCCTGAGCATACACCAAGGAGCAGTCTGATAGGTTTGAACCTATCTTCATTCGAACAGGTAAACGGTTTCCATTCTCCCATGCCATAGTCCACATGGCTGTGCAGGAGTCTTTTTAGGTTATGTCATACTTTTTCTCAGGAACTGTAGCTCTGGTATCTTGTAATTTGAAATTTCCACAGGACAGAGGTATTATTCAACTGAAAGGGAGATTTCAAACTGAAATGGGGACTATGATATGCAAGGTTTGTAAACTGGTTAAAAGGAGGCTTGTAGATACACCACACTATAGTTCTGAGGGTCTGGGTTAATCCCCAGTACCATTAGAAAATCAAAAGGGAATTCAGTTTGTGGGCTAATTAAAGGTGCCTGATCTCATCCTTGTTGAAGAGGTGTGGAGGTTGTTTGTGTGAAACAGCTTTAGTTAGCTACTCCTGAGACAATCTGACGAATGTCCGGAAGCATTTTACAGAGCCTGGCATGTTTCCTGAGCTCTACCTGTCTCGTGAGGTGAGCAGGCTGCCTGTCAGTCCTTGGGGTAATAGTAGCTGCCTCCTATGCTCTTCCCCAGCAGTGCTCTGCACTGTCCTCTCTTCTCCGGAATGGTGGTGACAGAGAATTGTTCTAGTCTACACGCGTCCTCTTCTCCAAATTCTTCTTTCCTTCTGCAGGTATCTTGCAGAGGGTCACGGTACAGAGGAATCACTCAGGTGGAGGTAAACATGATTACGTAAATGTGGAGAAAAGGAAAGGTATCTGTTTAGAAGGTCGATGTGCGTTTTGCTTGCATGTATGTCTGTGTACAATGTGCTTGCATGTATGTCTGTGCACAATGTGCTTGCATGTATGTCTGTGCACAATGTGCTTGCATGTATTTCTGTGCACAATGTGCTTGCATGTATGTCTGTGCACAATGTGCTTGCAGTGCCCACAAAGGGGAGAGGATGGCACCTGACACCCTGGATGGAGGTGGACTTCCAGCCCCTGTATGCTACCACGTGGGTGCTGAGAAAGGAACCTGGTTCCTCTGGACAAGCACTCGGGGCTCTTCCCTGCAGGGCAGTGTCTCAGACCCATGAACTTTAGCCTTTTCTGTTAGGAAGGAGTTCCTCTGCTCTGCTTCACAGCCTCACGCTTACATTCTTTTCTCTCTGTTTTGAGATTTTATGTAGTTTTGTTTAATGTGTGTTAGAGTTTTGAGGAATGATAGGGACATAAGAAACAGTCCAAACATTGTGAGACAATTCTTTCTGTACCCGAGTACCATCGCAGAGCCTGACATTGCTGATTTTGCTTTTGGTGAGGAGAGACCCCCTGCCTTGTGGCAGAGAGTGTGGTTGAGGAAAGGATGGCTGGTGTGAGCTCCTAGTCCTGGCCTAAAACTGACCCTGTTCTGCACACGTTGTTCCCTGCCGCTGAGTGCACGTCCCCCACTCTTCTTCAAGTCCTCCTGCTCTCCACCCTCTTTCTTGGCCCCACAGTGACCTATCCCACTCTGCTCAAAGGTCACTGCAATCCAGCAGCTCACTGCCCCAGTACCTTCTGTAATCACACCCCTGCCCTCTGGAGCTCAAACCCTAGCCCAGCCTGGAACCTGTTAGCCTCAGCCTGTTGTGATTGTTTCTGTCTTTCAAGCAGGTTTTCCTGTGGTTAAAAAGAATACAGGCAGGGTCCCAGCAGCTGGTGAATAATAAAAAGGACTGGGCCTGTGAGATGACTCCATGAAAATGACACTTGCCACCAAGTGTTACAACCTGAGCATGAGCACCAGATATCATGTGGTGGAAGGACAGTGCTGACTCCCACAAGTTGTCCTCGGAAATCCACGTGTTCTGTGGCATGCGCACATATCCTCTCTCTCTCTCTCTCTCTCTCTCTCTCTCTCTCTCTCTCTCACACACACACACACACACACACATACACACACACAGACACACACACAAATATAAAGAAGACAGATATAATAAAGCACAAATTGTGTATGTAAATAACATTATATACTTTTGAATATGCGTTAAAATATTCCTTTATGGATTTGCTTCTTTTTATTTATTTGCATGTATCCAGCACACTCCTCATGTGCAGGACAGAGGACATCTTGGAGCAGTCAGTTCTCTCCTTCCACCATGTGTGTTCCAGGGATTGAAATCACATTGTCAAGCTGGGCAGGGACCTCTGTGTGCTGAGCTACCTCACTAGCCCTAAAGGAGCATTCTTAAGACAGACTCCTGAGACTGATGTCTACAGTAAGGAGCATGTAGTCGTTTTCCTGTTGTGACCTGTCAGGACCTCTGCCAGGAAAGACTGTTCAAAACTGCTTTCCCATAAGCAGTGTGTGGAAATACATAGTTATATCTGCTATTATTAAAATTTTAAGATTCTGATTTTCACTCTGAAAGTTCTGATTTGGGCTTTTAGAGACAGGCTCTTACCCTTGAGTGGCCTGATGCTGTTGTGTAAGTCCAGGCTGGCCTCACACTTCTAGCAATCGACTGGCCTCAGTCTCACAAGTGCTGGGAGTATACGCGTGTTCTATCAGACTTGCTTTAATTTCAACAAACATAAAGTATCCCTAACAAGTCCTTTTTCTAGGAATAAAGTGTCTCTCTTGTGTGAGGCACGTTTTTTGGTGTACCTTTTCTGTCTCCAAACGGATAAGACTTGCAGAAGTTTTCCATTTCCCCTTGCCTCTCCCTGTCTGCTGCACCAATTGGAACATTTATAGTTCTATTCTTACCCTATTCTGGCCCCCCAAATCACGGGAATGGAGTACATATGAAAACAACACAGGACCCTAGCTCTGGTGGCACACTCCTGTAATCCCAGCACTTTGGAGCCTGAAGCAGGAGAGTTGCAGGTTTGAGGACCAACCTGGATTCCATATTATGGATGTCATTTCAAGAATGGTCCACATTGGGTTGAGGAGATGGCTTGCTGTGTGAAAGTCCTTGCTGTGCCAACATGAGGACCTGACTTTGGTTCCTCAGAGACAATGTCAAAGTCAGACATTTCGCACAAGTGCCTGTAATTCTAGCATTCCTATAGGAAAGGAGAGGTAGAAACTGGTGAATATCCTGGAGCCACAAAAGGGTTTGCTTAGTGTGCAGTGTGGAAAAGCTTCAAAGAGAGCCTGTCTTGTCACCTCAGGTCACCATCTGTCTTCCCCTGTTGATGGTGTGAGCGGTGGGCTGTGGCCCGGCCTCTGCATGGCTAGCTTAGCCCCAGAATAATTACATGGAAACTGTATTCTTTTAAACACTGCTTGGCCCATTAGTTTCAGTCTCTTATTGGCTAACTCTCTCATCTTGATTAACCCATTTCTAATGAGTGTAGCACCACGAGTTGCTGTCTTACCAGGAATATTCTTAACCTGTGTCTATCTTGGAGAGGAGAGCTATGGCAACTGCCTCATTTCTCTTCTTCCCAGAATTCTGTTCTGTCTACTCCACCTATCTAATTTTCTGTCCTATCAGGGCCAATTCAGTTTCTTTATTAACCAATGAAAGTAACACATAGACCCTCCTCCATCATTCCACATAAGCACTGTTGTACAAATAAGCTTGTGCGCACACACACAGATATAATACTCTCTCTCTCATATAATACTCATTCTCTCTCTCTCTCTCTCTCTCTCTCTCTCTCTCTCTCTCTCACACACACACACACACACACACACACACACACACACACACACGTCATGATCCAGTTGCCCTCACTCCCCCTGACAGCAGAACTTCCTTGTGGTCTGTAATTGACAAGGATGTTTGTATTCTTTCTGGCTGGTGGGTCTCCACAGAAGCAGTAGAGGTATAAAAGGTTGCTGGGCATAATAAAGTTTGCTGTTCTTCCACCTGAAAAAAGCCTCCGTGTGTCAATCCCTGTACCCCCCGCCAGTCTCGGCTATCCAGGCTGCGCTGGCCGCAGCAAGTGGAGGTTCCACCAAGATCTGGAAGGTGGGGATTTGTGAACGGGGTCACTCAGTCTGAGGAGCATATTGGGGAAGGTAAAGTGTTTTTATTATTAATCCCCAGAGATAATTCTGAGGGAAATCCTCCAAAAGATAAGCAAATATAAAGAGGCGGGAGGGTGAATTGAAAGGCCTCAAAAAGTAACTGAAACTCTTAAAGCAACAAGGCACGGAAGTAACAAGGAAGACAGCCAAAGATTTTGTACAGGAGGGGGTTTAAATGTTCCAGACTGGGAACAAGCCAAGTCAGATTAAAAGGAGTATGTGTGTCTTCATCCCCAGAGATGCTCTGAGTGGTGCCCTCTGGCAGACTGGCCAGTAGGGAAGAAATAAAAAGGAGGCAGGAGGGTGAATTGAGGGTCTCAAAAGATAGGATGTGTAGAGATATATGTTACTGTGTTAATTGTGTTGTCTTTTGTGTTCTGGACTGGAGAAAGACATTTGATTCTGGGAACTGCTAAGAAAGGTATTTTGACTTTAAAATACAGGCCTAAGGATTTGATGCTTTGGAAAAGAGGCTCTGCTTTTGTCTCCACAGAGGCTGAGAACCTGTGGATTCGTTGCAAATTTATGTGGTTTGAATCACCGAGAATCCCTGAAATGTTGATGTAAAATACTCCCAAGAATGAAGCACCCCCGCTCAGCAGGAAGTAGCCAGACAGGTTGACAATGCCCAGACTCTCTAAAAGATTGTTAAAGTGGGGCCCCTTCAATGATTGGGGAGCAGGAGCAGTGAGCCTGCTTCCCTGAGTTCTGCTCCACTCCATGCAGCAGTTTGGATCCAGAGTGCGGCTGGGGCCAGAAGTCAGCTGGAGCAGAGCTTTGCCACCATAGCTACTGCTGCAGGACTTGCTCTCTCACAGACTATGCAGACAGCTGAGACTGTCAACCAGCTTGCTGAAAAGAGTCAACAATGCTTTGGACATAGTCAATTGGGCATATTAACCTTAAACCAACAAGTGGCTCTGGTTTAGGAACAAGTGGACTATCTTTAGACTTTTCAACAATTAATCATGTTATATGTGATACTCATGACACTGTAATGCATGCTTCTGCTACTGTTATGTAACTAAACCGTCATATGAGAGGGTTTGGAATACTGCTTTTGTTAATTTTACCACCCAGTTAGTGCATGCTAGATGGTTACAGCGCTGGTCTGGCTCCTTGGCACTGTCAGTCCTGGGGATACTTGGTTTAGGGCTATGTGTCTGGGTAGCCACAGATGGGCTATACTTTGGGGGCAGGATGCCACCTAAGACAGGGAATATTAGAGGGCTATTCCCCACGACAGGCAAGGTATTATAAAATAAAACGGGGTGGGGAGTTGTTGTGATCCAGCTGCCCTCACTCCCCCTGACTGACAGCAGAACTTCCTTGTGGTCTGTAATTGACAAGGATGTTTGTGTTCTTTCTGGCCACAGAAGGAGAAGAGGTATAAAAGGTTGCTGGGCAAAATAAATGTTGCTGTTCTTCCACCTGAAAAGAAGCCTCCGAGTGTCAATCCCGGCACCCCCACCAGTCTTGGTATCCATGCTGCGCTGGCTGCAGCACACACGTGCACACACACACACACACACACACACACACACACAGTGAGAGATCACCAGTAATGTGGCCCAAGTTAGCACTTAGGAGGTGGATACATGAGGATGAAGAGTTCAAAGGACTGTGGGCATACTGTCATAGGCCTTTAATCCCAGCACTAGGGAAGAAGAGGCAGGCAGATCTCTGAATTTGGGGCCAGCCTGGTCTGTGTAGTATGGGTCTTTTGTTCCTTTGTTATCTGTTCCATTTATTGCCTTTGGCCTGAATAGCCAAGTGTTTTGTTAATTGGCTGGTTTTTTGGTCAAGTAGGGTTTTCTCAGCTGACATTCGTGGGGGTTTGGTTACCTAGATCCAATATATTGTCAGGTTCTTCTGACTAATGTAGACTTTACTTGTGCCTATAGGGTGTGTTCTTCCAACTCCATCTCCTGCTCCCTCCACCTTCCTCCCACTCCATCCCATCCCCATCCAGTCATCAGAGAATGTAAGGCTTTCCAAGAGGAGTCAACAAAGTCTAGCATTTTGCTTTGAGGCAGGACCCAGCCCCTCCACCCCCTACTACAGCTAGACTGAGCAAGATATCCCTCCAGAGAGAATGGGTTCCAAAAAGCCAGAACAAGCAGTAGGGACAAATCCTGGTGCTACTGTCAGTGGCTGGTATACGAGGATTTTTTATGTGTTGTTTTTATTGGTTAATGAATAAAGAAACTGCTTTGGACCTGATAAGACAGAACTTAGGTGGAGAAGACAGAACTGAATGCTGGGAAGAAGGCAGAGTCAGAGAGACGCAATGGATCTTCTGCCTGAGATGAACGCTGGTTAGAATCTTGCCGGTAAGCCACAGTCACATGGCAATACACAGATTAATAAAAATGGGTTAAATTAAGATGTAAAAATTAGCCAATAAGAAGCTAGAGATAATGAGCCAGGCAGTGATTTAATTAATACAGTTTCTGTGTGGTTATATCGGGGGCTAAGTTAGCTGGGCAGCAGGGACAAACAAGGGGCCCGCTCCTTGTAACAAGTGGCCTCGCAGTCTGTCCCAGACAAACAACTGTCACCCACATTCGGAGGGCCTAGTTTACTCCTATGCTGGTTCCTTCACTGTCTGACTGGACTCAGTGGGCTCCCATTAGCTCAGATAAGCTGTTTCAGTGGGTGAACCCATCATGGTCTTGACCTTTTTGTTCATATTCTCACTCCTCCTTCTCTTCAAATGAACTTTGCAAGTTCAGTCCAATGTTCTGCTTTGGTTCTCTGCATCTGCTTCTATAAGTTGCTGGATATTCATCAGTCTGACTACAGGGCAAGGCCAGTCTAGGCACCCTCTCCACTATTGCTTAGGGTCTTAGCTGGGGTCATTGTGGATTCCTGGGAATTTCTCTAGTGCCAGGTTTCTTCCTAGCCCCATAATGGCTCCCTCAATCAAGATATCTCTTTCCTTGCTCTCCCTCTCTGTCCTTCCCCCCACCTCTACCATCCAGTTCCCTCAAGTTCTCCTCTTCCTGCCCCTTCTATCCTCCTCCTCCCTTTCCACCTTCCCTTCTCCCCCCACCCCCACGCTCCCAATTTTCTCAGGAGACCTTGTCTATTTCCCTTTCCCAGGAGGAATCTATGTATGTTTCTCTTAGGGTTCTCCTCGTATTTAGCCTCTCTGCACTGTGGACTATAGGCTCGTTATCCTTTGCTTTACAGCTAGTATTCACCTATTGAGTGGGTACATACCTGTAGCGCCTGCGCTATGGGACAGTTTGCGAGTTGGGCATAGGGCTAGAGATTAAAGAACACAAGAAATGTGGGTCATTTGTGAAGAGAGAATGCAGAATGCCATTTATTCAAGCTTAGAGAAAGCCTTATATACGTAACTGCTGCACAGTGGAAACCTCCAGACAGGTGGGAAATTACCAGACTCAAAACTGAGCAAACAACTCCTCTGTAGCTAACTACCAGTGTGGGCAGACAGGAACAAACAAGATGTTTTGCCAGAAACTGCAAACTACTCTCAATATGAACCGTGGGAGGAAGGGTAGAGCTGTGGGCCCTACAGGTCCCCCTTTATTATAAATTACATAACGAGGCCCGTCTTAGGTGCAGTGGACGTCAGGCAACACCCCTTGCCTGTCATAGGAAAGCATCCAGGTCAAAACATATTTCCTGTCTTAGGTTGGGGCAGTCCCCCAAAAACCTTTCCCATCATTGGCTCACTAGTCACCCATCGCCACATTCAGCCAGATTTGCACTGAAAGATCCTCCGGAGCAATAGCTAAGAGGACTTGCCGAGTGTTGAAATTGACCTGAACTTGCCTCTGGCTCTGGCTCTATAAAAACATGAAGATGATAAAGGCTCCAGCACACATAAGCATTCCTAAGGAGGCTGTGCCTGCCCAATCCTTAATGAGTCTGCCCACAAGTTGAAGCCCCTTAAGTAAGGTCTCAGCACTAGTGAGGGGAACCCTGGTATTATTAACTAGAATAATCGCATGAGCCAATTTGTGCATAAGATTAAGAAATTGTGCAGTCCAGGGTCCGTGAATAGCAGCATTAAGCATTTTCACTGTATCCTTTAAGTTTGTAACCTTAGCAGTGGTAACACATATGTAATGAAATGAAGGGGAACAGGATAGCATATGAGCTTCCCTGAGTAAGTCTATTTCTTCTTGAACCACAACCAATTGCAAATTTAACTGCACTATTCCTTTGTGAATATAGCTATTACTATCATTTTGAGTGGCCAAGGCATTTGTGACCTGCCCCAATAAGGTATCCACCATGCTAGCAGTAGCAACTGACTGACAACTCCAGCAGCCGTAGCCGCCATGGAAGCCACAGCCAAAATATATTCTTGCTCGGTGCAGGATGTGCTGATCATCATGGGATGTGTTTACAGGTAGAGGAATAATCCTTGGCACTCAGACCACCACAGCCAGCTACTCAGAACCCCAGTAACACTTCAGTTGACCAACCTTCTCAGAACAGTTTAAAACTCCAGAAATATCAGCAGGATGATCAGCAACAACAAAAAAAAGAGGGGGGTGGTGGTGACACAAACTCCTGCCCGGAAAGTACAATTTTTATCTTTTCCATTTTGATGAACCCTCAGAGTGCAAAATCAAGACAAGCTTGAGGCCCCCAATCTTTTTTTAATTTTTTAATTTTTTAAATTTTTAATTAATTAATTTATTTATTTATTAAAGATTTCTGCCTCCTCCCCGCCACCACCTCCCATTTCCCTCCCCCTCCCCCAATCAAGTCCCCCTCCCTCGTCAGCCCGAAGAGCAATCAGGGTTCCCTGCCCTGTGGGAAGTCCAAGGACCACCCACCTCCTTCCAGGTCTAGTAAGGTGAACATCCAAACTGCCTAGGCTCCCACAAAGCCAGTACATGCAGTAGGATCAAAAACCCATTGCCATTGTTCTTGAGTTCTCAGTAGCATTGAGCCTATAATTCGTGATCCTAGAGAAGCTAAATAAGAAGGTGAACCCAAAGAAAAACATATAGGCATCCTCCTGAATATTAAACTTCATCAGGTGATGAAAGGAGACAGAGACAGAGACCCACATTGGAGCACCAGACTGAAATCTCAAGGTCCAAATCAGGAGCAGAAAGAGAGAGAGCACGAGCAAGAAACTCAGGACTGCGAGGGGTGCACCCACACACTGAGACAATGGGGATGTTCTATCGGGATCTCACCAAGGCCAGCTGGCCTGGGTCTGAAAAAGCATGGGATAAAACCGGACTTGCTGAACATAGCAGACAATGAGGACTACTGAGAACCCCCAATCTTCAAAAGCAGACAACACAGCATGTTGCATGGGGTTACAGTAATGAAAATGCCTGCTGTCCTTGGATTGATTTTGGCTGGTGACTTGGGATCCTACCACCATAAATCTGTCTGGGACAAATTAAGAGTCTAGGGGGAGGTGGTAATGCACTTAGCCCAAAAGATGGAAAGACTTCAATCATAACTTAAGGGCCCAGGCCAGCAACCACTGACTGGAACTGCTGGGTGAATTCTGCTAATAAAGTATACCTTGAGACCTGCCACTGAGGCATTGTTGATCACAAGGCAACCACTTGCAGCAATGGAGGTAGGCTCATGAGGTTCCTAATTTTCTCAAATAACAGGACTTCAGCTAAATTCTAAATCCTCATGATATTATTTTGGGTTGTATCCAAAGGCACAGCGGGTTTACCTGTGCCAAAATTGGTAGATAAGAAATAGGGCCACACAGAGCTATCCAATCCCACCAGCATCAGAAACAGAGGATTCTTTACCTGTGCCCATCTGATCTCTTGGCTCTGCAAAGCTGCATCCAATCATTGGGTGTAAGGTTGACTTCCACAAAGGATTTCTTTAAAGCCACAGTAAAGGAGGCATGAGTGCCACAGGCCATAACTTCTTCTTTTAATTATTTAATGTCTTTAAAGGCCAATGTATTATGCTGCCTGATTTGCTGTCTTTGCAGATCAATAACCTCCACAACAAAATAAATTTGTCTCTCTTTACTTAGATTATTTAGTCTATCTTGGATTTTTCAAATTTCCGCCTCTATGTCAATAGGGGCAGAGGCAGCAGCAAAAGAATTTGAAGCAGCAAGGAATGGATTCTGCCACGGGGGTCTTATGGACACATCTCTGTTTGCTTCCTTCCTTTTCTCTCTTCCAACTTTTTTAACAGTATAATCTCCCTTTCTAAAGTCTCTTCTATATCCCTTTTAGTACTTTTAACTTCCCCCTCCTCAAAGCTCTTAATAGACTTCACAGATACTTCATTCTGAATCTCCTCAAGGGTTTGGCCAAATTCTCTAATTGTTCTGTCACTTTTACATTATCACTGAGAAGAGCATCTTTGACTAAACACCATAACGAAAACGTTGTTTGGGAAATTCTTCTGGCCCTCGCTCTTTTAAAGCTTTTTGAAGGTCAGCTTTTACCTGCTTCCAATCAGGAATATTAAAACCCCCTGCTTATGGAAAGCATGGACTAAACTCTAAAACTGTCTTAATGAACTCTTGTGCTGTCTTAGTTTTAATAGTGGTGCCTTGTTTCATTAAAAGAACTATCAATTGGTCAGTCAATACTTAAACAGAATTACTAGCACCCATCTTCAATTCACCCTCACCATCAATATCTTACCTGCTGGCCAGCCTTCTGAGGGCGATCTCTCAGGAGTCCCTACTTCCTGATCTCGCCTGTGCAACAGCACAGTTTGCGAGTCAGGAAAGGGACTGGAGATTAAAGAACACAAGAGACGTGGGTCATTCGTGAAGAGAGAATGCAGAATGACATTTATTCAAGCTTAGAGAAAGCCTTATATACCTAACTATTGCACAGTGGCCATCCCAATGGCAGGTGGCAAAATACCAGGCTCAAGACAGAGCAAACAACTCCCCTGTACCTAACCACCAGTGTGGGCAGAGCGAGCACAGGAACAAACAAGATGTTTTGCCAGAAACATCAAGCTATCCTTGATATGAACCCTGGGAGATTCATAGACTTGAGGGCCCTATACATACCATGTTCATCATTCTGGGTCTGGGTTACCTCACTCAGGATGGTTTTTTCTAGTTCCATCTATTTGCATGAAAATTTCAAGATGTCATTGTATTTACCATTGAGTAGTACTCCATTATGTAAATGTACCACATTTTCTTTATTCATTCTTTAGTTGAGGGGCATTTAAATTGTTTCCAGGTTCTGGCTATTACAAATAATGCTGCTATGAACATAGTTGAACAGATGCCCTTGTAGTATGATTGAGCATCTTTTGGGACACTCTGAAAGCGGTGCTAAAAGGAAAGTTCATAGCACTAACTGCCTACATACAGAAAGTGGAGAAATAGAGTGTAGGTGACGGTTCAGAGACATCGCTGCCAAGCTGGGAACCAGGGAGATGGCCGAGATGGACCCCAAGACCATGCAGGACATCACTTTGGTGCTGGAGACGCTCCTGCAACAGATGCAAGACAAGTTTCAGATCATGTCCGACCAGATCATTGGAAGGATCGATGACATGAGCAGTCGCATTGACAACGTGGAGAAAAATATCTCTGACATCATGTCCCAGGCTGGAGTGGAAGAACTGGAAGGCAAAAACAAGATTCCTACTGCGCAGAAGAGTTGAAAGCTGCTGATACTCACAGTGAATCCAGAACGTCGTTTTTCCCAAGCCAAGAGAAAACCAAGTGGCTTTCTGAAACTATTATGTGTCAACAGGTTTATAAAGTATGCGTTCTTATCACAGCCTGCATAGTCCATAGAATGTCCCCCCAACACCCCCAGTTTCTCAAACTTGGTATCTTTACATCTTGGTCAGTTGTTTTAATTATTAAACACTAAGACTTTGGCAGTTTCTGCATAAAACTGTCCAACTTTTTAGTGAGTTTTGAAGTCCTTTCCCGCTGTTCCTTTTGTGGCAGTTACTGTTTGATGAAGTGGCAGATACTTTCCAGTTAAGTGACTAGTAACTCTTCCCCTTGGCAGAAGCTGTGATGTGTGTTTGTGTACGTGACATCTTCAGCACAAGTTGACTGTTGAGCTGATGCTAGAATGTCAGAAATGCTTTCCCAAACAGCCGAGAACGTTTAGCGGTGGTTTGTGCCGGAGTGTCTGTCAGTTTTGCATGGGATTCTAGTAGCATTGGTAGTGGCAGGCTGTCAGAACCCATTGACCTTGGCCTCCCTTCGAGCTACTGACTGAAAGGGAAGAGACCAAAAGACCCGAGTGAGTCTGCTGCCAGTCACGTGGCTGAGAAATGCCCAGTGGCTGATAAAGGCTCTGATGTTTAAGAAATATTATTTTACTTCAACTATTTCTTGCCTAAATTCTTGCACAGTGAGTTCTATTATTGACTAAAGAAGACAGATAATAAATTCTTTACATTTGGAATTCCAGTGTCTGTAGGCTTAGCCTCCAGGCCACTTTTGATGATCTGGAAGGCAATCCATGTCACTGTCCCCACAAAGTGAATTCATACAATAAAATCCATGAACAATTGGAAAACAAAGAAAGTAGAGAAATAATACACTAATGACTTAACAGCACACCTGAAAGCTCTAGAACAACAACAACAAAATAATCAGACTCACCTAGGAGTAGACAACAGGAAATAATCAAATTGGGGGCTGAAATCAATAAAATAAAAACAAAGAAAACAATACAAAAAAATCAATGAAAAAAAGAGCTGGTTCTTTGAGAAAATCAACGAGATAAACAAACCCTTATCCAAACTAACCAAAAGGTAGAGAGAGAACATCCAAATTAACAAAATCAGAAATGAAAACAACAGACACTGAGGAAATCCAGAGAATCATTAGGTCATACTACAAAAACCTGTACTTCATAAAATTAGAAAATATAGAAGAAATGTACAATTTTCTGGATAGGTACCATATACCAAAATAAAATCAAAATCAGATGAAGAATTTAAATAGACCTATAACCTACAAAAGAAATAGAAGCTGTCATCAAAAGCATCCCAACCAAAAGAAGCCCAAGAACCAATAGTTTTAGCACAGAATTCTAACAGAACTTCAAAGAAGAGCTAATACCTATACTCCTCAAATTGTTCCACATAATAGAAACAAAAGGAACATTGCCAAACTCTTTCTATGAGGTTACAGTTACCCTGATACCGAAACCACATAAAGACTCAACCAAGAGGCCGGGCGGTGGTGGCTTTAATCCCAGCACTCGGGAGGCAGAGACAGGCGGATCTCTGTGAGTTCAAGGCCAGCCTGGTCTACAAGAGCTAGTTCCAGGACAGGAACCAAAAGCTAAGGAGAAACTCTGTCTCGAAAAATCAAAAAAAAAAAAAAAAAAAAAAGACTCAACCAAGAATAACAATTACACACCAATCTCCCTCATGAACATTGATGCAAAAATACTGGCAAATCGAATCCAAGGAGACATCAAAAACAATCATCCACCATGATCGAGTCGACTGCAGGGATGGTTCAACATACGAAAATCTATCATTGTAATCCACTATACAAATAAACTGAAAGAAAAAAAAACATATGATTGTCTCATTAGATGTTGAAAAAGTATTTGACAAAATCCAACACCCCTTCATGATAAACGTCTTGGAGAGATCAGGGATACTAGGAACATATCTAAACATAATAAAAGTTGACAGCCAACATCAAATTAAATGGAGAGAAACTCAGGAACTCACTAAAATCAGGAACAAGACAAAGCTGTCCACTCTCTCCATATCTATTCAACATTGTTCTTGATGTTCTAGCTAGAACAATAAGAAAACAAAAGGAGATTAAGGGGATACAAATTGGAAAGGAAGAAGTCAAACTTTTGCCATTCACAGATGATATGATAGCATACATAAACCACCCCAAAAATTCTACCAGGAAACTCCTACAGCTGATAAACACCTTCTGTAATGTAGCAGAAAACAAGACCAACTCAGAATTTAATATTTTTATTGTTCCAACAGGTGTTAGCTTTACATTATCAAGGCTCAAAGTTTAGGGCTGATTCATCAGCATATTGGAGCCAGTTTGGGGTTGGCTCATTAATATACCAGAGGTTCATTAACACATCTAACATGTAGATTTGGATCAACTCAGAGCAGTCCTGTGGCTGGTTCATTCAGTCTTGCAAGCATTACAGAATGGACTCTGACTAGCTCCAGTGGGCAAGTAAGGCTCTGGCAGGCCTTGCCCTTCTCTCCCATTCCCTCTGCCTTGCTAAAAACCATTAGATTATATTCCTAAATCTAGCCACCAAGGTCTACTCCCTTATTTGGCCACTTCCTCCTCCTGTGGCTAACTTCCAAGGTCCAGCTATCAAAGTATTGAATATTATACAGGCCACATACTTCTGCATTGTATCAGCAGTGAGGCTCTCAAGCCACAATAGCAACTGAGGTGCTGAAAGCATCTTCAGACTGGCTGTCTCCTGAGCTCAGGATATGCTGATGTTGTGCTGCTCCTTTGTAATTATGGAGATCGCCTGGGAAAAGGTGTTAATTTCAAGCTAGTGACAGAGCTGCAGGCATGACTTTAGTCCTGCTACCCCGGAAACAGAATGCTAATGAACTTCCCCCCTCAGTTTACCTTGAGAGATAAAAGATGTTTGGGGACTAAATGCAGGTGATCTTCAGGATTCGAATGAACCCTGAGACTTCCTTCCGATATTGCTGTGTGAACTGTGTCTCAATTATTCCCGTGCCTCCACGCCTGTCCAGAGAGATAGTTTATGTTAGAGTTGGACCCCGACATAGTGGCACCCAAGGTGAGGCTGACTGCTGAACTCTGAGAAATGCTGGAGAAGTGACCAGAAGTACAGAGGAGAATGTGAGGAACCCACGAGAGAAAATTTCACCACAGGTGGATACCTGAGTATTAGTATGAGCACTCAGAAATAAAAAATAGAATTTAAAGAAGTATAATAAGGTGGGACAGTAATATCGGGGGTAAAATTTGTAAATATAGAAATATGGGCTGGCACCAGACCCCGACAAAGTCCAGCAACCAAAAGCCCCCTTCGGCTCACCTAATTAACATGCCCGATTAAAATTAAACATCTCATCCTAAAACTGGGTTTCTCCTTTTCCCTCTACGTTGGTTTTTGGTTTTCAAGACAGGATTCCTCTGTGTAACCTTTGCTGTCCTGGAGCTATCTCTGTAGCCTCAAACTCAGAGATCCTCCTGCCTCTGCCTCTTGTGTTGGGAGTAAAGGTGTGTGCTACCACTACCTGGCACCCCCTTTACTTTTTTAAACTGCTATCTATGTGCCATGCCCATGTGTGTCTCCTCTCTATCCATAGATAGTCCTTTATCCAGTCCAGTTGTCCGTCCATGTGGGTGGCAGGGATTGCACTCAGATTGTCAGACTTGGAGACAAGCACCTTTACCCACTGAGCCATGTCACTGACCTGTAAATTATAATTTTTTAAACAAATTTGACCTATATATAGGTCCCGTCATAGTTATGTGTTTTAATATCGAAATCAGTGGTTCTCAACCTTGTTATTGATATGATCCTTTAATACAGTTCCTCATGTTGTGTTGACTCGCAACCATAAAATTATTTTCGTTTCTACTTCATAACTGTAATTTTCTTAGTTATGACTTGTAAATATTTGATATGTAAGATATCAGATATGTGACCCCTGTGAAAAGATTGCTAAAGGGGTCATGACCCAAAGGTTGAGAAATACTGATCTAAATGAACTGTTCTTTTTTCAGTACTGAGGATCAGTCCTGAGCTGTGTACATGTGGTAGACAATGCTTTACCATTAAGCTATACCACTATTCCTGTATGGACAAAACTTGAAGAAAAAAAAAGTAACTTCTTAAATTGGCCATCCTGGGTGACATTCTTCCTTATCTTATATTGGTTTATATTTTCAAATATCTGCTTTATTTTACTTACATATGTGTGTGTGTCTTACAAAGACTAGAGATCCACATGGGGTATCCTCCTCCAGAACTCTTCACCTTATTTTTTTGAGACAAAGTCTGTCATTGAACTTGAAACTCACCAATTCAGCTAGACTTTTTGGTCTGCAACCCTAAGGATCCTCCTGTCTCTGTTTTCCTAGTGCTAAGATTATGGGTACATGGTGCCACACCTAGCTTTTGATGTGGGTATAGGCAGAATTTCTCTGTGTCTTGGCAGTGGCTCCCAAATAATCATTCAGAGACTTACTATTAATTATAAATGCTTGAGCTACAGTTCAGGCTTGTTACTAGCTAACTCTTACATTTTAAGTTAACCCATATTTCTTATCTACCCTCTGTCACATGACTGTACCTTCTTTCAACACAGCATGTTCATCTTGCTTCTCTTTGCATCTCCCGAGACTTCCCAGACTCTGCCCTTCATCTTCACAGGACTCTCTCTGTCCAAAAATCCTGCCTAGCGATTGGCCGATCAGCTTTTTACTTACAATGAGAGTGACATATTTTCACAGCATACGGAAGGATTATTCCACAGCATGTGGATGCTGGTGATCTGAACTCAGCTCCTCATGTTTGAGCAACAAGCACTTTAGAGCTTGACACATCTCCAGTTCCTTTTTTTTTTTTTTTTTTTTTTGGTTTTTCGAGACAGGATTTCTCTGTAGCTTTGGAGCCTGTCCTAGAACTAGCTCTTGTAGACCAGGCTGGTCTCAAACTCACAGAGATCTGCCTGCGTCTGCCTCCCGATTGCTGGGATTAAAGGCGTGCGCCACCACCGCCTGGCCAGTTCCTATTTATTAACACTTCTCCAATGACACCCACATCACACTTCTCATGTACTGGTGAGGCCCAAGTCATGTCTCCACTGAGAGATGAGCAGAAAAAATGCCTTCCTTTCCCAGTGAGGGAGCCTATGAATTCCAATGTCTCTGTGAGAAAGGAAAGAATGTTCAGGCCTTCCACTCACTTGGTGGGGGGGCGGTTTCTATGGTAGACAAATATTTAACACAACTGAAAATCAGACAATGGTTGCCCGTGGAAGGCCAAAGAGGACTTTCTCATCATGATAGGTAAGGACAGAAGAAGAGACAAGATTGTGACTGTGACAAAAGCCTGGAAGCTTAAAACAAAGGCCAAGTGGATCAGGGGAGGACAAGTTCAAGGTCAGACCTGAATGTGTTTACTCCAAATTTGTGGCCTTATCAGCTTCTCAGTCTTTGCTTAGGGTGACCAAATCTAAATTGTTATAGGAAGACTTCTCCTCAAAGAACCTCAGCTCTCCAGAAGAGACCAGGTTTCAGCTCCCCATGTATCCCTATACTTTGCAGAGGGTCTTTTTCTCTGTGCCTTGAGGTTATAGTATTCTCACCCCTAATAAAAGCTTTCTTTACTGACTGTGTCTCCTGTGTTTGGGATTTCTCCTACTGCTACCTGTTGTGCTTCAGAATATCCCTGTCTTTTCATTCTTTAATTGGTAGAGTAGATGAACTCAGTCAAGACCCTAGAGCAGTGGTTCTCAACCTTCCTAATGCTGTGACCCTTTAATACAGTTCCTCATGTTGTGCTGACCCCCAAGCATGAAATTATTTTGTTACTACTTTAGAACTGTAACTTTGCTACTATTATGAGTCATAATGTAAATATCTGTGTTTTGGGATGATCTTAAGTGACCCCTGTGGAAAGATGGTTTGATCTCTAAGGGGATCAAGCAGAGACTAGCCTAGAGGCTAATACTGCTATGTGGTGCAGGAGAATTATCTGTATTCTGTCAATCATGTATTTTAATAAATGCTGATTGACCAGGCAGGAAGTAGAGGAGGGTCAACCAAACAGGAAGTAGAGGCGGGGCGATGAGAACAGGAGAATGCTGGAAAGGAGGAAGTCCATTCCTCCCATTCCAGCCCAGACCAGCTAAGAAGCAGCATGTAATCTACCCAGATGAGAAAGGTACTGAGCCACATGGCTAACAGATCAGAATAATGGGTTAATATAAGTGATAAGAGCTAATAAGAAGCCTGAGCTAATGGCCCAATCAGTTTTATAACTTCTAGGGATCTCTGTATGATTTTTTGGGGGGCTTGCTGGCTGTGGGGTACTGGATGGGACAGAAACCCCAACAAGCCGGCCCTTATTGTTACACCTATGTCTGGTAACAGCAGCTGTGCAGACTTACATCTTGTCTGTCATGTTGTTTGTCTCTTATACTTTAATGAAATTGTCCTTGAGCTTTAAAAAATTATTGTGACTTTAGATTGATCCAGCTATCTAATTCTATCACAAGGCAAACAGCTTCCTAGGAGTCGGACTGGCCCTTTGATTTGTTCAGTTACAACTATCGAAAAGCCATCAAATAAGAAAACACTTCATTTTCTGTTGTGGGAGGTCCTTCCGTTCCTCCAGCCAATAGCCGCTGAGATACCAGCCCATTGGGACGTGGTCTCTCTCCCTTTAAAAAAGTGGCTACTTCCCTCCTTGCTCTCTCTTTACTTCCTGCTCCAGTTCCGGCGACTAGACTTCTTCCTGATTGCGCAGAGGGCTGTTATCTGGGACGGTGATCTGTAAGTTTTTTCCCCTTTAAATAAATACCACCCTATTAATCATAATTCCAACTGATGTGGGATTGTTTATGACTTACACCAATTTTCTAAATCAGTTAACTTGAACAGGATTGTACTCTGCAAATACATGAAGGCTTCTGAATTAACAAGGGTTCACATTCTTACTTCAAATCATGTAGCTTGGGTTTTTTTTTTTTCTTTTCAAATCATAGGACACATAATTAAAGGATAGCAAAGCTTCCCTATTGAACAAAAACAAAAAAAAAAAGAGGAAAAATACACTGTTGTGGTACAAACTAATTATCCCACTTTTTCTGGGAAAATAATTCAAACATGAAAGTGAGGCAAAAGTTGATTTCACGGTCATTTAATAACTAGGCAGAACCTACTAACAATCTCACCTAAGACTTATTTGAGCCTATCAGGACATTTAATTTTAATCAAAAATTAGTCGGTGGGATTTTTTTCTTAGCAGTACTACTATAAATTTAAGACATTAACTTGTAGCAAGCATACTGGCTCATATCTTTTATCCCAGCACTTGGGAGACAGAGGCAGGTCGATCTTAGTGAGTTCATGGCCAGCCTGGTATACAGAGTGAGTTCCAGGACAGTCAGGGTCACAACAGAAAAACCCTGCCTCGAAAAACAAAGAAACAAACAAACAAAAAATTTAACTTATGTTGGGCCTGGAAGAATGTTACAACAGAAAAACCCTGCCTCAAAAAACAAATAAACAAACAAAAAATTTAACTTATATAGGGCTGGAAGAAGAGTCCTGTAATCTCACTGAATCAGGAGGATGAGGAAAGAGGATCACAAGTTCAAGGCTATCCTGGAGTCCTTAACGAGACTTTGTCTCAAAAAAAAAAGTGAAAAAATAGGACTAGGGATCTTTAGGTCAGTAATAGAGTACTTGCCTAGGATGTGGAAGGCTCTAGTTCAATATGAAGTGTGACAAGAACAGCTGAAAGTCAATTTGTACAAGTATTATAAGAAGTGATGCCCCTGAACATCTAAAATATACATAGCTAAAAAATTATTGCATTCATTTCCCCCACAGATATTCCAATACTTTTTGAAATAATTCTGTTTGTCTGGTGGCATGAAGTTACATACCTGTAGTTCCAACTATTCAGAAGGCTGAGACAAGAGGAGCCCTTAGGAATTTTAAGATTACCTGACCAACATAGTAAGACTCTGTCTAAAAAAAAAAAATCATGGTTTGTAACAACTTGAAACTTTCACCTTAAAACATTTCATTACACAAGTTCTTTCTACCAGGATTGTTCTGGAGCTCAAGATTTCGGATCACTAAACCACTACTCAATACCACATTGATCTCTTTCTGAGCTTGTATCTCACATATTAAAATACTTGTGTGCGCCATAAAATCTGTGTTAATCTTGATTGTAAGATTCACTTTAATATTGTGCCCAACCACTAATTTTTTTAAAGGAAGAAAGGTTATTTTTTTAATACCTGTTAGATTTATCTTCTTTTTATGAGTTTGCTTCTTGCTTTGATAGTAACATTGGAGGTAGATCTTGGTGTAGGAGTATAAGAGACTGACAAGACAGAAATAAAAAATTATAACCGAAAGTGGCATGATGGTGCACACATCACTTGGGATCCAGTACTCAGGAGACAGAGGTAAGTGGATCTTTGTGAATCCAAGGCCAGGATGATCCTACACAGAATAGTGGTTTTCAGCTTTTCTAATGCTGCAGTCCTTTAATACAGTTTCTCAGGTTGTAGGGACCCACCATCCAAAAAAATATTTTTGTTCTTACTTCCTAACTGTAACTTTGCTACTGCTATGAACTATAATGTAAATATGTGGTTTTGAGTGCTCTTAGGCAACCCCTGTAAAGGGGTCATTTGACCACCAAAGAGGTTATGATGTGACCCAGCTGAAGACTGCTGTCACAGAGAGTTCTGGGCCATTGAGGACTACATAGTGAGATCTTGTCTAAAAAATAAAATAAAACCAATGACTTATATTAATAATACATTCCTGGAGTTCCACCCTCATAACCTCATTATCTAATTTTCTCTCAAAAGTCAAATCTACAAACAGCAACTTGGATATGAGAGTCTCAGTAAGAATTTGAAGTGAGTGTAAAAACATATTCAGTACATAGCAATTATCTTACACACACTGTGGTAGTTTGAATGAGAATGTACCCCCATGAGCTCATATATCTAAATGCTTTGTCCCTAGCTGGTGGAACTGTTGGGAAGGATCTCTCTATAAAGCTCAGGCTGACAGTGTCTCTGAATGTGAGCTAACATACCTGGCTTTTATTGAAATTTTTGATATACAATGCGTTTTTGTCATATTCTTACCAAACACCAAGCTCCTTCCAGATTCCCCTTATCTCCCTACCAATCTCACACCTAGTGACACTTCATTGGAGAATAATTGATTTTCCCTTTTAAAGAAGGCACCAATTGGAGACAGGTACTTGACTAGGGGTGCTATTTTGTGTACACGTCCCCATTTTTGGGATGGGCTTGTTGTCTGCTTTGAACTTGTGAGGTCTTGAGCAAGCTGATTTTACTTTTTAGACAAGTGAAACTCAAACTTGTCACACTTATACATTCGCGTCTTAAGTGCTGAATTCAAAATCTATCACGCCATGTCTACTGCAGAAATATATCCTACAGATATCAACCAGTTTGGGGGCTAAATTCACAATCTCATTATGTATTTTCCCCATTGCCTATACAATCAGATTCTATAAATGCTTTTTTTAAAAGACAGTTTTTCTGTTATTTCCCTGAGTAATGTGTTAAATAATATTTATATACACTCACCAACAATTTGTGTTTAATATTAATTAGGTAATTCTATTTTATTATTTTGGGAAATCAGGAGTCTTTTTCTAAGTGATCTTACTAGTCACATTGCTCTGGTCTGGTATGATGTAAAGATTTACCATGAAGCTTCAAGCAGGGTAACAAAAGGATTTCATAGAGGTAAATACAAGTCACTGAATAGTAGGCCTTGCACACCTCTTGAACAAGAAAGGGATCACGTGTGCACACATCTGCAGGGCTGGGAGGGTGGGGGTGGGGACCTTTAGATGCTATACCAAGGAAGACTCGCTTTCTTTTGAAACAGCATCTGACGTTTATTGAAAGCAAGGAAGAGGCTTTTGTACAAGTAGAACAGAGGAGCTGGAAAGAGCACAGGGGTTATTGTGTTGAACAAAGGCACACACTCCAGAGAGACAGCTGCGAATTCAGAAAGAAAACTGGATTGATTCTCGGGAAAACGAACTGGTCCACGTGACAAAAGGAGAGACAAGAGGTCTCTGGGAGCAGGGGGAGAATGGGTCCCGCTCAAGGTGAATCAATGTCCAGGGCTGTGGGAAGCTCAGGTACCTCCCAGTGAGATGAGTCCAGATCAGTTAAGGGCAGCGGTCCTTCCACAGATGGTGGGGGCAGGGACGTGAACGGGCAGCGGCAGGGCAGGCCTCGTGGGCGGCGGATGGGTGCAGGCTGTCCACCAGGCAGGAGGCAGTGGACAGCGTCCGGCGGCGGGTGATCTGTCCATTATGTGACAGGAGTCCATCTTGCAGCTGGAGCCCAGGACAGTGTCCAAACGTGCCTGGGAGGGGCTGGGCTGTCAGCCCTGGGAGGCATCATGCTCTCCAGAGCTAGGCCCCACAGGGGCAGCAGCAGGAGCCTAGAGAGCTATTCTTGGAACAAAGGCAGGGAGGACTCAGGAGGGGACAGGGGCGCGCATGCGAGATCTCTGAACGCGGGCAGGAGGGGGCGCGATGGGAGGCCGCCCCCGGCCAGGCGACCCTGGCTGCTGCGAGGCGCGCGGCAGCAGCCCACCCTCCCGGAGTACCCATCAGTCGTCCTCCTCCGAGCTGGACTCATCGAAGTCCTCGTCCTCCTCCCATCCAAACACCCGCTTCATCTCGGCCAGGAAGTCGGTGTAATCCCAGAGCAGGGGGCTGTCCTGCTCGATGTAAGGGATCACCCACTCCAGGGCCGGACCCTTGAGGCGGGTGATGAGGAACGTCACCTTGTGTTCGTCGCAGTCGAAGATCTTTTCGTCCACCAACATGTAGGCGCCCGTCTGCACGATGAAATCCGGGAGGCGTTCAGTGTCGCCATCAAAGAGCTCGGGAAACGGGAGGGGGTTCCTCGGACGATCTGGAGACAGTTCGGGCCAGGCTAACAAGGCCATCATCAACTTCACCCGGTCCATGGCGCTGCCCCTGCTCCGCTGTGCTCGTCGCGGGGTGGCCGGGCCCTATGCAGAGTCGCTGGGCTCTCGGCGGGGTCTGCTGGGCTTTGCAGGGGCTGCTGAGCTCACAGGTTGTCAGTGCCAAGGCGTCACCGGAAGTGCGTGCGTGCGGAGGCGGGCTCTGGACTCCAGAAAGGGATGGAACGTGTGGGCGGGACGTGGGTTGACGTTAGAGCTAGTGTGATCTTATCTCACAAGGTTGTGTGGTAACTCAGGCGCCAGCCTAGGAAGAAGGCCAACAGGGTTAGTGGAGCATGTTGAAGAGTTCCCAAGGCTCTCAGCATGGGGCTTTGGGGAGAGTGTTACTCATTTCATCAAACCCTGTACTTCAGAGGTTCAGGAAGATTGCCAGGAGAATAAGACCCCTTATCTCAGAAAAGTAAAATTGCTGGGGCTATACAAAGTGCTTGCCTGGCTGGAGACACAGGATTCATTCATTCTTTGGTACTGTGCTTTGTGGGTGTCTGTGGGAGATCACAGACTGGCCTCAGTTACCCTAGGGAAATTGAGACCTTGGAAGTTTGTATTGAGGTCACAACAGGTTGTACTGTGTTGGAAAGCATGCATGTGGTCAAATGAGCTTTGTAGGTTCTTTCTTACAGAAAAATTAAGAGCCCTGAGAACAGAACAGCACCATTCCAGCCAGGTGATGGTGCACACCTTTAATCCCAGCACTGGGGAGATTCATGGCCAGTCTGGTCTACAGCCTGAGTTCCAGAGCAGCCAGAGCTACACTGTGTATATGTGTGTGTATATGTGCGTGTGCATATATACATATATGTTATAAAATATAATATAAATAAAATGTTTTACATATAAAATAAATAAAACATAATATATGAAATATATGCAATATATGTTAAATAATTATATAGAGATATTAAAAAAGCAAATGCTAGGCTCGAATATAGTTCAGCTGGTAGTTTGCCTACATTGTATGCACAAGGTCCTGAGTTTGATCCCTAGCAGTATATAAATTGGGCATGATAATCTCATGCATTTGGAGAACCATTGACAGTTCATGGCAAGCTTTGGTTACATAGTGAATTTGAGACTAGCCTGGGCCACATGCAACTCTGTCTCAGTCAATGAAAATATATCTCTAGTAGCACAGTAGCTTAATATGCAAAGCCCTGGGTGGATCTTCAACCCTACAAACTAAAAACAAAAAAATCTTCACATTTTAAAGACAAACTACAGTAAGTCAGGGTGTATGGTGATGGAATTTTGAAGTGCAGGCAGGACTATGGCCTGTAACTTGCCAATAGAATGATGGAGTGGTAAGATAGCCCGTGCCCCACCCTTGACCCCCATCTATATTATCTTGCAAGCAAACTGATACTTTCTCCTGCTGGCCACAAAGAACCAACTGTATTATTGGGAGCTCACTGCACAGGGCAGCATTTCATAGACTTTCAGGGCAACATGTATAAAAAATTAGGAGTTTTCTTGACATTTAATATCTTCCTTGCTGTAACACTTTCTGGTGCAGTCCTCTCCGAATATTCGGCTTCATATTGTTTCCAAATATTTAGTCGTTCCTTCTGATGCTGCCAAACTACCAGATCTCCAGTCAGGGAGCCAGTATTTCTCTTGATAAGAGACACATGGAGAAGGAAAACATGTTCACACTATCTCATTCATCTGGCAGCCAAAGCTGAGTTTTCAAGAAGGCTCAAGATCAAGAATATGTGTTGTAGGAGCTCCTTCTGCTCCTTCAGCCAATAGCCTTTAAGATATGAGCCCACTTGGACTTGGACGTGGTCCCTTACACCATAACCAGAGCTGTAAAGCATGTGCTCACTCTCTTTGCTTCCGGCTCTAGCTTCTGGCTGCTAGACTCTCTTCCTGTTCATGCAGAGGACTGTGATCTAGGACACTGATCTGTGAGTCTCCCCTAAATAAATAACCCTTCATTGTATGTAATTCTGAACTAGTGTGGGATTATTTTGTATCTTCCGCCATCAGATATGTAGGGAGGGGTGTGTTAGGGAGGATCCTTAAATTTGCAGAACTAGGACCTTCTACTTATACTCCACTGGCATCAGGTTTAACCCTAGCTACACCCCTCCACATTTCCTCGACTCCTGTTCAGCTCCCAGGCCTACCCAGGGTGGTTTTTCTTGGGAAATCTCAGACATACTTCCATACAGGCACACTTGTGGTGGGGCTTCTGGGCTGATTTCTGCCTAATCCAGCAGAGCAAGCACGAAAAAGATTGAGCACAGCTGTTCCGTCGGGAGAACCCCATGCTCTTTCCTGAGCTGTTTAATGGTGACACCTCCCAGAGTTCATCGTGCACAGGATCTTCTACATGTTCATGGACAACAAGATCTTCGTCATCGACAGCGATGAGTGCACGGTGACTTTTATCATCATCACCCACCTGAGGGGCCCGGCATTGCAGTGGGTGATCCCTTTCATCGAAAAGGACAGACCCTGCTCAGCGATTACAGGGGCTTCCTGACTGAGATGAAGTGGGTGTTTGGGTAGCAGGAGGACCAGGATTTCAAGGCTTCCAGCCCTTTGTACCCGGTGGAGGGGCTCCAGGATGGTGGGCTGCACCAGTTGTCATAGGTGACCTTGTGTCATACCACCAATGCCACTGGAGTCACCAGGACCTCCTGTGAACCTGTCTTCTGCTTCCTTCCCACCTTTGTTCCAGGAATAGCTCTCCAGGCCCCTACTGTTGTGGCCTCTGGGCCTGGATGTGGATGGAGCATATCACTTCTCCAGTGTTACCAGCCCAGCCATTCCTATGCACATTTATTTGGATTCTGTCCTGGACACCAGCAGCAAGCCAGCATTCCACTACACACAGGGCAGACCACCCATCCCCTGCTGCTGCCCACTGCCTCTCGCCACACCAATGACCTGCACAGATCTTCCAATGTGCCTGCCCTGCCTCTGTGGCCTGTACTACCATCCATGACTGACTACTGTTCTTAATGATATGAGCTCACCTCAGAGGTACTTGAGCTGCCCACAGCTCATGGCCATTGATCCAGACAGCTTTCCTCCTCCGATGGGGCCAGCCATCCTTTCATTGTTAGTGGGACCCATTTTCAGCCATTCATAGAGACTTCCTGTTCACTTTCCCCAGAATCCAGTTTTCATGTGAATTTGCAGCTGGCTCTCTGATGTAATTTTTGTTCGACACAGTAACCCCTGTGCTTTTTCTAGATCTACACTACACTTACAAAAGTCTTTTCCATACTTTCAGTAAACGTCAAGCCCTATTACAAGTTCATTGTTGATGAACATGATGCCTGCTCTCCACAGTCCTTTAAATGGAGTCCTTTTCTCAGCAAAAAAACAAAAAAACAGCCGGGCGGTGGTGGCGCACGCCTTTAATCCCAGCACTCGGGAGGCAGAGGCAGGCGGATCTCTGTGAGTTCGAGACCAGCCTGGTCTACAAGAGCTAGTTCCAGGACAGGCTCCAAAGCCACAGAGAAACCCTGTCTCGAAAAACCAAAAAAAAAAAAAAAAAAACTGTATGTCCTGTCATGCAGTGGCTGGCTGTATTGACTCTTATTCTATCAAAGGGATGACTGAGCCTTGTGCTTGTCTTGGGGTGGAGATTTTACTGGCAAGCATGCTGTCCTTTATTATGGATTTTCTACAATCAATCATCTCACATTCTTAAGGAAATGAGTTTGGTGTGATGTTAACATGTCCTTAAGAGAGATGTTCTTGGAACTATTCTTGGAAATAGTTCATTTTTAAAAGCTACTTAAAAGCATGCATTTCCAAATATTTGTTGATGAACACCAAAGTTTTATTTCAACAGTTAACTAAGGAACAGAATTTTGCAGATATGTTTGAGAAAAGCATCAAAAAGCAATATGAAATGGTGAGTATAGAAGTGCTTATTAAAGTGCATAGAGAGTGGATGACCTATGGAAAACCTTCTTTCCCTCAAAGGTATAACAAAAGTCATTATTTCTTACTATTTCTCTAGAGGTTAATGTTTTAAGTGTACAATGCTGCAAAGTATCTGTTTGTTAACAGTTGTTTGCCAAATTTTAGTACTCTAACAGAGTTCCATTGTATACATGTATAAGACAGGGGAAGACAGCTCTCAGATGCAGTCTGATTCTGAGATTCCTGGAGGCAGGATTGTCATTTTAGACTGAGGTCAAGATAAAAGCCAGTGGCTGGCTGTTTTGATTTTTGGATCTTCAGGTTGACCCCCAATTTCTAACTTAAGCTTTTATTAATCGTGCTTCATTTGGCATCTAACACTTTGGGGTACAAGTTCACGAAAATGCCATTTGCCTGAGACTTTTTAGCAACCAGCCCATGTTATAGCTGAGATTGGAATTCCAACTCTAGAAACCAGAACCCAAACCTAACTGGGTTTGGGAGAAAAAACTAACTCTCCCAGCTTCCATTCACCCCAGCTTAGCTTCCATGTAAAGTTGGAAAATACCCAGAGAATCTGGATACTGTATGTTATTGTGTTCTCTTTAAATTGTTTGACTGCTAAGGAAGGAGCAATAGTTGTTAAAAGACATTTGAATATTTATGCTGCTGGATTAATACAACCTATATATTTTGAAAATGCCTTGACTTCAAAATTTAAGTCAAAAGATATGTTACTTTGGAGAAGAGATTTTGCTTTTGTTTCCACAGAAAGTGAAAGGCTGTGGATTCATTCTGAGTTAAAAAAAAATAAGGTTTTATCAAAATGCCTTGACTTAAAAATTTAAGTCAAAAGATAATATATGTTACTTGGGAGAAGAAGTTTTGCTTTTCTTTCTATAGGAAGTGAGAGGCTATAGATTCATTCTTGGTTAAGAAAAATAAGGTTTGATCAAGAAAGACCCCCTAAAAATCTCCAATGGGAGCAGTTGACCCAGATAATCCAACGTTTTAAAGTGCATTTGTTGCAGTTTCCTCTGAGTTCTACATCCAGTACAGCATCAAGACTGCTGGCTGAAATGATCCAGCCTCACATAATACTCCAGTAAGGACTAGCACCATGATCCTAAATTTTCTTTGGGTCCCCATAAGATTATCAGCATCCACAATCATCAGTAAGTAACTTAAAAAACTACACCCACAATTCCCCCCCACACAATGGATTGTGGTTGTTTATTTTTGTTTAATGTGTTGGTTACAAGCTGTTATGGATAATGGTTAGGAGAAAAGCTAACAAAGGAAATTAGACTCAAGGATTTTGTTTTGAGGGGAAAAAAGGCCAGCCACCGTGGCACACACCTTTAATCCCAGCACTTGGGAGGCAGAAGCAGGCTCATCTCTGTGAGTTCAAGGTCAGCCTGGTCTGCAGAGTGAGTACCAGGATGGGCTCCATAGCTACTGAGAAAACCTGTCTCAAAAAATGAAAGAGAGAGAGAGAGAGAAGGAAAAAAGAAAGTAAAAGAAAAAAGGGAATCTAGATATAAGATAGAAAGGTAGATTATTGAATCTACTTTTTAAAAGCAACTTTTAATTTTAAATACTTTACATTGGTTTTACTTTCGTATATTATATGCAAATTTTATATATTAATACAAATTTGAGATTAATTTTGTTAAAACGTATTGTACATACATTTCTAATCTTGTTCAAGGTATTGTACCTAAACTGTTCATTTAACAATGTAATGCAAATTTCTAGTCCTTGAAAATTATTATTATCAATTGTTTAGGATAATAAAGAAATATAGGTTAGTTGTTAATCACCTAGTATAATCAAACTTGCAGTCACGTTAGGTATGCTTTCAAGGTCAAACCAAGATATAATTTAGATAGATAGGTCATCTTCACACACTTCAGAGGTCTACAGAATATGGCATTTAAGATGTTTTATAACATAAGCTCATCTTTTTTAGGACAATGAGACATGTCTGCTCCTGGCAGCACCAATCTACTTCAGGGAAAATAATGGGCATCAAAGAAACTACACATGGAGTTTACTGTCTTTGTGGCAAAAGTAAGCCACTGGGCAAGAAATTGCCCCTGCCTCAACTGTTGACATTATGCTGTGAAGCACAAAATATCCTGCTTCACAGAAAAGTCTGTCAAGTGTGCTAGGCCTGTAGACCAAAGATGGATGCCCAATGTTACAGAGGAACACTGGGTGACTGTCCAGGCAATGAGCTGTTTCTGTTGTTACTCACATTTTTGGAAGTCGCTTGCTTGCACTTCCTGCTTACTCAGTTAATATTATTACCTTCTTGGGTCTCTGAGGGAGTTGAAGATTAGATAGCTATAGTTACAGTTTACCAGACACAGAAAGCAAGTTATGATAGAAAGTAAATTAGGTATAAGACTTTGGACTCACCAAGATAGAATAGATATGAAATATTTTCTCTGAATTTGTCATATGCAAATGGACTAGACATTGTTGATGTATTTATTGCCTGTATATATTGTATATAATCATTGTAGTTATTGTATATAGTCTTCTTATATTAGTTAAAGCCTTTTTTACTTTTTTAGACAAAAAGGGGAAATGTAGTGGCATTTCAAATATATTTTAATTAATAGAGACTACCTTAAAATCTGAGATTAAAACAGCCCCACTGGTCAGCCTTACACACTAGATTGTGGTAACACACATCTTTAATCTCAGTAGCCATAATGACACACACCTTTAATCCCAGTAGTCAAACTAGTTGCCATAGAAACTGGGCAGTGAATGCCTTTAATGACAGTGGTGCATGCCTTCTATCCAAGTCCTAGAGAGGAATATAATATGGGAGGAGACAGCTCTCAGTCTCAGTCTCATTCTGAGATTCCTGGAGGAAGGAATGTCATTTCAGACTGAGGTCAAAGTAAGAGCCACTGACTGACTGTTTTGCTTTTCGAATCTTCAGGTTGAACTTCAATTTCTGACCATGAGCTTTTATTAATCGTGCTTTATACATGTACCAAACTTCTAAAAATGCAATGTATGAGCATGCCAAAATGAAAGTCAAACCTTTGTATGCTAATTTTAAAACATCTGGTTAGGGTGTGGCTTCCTGGAGCCCAGGTAGAAAAACCGGGGTAGGTAAGTACATGCTCCCACTCTTGTAGCGTGAGTTCCCCCCTTTTTCAATTATTAAATTATATTTGTTGTTCTTGAGCTGGTCTGGTTATTTATTGTACCGACCAAATACACCAACACATACAATGTCTTATGCAACAGAGATATGAGGTCCTTCTTTGGCTTCCCATATTGCCTTAACTGTCTTTCGTTATGTCTGAAATTTGTCAATAGCCTCTTGTAACAATTATTCAGTTGTACAATCTTAATAATTGTGCCAACTTGGAAGATTTTACCTGCTAGTAAACTTTCTTCTATTGGTATTCTATTTTGGCTTGCCACTGGTGAGAATTTTAACAGATGCACCACTAGTTGTCATTATCACTTCCATAACCACTTAGTGGTACACTTTTTCACTTCTTGTCATCAGGCAGCTCTGACTCCAAAATCATAGCTCATAATGTGCTTATTGAGATTACTACTAGCACCAGGTGATAAACTCAGTTCCCCTGGATACAGGCCGTCACTGACAACATAAGTATTGAGTAAAGAAAGTAGGACTGATCAAAGGGAAAATATGAAGAAACATGCAGTTGCAATGCAGGCCTCCCTAGCCATGTGGGGATGTTTAATGCTGGCATGACCATTCCAAATATTCTGGATTGTTCATCTACACTAACTAGTTACTGGTTTTTATCAGGAGTCAATAGTATATTCTGCTACAGCTAGCAATTTCTTTGGCAGCAATTCCACTGTGACTTTATGCAGTACATATACCCAACATCTGGAAGAATTTGTGTCTCAGTCAAAAGGTGGGAACTGGAAAGCACAGCATAGTGCATTCTTTACCCATAAATAGGGCAGAATCAGTACTGTTGAACAGAATTCACATTTAGAAGAAATAAGAAACTCAGGCATGATTGTTCATGCCTATAAGTCCAATACTTGGGAGATTAAGGCAGGAGAATTGCTGTTAATTTGGGACAAGTTTAGTCTACAGGGTGAGTGCCAGGTCATCCTGGAGTACAGTGTAAAAAAAAGCAATGGAATAAGAGAGATCCATGTTCTATTTACAGAGCGATTTTCGGATGTTTGTTAAGAAAGATAATATGCATGCAACTGCATAACCATTTCTATTAAATACTTATTAAGCTCCCTCCAAAAGTATGCATATTCATGCATACACAGACGCATGCACTTAAGGAATGTATATATGTGTATTATATTAGAATAAGTGACAAGAAGTGAGGAATGGTTGATGTCAGAGATGAAATATGGCTTTTCAAGGAGGGATGTACATGCAACAATGGAAAAAAAGAGACAGCAGGAATGGAGTGGGTTAGAGTGGGCCTGGAGTGGCAGGTTAGCTATTGCAACTGTTGCCTGTAATTTCAATTCCAGGAGAATATTGCCCTCTTCTGGTATACACAGGAACTACACTCAAGTACAGGTATATACACATAATTTTTAAATTGTAATTTTATTAGTTTTAATTATGTGTACTAGTGTGTAGAAGGTATGTGCATATAAGAGCAGGTGCCTGCAAAGATCAGAGACATTGGGTCCACTGGAGCTAGAGTTTGAGATAGTTGAGAGTTCTCTGATGTAGGTGCTGAGAACTGAACTCAGTTTCTTAAAAAAGCAGCAAGTGCTCTTAACCATTGAGGCATCTTTCCAGTCCCACATACACATAATTAAAAAAATAAATTTAAAATGCACTAGGAAAGGGGGGATTAATGTATGGCCCTTTTGTGCTAGAAATCAAACTCAGAGTTTTGAAGTATAGGCTCATGTTCTCTTACTGAACTATACCCCAACTATAAGGTAAGGACTTGAAAACTATAATGTATCTAGAGATTTGTGTAGGAGGGTCCATGTATGTCATTGATGTTGGATTTCCCTCTGTATGCTGTGATTACGATTGATAAATAAAGGAATTTCTTTGGGCCTATAGCATAGCTATAGGGAAACAGATCTAGGTGGGGAAAACTAAGCTAAATGCTGGAGGAAAGAAGGGCGGAGTGAGAGAGAAACAATGTAGCACCACTGGAGACAGACACAGGAGCTTTACCCAATAAGCCACAGCCACGTGGTGATACACAGATTAATGGAGATGGGTTAAATTAATATGTAAGAGTTAGCCAATAAGAAGCTAGTGCTAATGGCCAAACAGTGGTTTAATTTAATGTCTTTGTGATTATTTCAGGGCTAAGCAGCCAGGAACTAACAGGAAATCTCCTTACAACATGTCATGGCACATGTGTGAAGGCCAAATGGAAAACTTCTAGAAGTCAGTTTTTTCTTCAATAATGTGGGTTTTAAGAATCAAACTCAGGTCATCAGGCTTGGCAGAGGGTGTTTTTATCTGTTGAACCATCTGAGTCACCCCAAATCTGCAAAATTTTATATGAAGTATTATTATTACTATTGCTTATGTTAAGCAAATACTCATCTTATATCCCCCACACTTTGGTTCTTGCTTATACCATCAACTCTAGGCTTTGCATTATGTGTTTTCAATGGAATATAAGCCAACATAATGTACGGAGAGAATTTAATGTGGTCATGTGGTTTTGCTTATGTTCTGGCCCTCCTGTGATTACCACAAGGTGATGCTCCCTGGAGTTGCTTAGTCTTCACAGTGAGAAGATCTGAAGCCAGTCTTCAACCTAGAAACAAGCCTATAACTGCATCCTGGAGCAAAGGAGTTCCAGATAGGTCTAGAGCTGTAGCTCTGGGGTCATGTTTGTCATGCATGTATGTACAAGGCCTGGCTTAAAGGGCACCTGTAACACCCGATTCTGTTACACCCTCGGTACAGTTCGCACGCTACTGTACCTTAGGCAAGTCAGGCAAGGGCCTGGAGATTGAAAGAACACACAAAGAGACCAGGGTCATTCGAAAGGAGATCAGCAGAATGCCGTTTATTCAGACTTGGGGAAGTCCTTAAGTATCTAACTGCTGCACAAGGACCCCTGCCCAGGCAGGTGGAAAATTACCATACCAACAAAGGAGTCAATGCCCTACAGCTAATCACCAGGCTGGGCAGGGAGAGCACAGGAACAAACAGGATGCTAGTTAGCTGACCAGAAACTGTCCTCGAGATGCACCCAGGAACAAGGGTAGACATGGGCCCTACATGCACCAGGATCTTTAACAATCAAATTTGTTTAATTACAGGAATTAGTTCTAATCTTTTCCAGGACAGCACTAGCATTGAAAATATTTCATGGATATTGCTAATCAATAAGATAAATATGAAAATATCTAATATTTTGAATTTGAGTACTTTTTGTAAAAGCATAATAAAATAGCCAAAAATCATACTGAGAGGCACTAAATGCCATTAATAATAACAAGAATACAAACATAATGCACAAGATATCACCAGACTTACAAGCACACACTTCAATAAATAAAATTAAACACTATAACTACACAACATAACAAATCTCTAAATATATCAAAAACTCTACATGATTTCATGTATAATGTGTTCAAAACAGGTAAAATTTGTGTTTAGTAATAGATATCAGATGGTTTTTACTCTTAAAATACTGCTGCCTAAAAAATGACGTTATTTTTGCTTTTGGAAAATTTTTGAAGATTTTATATTTTTATGTGTATGATGATCGATTTAAATGCATGTGTGTATGGGTGCTGCCAATAGAGGCCAGAAAATGTTATCAAATCAACTGGAACTGTGGTTACAAATAGTTGTGGGCCAAAATGTGGGCACTGGAATTTGAACAAGATCCTTTATGAGAACAAGTGCTCTGAAACACAGAACCATCACCCCAGCCTAGGAAATCTTTGATCTACGCTTTTGTGACACTGGAGTATACATATGTAAAATATATCTGGATACATGCTCATGATATTCATTTTTACAAGCTATAATTTAAATTTATGTCTTGGATTCTTCTTTTTGAGACAGAGTTTCCCTGTGTACCTGAGGCTGGTCTTGAACTCACTATGTCTGGCTATGTTTTCTGTTCTATACATGAGAAAAACAAAGGGATATACATTCACATAGATGGCAGAAAAACTACAAAATAACCAGCATGAAGAGCTTCAAAAGAATTAGAGGAAACACTACAGTAGATGGATAGCTGACTTTAATAATCAAAAATAGAAGCTATAAGACCTCAGAACAATACTGAGCCATCTCCCCAACCCTGGTAATTACACTCTTACTAAGTGTTGTGACATAGAAGCTACTATATGCGTCTCTGTGAATACTAGAATCACAGAACATGGATTAAGGATAAAAATCCCAGAAATAAGAATGAGTTTCAGTTACAAACCATTGCATTACTTATGTTTTGGTGTCACATAGTAGAATGTTGTGTGAAAACTAAGAGATATGGATGGTTTCATAAATGAAAATTTTACAACAAGAATATTTTTTAAAGCATGAGGTTAGAATAGCTTTTCAGGCATTCTGGTTAAGAATACATATTACCCTTCTGGAGAACCTGACCCAATGCCAAGATTGAGCATACCACATCCACCTGTAATTCCATCTCCACGGGATCTAACTCCCTCTTGCTGGCCTCTATAGGCACCTGTACTCACATGTGTATACCCATAGACTGACAGACACACACATATACACAATTAAAATTAAAGATAGGGTCTGGATAGGTGGTTCAGTGGTTAAAAGCACTTGCAGAGGACCCTTGCTAAGTTTCTGGTACCCACATAAGACAGTTCACAAATGTCTGCAGCTCCAACTCCAGAGTATCCAATGCTTACTTGTGGCCTCTCCAGGCACTACATGCACGCTGTGCACAGGCATACATTAAGGAACACACACACACATGCACACACACACACAAATCTATTTCAAATAAAAAATAAATATTTAAGAGAAATGGACTGTTTTTAAATGGCTGTTCTGAAGCTAACGTATGTTGTATTTTGAGTGTAATTGGCTCCCATAAGCTCACAGGGAGTGGTACTATTGGCAGGTGTGACCTTCTTGGAGGAGGTGTGTCACTGTGCCGGTAAGATTTGAGATCTCATATATGCTCAAGTCATACACAGTGAGACAGACCCCTTCCTATTGCCTGCCTATCAAGATGTAAGACTCCCAGTTCCTTCTCCAGCACGGGGTCTGTTTGCATGCTGCCATGTCCTACAATGAAAATAATGGACTAAACCTCTGAACTAATTAAAGACTGCGGCCAAGGCAACATACAGAAGGAAGGGTTTATTTGGAGTTTAAGGTCCCAAAGGGATAAAGGCCATCACCAACCATCAGGGTGAGGGAGCATGGCAGGAACAGCTGAGAACTTGTTGGTGGAGGCTGCTCATTTTTTCCTGCATCTTCTGTCCTCTGTCTGTCTGTTGTTTGAGTCTGAATCTATTCCTGCCTTTTAAAGGCTGCCTTGTGAGTCATTGCCTCAGTCTATGCGTCTGTCCCTATGTGTGCCTGTCTGTTGTATGAGCTGTGTATATCTCTCCCTTAAACAGGGTTTTGCACTATAATTTTTTCTTTGTTGTTGTTTCTGGACAGGGTTTCTCTGTGTAGCCTTAGCTGTTCCAGAACTCACTCTGTAGACCAGGCTGGTCTCGAACTCACAGAGATCTGCCTGCCTCTGTCTCCCGAGTTCTGGTATTAAAGATGCTCACTTTTCACTCTCTGTTTATTGAACAGTATAGAAAATATCACATGGGTTGGGGGAATAAATGAGATATTTTACAGGAATCTTTAACAGAGTTTTATCAGTGATTAAGCCTCTGGATACAACAGATTCCCAATAGACCCAGATAACATTGTTCATAAACCAATATCCATGAATGGATGCTCTCAACCTTTATGGTAGTTTTTTAGGAGTTGCTTTCAACTCCTGCATTCACTGTTTCAGCAAATGATAAATATGTGTACTCCAGGTCAGAGGCATGGAGCAGTATATAACTTAAGATGGCAGCTATGTATTAGCTTAGGTTGTAAAGGTTGATTACGTGGGAAATCCAAGGCAAGTAAGGTTGACTTTTATACCGTTCTCTTAAGATCAGGTTAAACAATTTGAGTACACAGTAGTCTACCGGTCTTATCTTTCAGGTGACTTCAAGGTGTATTATTAACTTATTTTTAAGGTCCAGCAAAATTCCAGTCTCTTACAATGCCAGTGACATTTTCAGAGTATTGTATCACTACAAGCTATCTCTCCCCAAATGGTCAGGTAGGCCTGAAAACATGCAATACAAACAACATTATACAGACTGAGTGGGCTGTATTTATATATTTAGGAATATAAGTACGTATATGTAACAAAGAAAAGGAGGCCATAGATTATTTTGAAAGCAAGTGTGGATACATGATGTGTTGGAGAGGAAAGGGAAGGAAGGAAATGGTGAGATTATACTATAATCTCAAAACAAAGTAAAAAATGGAAAAGAGTTCTGAGAGGCTAAAGGCAGAATACTAATTATACCCATGCAATTAAGCATTAGTTTAAAATATGACAGCTAGATCCTGTCTCTTCTAGCCCTGTTTACAACTATCAGAATCAATAAGACTATATCTGTTTAAAATACCTGGAGTATATTTTCTTGTTTGTAAATGTATATTTTCCTATCCATTTTGATGGAAGGAATAGGCAAGAATATGATCTCCATCTTAGGATGATAATGAAATAGATCACATACATAAGTAATAGATAAACATATCTTTCATAAGTAATGGATAACACCTTTCTGCATATTATGATCGCAACATACATTACCAAATTGAGTGTGGCAGCCCATGTCTGTAATCCTGGAACTTGGAAGGCTGAGGCAGGCAAAATATTGCAAGTTCAAGTCCAGTCTAGGCCACATCATGAGTTTAAACCCATCTTAAGATACATAAAGAAATCCTGTGTCAAAGGAAAGGATATAAAATAAGTCACTATTTTTATTTATTTTTTAAGATTTATTTATTATGTATATAGTATTCTGCCTACATATATCCTATAGGCCAGTAGAGGGCACTAGATCTTATTACAGATGGTTGTGAGCCACCATGTGGTTGCTGGGAATTGAACTCAGGACCTCTGGAAGAGCAGTCAGTGCTCTTAACCTCTGAGCCACCTCTCCAGCCCCCTATTTTTATTAATTGAAGAGAAGACGGTTTGCTAAGTAGCCAAGTGTATTATTCAGGGTTCTTTAGAGGCACAAAATTGGTAGAATGAATATACCTGTATCTATATCCATATCTACCTATCAATCTATCTCTCTATATTTATCAATCACCTATCCATCTATATTTATCAATCAGCTGTCTATCGATCTATCAACTAAATATGAATGGGATTTACTAGTATAGCTTACACGCTGTGACCTGACTAGTTCAACAATGGCTAACACCCAACAGAAACTCCAGAATCCAAAATTTTAATCCAGGAGACTGAATGTCTCAGTTGATTTTTATTTTATTTATTTATTTATTTATTTATTTATTTATTTATTTATTTATTTATTTTTGGTTTTTCGAGACAGGGTTTCTCTGTGGCTTTGGAGCCTGTCCTGGAACTAGCTCTGTAGACCAGGCTGGTCTCGAACTCACAGAGATCTGCCTGCCTCTGCCTCCCGAGTGCTGGGATTAAAGGCATGCGCCACCATCGCCCGGCTTTTCAGTTGATTTTTAGTGTACATTGAGATCCAGAAAGAACAGGCTCAAATACCAGTGAAGGAATGATCCTATGAGGAAGAGTCAGGGCAAGCAGGCAAAAAAGCAAAAGCATGCTTTTGTATGTGTTTTTAGGCAAGCTGCCACAAGAAGGTGTGGTTCAGATTTAGAGTGGGTCACCCAACATAATCTCAGAAGGTCCAGTTTAGGATGGGCCTCCTGCCTCAAACGATCAATTCAAGAAAAATCCCACACAGGTGGGTCAAATTGCTTGGGTTTTGCTTAATTACAGACATGGTTATGTTTACAACAAAGATTAAACATCACAGCAGGATTGGTCTAGAACTCATGTAACTCAGGCTGGTCATGAACATACAATACTCCTGCATCCACTTTCTGAGTCCTGAGATCAAAGGTCTTCACAAGCATACATGGTTGCATCACTATCATGTATCATAGAATAATACATTTTCCAGGTATGAAAGTGTATATGTAGGCCCAGAAATTTAGGAAACTGGGGTAGGAGGCTCACTGGAGCCCATAAATTTGAGACCTTCCTTGGCAACATAGCAAGATCTCATCTGAAAACAAAAAATCAACCATTACCCAAATAAAGATGTTCTAGTTTAGGTGGAATGTCCAAGGCTGGCTTTCACGTTTACAGCTACACAGCAAGTCTTTTGATCCTCATTTTTATAACATTAACTTATTCAATTACTACACAAATTATATAGAAGCTAATTCACCACATAATGCCTTCAAAGAACTCATGGTTATTGTTGAGTTCCATTCTGCCCAGCACAGTCCTCCTCAATGCATTCTGTTGCCTGGTAATCTGATAAAACTGAAGACACATGTAAACTATTCACTAAACACACTTGGGAGATGCCTAGATGCTTGGTTGGAGGACTCTGGATGCAACCAGATCCTGCCATTTCCACTCAAGTAGTGACAATACAGGAATTGTGGGAATCCAGGTGTAAAAGGAGCGCAGGCCACTTCTCACTGCCTGGCTTCCAGCTGCCTGGCTAACTTTTGCCCGAAATAATCACACGGAGATCTGTATTAATTAAATTGCTGTCTGGCCCATTGTCTCCAGCCCCTTATTGGGTAACTCTCACATATTAATTTAACCCATCTCCATTAATGTGTATCGCCCCTTGACTGTGGCTTACCAGCATGAGTCTAACCAGTGTCCATCTCGGAGAGGAAAGCCATGGGGTCTACCACACTGCCTTCTTCCTCCCAGAATTCTGTTCTGTCTATCATGCTCATCTAAGGGCTGCCCTATCAAAAGGCCTAGGCAATTTCTTTATTTGACCAATGAAAACAACACATAGAAAGAAGAGCCTCCTACAACAATCAGGATTCTGGCTGAGGTGGTCCCAGCTTTGGCTTTCAAGATGGTCTAGCTCTGTGTGTTTCCATGAAAGTAGTAGAGAGCAGGTAGTAGAGCATTTGGGGAGATGATAGACAATACTTCACATTGAAGGTAAATTTGTTCCTTTGTAAATGCAATATGAAGGTGGCCCCAAATATAAGCCCGTCCATATTGAAGACATAGTTCTAATTACACAGCCTGGACTAGTCTATATTTCCCTGTGTAGCTACAGTTGACACTGAAGACAGAAGAAGGTTCTGGCCAAGGCTGGGCTTATCAGCGTGCACCACCAAAACAAGGCTCAGATTGAAGGCAAACATGAATGGATATTCTTCACCCTTATATTCTATACACAAACACCACAGTGACATGTTAGATGAACAGCCAGCCATACCTTAAGATTTCTTGGTGAATGTGGTCTGTAAATGTGTGTCTGTCTATATCTCCACTCTGACTGTTGTCTGGTCCCTTTGTCCTCTCACGGTGTCCCACAGACAAGTGTTCTTTCTTCTTCCTTGACCACCGTATTTGGCAAGTGTGCTACCTCATCATATCAGTGTTGGGTGCCTGCACTGGAGTTTGAAAAACTGGAAATTCAAGTTCCCCAGTGTCTTTATCCATAAAGATAACCAGTACCTGAAAGGTGATCTCATATTACATTAAATACAGCTCCCTTGAAAGCCTAGAAGTGATTGAAATTCCTGCTACATCTGTTACTATATTCTTCCTCACTTTTAATTGTCTATTATTCCTGTTCACAGGGTCATGATGGGGGGGGGAGTAAAGGGGAGTAAATCATATACAAGGCATGTGGAAGTCAAAGGACAAATCTGTGGAACTGTTTATTTCTGCTGTGTTATGTGGGTATGGGGGCTTGAGCTTAGGTGGTGACAGTTTGGGCTTGCATGACAAGTACCTTACCTGCTGAGCCATTTCCATGACCTCTTGTCCTCCTTCTTTGTAAACAGCACCCACCAGACTATGGTGTAAGAGGTCCTTCTGTATTTGTGTTGCTTTCATTGGTTAAATAAAGAAACTGCTTTGGCCTTTTGAAAGGGCAGTACTTAGATAGGTGGGAAGACAGAACTGAATGCTGGGAGGAGGAAGGCAGACAGGGAGAGCTGCCATGAAGTTGCCAGGTCAGAGACGCTTATCCTTCCCAGTAAGTCACGACCTCGTGGTGATACACAGATTGACAGAAATGGGTTAGATCAGGATGTGAGAGTTGGCCAAGAAGATAATGAGCCAGGCAGTAATTAAATTAATACAATTTCTGTGTGGTTATTTCAGGGGTTAAGCTAGCCAGGTGGTGGGACACAGCCCGCTCCTACATACTACAAGACTAGCACACTTTCATTCCTTTTCTTTTCCTTCTTTGTGTCCCCCAACCAGTTTTTAAGTCAAGGACCCAGGCTGACCTCAAATTTGGTATGGAGACATGGGCAATCTTGAACTCTTTTTATTTGTTTGTTTTTTTCACACTGTGTAGCCCTGGCTGTCCTGAAACTCACGACATAGACCAGGCTGACCCCAAATTCAGAGATCTGCCTGCCTCTTCTTCCCTAGTGTTGGGATTAAAGACCTATGACAGTATGCCCACAGTCCTTTGAACTCTTCATCCTCATGTATCCACCTCCTAAGTGCTAACTTAGGCCACATTACTGGCGCTCTCTCGTTGTGTATGTGTGTGTACGTATGTGTGTGTCTGAGAGAGAGAGAGAATGTGTGTGTATCTATATCCATGTATGTGCACGCAAGCTTGTTTGTACAACAGTGCTTATGTGGAAGATAGATGGTGACCTGAGGTGACAAGACAGGCTCTCTTTGAAGCTTTTCCACACTGCAGACTAAGCGAACCCTTTTGTGGCTCTAGGATATTCACCAGTTTCTACCTCTCCTTTCCTATAGGAATGCTAGAATTACAGGCACTTGTGCGAAATGTCTGACTTTGACATTGTCTCTGGGGAACCAAAGTCAGGTCCTCATGTTGGCACAGCAAGGACTTTCACACAGCAAGCCATCTCCTCAACCCAATGTGGACCATTCTTGAAATGACATCCATAATATGGAATCCAGGTTGGTCCTCAAACCTGCAACTCTCCTGCTTCAGGCTCCAAAGTGCTGGGATTACAGGAGTGTGCCACCAGAGCTAGGGTCCTGTGTTGTTTTCATATGTACTCCATTCCCGTGATTTGGGGGGCCAGAATAGGGTAAGAATAGAACTATAAATGTTCCAAGTGGTGCAGCAGACAGGGAGAGGCAAGGGGAAATGGAAAACTTCTGCAAGTCTTATCCGTTTGGAGACAGAAAAGGTACACCAAAAAACGTGCCTCACACAAGAGAGACACTTTATTCCTAGAAAAAGGACTTGTTAGGGATACTTTATGTTTGTTGAAATTAAAGCAAGTCTGATAGAACACGCGTATACTCCCAGCACTTGTGAGACTGAGGCCAGTCGATTGCTAGAAGTGTGAGGCCAGCCTGGACTTACACAACAGCATCAGGCCACTCAAGGGTAAGAGCCTGTCTCTAAAAGCCCAAATCAGAACTTTCAGAGTGAAAATCAGAATCTTAAAATTTTAATAATAGCAGATATAACTATGTATTTCCACACACTGCTTATGGGAAAGCAGTTTTGAACAGTCTTTCCTGGCAGAGGTCCTGACAGGTCACAACAGGCAAATGACTACATGTTCCTTACTGTAGACATCAGTCTTAGGAGTCTGTCTTAAGAATGTTCCTTTAGGGCTAGTGAGGTGGCTCAGCACATAAAGGTCCCTGCCCAGCCTGACAATATGATTTCAACCCTGGAACACACATGGTGAAAGGAGAGAACTGACTGCTCCAAGATGTCCTCTGTCCTGCACATGAGGAGTGTGCTGGATACATGCAAATAAATTGTAAGTCCCAAGTCCCAGTTGTGGCTTCCATCTTTGAAGGCCCTGTCCCTGTGCCCACCAAGCCTTGTTCCCTCCCCTGAGGAGGGTCAAGACAGCCCACCAAATATTGACCACTCCACGAGTCTATTTAAACTGCTTCCCCTGAAAGTTCCCTTGTGATCTCTTTCCTCCCTCTCCCCCCATGGTAGCATTCACGGCTTCCCAGTCCCCCCTCAGGGCCACCCAAGAGCACAGGAATCCCATTAAACATGGATATTTTTAATTTGGCTTGTTGTGATTTGGCTCAATTGAGATTTTTGCATTGGCAGAGAGCTCGGGTTAGGAAAATTCCTAACGTCTTGGAGGTCCCCCCGGTATGCCAGCCTTTCCACGTGGCCATAGGCTAAGCATCAAAAGCCACCAGTTCACAATCTGAGCTCTCCACACCATGCTAATACTGGCTCCTGGGCTACAGCGGCTGCGTCTTGGCGAGTCCCTTTTTCTTGTCTATGCTATAGGGTTTTGGGGGGACCCATTTGTATTACTTTTGTCAATTATCAGATGCTTGTGGAAGCCATGGGCCTGCACCAAGAGTTTGATCTCAGCTCAGTGGCTAGACCGGCAAGATTGGGTCTAAGTGAGATGGACTTTGTTTGCTTTAGGGACACCTAGCATCCAATTTCCATGACCCCATTAGGCCTAAGAGCTATTTTAATGGGTGCGCTGTAATAGACTTAGGCCTCGTGGTTAGGCATAGACTTTAAAATGGGCACTTGCAGTTCAAAGCCAGATCCACTGTCACCCCTGGGATGCCTCTTACAAAATCTTTATAAATTGGGGCTGTTTGATATAATCTGTCCCACCCAAACAGCTAATTTCCCTATGCACTAAGATTTAGCCTCAGTACTATCTTGACAATGGGATGCATTGGCCACCAGAAGGAAGTCTTGAGCTTACTGTCCTCTGGGACCTAGAACATTTTTGTCACCATAAGGACAAATGGGCAGAGCTTACATATGTCCATGATTTTTGGCCTCTGCGCTCTCACCCTTCCCTTAGTAGCCAGTGTCTTGTGGCACCAGTCTTGGTCACTAGAGCCAAAACACCTCCAAGTTCATCTGGAAATTGGGACCCTGACAATTCCAGCTGGACCATGCAGCCAGAGGCACTGGTCCCTCCCCCACTCCCTCAAGCCCACACTACCCAACCCCCTCCTATGGAACAACATTCCCCACATTCCTCTCCTTCCCTGTCTACCCCCTCCCTTGCTAATCTGGAAGTTCGAAGTCAACTTCTACCTTACCCACCTTCCCCTCACCCTCCTACCTCATCTTCCCACCCTTGGACCCCCTCTGTGCACTGTGCTAGCCCCTCCCAATCCTCCCTAGTCTCCTCCCATAACAGATCCCACCATAACCCCACCCTTCTTCTTCCTCTCTGGGAGGTGGTGGGAGTTGATGGCATTATCAAAGTTCATGTTCCCTTTTCTCTTCCAGATCTGTCTCAGATAGAAAAGTGGCTAGGTTCCTTTTCTACTAACCCTTCTGCTTATATCAAGGAGTTTTGTTATTTGTCCCAGACCTACCATCTAACCTGGCATGACTATTATGTCATCCAAGTTTCTACTCTCACCCCTGAGGAGTGAAGTAGAATTCAGGGGGCAGCTAGGCAGTATGCAGACCAGACTCATTTGATAGACAGTACCGTCCCTGTGGGAAAAAATGGCTGCGCCAGCCACAGAACCATACTGGGACTACCAACCTGGCCAAAGCCGCCAACAGAGGTGGGACATCATAGCTTGTTGTCTCCTTCAGAGCATGGAAATAGTCTCGGAAAAAGTAGTTAATTTTGACAAACTCCAAGAGATTATACAGCTAGCAGATGAAAATCCAGCTGTTTTTTTTTTTTTTTTAAATTGCTTACAAGAGACCATGGCCCAATATACCAGGCTAGATCCAGCCTCCCCAGCTTGGCTACCCATTTTATTTCTCAGCCAGCACCAGATATTAGAAAAAAAGTTAAGAAAGGTTGAGGAGGGTCCCTAAATCCCTAGATGGGAATTGGTGAAAATGGCCTTTAAAGTTTTTAATGCCCGAGAAGAAACAGCTGAGTCTTCCCAACAGACAAGGCTATAACAGGCAGCTAATCTACAGGCCCAGGCCTTAGCAGCTGCCCTAAGGCCACAGGAAGGGGGACAAGAGAAATCAACCACAAGGCTCTACCCTGATGGAGCCCAGCCTAAGTCAACCTCACAGGCAAGCTGTTCAAGTGTGGTCTAAATGGTCATGCGGCATGATATTGCACTATGCCTCCTTCGAGGTTATGCCCTATCTGCCAGCACCTGGACACTGTAAATCACAATGCCCCCATGCGGGTTGTCTTCTATGCCATGCCATGGAGGCCCAGCCTCACCAACATCAGCAAGTGAAACTGTGCCAGCCCTCGAACTTCTCAGCCTTGCAGAGGATTGACGCTGCCCAGACTTGGTATATCCCGTAACCGTATCAGAGACTAGGGTGAAGCTACAGGTAGCAGGTACGACCATTACGTTTATTTTGGATACGGTAGCTACCTATTCTGTTCTAACATCTCACTGGGGCCTTACGTTCCCCTACCAATTTCAGTTACGGGGGTAGATGGGACTTGTTCCTCCCCGACTAAAAACTTTGCCATTGTCCTGCATTCTTTGGACATCCTGCAGGACAACTTTTCTCTCATTCTTTCTTAGTGATATCTGCTTACACAACACCTTTATCAGGTCCAGATATTCTTAGCCGCTTCAGGGCCACACTTACCTTAGCCCCCCACGCTCTCTTGAGTCACACTTTCTTCTCACTCTAACAACCTCTCAAGTTCCTACTCCAGACTGTTCTGTCCCTACACTCCCTTATCCAGTAGATCCCCAAGTATGAGACACTTCTATTCCTGTGATTGATACCACCAGCCAGTGTTAGTTTGCCTTAAAGACCTTTCATCCTTCCCTTCCAGACCCCAGTTTCCTAAAAAACATATGTCACTGTAGAACTATCAGAGAAACCATGGGATTTATTCCTGGAACAGAAAAGAGAGCTCAGAGACAGTCTCAAACAAGGCAGAGGGAACAGCATTCCCAGACATGCAGCTGTTCTCTGAGGGTTTTACGATGGCTACTGCTGAAAGAGAAAACATGATGTGAGAATGGATGGAGTCCATGACAAGCTTGCATGCTGAACTTTCAAAGGGCAAATGACAGTTTAGCAAGTAGACCTACTACTGAAACTTCATGCACACTCAGACAGGCACATGCAGAGACTCACATTGTCAAATGGAAGCGATTTTCAGAACCACCACTAGAGGGTGCAAACCTTAATTTCTTCCTCCCGGGCTAAAGGCGGGATCACTTAAGTGAACACCACTAACCACTATAGTCTACAGGCCCCGCCTCCCCTGTAGACGGAAGTGGGTCTCAGAGCAGCCACCAGGGGGCGGGTTTCAAGGGATGTGCTGGAAGCTCATTGGCCTCTGTGGCAAGGCAGTAGGTGGAGCCAAATATTGCCCAGTCGCCATCGAGGACTGAGGAGAGAGGATCGAGGACCAGAGCTGCGGTTTCTCTCGAGGGCTTAAGCCCCTTTTTCTGAAGGGCTGGCAGAGTTTCTCTAAGTATGACCTTAATATTCTTCTGCGCCTCTTTCTTCTTCTCTCCCTCACGCTAAGGTGCCTATTTCCCTCAGCTTTAGGCCTCTTTAGGCGAAGCCTGCTGGAGATGGGCGACAACCCGGACGACCGCGCCTCACCTCAACCCGGCCCCTCTACCCACACAGGCTGTGCCCAGGCCCCACGGGCCCTGGCCCAACCCCTTCAGAGAGCACCTATCTCCGGGTCGCCTGGCGGTCTGGCAATCCCGCAGAACCATTGAGGCGGGGAGAGGGTGTGAGGGAAGAGAAGGAGCCATAACTGGGTCCCAACCTTCGAAGTGTTGAGGCGCGTCTGCAAGACTGGTGTACAACTGGGGAGAGAATGTGGGTTTGGTGAAAGAAGAGGGCCTGTGTCGAGCCGACAGAAAGCTGAGTCTGCCGGATACTTTGTCTTTGGGCTAGGTCAGGGCCTGGCACTCTGCGTGGGCTTCAGCAAGCATCTGTCCCGTGTAGAATGCTGGGAAGGAAGAAAGGGTAAAAGAATGTAACTGAGAGATCTGGATGGAATTAACGAGACTACTGTTTGTTTGAAACCCAGCCTCTCACTATTCAGCTCAGGTAGCTCTCAGTCGTGATCCCCCCTACCCAAGGTCCCCTGCCTTCAGAAGGACGGTATCATTTCATGGGCAGGTGTGGGAGTGATCTGCGGGACAAAAGGATAATCGGTTGAAAGGGAGAACAAGGTGGTGATAAAGATTAAAGTGTGCTGTGAGGGAAACTCGAAGGGAGAATGAAAGGAAATCAAACACTGGGCGTCCATGAGACTACTGAGTACTTGGTGAATATTTTCCCATGTGGGGGGTGAAGGGATGGAAGGCACCTGGGAAGGCAGCTGCCAGAGGCTGGGCTTTGGTGTGATCGTCGAGGGAGGCCTGGGGCTTCCTGTGTATTCCTGTGTGAATGTGTGGCGAGAGTCTGAGGCGATCGACCCTGTAAAGGAGCCAACACCAAGAAATTCTTGGGGGAGATGGTGAGGGGAGGTGGTGGGGGAGTGGACAACCAGGTGAGGGTGGAGACTCTGTAAGTACAAAAGGGAGACAAAGGCCAAGGGAAACCATGGCAGGACAAATTAGTAGTAACAGTAGTGGAGAGCCTGTTGGAAAAGATTCTAGCCACCAGAGAGGGGTCATTTTTGTTTGTTTGTTTGTTTGTTTTGCTTTGTCTTGTTTTCTTTTAGCTAAGAGCAGTTACTCTTTTTTTTCCAAAATTTTTATTACATTTTAAAATTTATTTTACATACCAACCATTGTGTCCCCTTCCTCCTCTCCTCCCACTCCCCACCATCACCTGCGTTCTACCCACCCCAATCCACTCCTCAGAAAGTGTAAATCCTCCCACGGGAGTCAACAAAACGTGGCCCAACAAGTTAAGGCAGGACCAAGTCCCTCCCCCTTGCATCAAGGCTGAGTGAGGTAGCCCATTATAGGGAATAGTTTCCAAAGCGCCAGCTTATGTGCCAGTGACAGATTCTGGTCTCACTGCTAGGGGCCCTACGTACAGGCCAAGCTACACAACCGTCACCCACGTGCAGAGGGTCTAGGTCGGTCCCATGCCGCACCCCTAGCTGTTGGTCTGGTGTCTGTGGGCTCCCACAAGCTCAGATCACAGTCAGTCTCTGTGAGTTTTCCCATCATGATCTTGACCTCCCCACACACAGACACACCTTGCTCATATAATCCCCTCCTCCCTCTCTTCAGCTGGACTCCCAGAGCTCAGCCCAGTGCTTGGCTGTGGATCTCTGCATCTGCTTCCATCAGTTACTGGATGAAGGTTCTGTGATGGCAATTAGGGCGGCTATCAATCTGGTTAAGAGGGGAGGCCAGTTCAGGCACCCTCTCCACTATTGCTAGGAGTCTTAGCTAGGGTGTTCCTTGTGGATTCCTGGAAGATTTCCTGGCACCAGGTTTCTCCCTAACATCATAATGTTACAGTTTTCATTGGAAAAAGCAGTTACTCTTAGGCCATGGGGATACAGTGGTATTTCTGCTCTCCACCCCAGAACCATGGAGCAGCAAGACAAGGTGGATGTTGCCTGTGGGCCCTCCGACTTGGAATGTAATATGGGGAACGAGACTGGAGCCCCACTGGTCATTGGTCCTGGCCTCAGAGGACGTGCAAGCCACCGTGGCAGAGGCCACGGTTGTACTACCAGAACCCAGGCCAGGTGAGAAACCCGCCTTCTTGTGAATATGGTGTCTAGGTAGAGGAGGGGCTGCGGCTTGCTTTGCAAGTGGAGATACACTGTTGTGGGGAATATACAGGGCAATATAGTGGCCATGGCGGTACAGTGGTGCTTCTGCTCTCCACCCCAGAACCATGGAACAAAACGACAAAGTGGGTGTCTGCTTCTGGCCCCCCAACTCAAAATGTAGCATAGAGAACAAGACTGGAGCCCCACTGGTCGTTGTTCCTGGCCTCAGAGGACCTGCCAACCACCGTGGCAGAGGCCACAGATGTGGCACCAGAACCCAGGCCAGGTGAGTAACCTGCCTCCTCGTGAGTGTGGTGTCTAGGTAGAGGAGGGGGTCAGGTTCACTCTGCACTTGGGGATACATGGCATGGGGGATACTCATGGGCATACAGGGGCCATTGAGGTATAGTGAGGTTTCTGCTCTCCACCCCAGAACCACGGAACCAAAAACCAAAGTGGGTGTCCGCTTCTGGCCCTCCAACTTGGAATGTAACAAGGGGAATGAGACTGGAGCCCCACTGGTCATCGGACCTGGCCTCAGAGGATGTGCAAGCTGTCGAGGCAGAGGTGCCAGCTGTGACACCAGCACCCAGACCAGGCAAGTAACCCGCCTCCTTGTAAGTATGGTATCTAAATTGGGGAGAGGGTTAGGCTCCCTCTGAACATGGGGATACAGCAGTATGGGGGATACTCATGGAGATGCAGTGGCCGTGGGAATACAGTGGCATTTCTGCTCTTCACCCCAGAACCGTGGATCAAAGCGACCAAGTGAATGTCTGCTTCTGGCCCTCCAACTTGGAATGTAACATGGGGAACGAGACTGGAGCCTCACTGGTCACTGGACCCGGTCTCAGAGGACCTTCAAACCTCCCTGGCAAAGGCCACGGTTGTGACACCAGGACCCAAGCCAGGTGAAAATTCCGTCCCTCACACTCTCAGGTCTTTGAGTGTCTTCGGTGTGCTGCCTCCTTTTGGGTTGTGTGTTGGGGAGGCGGTCAGGCCCCCTTTGCACAAAACTAACAATAGTCCTTCAAACACCTACTGTAGGGAGCACAGCGAGGCCCTGCCTGCTCTGGGTTCTGAGAAGAGGGTGCATGGCACACTACTAAAGAGAAGACAGATTCGACTACTAAGGGTGACTAAGGTTGTAGCCGGCAAACCCCTCTGTCAGGGCAAGAAGTCCTCTGCCAAAGCAAGAGGTCACAGTGAGTGTCCTTGGCTGGGGAGGGAGCCTGGGTTTGACTGGAGGGAAGTGCAGCATGAGCAACTCTGTAGCCAGCCCTGTCTGTCTGAGAACTGCAGTGTGACCCTGAGCGAGTGCACCCTGGACCTCAGGGCCCCAGGTAGAAGACATGGTGTCAATGATAACAGCACTAGTTTACAGGAAGCAGAGATTTGGGGTGGGCTCTTTGAGCAGGTCCATTGTGAGGAGGTCTCAGAATGGGGGTGAGTATCAGCAGGAGATGCAGGCGGGCACCCAGCAGGGAGGAATTGGTGGTCTTTTTACAGCTGGGAATGAGAACACTGCATGCCAGCCTGAAGTCCTGCCCCTCACAAGCACCCAGGAGGTAAGGAGAATCTGTTGCTAGAGTGGGCGGCTCCTGCCTTTCACTGTCAAGTCCCTTTCAGCTGTGTCTTAAAGTCAGGGCTTCCACCTCTACCACTTGGTCAGCACACAGCCTTGTGTGTGACCCTGGGAAAGGGCACTTCCCCTTGGGCCTCAGTCTCCTCAGGGCCAGTAGACCATGCTGAGATTGGAGGGGGTTCTGCAAGCTCTTCAGAGCCCTGACATTCTGGGTTCCTGCCCTCAGCCTAAAATTTGCCCACCCCTTTTCTTCCTGGCTGGCCTGGAACCCAATCTTTGTGGTCCTTGTCTCTGCAGGAGAGCTCCCAAGGATCTCCATTCCACTGCTGGCCCCCAGCATTTTCACCTGCACCCTACATGACAAAGACCTTGGGCCAGCAATTGATTGCTTTGCCTTCCATGGAGCTCCATGAGTCTTTTGCCTTGTCCAACCCGTGAGTAGAGAGGGACCATGGAGTTGGCTGTGTCTCCTGTCAGTGTGTGTCTGTCCAGCCCCGGGATTGCTGCAGTAGGAGAAGCAGGGAGGGGATGATTGTGGAAAGAAGACTGCATGTCAGGCCGTGGGGGCAAGGACAGGGTCCTCTCCTGATTTGACAGTTCCTATTCCATAGACTTGTTACAAGTGGCTTTATTTTCCAAGCATCCATTTCCTAGTGGGCATTTTGTCAAAAGCACCCTATACCTCTCGCACTGAAGAAAGCACCAGCACAAGGCCTGCCACACAGTGGGCCTTCAACACGTGGGCACTGTTTCTCTACATGGCTACAGATGGGTGAGGCAGAAGGTCCTGTGGAAAATTAGGATCATGGTGGCGAGGGCCACAGAGGCCCAGGGGAAAGTCCAGAGGCCAGCAAGTAAGCCTCCTGGAAGTGCTCTGGGCTTCTTCATCTGTGGTGGCTGAGAAAAACGCTGGCAAGAAGCAGTCTCTTTAAACAGAAGGCCACCATATCTCTGCAGGGACTTTGAAGATTAAAATGCAAAAACTGGTGGTTCCCTGATGTCTTCCTCAATGTGTATCTTGGAGAGAATTCAAAAGGGCTTGTGAGGGCTGGAGAGTTGGCTCAGCGGTTAAGAGCACTGACTGCTCTTCCCGAGGTCCTGAGTTCAATTCCCAGCACCCACATGGCAACTCACAACTGTCTGAAAATCCATTTCCAGGAGATCTGACACCTTCACACCAATACACATAAAATAAAAGTTAAATACACCATAAAAAAAAAAGGGATTGTGACAATTAATGTCTCAGGAAAAACATGTCAGCCGGGGTATGGAAAGGAAAACAGGCTGTGCAGGATAAAGGACATGTCTAAGGCATGGGGTCCAAGGTCTCCACAGTCCTTCGGACTCCTACCTTCTGGTACTGCAGAAACCTTGTCAGTCTCAATGGATTGGTGCTGCCCACCCATCCAAGTGTTTAATCCCCTCACCTCTTCTTTCCAGATGCACGGATCTGACCCCCCTGCCGTGTTCCTCCATGGAGTATCATCCACCGGAGCCACAGGTCCCTGCAGAGAAGTTTGGGCTCCAGAATGTTGGGCGGGAGGAGCTAAGTGGATGTGTTGAGCAGAACACCTAGGGATTGGGAGCAGCTGGGCACTTAAAGGGCATTTGTACTTCTGAGAAGAGGTGGTGGGTGCCTAGCTCCTGTTCTCCTCACACCTGTTTCTTTATAGGACCCCATTGCCTCTGACCAGGCCTCAGTTTCCGCCACCTCCGAGTGTGAGGAGATATGGAAGGCTGCCGCGGCCCTGATGACTCTGAAGAACTCTTCTTGGACCTGGCGCCCGACCCCCAGCTAACCAGGTAGCTGGCTTCTTAAACAGGACCATGGGGTGGAGATGGGCGGGAGATGGGAGGCTCTGTGGCAAGTTGGTCATAGCTGGGCACATGGGGGTAAGTTGGTAGTTTGAATGACATTGGGGCTGGGTACCCCAGACTTCTGGAGCAGACTTCAGAGAGGGCACTTGAGGATTGCTCAGAGAACGCTCAGCTCCTCTAGTTCTGTGCTCAGCAGCAGCCTGCTGGTATCCTGATGTCCAGAGAGAGAAGGAGACCGAGGCTCTTGGGGGTTGCAGGCACTTGCCCCAGGGCAGGCCCCATTGTAGAAGGAGCAGCAGCAGGCTGCATTCCTGCCGTGCAGGCTCCTGGCCACTGGCTAGCTTTACCCAAAATAATTACATGGAAACTGTATTCTTTTAAACACTGCTTGGCCCATTAGCTCTAGCCTCTTACTGGCCAACTCTCACATCTTGATTAACCCATTTCTATTAATGACTGTAGCACCACGAGGTGGTGGCTTACCTGGAAGGATCTTAACCTGCGTCAGTCTTGGAGAGGAGAGCTATAGTGTGTGTCTCACTGCCTTCTTCCTCCCAGCATTCTGTTCTGTCTACTCTGCCTACCTAATTTTCTGTCCTATCAGGCCAAGCAGCTTTCTTTATTAATTAACAAATGAAAGCAACAGATAGACAAATGACCCTCCTCTATCACCCCATGTTACATGGAAGAAATAGAATAAGCCAGGATCCTGCTTCCTCACTCAGGCCCCATGTCCCCAGTCTACTGCACACTGTGGTGGTCTGCAGAAGACATATGTGAAAGAAAATACAGTCTCTGGTCTCAGGGAGAATCTCAGTCCAGATGTGCAGCCTGGGTTCCTCCTCAAGGTGTATTTTGCCACCAAATCTCAAATGGCCCACCAGAGGGCAAGGGCCTCATAAGCTGAGAAGCCAATTAAACCTCTAGTGTCTCTGGAAAGCAAGGCTGGATCATGTCAAGCACAGAGGCAAAGGGGGCCTAGGGAGTGTAGGAGGAAGCCACCCTGGACAGACCTGCTGGAATGGAAGGGTCAGGATGAAGCTGGAGATGTGGCTGGCTGATCACAGGGCCCTGGCGAGGGTGGGAGGGGAATCCTAGGCCAGGGCTTCTTGAAGCTTCCTGTCTGGAGACCCCTTTCCAATGAAGACATGTTTACAGGACCCACGTATATAGGCACATAGGATAGACATACAAACCAAACATTTACAGACTATAAACTATAAAGAAATTTACTTCAATACTAGTCCTTGGTGTACATGTAATTTTCCATTTACTAAAGATAAATGTGAATGCCAAGGAAGTGGATGTGCTTGTTTAATTTTGCCCAAAGAGTTAAATCTTAACACAAAATTGGACACTGTGGGCATAAAGTATCTTATACATTTTTCAGAGTTGATTGGTACTTTTAATTAATAATCGTCAGTGCCCAGGATGCTGCTTCACGGAGATATGGAGTTAAAAATAGCAGAAGTATGTCTAGGGTCTCTTCTCAAATGTCAGGAGTACCACCTTAATCCCAAGCCAAAACTCATCTGACAGTTTTTCACAAGCTTCAAGTCAGCACCTCAAACAGCAGTTTTAAAGTCAAGCATCCTCAAACATGGTGAGGAACAACAGAAGGAAAATATTTAGAGGCTTTTGTTTGCCTCATTTAAACCATGTTTCTGTTAGAGCCCTCACACAGGTCTCAAAGCAACCTTTAAACAGGAAGGGAAAGACTGACACCCCAGGCTGTCCTCTGACATTCCCATACCAGCGCTTACTCAGAAACACCAGTGTGCGTTCCCCCTCCTCTCTGTCTCTGTCTCTGTCTCTCTCTCTGTCTCTGTCTCTCTCTCTCTCTCTCTCTCTCTCTCTCTCTCTCTCTCTCTCTCTCTCTCTGTCTTACAAGCACGTGCATGCCTGTGCATATGCATCTAGGCCAGGAGGACTGGGTAATGGAAATCCAAAGAGTTTTCCTGACATCACGAAGGTTATATTTAGAGACCATGAGCCTGACAGGAGTAGGTTGGTGGCTGGTGATGGAGGAATGAGGGAATGTGAGGCTGGAGGTGGGGAATACAGGCAGGAATATGTCTGTCCACTTGTGTCAGTGACAAATCTTCAATTACGGGAGACGAAGAAAGGGAAGCAAGTCAGGAAAGGGATTTAGTGATTTGTGATCTTTAGGTGGTCTTCATCCCATCCTTCCTCCCTTCAGGTCTTGCATGAGTTGGAGCAGTGAAGCCTCCCAGCCCATCCTTGTGACTAGGATCCAAGGCAGGCAACTTCTTGCTTCCTACTGAGCATCTGGACTGCACCTCCCTCTTGAGCTTAAGGGCCCAGAGGAGGGGCTGCAGGCTTGTTCAAGGACTGAGTAGTTGATAAATTACATGATTCCTGTCTGAAATGCTTAAATGTGCTTTATAAGCCTTTAAGGATTTCATAAGCTTTTGGACACTTTTCATAATGTACATCAGTTCCTTGGTTTACATAGTATGTTTTTGTACCTCCATCCCTTTTTCCTTTGGAATCTACCACTTTTTAATGTATATTCTGTAGGTAATATAATACAGCCCATCCATTGGTGGGGTTCTGCATGGGTTGGTATGCCAGTGTTTACATTTCTTTTGTGATTGCCTGGGCACTCCTGTACTTAATATCTGCATTGTGGACACATGAGATGTTTCAGTTTGTGTCTAAGCCTGTGTATGTGAATAAATAATAAAACATTGGTGAGAAGCACTACTCAGGTCTTCACTGTAACTGGCTACACCTTCCCCAATGGTCTCTCTTCTGGGACTCTGACCCTACCACTTGTTCAAAGCCTTGGCCACTCTGCGTGCCTGTTAATATCTTCAAAACATGTACCACACCAAATAGAGACTCTTACAGCTTACCAAGCAGGGCTGTAGCATGCAATTTGGCCTTGGCGCCCTCTGGATTGTTTGGGTTACAGCTTCACCTCAGCTGCTGGCATCCATATATCCAAAGAGTCTGGACTGTTTAGGCGAAAGATCCATTCCAAGCCTCCCTTGGGCGTTGCCTCAGTCCAGACTCCACCTCTGAAAAAGCCCACCAAATGGTGAACCCTTCTCAGAGATGCTCAAAAGCAGTCCCACATGGTATTGAAACAGCAACCCAGAGAACAAACTTGGTTTTCTGGTCTTCCTTCCCCTGCCTCCCTGTGAAACTGGGATTTTTCTAATTCAGTTTATTTGGTCTGATTTGGATTATTGTTTGGTGGGGAGATTTATTGAGCTGCAAAAACTTTTTACCTGGAGGTCCCACCGAGGGGGTTGTTTTTCTTACCAGCCCAGGCTCACGTGTTAGGAAAACTCCCTTCCTCCTCACCTGCCAGGCTAAGATCGGCTTTGTCTGGGTAAGTTCTGAGTTCCAAGTCGTTGTCTTTAGAGGCCCATGACTACAAGCTTGACTATTAGAGATGGCTATCTATTAACGTATATTTCTTAATTACACATTACATTTTTAAAGGAACTACACAATCACAAAACCTTAATCAAGAGCAGATATATACATATAACAAGACTGACCTTAAAATTGTATCAATAAACAAAGATCCATACCAATGCAAAGTATCCATCTCTATAGCATATCCCCCTTTAAATGTAAGCAAACATTTATACACAGTATTTGGGAGTATAGGTATAGTTTTTTCCATACTTCTTCCTGCTGATTGTGGCTGCTGTTTGTAGTAATAAGAGCAGCTGGGCTGCGTCTCCGGCACCCGGCCGCCCGCATGGCTAGCTTATGTCCCAAAATAATTACACGGAAACTGTATTCTTTTAATCATTGTCTGGCCCATTAGTTCCGGCCTCTTATTGGCTAGCTCTTACATATTGATCTAACCCATTTCTAATATTTTGTGTAGTACCACGAGCTGGCTTACCAGGAAAGATCTTAACCTGCATCTGTGTGGAGTGGGAGAATCATGGCGACTCCTGACTCAGCTTTTTTCTCCCAGCATTCTCTTCTGTTTACTCCACCCACCTAAGGTTTGGCCTATAAATGGGCCAAGGCAGTTTCTTTATTAAATAAAAGTAACTCCTCCATCAGCTGTTAACCAGGTCTTTTATGGTATATCCTGTGTGCTAGGTTCATCTCAGTCAGCAGTTGGGCAAAGTAGTTTTTGAGGGTGTACATGGCAAGCTTTCAGGGGGCCATGATCTATCAAACCATATTGATCTGGAAGCAACCCACAGGTTCTCATCTTCTGTGAAAACAAAAGAAGAACCTCTTTTCTAAGACAACATATCCTTAGACTCAAATTTTGAAAGTCATGATACCTTTATAATATACATGCTGATTTAGCTTAGCAGCCAATACAATGAAATGTCTCTCTGTACTTAACTCATAAACAGTCAAAAAATTCAAAGATACTACAATAATATACATAATCCAGACTCTCTGTGAATTTTCCATTTTTATGTGGCTTATTTTTCTTTACTGCTTTTAATCTGTGACTATCTGTAGTCTGTCTCTTTAAACACTTTACCCTTTTTTCAAAAGCATTAACTTTATTTTATGAGTCTCTATACTCTTTTTCTTCTCTGTTCCAAGACTTTGTACATTTATCAAACACTATGACTCATTTGGATTTGTCTTTATTGCATATCTGTAATTCTTTACTGTCCAGGAGCACTTGTTAAAATGCTAAGTGCTTCTTAAAACTTAAGCTGTGCCATTATTAAGGAAAATATGGCATTCCTGTTTGCCTGCCCAGCCTAAAAATTAAGTTGTGCCATTATTATGATAGATATAGTGCTGCCACTTCCTCCGAATAGTCCAGCATGGCAGAACTGCTTGTACCTCTGAGCCACACACACCACCCTCGCTCCCTTCAGAAGTAGCCATTATTCACTGTTGGGGACACCAATCGTCCAAGGACCCAGTGGCCTTAGGCAATGCCAAGGCTGACTCAGTGGCTCGGGGGCTGGCCTCCAGCTCCTCAGACTCCACAGAACACATTTTGTTCTTAACTCCCTCCTATCAGCCCTGTTGCCAACCTAAAGAGAGGGAAGAGCTTATGAAAAGGGGGTACAAAAACAAAGGACGGATGGCTCTATTTAAATAACCATCTCATCCTTCCTCAAGACCAGGCATTGTCAATCATTTCAGACATCCACCCGACCTTACACATAGGCCCCAAAGCGTTGTTCCACTTCTTGGAGCCCCTTTTCGATGCCACCCATCTCCGAGATTCTATTTTACAGGTTCACTCCTCCTGCCAGACGTGTGCCCAGATCAACCCACAAGGGGCTCTCCACATACGTCAGTCTCTACCCCAGCTTTACAGACACCAACTGGGCAGAGATTGGCAGGTTGATTTCATTCATATGCTTACTCATATAAAGCTCCATTATCTCTTAACACTTGCGGACATATTTACAGGATGGATAGAAGCGGTTTCAGCCTCCAGGGAAACAACAGATGTGGTGGCTCAGGTATTCCCGGACCACATTATTCCTCGGTTTGGTGTCCCACAGACCATTCAGACAGACAATGGGCCAGCCTTCACTTCCAGGGTCATGGAGCTCGTGTCAGAAGCTCTCAACATCTCCTGGAAATTCCATACCCCCTACCTTGGGAAAGGTGGAGAGGGCCAGTGGACTCATCAAACAACAGCTAACCAAGCTCTCCATTGAACTCAGGTTATCTTGGCCCTCCCTTCTCCCCACTGCTCTTAACTCACCTCAGGGCCGCCCCATGTTCCCCTACAGGCCTGAGCCCTTTTGAGCTGCTTTATGGCAGGCCCTTTCTCCTTAGCCATCACCTCCCAGTCCAAACTCCTCCACTGGCGGGGTACCTACCCTACCTCTCCCTTTTAAGGTCACTTTTCCATCCACACGCTGGCAGTTGTCTCCCTATCCCCACACCACTGGACAATAATGCCCCTAAACCTGCCATGCTCTCCCCAGGGGACAGAGTACTCCTCAAACAGTTAACTCCTAGGTCTCTCGAACCTCGATGGACAGGACCTCACACGGTAATCCTCACCACCCTCTTGGCTGCCAAGCTCTTGGGACACCCATGCTGCTACCATCTCTCCAACCTCAAGCAGGCACCTACTCAGGACACTTGGTCTTCCACCCTCCAGTTTTCCAGGATTCCACGATGAAGGGCCTACCTGCTCCTCATCCTGGCACACTCATCTTTGGTGATAACAATTTTTTTTTTTTGCATAGACACCTGCCTTCTCACCTCCCCCAAGGAACAGATACCTGGTGTCTCTGAGATGACAGTACATGGGATGCCTTTCCAGCCACACCTCTCACTGAGCATGGACCCGCGGACACCCAGGTCTCCCCTCACCCACACCACCCCATGCCCACAGGAAGTAGCCAGACTTGAATCAACGCCCCTTTTTCCTAAGAGAGCCTAAATATTAGTCAAAGTATCACCTCAGCTTCTTGTTACCCCTTATACAAACAGTCTGGAATGTAAGTCCCAAGTCCTGATCTCTGGCCTCCATCTTTGGAGGCCCCATCACTGTGCCCACCAAGCCTTGGCCCCTCCCCAGAGGAGGATCAAGACAGCCCACCAAATATTTACCATTCCCCCAGTCTATTTAAACTGCTTCCCTGGAAAGTTCCCTCATGGTCTCTGCCCCCGCAACCGTGGTCTGCAATGCATTTGTGACTTCCCAGTTCCCTGTAGGGGCCACCCAAGAGCACAGGAATCCCATTAAACCTGGATATTTTTTAATTTGGCTTGTTGTAATTTGGCTTGATTGGGAATTTTGTGTCGGCAGAGAGCTCATATTAGGAAAATTCCTAACATAAATTAAAAAAAGAAATGCATAAAGGAATATTTTAATGCATTTTCAAAAGTACATAAAGTATTGTTGTTTTCATACACAATTTGTGCTGTATTAGTCTTCTTTTTATTTGTGTGTGTGTGTGTGTGTGTGTGTGTGTGTGAGAGAGAGAGAGAGAGAGAGAGAGAGCGAGAGAGAGAGAGAGAGGATATGTGCGCATGCCACAGAACATGTGGATTTCCAAGGACAACTTGTGCGATTCAGCACTGTCCTTCCACCACATGGCATCTCTATCAAGATCAAGCTGGGAGCATAGGCCCCAACCCTCACATCTATCCCAGCCCCCAGGCCTGGTATGGACTTCAAATCCCAGCTGGCCAGGTTTTGACCCCACCCCTAGGGAGTGGTCAGGACCAATCCCCAGGGTATTTAAGGGATCCCCAAAAGAAGAACATGTGGTCTCCCCTTCTTCCTCCCAGGGGTCGCATTCCTGTGGCTTCCTGGTTCCCCCTCGAGGCCACCTGAGAGTACAGATCTCCCATTAAACCTGGATATTTCTTAATCTGGCTTGTTTTGATTTGGCTTCATTGGGAATTTTTGCGTCAGCAGGGAGCTAATATTAAGAAATATTCCTAACATTTGGAGGTTTCCCCGAGCCTGGAAGGCCCTTTCCATGAGGCAGGCCACGTGTTGAAAGGCCCCTAGTCTGCAATTTGAGCTCTCTACGCCACACTTAAAACTGGCTTCTGGGCTACAGCGGCTGCGTCTTGTTGAGTCCCTTTTCTTGTCTATGCTATAGGGTTTTGGGGGGACCCATTCTTACTTATTTTTGTCCTTTTCGGATTTCCACTGAAGTCATGAGCTCATGCTGAGAATTTGAGTCAGGTTGTGGTCAATCCTGCGGGATCGGGCTTGGCTGAGGCAGAGATCTGTGTGTACTGGAACGCTGGGCATTCAATCTCCTCGGCCCCTTTTGGACCTAGGAGCCACTTTGGAGGATGCGCTGAAATGGACTTAGGCCACGTGGTTGGGCACAGACTCTAAATGGACACTGCCAGTTCAAAGCCAGGTCTGTTTTTGCCCCTGTAAGCCTCTTACAAAAATCTTTTAAAATTGAGCCTGTCTGATACAAATAAACAGAGCTTACATATGACCATGGTTTTTGGCCTCTGCACTCTCGCCCCCCCCCCAGCCAGTCTCTCACAGCACCGCACTGGCCCCCCCACTCCCTCAAGCCCATACTCCCAACCCCTCCTGTGGAGTAACATTCTTTCCCCTCCTTTTCCCAGTTCGGGGGTTCAAGGTCAACTTCCACCTTCCCCTCCACCTCCTACCTCACCACTCTACTCCTGGACCCCCTCTGCGCACTGGGCTAGTCCCTCCCCTGCTCCCTTTTCTCTTCGAAATCTCTCAGGTAAAAAAAAGCGGCTAGCTTCCTTTTCTACTAATCATTCTGCTTCCTCAGTCAGTACCAGATATTAGGAAAGAGTTTTTGTTTTGTTTTGGTTTGGTTTTTTTTTTTTTAAAAAAAAAAAAAAAAAGATTGAGGGTGGTCCCCAAACTCCTATATGGGAATTGATGAAAATGGCCTTTAAAGTTTTTAATGCCCGAAAAAAATCAGCTGAGTCTTCCCGACAGACAAAGCTACAACAATCTACAGGCCCAGGCCTTAGCAGCTGCCCTAAGGTCACAGGAAGGGGGACAAGGGAAGCCAATCACAGGGCTCTATCAAGTGTGGCCTAAATGGTCACACGGCACAATGTTGCACTACACCAGCTCCGAGGTTGTGCCCTATCTGCCAGCAATCTGGACACTGGAAATCACAATGCCCCTGTGTGGGCTTGTGCTCTATGCCAAGCCACGGAGGTCCAGCCTCATCATCATCTGCAAGTGAAACTGTGCCAGCCTTCAAACGTCTCAGCCTTGCAGAGGATTGACGCTGCCCATAACTCTCCAAGCCTAGGGTCATTCTACAAGTGGCGGTAAGTCCATTACTTTTATTTTAACTCGGGCCTTAAGTTTCCCTCACGAATTTCAGCTATGGGGGTAGACGGGACCAGTTCCTCCCCACTTAAAACTCTGCCACTGCCCCACATTCTTGTAGGACAATTTTTCTCCCATTCTTTTGTAGTGATACCGGCTTGCCCAGCACACTTACTGGGTTGACAAATCCTTTGTTCCGCTTCTTGGAGTCCCTTTTAACCCCACCCATCTCCAAGATTCTATTTTACAGGTTCACTCCTCCTGCCAGACGTGTCCCAGGCCAACCCGCAAGGAGCTCTCCACATACACCAGCTTCATGGACACCAACCGGGAAAAGATTGGAAGGTTAATTTCACCCATATGCCTACTCAAAAAACAAAACAAAAAAAATACAAAAAACCTTCATTATCTCTTAACATTTGTGGACGCTTTTACAGGATGAATAGGAGTGTTTCCAATCTCCAGGGAAACAGCAGATGCGGTGGGTCAGGGTCATGGAGCTCATGTCAGAAGCTCTCAACATCTCCTGGACATTGGGACTCATCAAACAACAACCAACCACGCAGTCCACTGAACTCAGGTTATCTTGGCCCTCACCTCAGGGCCACCCCATGTTCCCCTATGGGCCTGAGCCCTTTTGAGTTGCTTTATGGCAGGCCCTTTCTCCTTAGCCATCACCTCCCAGTCCAAACTCCTCCACTGGCGGGGTACCTACCCGACCTCTCCCATTTAAGGTCACTTCTCCATTCACATGCTGAGAGTTGTCTTCCTGCCCCCACACCAGTGGACCCTAATGCCCCTAAACCTGACATGCTCTCCCCAGGGGACAGAGTACTCCTCAAACAGTTAACTCCTAGGTCTCTCGAACCTCGATGGACAGGACCTCACACGGTTATCCTCACCACCCTCTTGGCTGCCAAGTTCTTGGGACACCCATGCTGCTACCATCTCTCCAGGCTCAAGCCAGCATCTACTCAAGACACTTGGTCTGTCCACAGACAGGACCTTCCACCCTCCGGTTTTCCAGGATGCCACAATGAACGGCCTACCTGCTCCTCATACTGGCACACTCATCTTTAGCAATAACATTTTTTTTTTGCCTAGACACCTGCCTTCTCATCTCCCCCAAGGAACAGATGCCTGCCTTCTGTGGGATGACAGTTCATGGGATGCCTTTCCAGCCACACCTCCCGCTAAATGAGGATACCTAGCTCTCGCGTTCCCCACACCACCCCATGCCCACAGTAAGTAGCCAGATTTAAGTCTGTTCCCAAAGAGAGCCTACTACTGAAACTTCATGCACACTCAGACAGGCACATGCAGAGACTCACATTGTCAAATGGAAGCGATTTTCCGAACCACCACTAGAGGGTGCAAACCTTAATTTCTTCCTCCAGGGCTAAAGGCGGGTTCAGCTAAGTGAACACCACTAACCACTATAGTCTACAGGCCCCACCTCCCCTGTAGACGGAAGTGGGTCTCAGAGCAGCCACCAGGGGGCGGGTTTCAAGGGATGTGCTGGAAGCTCATTGGCCTCTGTGGCAAGGCAGTAGGTGGAGCCAAATATTGCCCAGTCGCCATCGAGGACTGAGGAGAGAGGATCGAGGACCAGAGCTGCGGTTTCTCTCGAGGGCTTAAGCCCCTTTTTCTGAAGGGCTGGCAGAGTTTCTCTAAGTATGACCTTAATATTCTTCTGCGCCTCTTTCTTCTTCTCTCCCTCACGCTAAGGTGCCTATTTCCCTCAGCTTTAGGCCTCTTTAGGCGAAGCCTGCTGGAGATGGGCGACAACCCGGACGACCGCGCCTCACCTCAACCCGGCCCCTCTACCCACACAGGCTGTGCCCAGGCCCCACGGGCCCTGGCCCAACCCCTTCAGAGAGCACCTATCTCCGGGTCGCCTGGCGGTCTGGCAATCCCGCAGAACCATTGAGGCGGGGAAAGGGTGTGAGGGAAGAGAAGGAGCCATAAGTGGGTCCCAACCTTCGAAGTGTTGAGGCGCATCTGCAAGACTGGTGTACAACTGGGGAGAGAATGTGGGTTTGGTGAAAGAAGAGGGCCTGTGTCGAGCCGACAGAAAGCTGAGTCTGCCGGATACTTTGTCTTTGGGCTAGGTCAGGGCCTGGCACTCTGCGTGGGCTTCAGCAAGCATCTGTCCCGTGTAGAATGCTGGGAAGGAAGAAAGGGTAAAAGAATGTAACTGAGAGATCTGGATGGAATTAACGAGACTACTGTTTGTTTGAAACCCAGCCTCTCACTATTCAGCTCAGGTAGCTCTCAGTCGTGATCCCCCCTACCCAAGGTTCCAGGGTAGGTATGACTCCCGCGTCCCCTGCCTTCAGAAGGACGGTATCATTTCATGGGCAGGTGTGGGAGTGATCTGCGGGACAAAAGGATAATAGGTTGAAAGGGAGAACAAGGTGGTGATAAAGATTAAAGTGTGCTGTGAGGGAAACTCGAAGGGAGAATGAAAGGAAATCAAACACTGGGCGTCCATGAGACTACTGAGTACTTGGTGAATATTTTCCCATGTGGGGGGTGAAGGGATAGAAGGCACCTGGGAAGGCAGCTGCCAGAGGCTGGGCTTTGGTGTGATCGTCGAGGGAGGCCTGGGGCTTCCTGTGTATTCCTGTGTGAATGTGTGGCGAGAGTCTGAGGCGATCGACCCTGTAAAGGAGCCAACACCAAGAAATTCTTGGGGGAGATGGTGAGGGGAGGTGGTGGGGGAGTGGACAACCAGGTGAGGGTGGAGACTCTGTAAGTACAAAAGGGAGACAAAGGCCAAGGGAAACCATGGCAGGACAAATTGGTAGTAACAGTAGTGGAGAGCCTGTTGGAAAAGATTCTAGCCACCAGAGAGGGGTCATTTTTGTTTGTTTATTTGTTTGTTTTGCTTTGTCTTGTTTTCTTTTAGCTAAGAGCAGTTACTCTTTTTTTTCCAAAATTTTTATTACATTTTAAAATTTATTTTACATACCAACCATTGTGTCCCCTTCCTCCTCTCCTCCCACTCCCCACCATCACCTGCGTTCTACCCACCCCAATCCACTCCTCAGAAAGTGTAAATCCTCCCACGGGAGTCAACAAAACGTGGCCCAACAAGTTGAGGCAGGACCAAGTCCTTCCCCCTTGCATCAAGGCTGAGTGAGGTAGCCCATTATAGGGAATAGTTTCCAAAGCGCCAGCTTATGTGCCAGTGACAGATTCTGGTCTCACTGCTAGGGGCCCTACGTACAGGCCAAGCTACACAACCGTCACCCACATGCAGAGGGTCTAGGTCGGTCCCATGCCGCCCCCCTAGCTGTTGGTCTGGTGTCTGTGGGCTCCCACAAGCTCAGATCACAGTCTCTGTGAGTTTTCCCATCATGATCTTGACCTCCCCACACACAGACACACCTTGCTCATATAATCCCCTCCTCCCTCTCTTCAGCTGGACTCCCAGAGCTCAGCCCAGTGCTTGGCTGTGGATCTCTGCATCTGCTTCCATCAGTTACTGGATGAAGGTTCTGTGATGGCAATTAGGGCGGCTATCAATCTGGTTAAGAGGGGAGGCCAGTTCAGGCACCCTCTCCACTATTGCTAGGAGTCTTAGCTAGGGTGTTCCTTGTGGATTCCTGGAAGATTTCCTGGCACCAGGTTTCTCCCTAACATCATAATGTTACAGTTTTCATTGGAAAAAGCAGTTACTCTTAGGCCATGGGGATACAGTGGTATTTCTGCTCTCCACCCCAGAACCATGGAGCAGCAAGACAAGGTGGATGTTGCCTGTGGGCCCTCCGACTTGGAATGTAATATGGGGAACGAGACTGGAGCCCCACTGGTCATTGGTCCTGGCCTCAGAGGACGTGCAAGCCACCGTGGCAGAGGCCACGGTTGTACTACCAGAACCCAGGCCAGGTGAGAAACCCGCCTTCTTGTGAATATGGTGTCTAGGTAGAGGAGGGGCTGCGGCTTGCTTTGCAAGTGGAGATACACTGTTGTGGGGAATATACAGGGCAATATAGTGGCCATGGCGGTACAGTGGTGCTTCTGCTCTCCACCCCAGAACCATGGAACAAAACGACAAAGTGGGTGTCTGCTTCTGGCCCCCCAACTCAAAATGTAGCATAGAGAACAAGACTGGAGCCCCACTGGTCGTTGTTCCTGGCCTCAGAGGACCTGCCAACCACCGTGGCAGAGGCCACAGATGTGGCACCAGAACCCAGGCCAGGTGAGTAACCTGCCTCCTCGTGAGTGTGGTGTCTAGGTAGAGGAGGGGGTCAGGTTCACTCTGCACTTGGGGATACATGGCATGGGGGATACTCATGGGCATACAGGGGCCATTGAGGTATAGTGAGGTTTCTGCTCTCCACCCCAGAACCACGGAACCAAAAACCAAAGTGGGTGTCCGCTTCTGGCCCTCCAACTTGGAATGTAACAAGGGGAATGAGACTGGAGCCCCACTGGTCATCGGACCTGGCCTCAGAGGATGTGCAAGCTGTCGAGGCAGAGGTGCCAGCTGTGACACCGGCACCCAGACCAGGCAAGTAACCCGCCTCCTTGTAAGTATGGTATCTAAATTGGGGAGAGGCTTAGGCTCCCTCTGAACATGGGGATACAGCAGTATGGGGGATACTCATGGAGATGCAGTGGCCGTGGGAATACAGTGGCATTTCTGCTCTTCACCCCAGAACCGTGGATCAAAGCGACCAAGTGAATGTCTGCTTCTGGCCCTCCAACTTGGAATGTAACATGGGGAACGAGACTGGAGCCTCACTGGTCACTGGACCCGGTCTCAGAGGACCTTCAAACCTCCCTGGCAAAGGCCACGGTTGTGACACCAGGACCCAAGCCAGGTGAAAATTCCGTCCCTCACACTCTCAGGTCTTTGAGTGTCTTCGGTGTGCTGCCTCCTTTTGGGTTGTGTGTTGGGGAGGCGGTCAGGCCCCCTTTGCACAAAACTAACAATAGTCCTTCAAACACCTACTGTAGGGAGCACAGCGAGGCCCTGCCTGCTCTGGGTTCTGAGAAGAGGGTGCATGGCACACTACTAAAGAGAAGACAGATTCGACTACTAAGGGTGACTAAGGTTGTAGCCGGCAAACCCCTCTGTCAGGGCAAGAAGTCCTCTGCCAAAGCAAGAGGTCACAGTGAGTGTCCTTGGCTGGGGAGGGAGCCTGGGTTTGACTGGAGGGAAGTGCAGCATGAGCAACTCTGTAGCCAGCCCTGTCTGTCTGAGAACTGCAGTGTGACCCTGAGCGAGTGCACCCTGGACCTCAGGGCCCCAGGTAGAAGACATGGTGTCAATGATAACAGCACTAGTTTACAGGAAGCAGAGATTTGGGGTGGGCTCTTTGAGCAGGTCCATTGTGAGGAGGTCTCAGAATGGGGGTGAGTATCAGCAGGAGATGCAGGCGGGCACCCAGCAGGGAGGAATTGGTGGTCTTTTTACAGCTGGGAATGAGAACACTGCATGCCAGCCTGAAGTCCTGCCCCTCACAAGCACCCAGGAGGTAAGGAGAATCTGTTGCTGGAGTGGGCGGCTCCTGCCTTTCACTGTCAAGTCCCTTTCAGCTGTGTCTTAAAGTCAGGGCTTCCACCTCTACCACTTGGTCAGCACACAGCCTTGTGTGTGACCCTGGGAAAGGGCACTTCCCCTTGGGCCTCAGTCTCCTCAGGGCCAGTAGACCATGCTGAGATTGGAGGGGGTTCTGCAAGCTCTTCAGAGCCCTGACATTCTGGGTTCCTGCCCTCAGCCTAAAATTTGCCCACCCCTTTTCTTCCTGGCTGGCCTGGAACCCAATCTTTGTGGTCCTTGTCTCTGCAGGAGAGCTCCCAAGGATCTCCATTCCACTGCTGGCCCCCAGCATTTTCACCTGCACCCTACATGACAAAGACCTTGGGCCAGCAATTGATTGCTTTGCCTTCCATGGAGCTCCATGAGTCTTTTGCCTTGTCCAACCCGTGAGTAGAGAGGGACCATGGAGTTGGCTGTGTCTCCTGTCAGTGTGTGTCTGTCCAGCCCCGGGATTGCTGCAGTAGGAGAAGCAGGGAGGGGATGATTGTGGAAAGAAGACTGCATGTCAGGCCGTGGGGGCAAGGACAGGGTCCTCTCCTGATTTGACAGTTCCTATTCCATAGACTTGTTACAAGTGGCTTTATTTTCCAAGCATCCATTTCCTAGTGGGCATTTTGTCAAAAGCACCCTATACCTCTCGCACTGAAGAAAGCACCAGCACAAGGCCTGCCACACAGTGGGCCTTCAACACGTGGGCACTGTTTCTCTACATGGCTACAGATGGGTGAGGCAGAAGGTCCTGTGGAAAATTAGGATCATGGTGGCGAGGGCCACAGAGGCCCAGGGGAAAGTCCAGAGGCCAGCAAGTAAGCCTCCTGGAAGTGCTCTGGGCTTCTTCATCTGTGGTGGCTGAGAAAAACGCTGGCAAGAAGCAGTCTCTTTAAACAGAAGGCCACCATATCTCTGCAGGGACTTTGAAGATTAAAATGCAAAAACTGGTGGTTCCCTGATGTCTTCCTCAATGTGTATCTTGGAGAGAATTCAAAAGGGCTTGTGAGGGCTGGAGAGTTGGCTCAGCGGTTAAGAGCACTGACTGCTCTTCCCGAGGTCCTGAGTTCAATTCCCAGCACCCACACGGCAACTCACAACTGTCTGAAAATCCATTTCCAGGAGATCTGACACCTTCACACCAATACACATAAAATAAAAGTTAAATACACCATAAAAAAAAAAAGGGCTTGTGACAATTAATGTCTCAGGAAAAACATGTCAGCCGGGGTATGGAAAGGAAAACAGGCTGTGCAGGATAAAGGACATGTCTAAGGCATGGGGTCCAAGGTCTCCACAGTCCTTCGGACTCCTACCTTCTGGTACTGCAGAAACCTTGTCAGTCTCAATGGATTGGTGCTGCCCACCCATCCAAGTGTTTAATCCCCTCACCTCTTCTTTCCAGATGCACGGATCTGACCCCCCTGCCGTGTTCCTCCATGGAGTATCATCCACCGGAGCCACAGGTCCCTGCAGAGAAGTTTGGGCTCCAGAATGTTGGGCGGGAGGAGCTAAGTGGATGTGTTGAGCAGAACACCTAGGGATTGGGAGCAGCTGGGCACTTAAAGGGCATTTGTACTTCTGAGAAGAGGTGGTGGGTGCCTAGCTCCTGTTCTCCTCACACCTGTTTCTTTATAGGACCCCATTGCCTCTGACCAGGCCTCAGTTTCCGCCACCTCCGAGTGTGAGGAGATATGGAAGGCTGCCGCGGCCCTGATGACTCTGAAGAACTCTTCTTGGACCTGGCGCCCGACCCCCAGCTAACCAGGTAGCTGGCTTCTTAAACAGGACCATGGGGTGGAGATGGGCGGGAGATGGGAGGCTCTGTGGCAAGTTGGTCATAGCTGGGCACGTGGGGGTAAGTTGGTAGTTTGAATGACATTGGGGCTGGGTACCCCAGACTTCTGGAGCAGACTTCAGAGAGGGCACTTGAGGATTGCTCAGAGAACGCTCAGCTCCTCTAGTTCTGTGCTCAGCAGCAGCCTGCTGGTATCCTGATGTCCAGAGAGAGAAGGAGACCGAGGCTCTTGGGGGTTGCAGGCGCTTGCCCCAGGGCAGGCCCCATTGTAGAAGGAGCAGCAGCAGGCTGCATTCCTGCCGTGCAGGCTCCTGGCCACTGGCTAGCTTTACCCAAAATAATTACATGGAAACTGTATTCTTTTAAACACTGCTTGGCCCATTAGCTCTAGCCTCTTACTGGCCAACTCTCACATCTTGATTAACCCATTTCTATTAATGACTGTAGCACCACGAGGTGGTGGCTTACCTGGAAGGATCTTAACCTGCGTCAGTCTTGGAGAGGAGAGCTATAGTGTGTGTCTCACTGCCTTCTTCCTCCCAGCATTCTGTTCTGTCTACTCTGCCTACCTAATTTTCTGTCCTATCAGGCCAAGCAGCTTTCTTTATTAATTAACAAATGAAAGCAACAGATAGACAAATGACCCTCCTCTATCACCCCATGTTACATGGAAGAAATAGAATAAGCCAGGATCCTGCTTCCTCACTCAGGCCCCATGTCCCCAGTCTACTGCACACTGTGGTGGTCTGCAGAAGACATATGTGAAAGAAAATACAGTCTCTGGTCTCAGGGAGAATCTCAGTCCAGATGTGCAGCCTGGGTTCCTCCTCAAGGTGTATTTTGCCACCAAATCTCAAATGGCCCACCAGAGGGCAAGGGCCTCATAAGCTGAGAAGCCAATTAAACCTCTAGTGTCTCTGGAAAGCAAGGCTGGATCATGTCAAGCACAGAGGCAAAGGGGGCCTAGGGAGTGTAGGAGGAAGCCACCCTGGACAGACCTGCTGGAATGGAAGGGTCAGGATGAAGCTGGAGAGGTGGCTGGCTGATCACAGGGCCCTGGCGAGGGTGGGAGGGGAATCCTAGGCCAGGGCTTCTTGAAGCTTCCTGTCTGGAGACCCCTTTCCAATGAAGACATGTTTACAGGACCCACGTATATAGGCACATAAGATAGACATACAAACCAAACATTTACAGACTATAAACTATAAAGAAATTTACTTCAATACTAGTCCTTGGTGTACATGTAATTTTCCATTTACTAAAGATAAATGTGAATGCCAAGGAAGTGGATGTGCTTGTTTAATTTTGCCCAAAGAGTTAAATCTTAACACAAAATTGGACACTGTGGGCATAAAGTATCTTATACATTTTTCAGAGTTGATTGGTACTTTTAATTAATAATCGTCAGTGCCCAGGATGCTGCTTCACAGAGATATGGAGTTAAAAATAGCAGAAGTATGTCTAGGGTCTCTTCTCAAATGTCAGGAGTACCACCTTAATCCCAAGCCAAAACTCATCTGACAGTTTTTCACAAGCTTCAAGTCAGCACCTCAAACAGCAGTTTTAAAGTCAAGCATCCTCAAACATGGTGAGGAACAACAGAAGGAAAATATTTAGAGGCTTTTGTTTGCCTCATTTAAACCATGTTTCTGTTAGAGCCCTCACACAGGTCTCAAAGCAACCTTTAAACAGGAAGGGAAAGACTGACACCCCAGGCTGTCCTCTGACATTCCCATACCAGCGCTTACTCAGAAACACCAGTGTGCGTTCCCCCTCCTCTCTGTCTCTGTCTCTGTCTCTGTCTCTGGCTCTGGCTCTGTCTCTCTCTCTGTCTCTGTCTCTCTCTCTCTCTCTCTCTCTCTCTCTCTCTCTCTCTCTCTCCTCTCTCTCTCTCTCTCTGTCTTACAAGCACGTGCATGCCTGTGCATATGCATCTAGGCCAGGAGGACTGGGTAATGGAAATCCAAAGAGTTTTCCTGACATCACGAAGGTTATATTTAGAGACCATGAGCCTGACAGGAGTAGGTTGGTGGCTGGTGATGGAGGAATGAGGGAATGTGAGGCTGGAGGTGGGGAATACAGGCAGGAATATGTCTGTCCACTTGTGTCAGTGACAAATCTTCAATTACGGGAGACGAAGAAAGGGAAGCAAGTCAGGAAAGGGATTTAGTGATTTGTGATCTTTAGGTGGTCTTCATCCCATCCTTCCTCCCTTCAGGTCTTGCATGAGTTGGAGCAGTGAAGCCTCCCAGCCCATCCTTGTGACTAGGATCCAAGGCAGGCAACTTCTTGCTTCCTACTGAGCATCTGGACTGCACCTCCCTCTTGAGCTTAAGGGCCCAGAGGAGGGGCTGCAGGCTTGTTCAAGGACTGAGTAGTTGATAAATTACATGATTCCTGTCTGAAATGCTTAAATGTGCTTTATAAGCCTTCAGGGATTTCATAAGCTTTTGGACTCTTTTCATAATGTACATCAGTTCCTTGGTTTACATAGTATGTTTTTGTACCTCCATCCCTTTTTCCTTTGGAAGCTACCTCTTTTTAATGTATATTCTGTAGGTAATATGATAATACAGCCCATCCATTGGTGGGGTTCTGCATGGGTTGGTATGCCAGTGTTTACATTTCTTTTGTGATTGCCTGGGCACTCCTGTACTTAATATCTGCATTGTGGACACATGAGATGTTTCAGTTTGTGTCTAAGCCTGTGTATGTGAATAAATAATAAAACATTGGTGAGAAGCACTACTCAGGTCTTCACTGTAACTGGCTACACCTTCCCCAATGGTCTCTCTTCTGGGACTCTGACCCTACCACTTGTTCAAAGCCTTGGCCACTCTGCGTGCCTGTTAATATCTTCAAAACATGTACCACACCAAATAGAGACTCTTACAGCTTACCAAGCAGGGCTGTAGCATGCAATTTGGCCTTGGCGCCCTCTGGATTGTTTGGGTTACAGCTTCACCTCAGCTGCTGGCATCCATATATCCAAAGAGTCTGGACTGTTTAGGCGAAAGATCCATTCCAAGCCTCCCTTGGGCGTTGCCTCAGTCCAGACTCCACCTCTGAAAAAGCCCACCAAATGGTGAACCCTTCTCAGAGATGCTCAAAAGCAGTCCCACATGGTATTGAAACAGCAACCCAGAGAACAAACTTGGTTTTCTGGTCTTCCTTCCCCTGCCTCCCTGTGAAACTGGGATTTTTCTAATTCAGTTTATTTGGTCTGATTTGGATTATTGTTTGGTGGGGAGATTTATTGAGCTGCAAAAACTTTTTATCTGGAGGTCCCACCGAGGGGGTTGTTTTTCTTACCAGCCCAGGCTCACGTGTTAGGAAAACTCCCTTCCTCCTCACCTGCCAGGCTAAGATCGGCTTTGTCTGGGTAAGTTCTGAGTTCCAAGTCGTTGTCTTTAGAGGCCCATGACTACAAGCTTGACTATTAGAGATGGCTATCTATTAACGTATATTTCTTAATTACACATTACATTTTTAAAGGAACTACACAATCACAAAACCTTAATCAAGAGCAGATATATACATATAACAAGACTGACCTTAAAATTGTATCAATAAACAAAGATCCATACCAATGCAAAGTATCCATCTCTATAGCATATCCCCCTTTAAATGTAAGCAAACATTTATACACAGTATTTGGGAGTATAGGTATAGTTTTTTCCATACTTCTTCCTGCTGATTGTGGCTGCTGTTTGTAGTAATAAGAGCAGCTGGGCTGCGTCTCCGGCACCCAGCCGCCCGCATGGCTAGCTTATGTCCCAAAATAATTACACGGAAACTGTATTCTTTTAATCATTGTCTGGCCCATTAGTTCCGGCCTCTTATTGGCTAGCTCTTACATATTGATCTAACCCATTTCTAATATTTTGTGTAGTACCACGAGCTGGCTTACCAGGAAAGATCTTAACCTGCATCTGTGTGGAGTGGGAGAATCATGGCGACTCCTGACTCAGCTTTTTTCTCCCAGCATTCTCTTCTGTTTACTCCACCCACCTAAGGTTTGGCCTATAAATGGGCCAAGGCAGTTTCTTTATTAAATAAAAGTAACTCCTCCATCAGCTGTTAACCAGGTCTTTTATGGTATATCCTGTGTGCTAGGTTCATCTCAGTCAGCAGTTGGGCAAAGTAGTTTTTGAGGGTGTACATGGCAAGCTTTCAGGGGGCCATGATCTATCAAACCATATTGATCTGGAAGCAACCCACAGGTTCTCATCTTCTGTGAAAACAAAAGAAGAACCTCTTTTCTAAGACAACATATCCTTAGACTCAAATTTTGAAAGTCATGATACCTTTATAATATACATGCTGATTTAGCTTAGCAGCCAATACAATGAAATGTCTCTCTGTACTTAACTCATAAACAGTCAAAAAATTCAAAGATACTACAATAATATACATAATCCAGACTCTCTGTGAATTTTCCATTTTTATGTGGCTTATTTTTCTTTACTGCTTTTAATCTGTGACTATCTGTAGTCTGTCTCTTTAAACACTTTACCCTTTTTTCAAAAGCATTAACTTTATTTTATGAGTCTCTATACTCTTTTTCTTCTCTGTTCCAAGACTTTGTACATTTATCAAACACTATGACTCATTTGGATTTGTCTTTATTGCATATCTGTAATTCTTTACTGTCCAGGAGCACTTGTTAAAATGCTAAGTGCTTCTTAAAACTTAAGCTGTGCCATTATTAAGGAAAATATGGCATTCCTGTTTGCCTGCCCAGCCTAAAAATTAAGTTGTGCCATTATTATGATAGATATAGTGCTGCCACTTCCTCCGAATAGTCCAGCATGGCAGAACTGCTTGCACCTCTGAGCCACACACACCACCCTCGCTCCCTTCAGAAGTAGCCATTATTCACTGTTGGGGACACCAATCGTCCAAGGACCCAGTGGCCTTAGGCAATGCCAAGGCTGACTCAGTGGCTCGGGGGCTGGCCTCCAGCTCCTCAGACTCCACAGAACACATTTTGTTCTTAACTCCCTCCTATCAGCCCTGTTGCCAACCTAAAGAGAGGGAAGAGCTTATGAAAAGGGGGTACAAAAACAAAGGACGGATGGCTCTATTTAAATAACCATCTCATCCTTCCTCAAGACCAGGCATTGTCAATCATTTCAGACATCCACCCGACCTTACACATAGGCCCCAAAGCGTTGTTCCACTTCTTGGAGCCCCTTTTCGATGCCACCCATCTCCGAGATTCTATTTTACAGGTTCACTCCTCCTGCCAGACGTGTGCCCAGATCAACCCACAAGGGGCTCTCCACATACGTCAGTCTCTACCCCAGCTTTACAGACACCAACTGGGCAGAGATTGGCAGGTTGATTTCATTCATATGCTTACTCATATAAAGCTCCATTATCTCTTAACACTTGCGGACATTTTTACAGGATGGATAGAAGCGGTTTCAGCCTCCAGGGAAACAACAGATGTGGTGGCTCAGGTATTCCCGGACCACATTATTCCTCGGTTTGGTGTCCCGCAGACCATTCAGACAGACAATGGGCCAGCCTTCACTTCCAGGGTCATGGAGCTCGTGTCAGAAGCTCTCAACATCTCCTGGAAATTCCATACCCCCTACCTTGGGAAAGGTGGAGAGGGCCAGTGGACTCATCAAACAACAGCTAACCAAGCTCTCCATTGAACTCAGGTTATCTTGGCCCTCCCTTCTCCCCACTGCTCTTAACTCACCTCAGGGCCGCCCCATGTTCCCCTACAGGCCTGAGCCCTTTTGAGCTGCTTTATGGCAGGCCCTTTCTCCTTAGCCATCACCTCCCAGTCCAAACTCCTCCACTGGCGGGGTACCTACCCTACCTCTCCCTTTTAAGGTCACTTTTCCATCCACACGCTGGCAGTTGTCTCCCTATCCCCACACCACTGGACAATAATGCCCCTAAACCTGCCATGCTCTCCCCAGGGGACAGAGTACTCCTCAAACAGTTAACTCCTAGGTCTCTCGAACCTCGATGGACAGGACCTCACACGGTAATCCTCACCACCCTCTTGGCTGCCAAGCTCTTGGGACACCCATGCTGCTACCATCTCTCCAGGCTCAAGCAGGCACCTACTCAGGACACTTGGTCTTCCACCCTCCAGTTTTCCAGGATTCCACGATGAAGGGCCTACCTGCTCCTCATCCTGGCACACTCATCTTTGGTCATAACAACTTTTTTTTTTTTGCATAGACACCTGCCTTCTCACCTCCCCCAAGGAACAGATACCTGGTGTCTCTGAGATGACAGTACATGGGATGCCTTTCCAGCCACACCTCTCACTGAGCATGGACCCGCGGACACCCAGGTCTCCCCTCACCCACACCACCCCATGCCCACAGGAAGTAGCCAGACTTGAATCAACGCCCCTTTTTCCTAAGAGAGCCTAAATATTAGTCAAAGTATCACCTCAGCTTCTTGTTACCCCTTATACAAACAGTCTGGAATGTAAGTCCCAAGTCCTGATCTCTGGCCTCCATCTTTGGAGGCCCCATCACTGTGCCCACCAAGCCTTGGCCCCTCCCCAGAGGAGGATCAAGACAGCCCACCAAATATTTACCATTCCCCCAGTCTATTTAAACTGCTTCCCTGGAAAGTTCCCTCATGGTCTCTGCCCCCGCAACCGTGGTCTGCAATGCATTTGTGACTTCCCAGTTCCCTGTAGGGGCCACCCAAGAGCACAGGAATCCCATTAAACCTGGATATTTTTTAATTTGGCTTGTTGTAATTTGGCTTGATTGGGAATTTTGTGTCGGCAGAGAGCTCATATTAGGAAAATTCCTAACATAAATTAAAAAAAGAAATGCATAAAGGAATATTTTAATGCATTTTCAAAAGTACATAAAGTATTGTTGTTTTCATACACAATTTGTGCTGTATTAGTCTTCTTTTTATTTGTGTGTGTGTGTGTGTGTGTGTGAGAGAGAGAGAGAGAGAGAGAGAGAGAGAGAGAGCGAGAGAGAGAGGATATGTGCGCATGCCACAGAACATGTGGATTTCCAAGGACAACTTGTGCGATTCAGCACTGTCCTTCCACCACATGGCATCTCTATCAAGATCAAGCTGGGAGCATAGGCCCCAACCCTCACATCTATCCCAGCCCCCAGGCCTGGTATGGACTTCAAATCCCAGCTGGCCAGGTTTTGACCCCACCCCTAGGGAGTGGTCAGGACCAATCCCCAGGGTATTTAAGGGATCCCCAAAAGAAGAACATGTGGTCTCCCCTTCTTCCTCCCAGGGGTCGCATTCCTGTGGCTTCCTGGTTCCCCCTCGAGGCCACCTGAGAGTACAGATCTCCCATTAAACCTGGATATTTCTTAATCTGGCTTGTTTTGATTTGGCTTCATTGGGAATTTTTGCGTCAGCAGGGAGCTAATATTAAGAAATATTCCTAACATTTGGAGGTTTCCCCGAGCCTGGAAGGCCCTTTCCATGAGGCAGGCCACGTGTTGAAAGGCCCCTAGTCTGCAATTTGAGCTCTCTACGCCACACTTAAAACTGGCTTCTGGGCTACAGCGGCTGCGTCTTGTTGAGTCCCTTTTCTTGTCTATGCTATAGGGTTTTGGGGGGACCCATTCTTACTTATTTTTGTCCTTTTCGGATTTCCACTGAAGTCATGAGCTCACTCTGAGAATTTGAGTCAGGTTGTGGTCAATCCTGCGGGATCGGGCTTGGCTGAGGCAGAGATCTGTGTGTACTGGAACGCTGGGCATTCAATCTCCTCGGCCCCTTTTGGACCTAGGAGCCACTTTGGAGGATGCGCTGAAATGGACTTAGGCCACGTGGTTGGGCATAGACTCTAAATGGACACTGCCAGTTCAAAGCCAGGTCTGTTTTTGCCCCTGTAAGCCTCTTACAAAAATCTTTTAAAATTGAGCCTGTCTGATACAAATAAACAGAGCTTACATATGACCATGGTTTTTGGCCTCTGCACTCTCGCCCCCCCCCCCCCAGCCAGTCTCTCACAGCACCGCACTGGCCCCCCCACTCCCTCAAGCCCATACTCCCAACCCCTCCTGTGGAGTAACATTCTTTCCCCTCCTTTTCCCAGTTCGGGGGTTCAAGGTCAACTTCCACCTTCCCCTCCACCTCCTACCTCACCACTCTACTCCTGGACCCCCTCTGCGCACTGGGCTAGTCCCTCCCCTGCTCCCTTTTCTCTTCGAAATCTCTCAGGTAAAAAAAAGCGGCTAGCTTCCTTTTCTACTAATCATTCTGCTTCCTCAGTCAGTACCAGATATTAGGAAAGAGTTTTTGTTTTGTTTTGGTTTGGTTTTTTTTTTTTTTAAAAAAAAAAAAAAAAGGTTGAGGGTGGTCCCCAAACTCCTATATGGGAATTGATGAAAATGGCCTTTAAAGTTTTTAATGCCCGAAAAAAATCAGCTGAGTCTTCCCGACAGACAAAGCTACAACAATCTACAGGCCCAGTCCTTAGCAGCTGCCCTAAGGTCACAGGAAGGGGGACAAGGGAAGCCAATCACAGGGCTCTATCAAGTGTGGCCTAAATGGTCACACGGCACAATGTTGCACTACACCAGCTCCGAGGTTGTGCCCTATCTGCCAGCAATCTGGACACTGGAAATCACAATGCCCCTGTGTGGGCTTGTGCTCTATGCCAAGCCACGGAGGTCCAGCCTCATCATCATCTGCAAGTGAAACTGTGCCAGCCTTCAAACGTCTCAGCCTTGCAGAGGATTGACGCTGCCCATAACTCTCCAAGCCTAGGGTCATTCTACAAGTGGCGGTAAGTCCATTACTTTTATTTTAACTCGGGCCTTAAGTTTCCCTCACGAATTTCAGCTATGGGGGTAGACGGGACCAGTTCCTCCCCACTTAAAACTCTGCCACTGCCCCACATTCTTGTAGGACAATTTTTCTCCCATTCTTTTGTAGTGATACCGGCTTGCCCAGCACACTTACTGGGTTGACAAATCCTTTGTTCCGCTTCTTGGAGTCCCTTTTAACCCCACCCATCTCCAAGATTCTATTTTACAGGTTCACTCCTCCTGCCAGACGTGTCCCAGGCCAACCCGCAAGGAGCTCTCCACATACACCAGCTTCATGGACACCAACCGGGAAAAGATTGGAAGGTTAATTTCACCCATATGCCTACTCAAAAAACAAAACAAAAAAAAATACAAAAAACCTTCATTATCTCTTAACATTTGTGGACGCTTTTACAGGATGAATAGGAGTGTTTCCAATCTCCAGGGAAACAGCAGATGCGGTGGGTCAGGGTCATGGAGCTCATGTCAGAAGCTCTCAACATCTCCTGGACATTGGGACTCATCAAACAACAACCAACCACGCAGTCCACTGAACTCAGGTTATCTTGGCCCTCACCTCAGGGCCACCCCATGTTCCCCTATGGGCCTGAGCCCTTTTGAGTTGCTTTATGGCAGGCCCTTTCTCCTTAGCCATCACCTCCCAGTCCAAACTCCTCCACTGGCAGGGTACCTACCCGACCTCTCCCATTTAAGGTCACTTCTCCATTCACATGCTGAGAGTTGTCTCCCTGCCACCACACCAGTGGACCCTAATGCCCCTAAACCTGCCATGCTCTCCCCAGGGGGCAGAGTACTCCTCAAACAGTTAACTCCTAGGTCTCTCGAACCTCGATGGACAGGACCTCACACGGTTATCCTCACCACCCTCTTGGCTGCCAAGTTCTTGGGACACCCATGCTGCTACCATCTCTCCAGGCTCAAGCCAGCATCTACTCAAGACACTTGGTCTGTCCACAGACAGGACCTTCCACCCTCCGGTTTTCCAGGATGCCACAATGAACGGCCTACCTGCTCCTCATACTGGCACACTCATCTTTAGCAATAACATTTTTTTTTCCTAGACACCTGCCTTCTCATCTCCCCCAAGGAACAGATGCCTGCCTTCTGTGGGATGACAGTTCATAGGATGCCTTTCCAGCCACACCTCCCGCTAAATGAGGACACCTAGCTCTCCCGATCCCCACACCACCCCATGCCCACAGTAAGTAGCCAGATTTAAGTCTGTTCCCAAAGAGAGCCTACTACTGAAACTTCATGCACACTCAGACAGGCACATGCAGAGACTCACATTGTCAAATGGAAGCGATTTTCAGAACCACCACTAGAGGGTGCAAACCTTAATTTCTTCCTCCAGGGCTAAAGGCGGGATCAGCTAAGTGAACACCACTAACCACTATAGTCTACAGGCCCCACCTCCCCTGTAGACGGAAGTGGGTCTCAGAGCAGCCACCAGGGGGCGGGTTTCAAGGGATGTGCTGGAAGCTCATTGGCCTCTGTGGCAAGGCAGTAGGTGGAGCCAAATATTGCCCAGTCGCCATCGAGGACTGAGGAGAGAGGATCGAGGACCAGAGCTGCGGTTTCTCTCGAGGGCTTAAGCCCCTTTTTCTGAAGGGCTGGCAGAGTTTCTCTAAGTATGACCTTAATATTCTTCTGCGCCTCTTTCTTCTTCTCTCCCTCACGCTAAGGTGCCTATTTCCCTCAGCTTTAGGCCTCTTTAGGCGAAGCCTGCTGGAGATGGGCGACAACCCGGACGACCGCGCCTCACCTCAACCCGGCCCCTCTACCCACACAGGCTGTGCCCAGGCCCCACGGGCCCTGGCCCAACCCCTTCAGAGAGCACCTATCTCCGGGTCGCCTGGCGGTCTGGCAATCCCGCAGAACCATTGAGGCGGGGAGAGGGTGTGAGGGAAGAGAAGGAGCCATAACTGGGTCCCAACCTTCGAAGTGTTGAGGCGCATCTGCAAGACTGGTGTACAACTGGGGAGAGAATGTGGGTTTGGTGAAAGAAGAGGGCCTGTGTCGAGCCGACAGAAAGCTGAGTCTGCCGGATACTTTGTCTTTGGGCTAGGTCAGGGCCTGGCACTCTGCGTGGGCTTCAGCAAGCATCTGTCCCGTGTAGAATGCTGGGAAGGAAGAAAGGGTAAAAGAATGTAACTGAGAGATCTGGATGGAATTAACGAGACTACTGTTTGTTTGAAACCCAGCCTCTCACTATTCAGCTCAGGTAGCTCTCAGTCGTGATCCCCCCTACCCAAGGTTCCAGGGTAGGTATGACTCCCGCGTCCCCTGCCTTCAGAAGGACGGTATCATTTCATGGGCAGGTGTGGGAGTGATCTGCGGGACAAAAGGATAATAGGTTGAAAGGGAGAACAAGGTGGTGATAAAGATTAAAGTGTGCTGTGAGGGAAACTCGAAGGGAGAATGAAAGGAAATCAAACACTGGGCGTCCATGAGACTACTGAGTACTTGGTGAATATTTTCCCATGTGGGGGGTGAAGGGATGGAAGGCACCTGGGAAGGCAGCTGCCAGAGGCTGGGCTTTGGTGTGATCGTCGAGGGAGGCCTGGGGCTTCCTGTGTATTCCTGTGTGAATGTGTGGCGAGAGTCTGAGGCGATCGACCCTGTAAAGGAGCCAACACCAAGAAATTCTTGGGGGAGATGGTGAGGGGAGGTGGTGGGGGAGTGGACAACCAGGTGAGGGTGGAGACTCTGTAAGTACAAAAGGGAGACAAAGGCCAAGGGAAACCATGGCAGGACAAATTGGTAGTAACAGTAGTGGAGAGCCTGTTGGAAAAGATTCTAGCCACCAGAGAGGGGTCATTTTTGTTTGTTTATTTGTTTGTTTTGCTTTGTCTTGTTTTCTTTTAGCTAAGAGCAGTTACTCTTTTTTTTCCAAAATTTTTATTACATTTTAAAATTTATTTTACATACCAACCATTGTGTCCCCTTCCTCCTCTCCTCCCACTCCCCACCATCACCTGCGTTCTACCCACCCCAATCCACTCCTCAGAAAGTGTAAATCCTCCCACGGGAGTCAACAAAACGTGGCCCAACAAGTTGAGGCAGGACCAAGTCCTTCCCCCTTGCATCAAGGCTGAGTGAGGTAGCCCATTATAGGGAATAGTTTCCAAAGCGCCAGCTTATGTGCCAGTGACAGATTCTGGTCTCACTGCTAGGGGCCCTACGTACAGGCCAAGCTACACAACCGTCACCCACATGCAGAGGGTCTAGGTCGGTCCCATGCCGCCCCCCTAGCTGTTGGTCTGGTGTCTGTGGGCTCCCACAAGCTCAGATCACAGTCTCTGTGAGTTTTCCCATCATGATCTTGACCTCCCCACACACAGACACACCTTGCTCATATAATCCCCTCCTCCCTCTCTTCAGCTGGACTCCCAGAGCTCAGCCCAGTGCTTGGCTGTGGATCTCTGCATCTGCTTCCATCAGTTACTGGATGAAGGTTCTGTGATGGCAATTAGGGCGGCTATCAATCTGGTTAAGAGGGGAGGCCAGTTCAGGCACCCTCTCCACTATTGCTAGGAGTCTTAGCTAGGGTGTTCCTTGTGGATTCCTGGAAGATTTCCTGGCACCAGGTTTCTCCCTAACATCATAATGTTACAGTTTTCATTGGAAAAAGCAGTTACTCTTAGGCCATGGGGATACAGTGGTATTTCTGCTCTCCACCCCAGAACCATGGAGCAGCAAGACAAGGTGGATGTTGCCTGTGGGCCCTCCGACTTGGAATGTAATATGGGGAACGAGACTGGAGCCCCACTGGTCATTGGTCCTGGCCTCAGAGGACGTGCAAGCCACCGTGGCAGAGGCCACGGTTGTACTACCAGAACCCAGGCCAGGTGAGAAACCCGCCTTCTTGTGAATATGGTGTCTAGGTAGAGGAGGGGCTGCGGCTTGCTTTGCAAGTGGAGATACACTGTTGTGGGGAATATACAGGGCAATATAGTGGCCATGGCGGTACAGTGGTGCTTCTGCTCTCCACCCCAGAACCATGGAACAAAACGACAAAGTGGGTGTCTGCTTCTGGCCCCCCAACTCAAAATGTAGCATAGAGAACAAGACTGGAGCCCCACTGGTCGTTGTTCCTGGCCTCAGAGGACCTGCCAACCACCGTGGCAGAGGCCACAGATGTGGCACCAGAACCCAGGCCAGGTGAGTAACCTGCCTCCTCGTGAGTGTGGTGTCTAGGTAGAGGAGGGGGTCAGGTTCACTCTGCACTTGGGGATACATGGCATGGGGGATACTCATGGGCATACAGGGGCCATTGAGGTATAGTGAGGTTTCTGTTCTCCACCCCAGAACCACGGAACCAAAAACCAAAGTGGGTGTCCGCTTCTGGCCCTCCAACTTGGAATGTAACAAGGGGAATGAGACTGGAGCCCCACTGGTCATCGGACCTGGCCTCAGAGGATGTGCAAGCTGTCGAGGCAGAGGTGCCAGCTGTGACACCGGCACCCAGACCAGGCAAGTAACCCGCCTCCTTGTAAGTATGGTATCTAAATTGGGGAGAGGGTTAGGCTCCCTCTGAACATGGGGATACAGCAGTATGGGGGATACTCATGGAGATGCAGTGGCCGTGGGAATACAGTGGCATTTCTGCTCTTCACCCCAGAACCGTGGATCAAAGCGACCAAGTGAATGTCTGCTTCTGGCCCTCCAACTTGGAATGTAACATGGGGAACGAGACTGGAGCCTCACTGGTCACTGGACCCGGTCTCAGAGGACCTTCAAACCTCCCTGGCAAAGGCCACGGTTGTGACACCAGGACCCAAGCCAGGTGAAAATTCCGTCCCTCACACTCTCAGGTCTTTGAGTGTCTTCGGTGTGCTGCCTCCTTTTGGGTTGTGTGTTGGGGAGGCGGTCAGGCCCCCTTTGCACAAAACTAACAATAGTCCTTCAAACACCTACTGTAGGGAGCACAGCGAGGCCCTGCCTGCTCTGGGTTCTGAGAAGAGGGTGCATGGCACACTACTAAAGAGAAGACAGATTCGACTACTAAGGGTGACTAAGGTTGTAGCCGGCAAACCCCTCTGTCAGGGCAAGAAGTCCTCTGCCAAAGCAAGAGGTCACAGTGAGTGTCCTTGGCTGGGGAGGGAGCCTGGGTTTGACTGGAGGGAAGTGCAGCATGAGCAACTCTGTAGCCAGCCCTGTCTGTCTGAGAACTGCAGTGTGACCCTGAGCGAGTGCACCCTGGACCTCAGGGCCCCAGGTAGAAGACATGGTGTCAATGATAACAGCACTAGTTTACAGGAAGCAGAGATTTGGGGTGGGCTCTTTGAGCAGGTCCATTGTGAGGAGGTCTCAGAATGGGGGTGAGTATCAGCAGGAGATGCAGGCGGGCACCCAGCAGGGAGGAATTGGTGGTCTTTTTACAGCTGGGAATGAGAACACTGCATGCCAGCCTGAAGTCCTGCCCCTCACAAGCACCCAGGAGGTAAGGAGAATCTGTTGCTAGAGTGGGCGGCTCCTGCCTTTCACTGTCAAGTCCCTTTCAGCTGTGTCTTAAAGTCAGGGCTTCCACCTCTACCACTTGGTCAGCACACAGCCTTGTGTGTGACCCTGGGAAAGGGCACTTCCCCTTGGGCCTCAGTCTCCTCAGGGCCAGTAGACCATGCTGAGATTGGAGGGGGTTCTGCAAGCTCTTCAGAGCCCTGACATTCTGGGTTCCTGCCCTCAGCCTAAAATTTGCCCACCCCTTTTCTTCCTGGCTGGCCTGGAACCCAATCTTTGTGGTCCTTGTCTCTGCAGGAGAGCTCCCAAGGATCTCCATTCCACTGCTGGCCCCCAGCATTTTCACCTGCACCCTACATGACAAAGACCTTGGGCCAGCAATTGATTGCTTTGCCTTCCATGGAGCTCCATGAGTCTTTTGCCTTGTCCAACCCGTGAGTAGAGAGGGACCATGGAGTTGGCTGTGTCTCCTGTCAGTGTGTGTCTGTCCAGCCCCGGGATTGCTGCAGTAGGAGAAGCAGGGAGGGGATGATTGTGGAAAGAAGACTGCATGTCAGGCCGTGGGGGCAAGGACAGGGTCCTCTCCTGATTTGACAGTTCCTATTCCATAGACTTGTTACAAGTGGCTTTATTTTCCAAGCATCCATTTCCTAGTGGGCATTTTGTCAAAAGCACCCTATACCTCTCGCACTGAAGAAAGCACCAGCACAAGGCCTGCCACACAGTGGGCCTTCAACACGTGGGCACTGTTTCTCTACATGGCTACAGATGGGTGAGGCAGAAGGTCCTGTGGAAAATTAGGATCATGGTGGCGAGGGCCACAGAGGCCCAGGGGAAAGTCCAGAGGCCAGCAAGTAAGCCTCCTGGAAGTGCTCTGGGCTTCTTCATCTGTGGTGGCTGAGAAAAACGCTGGCAAGAAGCAGTCTCTTTAAACAGAAGGCCACCATATCTCTGCAGGGACTTTGAAGATTAAAATGCAAAAACTGGTGGTTCCCTGATGTCTTCCTCAATGTGTATCTTGGAGAGAATTCAAAAGGGCTTGTGAGGGCTGGAGAGTTGGCTCAGCGGTTAAGAGCACTGACTGCTCTTCCCGAGGTCCTGAGTTCAATTCCCAGCACCCACACGGCAACTCACAACTGTCTGAAAATCCATTTCCAGGAGATCTGACACCTTCACACCAATACACATAAAATAAAAGTTAAATACACCATAAAAAAAAAAAGGGCTTGTGACAATTAATGTCTCAGGAAAAACATGTCAGCCGGGGTATGGAAAGGAAAACAGGCTGTGCAGGATAAAGGACATGTCTAAGGCATGGGGTCCAAGGTCTCCACAGTCCTTCGGACTCCTACCTTCTGGTACTGCAGAAACCTTGTCAGTCTCAATGGATTGGTGCTGCCCACCCATCCAAGTGTTTAATCCCCTCACCTCTTCTTTCCAGATGCACGGATCTGACCCCCCTGCCGTGTTCCTCCATGGAGTATCATCCACCGGAGCCACAGGTCCCTGCAGAGAAGTTTGGGCTCCAGAATGTTGGGCGGGAGGAGCTAAGTGGATGTGTTGAGCAGAACACCTAGGGATTGGGAGCAGCTGGGCACTTAAAGGGCATTTGTACTTCTGAGAAGAGGTGGTGGGTGCCTAGCTCCTGTTCTCCTCACACCTGTTTCTTTATAGGACCCCATTGCCTCTGACCAGGCCTCAGTTTCCGCCACCTCCGAGTGTGAGGAGATATGGAAGGCTGCCGCGGCCCTGATGACTCTGAAGAACTCTTCTTGGACCTGGCGCCCGACCCCCAGCTAACCAGGTAGCTGGCTTCTTAAACAGGACCATGGGGTGGAGATGGGCGGGAGATGGGAGGCTCTGTGGCAAGTTGGTCATAGCTGGGCACGTGGGGGTAAGTTGGTAGTTTGAATGACATTGGGGCTGGGTACCCCAGACTTCTGGAGCAGACTTCAGAGAGGGCACTTGAGGATTGCTCAGAGAACGCTCAGCTCCTCTAGTTCTGTGCTCAGCAGCAGCCTGCTGGTATCCTGATGTCCAGAGAGAGAAGGAGACCGAGGCTCTTGGGGGTTGCAGGCGCTTGCCCCAGGGCAGGCCCCATTGTAGAAGGAGCAGCAGCAGGCTGCATTCCTGCCGTGCAGGCTCCTGGCCACTGGCTAGCTTTACCCAAAATAATTACATGGAAACTGTATTCTTTTAAACACTGCTTGGCCCATTAGCTCTAGCCTCTTACTGGCCAACTCTCACATCTTGATTAACCCATTTCTATTAATGACTGTAGCACCACGAGGTGGTGGCTTACCTGGAAGGATCTTAACCTGCGTCAGTCTTGGAGAGGAGAGCTATAGTGTGTGTCTCACTGCCTTCTTCCTCCCAGCATTCTGTTCTGTCTACTCTGCCTACCTAATTTTCTGTCCTATCAGGCCAAGCAGCTTTCTTTATTAATTAACAAATGAAAGCAACAGATAGACAAATGACCCTCCTCTATCACCCCATGTTACATGGAAGAAATAGAATAAGCCAGGATCCTGCTTCCTCACTCAGGCCCCATGTCCCCAGTCTACTGCACACTGTGGTGGTCTGCAGAAGACATATGTGAAAGAAAATACAGTCTCTGGTCTCAGGGAGAATCTCAGTCCAGATGTGCAGCCTGGGTTCCTCCTCAAGGTGTATTTTGCCACCAAATCTCAAATGGCCCACCAGAGGGCAAGGGCCTCATAAGCTGAGAAGCCAATTAAACCTCTAGTGTCTCTGGAAAGCAAGGCTGGATCATGTCAAGCACAGAGGCAAAGGGGGCCTAGGGAGTGTAGGAGGAAGCCACCCTGGACAGACCTGCTGGAATGGAAGGGTCAGGATGAAGCTGGAGAGGTGGCTGGCTGATCACAGGGCCCTGGCGAGGGTGGGAGGGGAATCCTAGGCCAGGGCTTCTTGAAGCTTCCTGTCTGGAGACCCCTTTCCAATGAAGACATGTTTACAGGACCCACGTATATAGGCACATAAGATAGACATACAAACCAAACATTTACAGACTATAAACTATAAAGAAATTTACTTCAATACTAGTCCTTGGTGTACATGTAATTTTCCATTTACTAAAGATAAATGTGAATGCCAAGGAAGTGGATGTGCTTGTTTAATTTTGCCCAAAGAGTTAAATCTTAACACAAAATTGGACACTGTGGGCATAAAGTATCTTATACATTTTTCAGAGTTGATTGGTACTTTTAATTAATAATCGTCAGTGCCCAGGATGCTGCTTCACAGAGATATGGAGTTAAAAATAGCAGAAGTATGTCTAGGGTCTCTTCTCAAATGTCAGGAGTACCACCTTAATCCCAAGCCAAAACTCATCTGACAGTTTTTCACAAGCTTCAAGTCAGCACCTCAAACAGCAGTTTTAAAGTCAAGCATCCTCAAACATGGTGAGGAACAACAGAAGGAAAATATTTAGAGGCTTTTGTTTGCCTCATTTAAACCATGTTTCTGTTAGAGCCCTCACACAGGTCTCAAAGCAACCTTTAAACAGGAAGGGAAAGACTGACACCCCAGGCTGTCCTCTGACATTCCCATACCAGCGCTTACTCAGAAACACCAGTGTGCGTTCCCCCTCCTCTCTGTCTCTGTCTCTGTCTCTGTCTCTGTCTCTGTCTCTCTCTCTGTCTCTGTCTCTCTCTCTCTCTCTCTCTCTCTCTCTCTCTCTCTCTCTCTCTCTCTCTCTCTCTCTCTCCTCTCTCTCTCTCTCTGTCTTACAAGCACGTGCATGCCTGTGCATATGCATCTAGGCCAGGAGGACTGGGTAATGGAAATCCAAAGAGTTTTCCTGACATCACGAAGGTTATATTTAGAGACCATGAGCCTGACAGGAGTAGGTTGGTGGCTGGTGATGGAGGAATGAGGGAATGTGAGGCTGGAGGTGGGGAATACAGGCAGGAATATGTCTGTCCACTTGTGTCAGTGACAAATCTTCAATTACGGGAGACGAAGAAAGGGAAGCAAGTCAGGAAAGGGATTTAGTGATTTGTGATCTTTAGGTGGTCTTCATCCCATCCTTCCTCCCTTCAGGTCTTGCATGAGTTGGAGCAGTGAAGCCTCCCAGCCCATCCTTGTGACTAGGATCCAAGGCAGGCAACTTCTTGCTTCCTACTGAGCATCTGGACTGCACCTCCCTCTTGAGCTTAAGGGCCCAGAGGAGGGGCTGCAGGCTTGTTCAAGGACTGAGTAGTTGATAAATTACATGATTCCTGTCTGAAATGCTTAAATGTGCTTTATAAGCCTTCAGGGATTTCATAAGCTTTTGGACTCTTTTCATAATGTACATCAGTTCCTTGGTTTACATAGTATGTTTTTGTACCTCCATCCCTTTTTCCTTTGGAAGCTACCTCTTTTTAATGTATATTCTGTAGGTAATATGATAATACAGCCCATCCATTGGTGGGGTTCTGCATGGGTTGGTATGCCAGTGTTTACATTTCTTTTGTGATTGCCTGGGCACTCCTGTACTTAATATCTGCATTGTGGACACATGAGATGTTTCAGTTTGTGTCTAAGCCTGTGTATGTGAATAAATAATAAAACATTGGTGAGAAGCACTACTCAGGTCTTCACTGTAACTGGCTACACCTTCCCCAATGGTCTCTCTTCTGGGACTCTGACCCTACCACTTGTTCAAAGCCTTGGCCACTCTGCGTGCCTGTTAATATCTTCAAAACATGTACCACACCAAATAGAGACTCTTACAGCTTACCAAGCAGGGCTGTAGCATGCAATTTGGCCTTGGCGCCCTCTGGATTGTTTGGGTTACAGCTTCACCTCAGCTGCTGGCATCCATATATCCAAAGAGTCTGGACTGTTTAGGCGAAAGATCCATTCCAAGCCTCCCTTGGGCGTTGCCTCAGTCCAGACTCCACCTCTGAAAAAGCCCACCAAATGGTGAACCCTTCTCAGAGATGCTCAAAAGCAGTCCCACATGGTATTGAAACAGCAACCCAGAGAACAAACTTGGTTTTCTGGTCTTCCTTCCCCTGCCTCCCTGTGAAACTGGGATTTTTCTAATTTAGTTTATTTGGTCTGATTTGGATTATTGTTTGGTGGGGAGATTTATTGAGCTGCAAAAACTTTTTATCTGGAGGTCCCACCGAGGGGGTTGTTTTTCTTACCAGCCCAGGCTCACGTGTTAGGAAAACTCCCTTCCTCCTCACCTGCCAGGCTAAGATCGGCTTTGTCTGGGTAAGTTCTGAGTTCCAAGTCGTTGTCTTTAGAGGCCCATGACTACAAGCTTGACTATTAGAGATGGCTATCTATTAACGTATATTTCTTAATTACACATTACATTTTTAAAGGAACTACACAATCACAAAACCTTAATCAAGAGCAGATATATACATATAACAAGACTGACCTTAAAATTGTATCAATAAACAAAGATCCATACCAATGCAAAGTATCCATCTCTATAGCATATCCCCCTTTAAATGTAAGCAAACATTTATACACAGTATTTGGGAGTATAGGTATAGTTTTTTCCATACTTCTTCCTGCTGATTGTGGCTGCTGTTTGTAGTAATAAGAGCAGCTGGGCTGCGTCTCCGGCACCCAGCCGCCCGCATGGCTAGCTTATGTCCCAAAATAATTACACGGAAACTGTATTCTTTTAATCATTGTCTGGCCCATTAGTTCCGGCCTCTTATTGGCTAGCTCTTACATATTGATCTAACCCATTTCTAATATTTTGTGTAGTACCACGAGCTGGCTTACCAGGAAAGATCTTAACCTGCATCTGTGTGGAGTGGGAGAATCATGGCGACTCCTGACTCAGCTTTTTTCTCCCAGCATTCTCTTCTGTTTACTCCACCCACCTAAGGTTTGGCCTATAAATGGGCCAAGGCAGTTTCTTTATTAAATAAAAGTAACTCCTCCATCAGCTGTTAACCAGGTCTTTTATGGTATATCCTGTGTGCTAGGTTCATCTCAGTCAGCAGTTGGGCAAAGTAGTTTTTGAGGGTGTACATGGCAAGCTTTCAGGGGGCCATGATCTATCAAACCATATTGATCTGGAAGCAACCCACAGGTTCTCATCTTCTGTGAAAACAAAAGAAGAACCTCTTTTCTAAGACAACATATCCTTAGACTCAAATTTTGAAAGTCATGATACCTTTATAATATACATGCTGATTTAGCTTAGCAGCCAATACAATGAAATGTCTCTCTGTACTTAACTCATAAACAGTCAAAAAATTCAAAGATACTACAATAATATACATAATCCAGACTCTCTGTGAATTTTCCATTTTTATGTGGCTTATTTTTCTTTACTGCTTTTAATCTGTGACTATCTGTAGTCTGTCTCTTTAAACACTTTACCCTTTTTTCAAAAGCATTAACTTTATTTTATGAGTCTCTATACTCTTTTTCTTCTCTGTTCCAAGACTTTGTACATTTATCAAACACTATGACTCATTTGGATTTGTCTTTATTGCATATCTGTAATTCTTTACTGTCCAGGAGCACTTGTTAAAATGCTAAGTGCTTCTTAAAACTTAAGCTGTGCCATTATTAAGGAAAATATGGCATTCCTGTTTGCCTGCCCAGCCTAAAAATTAAGTTGTGCCATTATTATGATAGATATAGTGCTGCCACTTCCTCCGAATAGTCCAGCATGGCAGAACTGCTTGCACCTCTGAGCCACACACACCACCCTCGCTCCCTTCAGAAGTAGCCATTATTCACTGTTGGGGACACCAATCGTCCAAGGACCCAGTGGCCTTAGGCAATGCCAAGGCTGACTCAGTGGCTCGGGGGCTGGCCTCCAGCTCCTCAGACTCCACAGAACACATTTTGTTCTTAACTCCCTCCTATCAGCCCTGTTGCCAACCTAAAGAGAGGGAAGAGCTTATGAAAAGGGGGTACAAAAACAAAGGACGGATGGCTCTATTTAAATAACCATCTCATCCTTCCTCAAGACCAGGCATTGTCAATCATTTCAGACATCCACCCGACCTTACACATAGGCCCCAAAGCGTTGTTCCACTTCTTGGAGCCCCTTTTCGATGCCACCCATCTCCGAGATTCTATTTTACAGGTTCACTCCTCCTGCCAGACGTGTGCCCAGATCAACCCACAAGGGGCTCTCCACATACGTCAGTCTCTACCCCAGCTTTACAGACACCAACTGGGCAGAGATTGGCAGGTTGATTTCATTCATATGCTTACTCATATAAAGCTCCATTATCTCTTAACACTTGCGGACATTTTTACAGGATGGATAGAAGCGGTTTCAGCCTCCAGGGAAACAACAGATGTGGTGGCTCAGGTATTCCCGGACCACATTATTCCTCGGTTTGGTGTCCCGCAGACCATTCAGACAGACAATGGGCCAGCCTTCACTTCCAGGGTCATGGAGCTCGTGTCAGAAGCTCTCAACATCTCCTGGAAATTCCATACCCCCTACCTTGGGAAAGGTGGAGAGGGCCAGTGGACTCATCAAACAACAGCTAACCAAGCTCTCCATTGAACTCAGGTTATCTTGGCCCTCCCTTCTCCCCACTGCTCTTAACTCACCTCAGGGCCGCCCCATGTTCCCCTACAGGCCTGAGCCCTTTTGAGCTGCTTTATGGCAGGCCCTTTCTCCTTAGCCATCACCTCCCAGTCCAAACTCCTCCACTGGCGGGGTACCTACCCTACCTCTCCCTTTTAAGGTCACTTTTCCATCCACACGCTGGCAGTTGTCTCCCTATCCCCACACCACTGGACAATAATGCCCCTAAACCTGCCATGCTCTCCCCAGGGGACAGAGTACTCCTCAAACAGTTAACTCCTAGGTCTCTCGAACCTCGATGGACAGGACCTCACACGGTAATCCTCACCACCCTCTTGGCTGCCAAGCTCTTGGGACACCCATGCTGCTACCATCTCTCCAGGCTCAAGCAGGCACCTACTCAGGACACTTGGTCTTCCACCCTCCAGTTTTCCAGGATTCCACGATGAAGGGCCTACCTGCTCCTCATCCTGGCACACTCATCTTTGGTCATAACAACTTTTTTTTTTTTGCATAGACACCTGCCTTCTCACCTCCCCCAAGGAACAGATACCTGGTGTCTCTGAGATGACAGTACATGGGATGCCTTTCCAGCCACACCTCTCACTGAGCATGGACCCGCGGACACCCAGGTCTCCCCTCACCCACACCACCCCATGCCCACAGGAAGTAGCCAGACTTGAATCAACGCCCCTTTTTCCTAAGAGAGCCTAAATATTAGTCAAAGTATCACCTCAGCTTCTTGTTACCCCTTATACAAACAGTCTGGAATGTAAGTCCCAAGTCCTGATCTCTGGCCTCCATCTTTGGAGGCCCCATCACTGTGCCCACCAAGCCTTGGCCCCTCCCCAGAGGAGGATCAAGACAGCCCACCAAATATTTACCATTCCCCCAGTCTATTTAAACTGCTTCCCTGGAAAGTTCCCTCATGGTCTCTGCCCCCGCAACCGTGGTCTGCAATGCATTTGTGACTTCCCAGTTCCCTGTAGGGGCCACCCAAGAGCACAGGAATCCCATTAAACCTGGATATTTTTTAATTTGGCTTGTTGTAATTTGGCTTGATTGGGAATTTTGTGTCGGCAGAGAGCTCATATTAGGAAAATTCCTAACATAAATTAAAAAAAGAAATGCATAAAGGAATATTTTAATGCATTTTCAAAAGTACATAAAGTATTGTTGTTTTCATACACAATTTGTGCTGTATTAGTCTTCTTTTTATTTGTGTGTGTGTGTGTGTGTGTGTGTGAGAGAGAGAGAGAGAGAGAGAGAGAGAGAGAGAGAGAGAGAGCGAGAGAGAGAGAGAGAGGATATGTGCGCATGCCACAGAACATGTGGATTTCCAAGGACAACTTGTGCGATTCAGCACTGTCCTTCCACCACATGGCATCTCTATCAAGATCAAGCTGGGAGCATAGGCCCCAACCCTCACATCTATCCCAGCCCCCAGGCCTGGTATGGACTTCAAATCCCAGCTGGCCAGGTTTTGACCCCACCCCTAGGGAGTGGTCAGGACCAATCCCCAGGGTATTTAAGGGATCCCCAAAAGAAGAACATGTGGTCTCCCCTTCTTCCTCCCAGGGGTCGCATTCCTGTGGCTTCCTGGTTCCCCCTCGAGGCCACCTGAGAGTACAGATCTCCCATTAAACCTGGATATTTCTTAATCTGGCTTGTTTTGATTTGGCTTCATTGGGAATTTTTGCGTCAGCAGGGAGCTAATATTAAGAAATATTCCTAACATTTGGAGGTTTCCCCGAGCTAGGGAAGGCCCTTTCCATGAGGCAGGCCACGTGTTGAAAGGCCCCTAGTCTGCAATTTGAGCTCTCTACGCCACACTTAAAACTGGCTTCTGGGCTACAGCGGCTGCGTCTTGTTGAGTCCCTTTTCTTGTCTATGCTATAGGGTTTTGGGGGGACCCATTCTTACTTATTTTTGTCCTTTTCGGATTTCCACTGAAGTCATGAGCTCACTCTGAGAATTTGAGTCAGGTTGTGGTCAATCCTGCGGGATCGGGCTTGGCTGAGGCAGAGATCTGTGTGTACTGGAACGCTGGGCATTCAATCTCCTCGGCCCCTTTTGGACCTAGGAGCCACTTTGGAGGATGCGCTGAAATGGACTTAGGCCACGTGGTTGGGCATAGACTCTAAATGGACACTGCCAGTTCAAAGCCAGGTCTGTTTTTGCCCCTGTAAGCCTCTTACAAAAATCTTTTAAAATTGAGCCTGTCTGATACAAATAAACAGAGCTTACATATGACCATGGTTTTTGGCCTCTGCACTCTCGCCCCCCACCCAGCCAGTCTCTCACAGCACCGCACTGGCCCCCCCACTCCCTCAAGCCCATACTCCCAACCCCTCCTGTGGAGTAACATTCTTTCCCCTCCTTTTCCCAGTTCGGGGGTTCAAGGTCAACTTCCACCTTCCCCTCCACCTCCTACCTCACCACTCTACTCCTGGACCCCCTCTGCGCACTGGGCTAGTCCCTCCCCTGCTCCCTTTTCTCTTCGAAATCTCTCAGGTAAAAAAAAGCGGCTAGCTTCCTTTTCTACTAATCATTCTGCTTCCTCAGTCAGTACCAGATATTAGGAAAGAGTTTTTGTTTTGTTTTGGTTTGGTTTTTTTTTTTTTTTTAAAAAAAAAAAGGTTGAGGGTGGTCCCCAAACTCCTATATGGGAATTGATGAAAATGGCCTTTAAAGTTTTTAATGCCCGAAAAAAATCAGCTGAGTCTTCCCGACAGACAAAGCTACAACAATCTACAGGCCCAGTCCTTAGCAGCTGCCCTAAGGTCACAGGAAGGGGGACAAGGGAAGCCAATCACAGGGCTCTATCAAGTGTGGCCTAAATGGTCACATGGCACAATGTTGCACTACACCAGCTCCGAGGTTGTGCCCTATCTGCCAGCAATCTGGACACTGGAAATCACAATGCCCCTGTGTGGGCTTGTGCTCTATGCCAAGCCACGGAGGTCCAGCCTCATCATCATCTGCAAGTGAAACTGTGCCAGCCTTCAAACGTCTCAGCCTTGCAGAGGATTGACGCTGCCCATAACTCTCCAAGCCTAGGGTCATTCTACAAGTGGCGGTAAGTCCATTACTTTTATTTTAACTCGGGCCTTAAGTTTCCCTCACGAATTTCAGCTATGGGGGTAGACGGGACCAGTTCCTCCCCACTTAAAACTCTGCCACTGCCCCACATTCTTGTAGGACAATTTTTCTCCCATTCTTTTGTAGTGATACCGGCTTGCCCAGCACACTTACTGGGTTGACAAATCCTTTGTTCCGCTTCTTGGAGTCCCTTTTAACCCCACCCATCTCCAAGATTCTATTTTACAGGTTCACTCCTCCTGCCAGACGTGTCCCAGGCCAACCCGCAAGGAGCTCTCCACATACACCAGCTTCATGGACACCAACCGGGAAAAGATTGGAAGGTTAATTTCACCCATATGCCTACTCAAAAAACAAAACAAAAAAAATACAAAAAACCTTCATTATCTCTTAACATTTGTGGACGCTTTTACAGGATGAATAGGAGTGTTTCCAATCTCCAGGGAAACAGCAGATGCGGTGGGTCAGGGTCATGGAGCTCATGTCAGAAGCTCTCAACATCTCCTGGACATTGGGACTCATCAAACAACAACCAACCACGCAGTCCACTGAACTCAGGTTATCTTGGCCCTCACCTCAGGGCCACCCCATGTTCCCCTATGGGCCTGAGCCCTTTTGAGTTGCTTTATGGCAGGCCCTTTCTCCTTAGCCATCACCTCCCAGTCCAAACTCCTCCACTGGCAGGGTACCTACCCGACCTCTCCCATTTAAGGTCACTTCTCCATTCACATGCTGAGAGTTGTCTCCCTGCCACCACACCAGTGGACCCTAATGCCCCTAAACCTGCCATGCTCTCCCCTGGGGGCAGAGTACTCCTCAAACAGTTAACTCCTAGGTCTCTCGAACCTCGATGGACAGGACCTCACACGGTTATCCTCACCACCCTCTTGGCTGCCAAGTTCTTGGGACACCCATGCTGCTACCATCTCTCCAGGCTCAAGCCAGCATCTACTCAAGACACTTGGTCTGTCCACAGACAGGACCTTCCACCCTCCGGTTTTCCAGGATGCCACAATGAACGGCCTACCTGCTCCTCATACTGGCACACTCATCTTTAGCAATAACATTTTTTTTTGCCTAGACACCTGCCTTCTCATCTCCCCCAAGGAACAGATGCCTGCCTTCTGTGGGATGACAGTTCATAGGATGCCTTTCCAGCCACACCTCCCGCTAAATGAGGACACCTAGCTCTCCCGTTCCCCACACCACCCCATGCCCACAGGAAGTAGCCAGATTTGCTTATGCCCTTTGTTCCCAAAGAGAGCCTAGGTATTTGTCATAATTACCATTCCAATACTGTCACCCCTATATCCAAGAGTCTGGAATGTGAAGTTGGGAGCGTAGGTCCCTGCCCCTCGCATCTATCCCAGCCCCCAGGCCTGGTCTGGACTTCAAATCCCAGCAAGTCAGATCCTAACCCCTCCCTGGGGATGGGGTCAGGACCACTCCCCAGGGTATTTAAGGGATCCACCTAAAGAGGAACAAGAAAAGGAGGTCTCCCTTTCTTCCTCCTGGGGTTGCATTTCCGCAGCTTCCTGGTTCCCCCTCAGGGCCACCCAAGAGTACAGATCTCCCATTAAACCTGGATATTTCTTAATTTGGCTTGTTTTGATTTGGCTTGATTGGGAATTTTTGCATTGTCAGGAAACTAATTTTAAGAAATATTCCTAACAATCTGGTGCTCACGCTCAGGTTGTAACACTTGGTGGCAAGTGTCATTTTCATGGAGTCATCTCACAGGCCCAGGCCTTTTTATTATTCACCAGCTGCTGGGACCCTGCCTGTATTCTTTATAACCACGGGGAAACCTGCTTGAAAGACAGAAACCATCACAACAGGCTGAGGCTAACAGGTTCCAGGCTGGGCTAGGGTTTGAGCTCCAGAGGGCAGGGGTGTGATTACGGAAGGTACTGGGGCAGTGAGCTGCTGGATTGCAGTGACCTTTGAGCAGAGTGGGATAGGTCACTGTGGGGCCAAGAAAGAGGGTGGAGAGCAGGAGGACTTGAAGAAGAGTGGGGGACGTGCACTCAGCGGCAGGGAACAACGTGTGCAGAACAGGGTCAGTTTTAGGCCAGGACTAGGAGCTCACACCAGCCATCCTTTCCTCAACCACACTCTCTGCCACAAGGCAGGGGGTCTCTCCTCACCAAAGGAAAAATCAGCAATGTCAGGCTCTGCGATGGTACTCGGGTACAGAAAGAATTGTCTCACAGGCCGGGCGGTGGTGGCGCACGCCTTTAATCCCAGCACTAGGGAGGCAGAGGCAGGCGGATCTCTGTGAGTTCGAGACCAGCCTGGTCTACAAGAGCTAGTTCCAGGACAGGCTCCAAAACCACAGAGAAACCCTGTCTCGAAAAAAAAAAAAAAAAAAAAAAAAAAGAATTCTACATAAAATCTCAAAACAGAGAGAAAAGAATGTAAGCGTGAGGCTGTGAAGCAGAGCAGAGGAACTCCTTCCTAACAGAAAAGGCTAAAGTTCATGGGTCTGAGACACTGCGCTGCAGGGAAAAGCCCCGAGTGCTTGTCCAGAGGAACCAGGTTCCTTTCTCAGCACCCACGTGGTAGCATACAGGGGCTGGAAGTCCACCTTCATCCAGGGTGTCAGGTGCCATCCTCTCCCCTTTGTGGGCACTGCAAGCACATTGTGCACAGACATACATGCAAGCACATTGTGCACAGACATACATGCAAGCACATTGTGCACAGACATACATGCAAGCACATTGTGCACAGACATACATGCAAGCAAAACGCACATCGACCTTCTAAACAGATACCTTTCCTTTTCTCCACATTTATGTAATCATGTTTACCTCCACCTGAGTGATTCCTCTGTACCGTGACCCTCTGCAAGACACCTGCAGAAGGAAAGAAAAATTTGGAGAAGAGGACGCGTGTAGACTAGAACAATTCTCTGTCACCACCATTCCGGAGAAGAGAGGACAGTGCAGAGCACTGCTGGGGAAGAGCATAGGAGGCAGCTACTATTACCCCAAGGACTGACAGGCAGCCTGCTCACCTCACGAGACAGGTAGAGCTCAGGAAACATGCCAGGTTCTGTAAAATGCTTCCGGACATTCGTCAGATTGTCTCAGGAGTAGCTAACTAAAGCTGTTTCACACAAACAACCTCCACACCTCTTCAACAAGGATGAGATCAGGCACCTTTAATTAGCCCACAAACTGAATTCCCTTTTGATTTTCTAATGGTACTGGGGATTAACCCAGACCCTCAGAACTATAGTGTGGTGTATCTACAAGCCTCCTTTTAACCAGTTTACAAACCTTGCATATCATAGTCCCCATTTCAATTTAAAATCTCCCTTTCAGTTGAATAATACCTCTGTCCTGTGGAAATTTCAAATTACAAGATACCAGAGCTACAGTTCCTGAGAAAAAGTATGACATAACCTAAAAAGACTCCTGCACAGCCATGTGGACTATGGCATGGGAGAATGGAAACCGTTTACCTGCTCGAATGAAGATAGGTTCAAACCTATCAGACTGCTCCTTGGTGTATGCTCAGGAACATCACCAAGCATGTCAGAAAGAAGCACCGTGTTTTGGGTTGGTTGGTTTGGCTCTTTTGTTTTTTCCAGACAGGGTTTCTGATCTGTTTTCTGTGTAAACGCTCTGGCTGTCCTGGAAACTGTTTGTGTGCCATGCTGGCCTGAACTCACAGAGATCTGTCTCCTTCTGCTTCCCGAGGACTGAGAGAAAAAGGATATACCTTCATTGCCCAGCTTGCAGTGTGTTTATATACTGAAAATTGACTTAATGATTATCTTTACTGGGATACTTAATATTGGGATATATTCCTAGTAATATGAGCGGTAGTAGACACATTTTAACATGACACATAAAAGGAATTAGCAAAGAAATATAAACAGTACTTTCCCCTGCCCACTAGAGCAATGGGCCTTGTATTACCCCAGACGTCATCAGTAAGACCTGGACCCAAATGAGCAAGCACACGTAGGAACGCAGTTCTTCACTGCCTGTGGAAGGAGATAGCATACATGACCAGGGTTTCACTGAAGCACCAGTCCAATTCTGTTGGATCCCTGAATGACGGGTTAAAGAATTTCAAGATCTTTTTTTGGTTTCTTCTTTTAGAAATTAGCTATTTTTCTCTGTGGTTCCTACGGAAACATTTCATCAAAAAGGCACCTTTATAATATTTTACCCTACTATGAGGAAAACTAGATTAGGCTCAGCTGCGGAAGAACGTAAATGTTCACCATGGGGGACTGCACACTGGGCTGTCAGGAAGGGTCCCACTGCCTGGCTACCCCCAGAATCGAACCTCTGCAGTATTTGGGAAGAATCAGCAGCAGGACTTGCACACCTCTTGAACAAGAAAGGGATCACGTGTGCACACATCTGCAGGGCTGGGAGGGTGGGGGTGGGGACCTTTAGATGCTATACCAAGGAAGACTCGCTTTCTTTTGAAACAGCATCTGACGTTTATTGAAAGCAAGGAAGAAGCTTTTGTACAAGTAGAACAGAGGAGCTGGAAAGAGCACAGGGGTTATTGTGTTGAACAAAGGCACACACTCCAGAGAGACAGCTGCGAATTCAGAAAGAAAACTGGATTGATTCTCGGGAAAACGAACTGGTCCATGTGACATAAGGAGAGACAAGAGGTCTCTGGGAGCAGGGGGAGAATGGGTCCCGCTCAAGGTGAATCAATGTCCAGGGCTGTGGGAAGCTCAGGTACCTCCCAGTGAGATGAGTCCAGATCAGTTAAGGGCAGCGGTCCTTCCACAGATGGTGGGGGCAGGGACGTGAACGGGCAGCGGCAGGGCAGGCCTCGTGGGCGGATGGGTGCAGGCTGTCCACCAGGCAGGAGGCAGTGGACAGCGTCCGGCGGCGGGTGATCTGTCCATTATGTGACAGGAGTCCATCTTGCAGCTGGAGCCCTGGACAGTGTCCAAACGTGCCTGGGAGGGGCTGGGCTGTCAGCCCTGGGAGGCATCATGCTCTCCAGAGCCAGGCCCGACAGGGGCAGCAGCAGGAGCCTAGAGAGCTATTCTTGGAACAAAGGCAGGGAGGACACAGGAGGGGACAGGGGCGCGCATGCGAGATCTCGGGACGCGGGCAGGAGGGGACGCAATGGGAGGCCGCCCCCGGCCAGGCGATCCTGGCTGCAGCGAGGCGGGGGGCAGCAGCCCACCCTCCCGGAGCACCCATTACTGATCCTCCGAGCTGGAGTCATCGAAGTCATCGTCCTCCTCCCATCCAAACACCCGCTTCATCTCGGCCACGAAGCCATTGTAATCGCTGAGCAGGGGGCTGTCCTGCTCGATGTAAGGGATCACCCATTTCAGGGCCGGGCCCTTGAGGCGGGTGATGAGGAACGTCACCTTGAGCTCGTCGGTGTCGAAGACCTTGTCGTCCACGAACATGTAGGAGCCCGTCTGCACGATGAAATCCGGGAGGCGTTCGGTGTCGCCATCAAAGAGCTCGGGAAACGGGATGGGGTTAGGCTGACGCTTGCGACGGCGGTTGGCCCAGGATTTGGAGCGCTTTGGCAACAGCAGCTTGCGGCGGTCCATGGCGTTGAGTTCGCTCCGCTTTGCTCGTCGCGGGGTGGCTGGACCCTATGTAGAGTCGCTGGGCTCTCGGCGGGGTCTGCTGGGCTTTGCAGGGGCTGCTGAGCTCACAGGTTGTCAGTGCCAAGGCGTCACCGGAAGTGCGTGCGTGCGGAGGCGGGCTCTGGCGGAGGGTGGATGTGGGCGGGGTCTCTCCTGAGAGGCTGGAGCCGGAAAAAAAAAAAACCTTGGTGGTCACCAGTACGCAGGCGTGTTTCTAGGCAGCCTCAGGCGACTGCTTGTGGAGTTGCTCTTAAGCTTGGGAACAGTAGGGGCCTATAAGTTAGAGTCAGACAGTCTGAGAAGGTACTGGATTCCTGGCATCTTTTGGTGATGGTGCAGTTCCATATCACTGGAGAGTAGGAGAGCAATTAAGGATTTTCCTGCACATATTCACAGCCCTTTCCTAGCCAGATGCTGTGTTTTCCTTCCCAGACCCTAGGATGTGGACAACCCTTGAGAGCTAGCTGTTCAGTGCACACATTTCCCTGTTTCTGGTAGAAAATAAAGCAATAAACAAAATAAGGTTAGAAGGCCTAGGAGGGAGGAAAAGGCCATCATCCCTCAGTCCTTACCTACCTCTTACAGGTCCTCATGGCTGGCATATCCAGCCCCATAGCCTAACCTTCAGACCAGGGACTGAGCTGGCTGCCCTTCCCTGGGGTGCTCTTCCCCATATAACACAGCCATTTGGGCCATGTCAGACCTTTTTTTTTTTTTTTTAACCCATTTGGCCTCTTGGTCTTCCGGCTCTGCACTCCTCTCTGTCCTCACAGGGCTTGGCTCTGTGCTGGTCCTGTCCACTCGGGATGCCCACAGATGCCTCTGCTGTGCTCTGGATCTTCTCGACAATAAACCTTTTCTTCCACCAAAACCTAGGAGCAGTCATGTCCTCCTTTTCTTTTTTTTTCCCCCAATCTGTTGCTGAAACCACGTGATTGGCCTAAAAGAGTTCCCCTCAAAGAAACCCAGCCTCTTTGAGCCAAGCTGCTGATCTGACTCTCCTAAGGTACATAGGGATCATTTGTTTGTGCTGGCTCCTGCCAGCCACTAAATTTGATCCCAAATCCTAGAGTCGGCCTCGTCAGCTACTCCTCCCTCCATGTGTTCTATCAATTCCTCTCCTTGTCTATGCAGTGAGTGCTTGTCAGGTGCTTGGAGCCTTCAAACCCTTCTATGGGGCCTGCAACAGCGTCCCGTGGGGCCTGCTACACAGTTCCGTGGGCCTGCTACAGGGTCCTGTGGGGTTTGCTATACAGCCTGGGTATCTTTGCTATGCCCTCCACAGGGGCCTGCTACAGCGTCCTGTGGGGCCTGCTACAGCGTCCCGTGGGACCTCCTATAGCCTCCTGTGGGGCCTGTTACAGGGTCCTGTGAGGCCTGCTACACAGCCTGGGTATCTCTGCTATACCCTCCACAGGGGCCTGCTACAGAGTCCCGTGGTGCCTGCTAGAGCGTCCTGTGAGGCCTGCTGCACAGCTTGGGTATCTCTGCTATACCCTCCACAGGGACTGTTACAGCATCTTGTGTAGCCTGGTACAGTTACCTGTGGGGCCTGCTATATAGCCTGGGTATCTCTGCTAGGCCCTCCATCGGGTCCTGCTACAGAGTCCTATGTGGCCTGTTACAGGGTCTTGTGGGGTCTGCTATACAGCCTGGGTATCTTTGCTATGCCTTCCACAGGGGCCTGCAACAGCGTTCTGTGGGGAGTGCTACAGCGTTCTGTGGGGCCTGCTACAGCCTCCCGTGGGGCCTGCTACACAGCCTGGGTGTCTCCGGTATGCCCTCCACAGGGGCCTGCTACATTCTGTGGGGCCTGCTACAGCGTCCTGTGGCTTCTGCTACACAGCTTGGGTATCTCTGCTATGCCCTCCACAGGTGCCTGCTACAGGGTCCTGTGGAGCCTGCTACAGCGTCCTGTGGGGCCTCCTACAGCGTCCTGTGGGGCCTGCTATACAGCCTGGGTTTATCTGCTATACCCTCCATAGGGTCCTGCTGCAGGGTCCTGTGGGGCCTGCTACACAGCCTGGGTATCTATGCTATGCCCTCCACAGGGGCCTGCTACAGCGTCCTGTAGAGCCTGCTACAGGGTCTTGTGGGGCCTGCTAAAAAGCCTTGGTTTCTCTGTATTGCCCTCCACAGGGGACTACTACAGCGTCCTGTGGGGCCTGCTACAGTGTACCGTAGTGCCTGTTACAGTGTCCTGTGGGGCCTGCTATACAGCCTGGGTATCTCTGCTAGGCCCTCCATAGGGGCCTGCTACAGAGTCCTGTGGGACCTGCTACAGCCTGGGTATCTCTGCTAGGCCCTCCACAGAAACATCTGTCTGTGCTACTAAAGACAGTATTTAAAGCCTTGCCCTTTCCAACTAGCTTCAGCAGACCTTTGCTCTCCTCCACTGGATAAGTGTCTCCAGCACGGAGCTGCCTGCATTGATTACTCCAAAATCCTCTGCTCCCCAGTGTGTCAGGAAGCCTCCTCACTTCCTATCATGTCCCATTCACATCAAAAAGGATGCCTTTTCTCTGGAATTCGGGACAGTTTTCTCTTCTTCTTCTTCTTCTTCTTCTTCTTCTTCTTCTTCTTCTTCTTCTTCTTCTTCTTCTTCTTCTTCTTCTCCTTCTCCTTCTCCTTCTCCTCCTCCTCCTCCTCCTCCTCCTCCTCCTCCTCCTCCTCCTCCTCTTCTTCTTCTTCCTCTTCTTCCTCTTCTCCTTCCCCTTCCTCCTCCTCTTCTTCCTCCTCCTCCTCCTCTTTCTCCTCCTCCTTCTTTCTCTCCTTCTTTTTCTTCCTCCTCTTCCTCTTTCTCTTCCTCCTCCTCCTTCTTCTTTTTCTTCCGAGACTGGGTTTCTCTGTAGCTTTGGAACCTGTCCTGTAACAAGCTCTTTGTATATCATACTAGCCTCGAACTCACAGAGATCTGCCTTCCTCTGCCTCACAAGTGCTGGGATTAAAGTTGTGTGCCTCCACATCCAGACTAGGACATTTTTCTTTGACAAGTCTCTCCAGTCTGAAATCTTGTCACAAGGACACTAACCACCTCAGCTCAGCTCCTTTTCTGCCTTCTCTCTCCTGCTCTCTGGTAGCAAACCTGTCACCCCCTGTGATCCTTCCTTGCTTGCTGCCTCTTCTCTGCCCGGATCCCTCTCCTCAGCTCCTTCCTGCAGTGACACAATTCCTCTAAGCCAGGCTGGACCACGTATGCTGTCTCTCAGCTCCCTCTTGGCCCTCATAGGAAACCCCTCCCTCAGGAGTTTCCCCAGGGCCATAAATTCATCGAGGCCTTGCTGTCTTCCTGTAAGCAGGTCTGCCTCAGTACAGATCAAAGGTCAATGACGGGCATGTCCAATTTTCAAATTCTCTCGGATGTAACAACCTGTGCCACCCCACAAGCAATCCCCAAGTCTTTCATTTGAAACCTTACTCTGCCCTCTCCTTCCAAAGGTCTCTTATCTCTAAGGTCTCTCCACTTTCCACTCTTGAAAGTCTTTTATGGCTATGATTTCTCTGGGCCCTGCTCTCAAAAGATTAGTCTATGAAGACTATGCTATAACTCTGTCTCCGGATTGGTATACTGGCTGAATATGGTTTAAAAAATTATAAATCTGCAACAAAGACATCAACTTCAAACTTGTAATAACAGGTGAAATCTGAATTCGCTATACTGTGACTCAACTCTTAATTTGAAAATAGAACTACTAACTGTATATGTATCCTGAAATCAACTATTGTTTAGGGAAGCAGATGTTTCTTTTGTACTCTCTTTTCCCAAATATCTAATGCTGAGCAAAGTTAACAAAGTCAAAGTGGCTGCATGTCTATCTTTAAGTCAGTTTCTATCAACTGACGAAACCAGGGAGCTTGTAAACCCCATGTATCGAATGTATATCATTTACCAAATATATTCTGTTTTTCATTTTTAAAACGTATTTTTTATTTTACATACCAATCCCAGTTCCCTCTCCCTCTCCTCTTCTCGCTTCCCTTCCCTTCCCTCCAAACCACTCCATGTTAATTTTTACCTAAAACTTTAATAGCCTGGTGTAGAACAGAGTTTACCAAGGCACAAGTAGTTAGACATACATCTCTAAGTTGATTTATTAATATGAGCACACCTTTATAACCTTAGCAGTTTATACACTTGGATTATATTTAGTGGTAACAATCTATCGTCATAAAGATATTTTGGAGACCTATTGTCTTCTCCTTAATCTACAAAGGAGATAGGAAGATAAGCAGAAGGCCCTGTAGGCTAAGAAGTTTTATTACTGCTGCCTTAGTTTTTCTCTACCACTGGTCAACTTAACTAAGATGGTAGTGAAGTTACATGGAACATATTTTTAACCTTAGTAAATGCGGCTGCCAGTCTTGTGGCTGCTCCCATAAGTTAAGATGTAGGCTTCTCAAATGTGTGCTATTATTTTTAAAAAGAATCTATTTTCCTAAAGAAGACTTGGACTCAATTTACATACAGGGTAAGTAAATCAATTTTTCTAAATAAGTGTTGAATCACATATAACAAATTAAGATTTGGAATCCTGTGACTGCATCTCCAGGACTTCTGACCCCTTTCTCTGGTCTCTGCGGGCAAGCCCAATAAAATGCATGTAAATATTTTTGCAAGAAAAACTGAAAGCACTGGGGAAAGAGTAGCAAATTCGGAGTCACAGAAGTGAGAGGATCCTGTGTTGCCAGATGCAGAACACAGATAAAGCCACCAGATGGCAGTAGAGGCAAGGGAAGATGGTCTCCTAGAACTTTCACAGGCAGCAAGGTGGTAGAAACACCTGGGTTTGAGCCCTGAGAGCTCAGAGTACATCTGCCCATTTTCTCAGTCACTGTTCATAGTGGTTTCTTCCCAGAGCCACGAAAACCCAGAGAATGGTTATTTACAAGTGTGTATCATCTCATAGACCCCGGAAGTGAAGCCCATGCAGCACCGAGATCACTCAGCTCATTACAAAACAGAGAAGTTCATGCTGCCCCGGATTTCCTCCCCAAAGCTTGTCCATCCCACACTGCAGGTTGGTCTAAAGGTTGGTACCTGGTCGACAAACGGGCATGGCTTTCTCCAAGCATTCCTGGTTCATCTGGACACCCCCTGGTAAATGAACACCTGAGACTTAAAGTCCGTCACTATGTTGTCTAATCACTCTTTGGTTTGGGTTTGTTTAGAACTCAAAAGGACACAAGCACCTCTTTAGTTCATTTTTGGTTAATGACCAGCACCTCAGAGTGGGGAGAACAAGGAGTCTGTGGGTTTAAGCCTAATCGGGGGCTGTGAGGTGGCTTCTGGTGTATGCACGAATGTGTCCTCATCCTATGGTGAAGACAGGGAGACCCAGGAAGAGTGCTCAGGGAGTTCCAAACCATGTTCCCACAGCTTGTGGGAGGGAGTCCCCAGCCGGCCTTGGTGTTCTCAGGCTGTTGCTGGGCTCTGGGCACTGCCTAGTGCCAGAATTCAAGGCAGCAGGACAAAGTCTGGGAACTGCAAAGACATGGCTACAGTGAGGGTTGGGGGTTCCTTCTTAGTGGGACTGTTTTCACAATGATGAGAAGGGCCTTGGAGCGTGCTTGGGAAGAGCTGGAAATTTTGCATGGTGCACACCTCAGCGCTGGCATGGATAGCCTTCTAGCCCTGACCTGTAGTGCATCCACCGGGGTCCTTGTGCTGTGTGTCCTGACATCTCTTCTTACCGTGTGGGACTTGAGAAGGCCTGGCCAGTGGTCTTTGTACACAGTTCTGCTCTTGTGGCCTGTCTGGTTCTTCTAATGACACTCTCCCCGGAGGCAGGCATTCTTCCTATCACACTCACCACTTCCTGAGGGGACTCCTGAGGCCCCAGGCCTGCACACCAGCCCTTCTCACAGCCCTCAGTAACCTCTCTGAATGTGTGTGCCCCCCTAATGGCTCCCTTAAGTGGGCCCCTGAGGGATCCGCGTGCGGGTCCTGCCTTGGGGTCACCCGTGGAGTGTCACCAGAAGAGGATGTAAGCCCCAGTTCAGGGTGTCCTGGGGCATGGAGCATTCCTGAGAATGACTGGTATTGAGGTGAAATGACAGGGATTGCATCATATAGGGAGGGGGGAAGGTCCAGTCAGTGGCCTACTACTGATTTCTGTGTGGCTTGAGCTTAGGAGGAGAATGGCGCCCTTGGTAGATACAGACAGCTCCTTCTGGCCAGGGAGAGTGAGTGTGCTCGTGGTCACCTTCCCTGATCCTTCTGGGAACAGTGTGGTGGCACTTCTTGGGTCAGTTCCATGTCAGGGCCCTAGGGACTTCTGTGTAGAATTTGGAGAGGCCCTGAGATCCAAGTAGGCTCCTGGGGACAGAGGTCAAGGAGGTGGCCAGCCTGCCTCTTCTCTGGCCCGAATGAGAGCCTGGTGTGTGTGCCACTATCAGCATGACAGGGGTATGTGAGGCGGTCCGGTGATGAAGCAGAGGGACCCATAAACACGCCACGCCCAGACCTAGGAGAAAGCACGACTCTCCTAATCTCACCTCACCGGAGAGGTCCAACGCGATTCCTGTAAAATGGTCCATGGCAGAGTGCAGACTTTCCGTCAACACTAGCTGTTCACATGGTGGGCGAGACTGTCCTTCACGAAAGCCTTCCTTTGTCTACCCTTCAAGGTGACCGGAGCCTGAGGACAGTGACTCAGCTCTGCCTTCAACCTTACACAGGAATGACAGATCAGACACCACAGATTCCAGGGTAGATACTCCCTGAGTGAAAAACATGTCTCTGCAAAAGTAAACAAGTGACCCAAAGTGAGGTTGACAGGGGAAAATGAAGGCAGGGACAAAAGACATTCCGGTTCGTGCTTAACAGTGCGGCAGAGTCTTCCTGATGTGTGTACTCACGGCCCCTGTGCTTTGGCCCACTTGGCCCCAGCGACTGCTCTCATGTGACTTGAACCTGCCCGATGGTTTATCTCCCCTTCCTCCATTTGTGGGTTCTGCCACCACACAGAGGGTTTTTACACCCTTTCCACTTGACTGTTGTTCAGGAGCATGTCTGCTGGCCAAGGGGAAAGAGACAACGTTGTCTGGGATAAAAGTTGGGAGTGATTTTAACATTTCCCAACATGACCACAAAATGATATCGTGGAACTCACTAGGCAGCCGGAAAATCCAGAGCCGTGTCCTCAGCAGATGTGGGAGAAGAAGAGTCAAAAGTGACAGTGTTCAGATAGTGTCTGTGCTAGGCATTCAGGTGTGAAGGGTAGAGAGACTCTCGAGTTTTAATGGTCAATCACACCCAGTGAAAGATGCTCTCAGGGTCTTTATTAGACTGTGGACCTCCACTTTTCAGCCTGGACCCGTAACCTAAGTCAGGCCACACCGCCCCACAGCTCTGTCTGTCACCGAGTTAGCAAGCAATATATCCCATGATACCACTAAAGGTCACAAGGATGCCAGGGTCTGGGGTTGCCATCAGTGGCCATGTAGGTGTCCAACAGACATTCTGCCACGGCAGCCATGCTGATCTTGGTGGCCCGTACTGCCACTTGGGGCCATGGTGTCATCCAAACCCAAGCTACTGCCTAGGGCCATGTCTGGATCCATGGCTATACAGCAGCTGGGGGCTGAGTCGCCGCCTGTGACCTCTGTTGCAACTGTGTGGTTGCTTGGGGTCTGATTACCTTATTCGTACCCATGGGCCATGCTGCATCCCGTGCCATACAGATCTAAGTGGCGTGGACTTCTATCCAGTGTCATGGTGTCATGTGGACCTGGGCTGCTGCTGAGGGCCCTGTCTGGGTCTATGCCCCTCTAGCAGTCAGGATTTATGTTGATGTCCGAGGCTCCTGTTGCCATAGAGCGCATGCGGATCCTGGGTCTGAGCCACCAACTGGGGTCGTGTTAGTGTCTGAGGAATGTACTGTTGCCTGGGCCCTGTCTATCTGAGTGACCTGTGCAGCCATCTGTAGTCATGGTGGCATCCAGACCTGAGCTGCCACTGAGGAACATGTCTGGTTCCAGGATCCTATTGCAGCCAGGGATATCAGAGCTTCCTGTTACTGTCTATGACCATGTGGATGCCCAAGATCTGGGACCTAGTTAGTGTCCAAGGGCCACGCTGACACTGAGGTCTCCTGAGATCTCATAACCTGGGGGCCATGGTGACATCCAGCCCCAGATGTTGGCAAGGACCATGTCTGGGTGTCTAAGGTCATGGTCTTGCCATAGCCAGGGTCTGCGTTGTCACCAAAGGCTACATGGAAGTCCAGGATCAGTGCAATGTGGCCTTGTTGGTGTTGGGGGTGGGGGCATGCAGCCACCAGAGCCATCCTGATCTGAGTAGCCTCTGCTTCCACCTGGGGCCATGGTGACATCCAGCCCCAGATGTTGGCAAGGACCATGTCTGGGTGTCTAGGTCTGTGGTCTTGCCATACCCAGGGTCTGTGTTGTCACCAATAGCTACATGGAAATCCAGGATCAGGTCCAATGACCTTGTAGGTGTTGGGGTTGGGGGCATGCAGCCACCAGAGCCATCTTGATCTGAGTACCTGTGCTGCCACCTGGAGCCATGATGACATCCAGGACCCAACTGCTGCCCAGGACCATGTCTGGGTCCATGATCCTCCTGCAACTGGGGTCTGTGTTGATGTCTGCAACCCGTGTGGCCTCAGGGGCCATGGGAACCTTGCTTCATGGAATCAGAGGGCCATGCTGAGCCAGCTCTGCCCATTTCTGGCCCTGGGATCGCTGTCCCTACTCCTCCCTGGCTGTTGCGGTAAGAGGACTGGCCACAGCCCTCATGGAAAAGCTGCACCCCCACTCAGGAGAGATGGCCCCACCCGTCACCACCTGTGAGCTGACCTTGATGGCATGAGCATAGGGGAGCTGGCTCCACCCCTTGCCTGAGGGGGGTGGCCTGATGACCTGGGCTGACCAGCTGAACTACCACCCAGGCCCACAGCTGGTCCTTGGGTCGGCCCACCCTACAGCTGCCCCCATCTAGGACAAGCTGCAGCTTGTGAAGGGACTGGTCCTGTGGAATGATAATAGCAGTATCTCCATGACTCGGGGCAGTCAAGAGATCCCAGGGGGGTTTCAGCAATCATCAGCGATGATGGTGTTCCAGAAGCCAGAGCCCTTGAAGCAGACCAGTGACTGGTTGCAATGAGCATTTGCAAGTAAATGTGAGGGGCTGCTGCAGGGGGAAGGGGCGATGTGGAGGGACTAGGAGATGAGCACAACTGGGGGGCGTCATGTTAAATTACCAAAGATTCAGTAAAGAAATTGTGTTAAATTAAAAGAACAAAAAGCAGCACGTCATGAGACTTGAGAGCTGTCAACACACGGCACCTGACTTCCCCATATTCCTGTCGCATAGCAACGCTGAACTAAATCACATGATTCAGTACTTTCTTGCCACTGTTAAATGCTTATAAGGTCAGACCTTAGTTTTTTCTAGCAACTAGTCTGAGCTTCCTCCCAGAGACTGCTAGTGGATTCAGTCTGGAGATGGAGCCTGATAAATGAGGGCTCCTCTGGCTGCCCCCTCCCCTGCCATCTCTCTTGCTATCCCCAGTTCCTTCTAACTTTCAGTCTTTTTCTCTGATTTCTGACAATACCCCACAGTATTCCACAATATAGTCTTGGCTAGCCTGGAATTCAGTATGTAGACCACACTGGTGTCAGACTTATAGAGATCTTCCTGTTCTGTCTTTCCGAATGCCAGAGCAAAAGGCATTTGCCGCTGTGTCCAGCTTGTTCTTGCTCTTTTTTCTAATTTAGTGTCGCCTCTCATATCTTACATCTTGCCTGCACTTTCCCCTCTCTCCCCTCCTCCCACTTCCCCCATCCCCTCTGTCCAGATCCACTTCTCCTCCTGTTTCCCTTCAGAAAATGACAGGGATTTCAGGGATGTCAGCCAAAGGTGGCATATCAAGTTACAACAAGCCAAGGCACATTCCCCTCATATTAAGGCTGGGTGAGGCAACCCAGTAGGAGGGAAAGGGTCCCAGAAGCAGCCCAAAGAGTCAGAAACAGCCCCAGTTCCCACTGTTAGGGGTCCTACAATAACAGCAAGCGACACAACCATAACATAGGCAGAGTGCCTACATCAGCCCCATGCTGGCTCCCTGGTTGTCGGTTCAGTCTCTGTGAGCCCCTATGAGCAGAGATTCGTTGATTTGGGGGCCTTTTCTTTGGTTGTCCTTGAGGCCTCTGACTCCTACAGTCCTTCCTCTTCCATAAGATTTCTGACTTGGCCCAGGACTTGGCTGTGTATCTCTGTATCTGCTCCCATCAGTTGCTGAATGAAGCCTCTCTGATGATGATTATGCCAGGCTTCAGTCTGAGTACAGCAGCCATTTCATTGACCTCTCTCTCTCTCTCTCTCTCTCTCTCTCTCTCTCTCTCTCTGCATTTCTTTTGCCGGTCATGTTTGTTTCTATCCTGTGTCTCTGGGCTAACCCGTCTCTGGTTCCTGCCCCTCCAGGGAGTGGGATGGGTGGACTACCTCATACCTCATGTGGCATGGGTCTCAAGTTGGACCAGTCAAAGGTTGGCCACTCCCAGAAGTTCTGTGTCCCTCTAGCAGTCAGGATCTGTGTTGATTTCTGAGGCTCCTGTCGCCACAGCCCATGCAGATTCCTGGGTTCTGAACCACCATCTGGAGTTGTGTTGGTGTCTGAGGGATGTGCTGGGGCCTGGTCGGTCTGGTGCCCTGTGTAGCTAGGTTGGTGTCCTAATCGCTCCACTGGAAGCCTTGCCTGGCCCCAGGAGAAGGCCAGTTCAGGTTCCATATCCCCATTCCAAGGACTCTTCCCCAGTATCGCCCTAGGAGATTCCTGGGGTTTCCATTGCAGTAGATGTCAATCGCACCCCTAAAATGCTCCCCAGTTCCAGTTGTCTCTCCCGGTACTCTCTCCCTCCATCCTCCCACCTGATCCATCCTGGTCCCATGCCTGCATGCCCCGGACAACCAGGAAATTTATTCTATTCCCCTTCCCAGGGAGTCTCATACATTTCCCCCTTGAGCTTTTCTTCTCATTCAGCCTCTCTGGGTCTGTGGTTTGTAGCATGCTTACCCTTCACTTTATAGGTAATAGCAAATGGTCGAGAAACACTTAAAGAAATGTCTAATGACCTTAGGCATCGAAGAAATGCAAATCCAAATGACCTTCAGATTCCAATTTATACCTATCAGGATAGCTAAGGTAGAAAACCCAAGTGACAGCTCAGGCTGAAGAGGATGGGGACCAAGAGGAACAAGCCTCCATCTGTGGTCTGAGTGCCAATTTGTACAACCACTTTGCAAGGCAATGTGGCAGTTTCTCAGAAAACTGAGAAGATTCACTCTACCACAAGACCCAGCTATACCACTCTTGAGAATATACCCAAAGGATAATCAATCTTACCACAAGGACACTTGCTGAACTGTGTGCATAGCAGCATTATTCTTATTAGCCAGAACCTGGAACAACCTAGATGCCCCTCAACTAAAGAGCAGATAAAGAAAATGTGGTACATTTACACAATAGGGTACTACTCAGCTGTAAAAAACAATGGCATCTTGAAATTTGCAGGAAAATGGTTAGATCTAGAAAAAAAATCATCCTGAGTGAGGTAACCCTGACTCAGAAAGACAAACACGGCGTGTGCTCACTTATAAATGGATATTAGCTGTTAAGTAAAAATAATCTTATTCTCACTCTTAATAAACCAACATCTGGAATTTAAAGAGAAGGCCTCCCCTTCACATATCACTCCCCATGTACTGCTTTTTCTTCCTCTAAAACTCTCCTCCATCACGAGGCTCAGGTGCATCCTTGAAGTCCCCTTGTTACAGTAAACCTCATTTTCAAAGGGCACTTTTGTGTCAGCTTTCTTGTTGAGGACTTTCCACTGTGGGCATTTACTTCTTTATGTCCCCCTTTGGGTCGGTTCTGATTTTCTCAGGCTCCAAGAAAATTAATCCACAATGAAGACAATTGCCTATTTATTCACTAATTTCATGATAGAGATGCGTCTGTGGCCCACAGGGACTTGCTAAGCAAATGAGGAAAGGTAGTGCTTACATAGAATTTTCGCATACTAAGGCTGACCCTGAGCGGGTGGGAACAGTGAAAATTAGGGCTTCTGTGACTGGTTTCCATCAGAGGAGCTGAGCAGAGCTGGCGGGTGTTGAACATGGCTCAGGACCCCTAGCCCAGGCACCCTGCGGGACTCTGAAGTGAAATACTTCCAGCATCCACACCCCTTCGAGACCACTACGTTGCTAAACTGTGGCTTAGTAGCATGAACCCCACTACTACAGCCGCCACCACAGTTGCTGTTAAACACTGTCTAACCACTTAGTCGCCCGTCTTTTTGTTGAGTGCACATTGAACTTCGCTTCTACACCCAGGGACACCTTTGTGTTCTAGCGCCTAAGCTGGAACTTAGTATTCTCAGGAAACATTGAAACAATATCTTTCCAACCATTCTTTGAATAGCCCAGGTTTCACAGGGCAATGCATTTCCATGATCGTCCTATGGCTTGGGGAAAAGGCACGAGAGGATTCATGGTTCTCCTCTCAGCGCCTGCCATTGGCCAGTGGGGCACAGTGAGTGCATGGAGCGCTCTCATTGGTTGGTGGGCGGAACAATGCCCACTGGTTACCAGCTCCTCAGGAGAGGCTGTGGACCACCTCCTGCAGAGCTGCTGGGGTGGTAGGAGGAGCCTCACTGCCCTGGGGGCTGCCCAGTCGCCATCTGGCACTGTCTCCCATGAGTGAGGCAGAAGATCCCGAGGTGACCACATGGGGGTCAAGGTGTCCAGGCATTCATGCTGCTATTGCAGTGGCTGTTCCTACTGCGGCATCGGGCGGTTATTCAGGCTGTTGCGTGGTTTAGTGTACTTATTTCAGTGCAAGACTGAATCTCTCAGAAGAGTCCGGACACGTTTTGCAGTAGTGTTTGCCCGTGGTTAAGTGACCATCCAGTCCCCAGGAATAGAGCTCTTCAGCATCCCATGAGCACATAGTTCACTCTTCACACAAAAATGTGGGTCTGATCTCTATGTTTGTGGGACCCTGTGGTTCTGCAGAGGGGGTAGGACATCAGAAACCTGTCAGGATGATTGGGACCAAGATCGTAGAGCCCAGGGACTCAGGTATGTGCGTGTGCTGGCAAATGACACGGAGAGTCACCGCCAGGGATGTTGGGAGTGCTGTTCTTATCAAGGTGTTCTGACCCCTGGAGAGCTCTTGGTGACAAGCCATGGGTGTCACTTGAACCCCAAACCCAAGCTGGACATAACTCTGAGTTCCCCAGGAATCCTCCTACTTGGGAAATGATGGCCCCTCTCTGCACATCCATTTCTTCCCTGGCTTCTCCCTGAGACCCTGGCCTCTTTCTCACTCATGGCATCCATTTCGCCATCCGCCCAGTCTTCAACCTTTACCCCCAGCCTCCTGGCTTCTTCCACATCCTGCTGTTGTGTTCCCCTTGCCCTCCTGTGTGGCTTCCTCACCCTACCTCCAGCATCATTCCCTGAACTTCCTGCCCTACTTGGAAGCCTACTGCCCCGCTGCTTCCTGACCTCCTCATCACTAGCACTGTGTTCTCCAGTCTTCTCAATGCTTGTACCCCCACATCCTACTTCCCTGTCCTTCCCTGCCCTGCCCACCTAGTCTGCGCTCCGGCCCTCCCTTGAGAGCCTAACTTTCGAAGCCTTCTGACATCTTCTCCCAGCTTCCTGCTCTCCTATAAAACCTTCCAGCACAGCCCCATCCCATGAGTCTCCTGTTCTCCCCAGTTATCCCCCTCCCCATGTAAAGCCTGCATTCCCCTTAAGCCTAAAGCCCTCTCCATTCACATGGAACATCCTGAAGCCTCCTACACTCACCCTAGACCTGTTTCCAAGCCTCTCGCTGTCCCTTTAACTACTGGCTCCCTTCCCAGTGTCATGTACTCTTCCTAAGCCTTATACCCTGCCCTGGGTTCCCCAAATCCCAGTGCCCAGTGCCATGATGAACACACTCCGAGTGTCTCCCCAGCCTGGTGCCCAGTTCCCCCTTTCTTACCCTTCCTTGAACAGCATTCCTAATTCTCAGACTCCTACCATTTAGCTGAACTCTCTCTCCTGAACCCAGCTTCCATTCCTCCCCAGAGCCTTCTGCACTGCCATCTAAATTTCTACTACCCACCCCAATCAGCAGGACCCTCTCTGCCTTTCGCCAGCTGTCCTTCCTCCCTGCAGGCAAGCACCATTAGTTTGAGACTCCTGTCCCTACTCTGGGATAATCTACACTCTCTCATGCTCACTTCATACCCTGAGGCGCCTGCTCGCCTTAGTCAATTTCCGGGATCCTCCCCTGGCTCCTGGACGACCAGAGATCTCTGCCCTCTGCCAGACACTGCTGTTACATCTCTGTCAGTTCCACACACCACAAAGGCTCCTGGCTCCCATTTTTCCCGGTCTCCTACACCCAAGCATTCTGCCAATCTCCGAGACCCTTAACATTTCCCCTGATCTTCCCCCCCCCCCCACTTCTCACCCTACTGTCCTCTTTCAGTTTCTGAGTCCCTATGGCTCTCTGGGTTCATGCTAATCCTCTTGCTCCCTCCCCGCCAGCTCCTCACTTTCTGAAGCATCTAGCTTTTATCCTCAACCGTCGAACTTTCCATTCTAGATCCTGGGCTCCTCTTTAGCCTCCTACCGTATTCCTTGAACCCTGTGACCACCCCCTCAGAGCCTTCTGCCTTTTCCAGAAGACTGTCATTCTCAGCCTCTAGCTTATGGCCTCCCATTAGACCATTGATTCCTGAACCTCCTGAGGGCCTATCTAGCCAACAACAGGCCTGCTAGCTCCCACAGCCTCCAGCCCAATACCTGGTCCCCACCACAGATCTGCACTCCACTTGAGCCTTTCACCCAAATTCATACTCATTTGTCCCTCCAGACGCCCTGCCTTTTCTCCAGTTTTATGTGTTCCCTTTCAGCCTTTGCTTCCACCAGTCTCCTAAGCTATACTAACCACTCTGGGGTTCCTCCTTGGATGTTCCTTCTCCCATAGCTTCCAAAGTTTCCTTCAACTTTCTGCCCCACAGCACCCCTAACCTTCCTAGTGAGCCTCTTCCCTACCCTTCTCCACCCCTAGCATCCCATGCTACAACTGAGTTTCCTCATCACTTTCTGTTCCAACCATCTTGAGAGTAAACTAGAGTCTTCCCAAGCCTCCTGCCCAAAGTTTCCAGCTTGTATCATGGACCAGGTTCCTATAGTCTCCCCAAATTGCCTGGTGTCATTCCCACCCTCGCAGACAACCTGTCACCCATTCTGGTGACTGATTCTACCTTTCTACAGCCCCTCGAGCCTCTGGCCCTCCCCTCCTCAGACCACTGTCACCTTTGTCTCCCTCCTGTTCTGTTCTCCAGGTGTCTGCCCTCCCCTAGTCTCCCACCATTCCAAAGCCTGCTGCCTTCTTCACCAATCCTTTCCCACACAGGGTCCCTTCTGGGTTTTTCAAGCTCGCCATGAGTGGCCTACTTCCTCTTCCAGGTACAGATCTCCCTAAAGATCCTCAAGAGGCTTCTTACTCATTACCTTATTACCTCATGCACACCTTTGTTCTGTTTATCACACTCCCCTTCTAGCTGAACTGTCCACCCTGTGTCAAAGACACTTCTGCCTGCGTCAATGTCCTGTCAACCAAGTGCTTGCCTGGCCCTCGGGGAGGCCAGAAGAAGGCATGTCTGTTCCCCAGAACTCTGAGGAGAGTGTTGAATTGGACCTGGGTAGTGTAGAGCAGACAATTTTCCTAACGGCATTTTTCTGGTCCCAGATATCCCCTGACTCTCGGAAGTTTTGGGCACTACTCTACAGCCTTCTTTCTTCTCAGGCTCTAACCTTTCGTGAGACTTCTGTCTGGCCTCCCTTCTGTTTGTTTTCACTTCCTCACATTCCCAGCCTCCTCTACAACACCCTGGATTCCCATCATAACCTCATCCTCCCGCATAATCTTCAACCCCCTTGACTTTTTTTTTTTTTTTGAGACAGAGTTTCTCCGTAGCTTTGGAGGCTGTCCTGGAAGTAGCTCTTGTAGACCAGACTGGCCTCAAACTCACAGAGATCCTCCTGCCTCTGCCTCCCAAGTGCTGGGATTAAAGACCTGCGCTACCACCACCCGCTGTACCTCCTTGACTTTTATATTTTACCTCCTGCTGACCTTCAACAGATTTCTGTCCTCCTTTCTAGGCTTGTGTCCTCCCCTGCAGTTCTGCCCTTCATCAAAGCAAGCAATCTGACTCTATCCAGCAGAGGTAGGAAGATCTCTGTGAGTTCGAGGCCAGCCTGGTCTACAAGAGCTAGTTACAGGGCAGGCTCCAAAGCTACAGAGAAACCCTGTCTCGAAAAACCAAAAAAAAAAAAAAAAAAAAAAGAAAGTCAAGGAGGTTGAGGGATTATGCGGGAGGATGAGGTTATGATAGGAAGCCAGGGTGTTGTAGAGGAGGCTGGCAGGAAATGAGGAAGTGAAAACAAACAGAAGGGAGGCCAGACAGAAGTCTCACGAAAGGTTAGAGCCTGAGAAGAAAGAAGGCTACAGAGTAGTGCTCAAAACTTGAGAGTCAGGGGATATCCGGGACCAGAAAAATGCCATTAGGACAATTGTCTGCTCTACACTACCCAGGTCCAATTCAACACTCTCCTCAGAGTTCTGGAAATGCCCTGTTGCCCTCAGGCAACCCTAATCCTCCCTTCCCCTAGACTCCGGCCAAACTTGAGAACTCCACTGGCCTGCTTCTTTCAGAACCCCTTGATCCTCCTCTCTGCTGCTGCCCTATCCTTATAAAGTGCCACACATGGCCCTCCTCGACAGCCCCGTTCCTTAGCCAGCTGTCCCACGTCTCTTCTCCTCTGTAGCCCCTTCCTCCTCTGTGTTCCTAGCCATCTCCTCTCCCTGAACCCCAAGCCTTACCCTCACCCCAGTCTTTTGTCCTCCTGTTGAGTGTCCTGCCCTCAGCAGCAACACAACGCCCTTGAAGAGCTCTGAACCTCTTCTCAGGTTTTTGAGCTCCTGTGAACTGTCTGCTCTTCCACATGGGCCCCTAAGCTCTCAGAAACTTGTTCTCCATCTCAGGGACCTATGCTCCTTCGGCCATCGTACGCCTAGCACTATCTCTCTCAAATTCCTGACTTACTCTGAGGCTCCTGTCCTGCGCAGAGCCTTTCCACCCTCCCAAGACTTCTCCCCTCCTTTAATATCGCCCTTCAGAACCCTGAGACCTAGATTCTGAATTTATCTTAGCCTCTGACCCGAGTCCTTTTCCTTTTCTCCTCCTCTCCAGCCATTTGTCCTCTTGCCCTAAGTCTCCCACATTTCAACCCAGGAGTTAACCTTCCCCTGGTCAGCTACATTGTCCTAATCAACTGACTTCTCTTCCCACCCTCCATACGCCTGCCTACAGTCTCAACCGATCCTCCTTGCCCAGCACACAGATTCCTAAGCATCCCGGAACTGCTTCTAGAACCCAGAGCCCTAATCTTTCCTCAGAAATGTCCTTCCCTTCTCCCAGCCTCCTCATATGTCCTAAACAAACTACCTTGTCTTTCACATCCTGTCCCCGCATCGCCAGCATTTCAACCTTCCCGACTTCTGCCATCACTTTCAAACTCCTGCCCCTCCCCCAATTTGCTCAGCCCTCCTTCCCTCGGGCATTCTGCCTTAGTGTCTGGCAGTTCCACTGTGACTTCTGCCCTCCCCCCACACCTTCCTAGCCTGCTCCCAAGGATTCTGCTTTTCCCATCCTCATTTTCTCCCCTTGTAGAACTCTATACTCACCACCCTTCTGCCTTCCCAGAGCTGTATATCCTCCGCGGGAGCACTGGGCCCTCATGCCCAGCCTCCAATGTTCCTAACATATTTCTCAGTGGCTTCCCCTCCTAAGGCCTATTACCTTTACCCTGAGCCTCCTGCCCTCTTGTGCAGACTTTGCACCCCTCCAGATTCTGGACCTAACTACAGGTATCTTACACTTCTCCACAGATATTTTTGCCCACTGAGGCACCTAAAATCCACGATTTGACCCAGAACCCCATCTATCCACAGGCACCTTCCCTCCCCCACAAGCTAGGCCCATTACCCTAACATTGGATCCTAAGCTGCCCCTGACTTCCTCCCTTCTCTCCAAATCTTCTATGCACCCCAGATCCTCCTCTAAACCCTATTTAGAGTCCCACCCTCACCAGACCCTTCCTCCAGTATTTAGTTCTTGACCTATCACATGTGTAAGCTAAACTCTTCACTATTAGTGAAACTCCCTGTCTTGAGAGTTTTCTGTGAATGGATGCGTGTGTGTTTGTTCTAAGCAGCAACTGTATCCCTGATCCTGGGATGGGGTAGAAGAGTGTTTGAGTTGCCCTGTCGATGGAGTTGCAGACCACTGTGCGCCCCATGTGCATGTTTGACATCAAACTGCGGGCCTGTGCACAAGCAGGCAGCTCCTGGGTGCTGAGACAGACGCCCAGCTCCAGAGTCTCCCAGGCTAACTGAAGGGCGCGCATGTCTATTCGCCAGCCCACTTTCCTGCAGCAGGCTCCTGCTTTTCTATGAGCCTATGCCCTCCCTGACGCATCTTCTCCTCCACTGTTTACCCTAGTCCCCTCAGTCTCCTGCCTAACTTAGGCCTCCTATCATCCTCCTGCATAAATCCTCACTCTCCTTGTGGCCTCCCTCCCCATGTGACCTCCTGATCACCTGTACATATTCCTTGTCCTCCTGGGTAATTTTCTGCCCCTTCTAGTCACCTTACCCAATCTATGGGCCACTCCCCCCTGTGTGGGGGAAGAGAGCATTCTTCCCCTTCCCCGGCTTCCTGCCCATCCCAGACTTTGACTTTTCCTGTACACAGGGACCCTTAACTCTTATCTCTTATCTTTATTCTTCTTACCCACATAGTGCCCACCACCCTGGTTCATGATCCTCTCTGCACCATGCATTTTGCTTTCTTCTCGGACTCCTACCTTTTGTACAAGACTGGAATTCCCAATATTATTCACTTTTGTCCCCTTGACCTGTCTCCTGCGGTCTCAGACTCCTGCTGTCCGCCCAAGCATGCAGCCCTCCTGTCCGGCACTCTGCCCCTCCTTAGCCTCCTACGGTTCCACGATCTTTTCTTCTCCATAGTCCCTGCCCTTCTGCCCTCCTAACTTCATGTCTTTCTGAACCTGCTGTCTTTCTTCCCAGCCTGTGGTGCTCCTGGTGAGTGTCCTGTCCTCCTGACAACCACCGTGCATTGCGGTAGTCACTGAATTTCCACACAGACATCCATGCTCCTGTCAAGAACCTGCCAGTCGACGCAGACACCTAAGAGCCCAAACATTTGTCCTCCACTGCAGGGGCCTGTGCCGAGCCATCTTGTCATCTTCCTAGCCTGCTAGCGTCCCTTTCAATATCCTGTCTTCCCCTGGAATCCTAGGCACTCCCTGGGCTTTCTGCCGTCCTCCCCAGATTTCCTCCTTCCTTCGCAGTCACCTTACCCAGCCACGATACCTAGATTTCTGCCTTACCACAGCCTCCAATCCAAGAGTCCTAAGCTTCCTGCCCTTTTTCCCAGGCATTTTCTCTCTTATGCTGACATGTTGACATTTTAACACAGATGCTGGCCTTTACTCATCTAGATATCCTGCTCTTTGTCGACTGACGTCTTCTCTTTCTATCTGCCCTCCATTCTAAACCTCCACTGGTTTTTTTTTTTTGGCCTTGTAGCAGACATTTCTAGACACCCCAGAATTGCTTCTGGAACTCAGTATCTTTATCTCCAAGAACTTCAGCCCAGCCTTCTTACTCGCTGAGAAACTCCTTTCCTCTCTCCAGCGTCATTCTCCTAGACCCAGCATCTCCAATCTTCCAGTCCTCCTGACATCTCCCAACTCCCTGCATTCCCCTTTGTCTTCTGCTTTCCTATGTATCCTGCCCTTCTTCCTATCCTTCTCCTGACCTGTTCCACAGGCATTTCCTCCTCCTCCTCTTCTAGCCACATATCCTCATCATTCTTCTGCTTCCCCTGAGCCTCCTTCCCTCCTCAGGAGCATTCATCCTTCCTATCAAGTCTGGAACACTCTTGACATCCGCCACATGGTCTGGTCATCTCTCATGGCTCTTGGGACCTACTGGAGCCTCTTACCTTCACCCTCAAACTCCTGTCCTCTTGCCTAGACTTGGTGTCCTTGGACTACCTCTGGATCTACCAGCGGACACCTTGCCCACCCCAAACCTCCATCCATTCTCTGATCCTGGCAACCTCAGATTTCTACTGCACCCATCTGTTTTCTTCTTGGCCAGCCCAGTCTAGTTTCTGTTCTCCCTGACTAATAAACCTGTCTGCAGCATGTATCTTGTCTTTCTCTCAGGCCCCTAATAGCTTTCTACAACGCTCCAAATCATCTGGTTTTAGCCTCCCCATTTCCTTGACCCCCCCCTCTGAGTCTTTGCCCTCACATCACATCTTAAGCTGCCCTTGACTTTGTCTGCTCTCCCCCAGAATCCCACCTTCCCCAGATCCTCCTCAAAACCTATTTGGGATCCCACCTTCACCAGAACCTCTTTCCAGTAACTCAGCTCTCCAACTATATCATATGCATAATCTATACTCTTCTCTATTAGTAAAAATTGCCCACTCCTAATAATCATTACAATTTTCTGTGAGTGGCTGCTTGGCCTTTGGCCTGTGTATGTGTTCGAAGCAATAAGGGCACTCTTGGTCCGAGAAGAGTCAGAAGACAATGCCAGATCCCCTGCGACTGGAGTTGTAGATTGTTATGAGATGATGTGGGTACTTCAGTTCCAATTTCCAGCCTGTGGAGATGCAGACAGTTGTTCTGAGTGCCAAGACAGATATCTAGCCTCTGACCCTCCTGTTATCTGAAGTTGTGGCCCTATAGTAAAGCTAATTTTCCTTCAGCGGGCTCCCATTTTCTATGAACCTTCTGCTCTCCCTCAAACCTGCCTTCTGCAGTCCATCTAGATCCCCTCAGCCTCCTGCCAAATTATGGCCTCTTAGCAAACTCCTTAGCCTCCTGCCTGTACCTTCACCATCCTTACCCAGCACAGTGCCTCCTGCTTACCTCCACATACCCTGTCCTCCTCTCTAGCCTCCCTTCTGTCCATCCTACCCTCCACCAGAGCCTTCTTACATCTTGCTAAGAGCCCCTTGACCTCTGTCCAGGCTCCCTGCCCTCCTCCGTATTGGGGGCTGTGGCCCCAGACCCTGAATTTCCTGTTATGCTTGCAGCTGCTCTGAGCAAAACAACTTGTTTTCCTGTGTTTGCAGCTACTCTGAGCATGAGACCCTCAGGAGTTCCTGGTGGCAGGGGACTGGTTTCTGGTGGGTTTGCCTGGGGCGTGGCTACCAGTTAAGGATCCCTATATAAGTGGTTCTGGAACACAATAAAGGCGGCATTCCTGTTTCAAGGATGGCCCATGTCTGTCTGTGTGTCTTTGTGTGTTTAAGTCATCAGGCCCTTGCCCGGCTCGCCTACTCTCTCCTAGTGCAGGCTCCACACTACAGGCGTAGTACCGTAGTACACGTAGTACAGACGGTACACCTCTCCAGCTTCTCACTCTCCCCGTGGCTGGTGGCTGGTGGCTGGGACCCTTCTCTGCAGCCCTCATCACCATTCTTTCCCACACCAGCCCAGTGCCTAATCTCTTTGGAGCATCCAATCCTGCCTTCCCCTCAGATTCATTTCCTTGTCAAACAAGACACCACGCCTAGCCTTCAGCCCTCTCTCCCCCAGGATCCTCCTGTTCTCTGCCCCCTTGGTCTCCCGCTGGCCTGCCAATCAGGTAGTCTCCTCTCCAGAAGCTGGCACTCCACTTGCCTCGCACTCATTCATTAGCACCTGATTCTTCTCCCTTCCCTGTGGCCCCCTCCCCTGCCCTCCTGTCTTACTCCCCAATCTTTTGGCCTCTGGGTGACTGCCTTATGCTTCTTTAGAGCACTGTGTCCTAGAACAGTTTCTGAGTCATACTTGTACCTCCTGTCTCCCAGGTCTTCTGTCCTCATTTCCTGTCTCCCTGTCTAGCCTGACACCTAGACTCCTGCCTTATCTCAGACTCCTGTTCACAGCCCTGGGGCCTTCTGTGCCCCTCCCCTGTTTTCTTAAATGTCATCCTCTGACATTTCACCCCAGACTTTTGCTATTCCCCAGCCCATCATCCCTTAGCAACTTGACTAGCTTCCTGCTCTCCATCTTCTAAGCCCCGACCAGATCATCCTAAGCTCCTGAAAACTCTTCCGGCCCTCAATATCCTACTCTTTCAGGGAACTTCTTTCCCTTTTCCAAGCATTATCACTAGGTCCAGACTGTGACCCAGTAGTAAACCTCCTAACCCCAGCCCCACCCCTAGGATTTCCAGTCTTCCAGACATATGCCCCACCACCACCTCCATCCTCCTGCCCCAACTCATGAATCCGCCCAACCCATCCCTCCTGCGATCCTCCCCAGCTTCATGCTCACCCACTGTTTCTGCGATCCTCCCCATCCACCTCCTCCGTGGTCCTCAGATTTCCATTTTCCCATATGCTCCTTTGTTATTCTTTGACACATGACATCACCATCCTTCCGTCCTCCTGTATCTGCCTCTCCTCCTCCAGATCACTCAGCCCCCACCCACCCCAGCATTCAATCCTCCTGCCCTCCTGTTGTCCTTCCGAGTTTTCTCACATCCCCATACCCAGCAGGATCTCCTGCGGCCTGCTACCCTAACCCAAGTCTCTGCTTCTCCTGTCCAGTCTTTGTGCCCCTCCTCAGCCTCTTGACCACCGAGTCTCTTGAGCTCCCCCAAGGCACTTGTACTTTTCCTGAGTCTCCAAACCATGCCCTGATACTGACACCCTCCCCGAGAGACACCTGCCCTCTAGTCTAGTCATCTTTTTCTTGCACAGAATCTTTATCCACCCTTGATTTCCTGTTCTCCTTGTCAACAACTTACTCCCTTCCCACGTCCTCCTCTATTCCCTACCTGGTACCCCACCCTACACCAGATCCTTCCTTCCTGTACTCTGCGCTTCAACCATGACTGGAGGAAACCAACCTCTTCCAGGTTATTAAAAATTCACCATGTTGAAATTTAAAAAGATAGTCTTCTGTGGATGGAGGCTTTGCCTGCACGTGTTCTGAACACCAAATGCATGAATAGTTCCTGAATGGGGGTGAGAAGATGGTATTGAACCCCTGGAACTGGAGTCAAAGATGGTTGTGAGTCTTCATGTGGGTTTTTTGAATCAAACCTGTGTCCTCTCTAAAGGAACAGGAAGTTGTCATGACTGCTGAGCTATGCCTCCAGCTTCAAACTCCCCCAGTTGGTCTGAACTTTTGGTCCTATCCTGCAGCCATCTTTCTTGTAGCAGGAGCCCATCTTTCCCTAAGCTTTCTGCCCTATACAAACTCTCTTCACCTCCCCTGGGATAGCTGACCTCCTCAGCCTGCCAACCAGGCCCTCCTAACAAAACCCTCATTTTCCTGCCCTCATCCTCTCCATTACTTCCTACCATGCCTTGCTCGTGTCCACACATGCCTGCCCTCCTCTCTAGCCTTCTTCCGTCTCTCCTGCCACGCTGCCATCCATCTGAGCCTCTTCCTTCTCTACAAAGCTTCCTGTCATCTTCCCAGGCTTCCACCCCATTCTTCCTTCCACTCCAGCCTAGTGGCTAATTTCTCTGCCTTAATATCCTCCCAGGAGAACCCAATCCTGCCTTCTCTTCAGACTCCTCACCTCCTGGTACAACACCTGACCTCTGTTCCCTTTGACCTTTTGCTGCCCTGCCCTCCTCTCTAGCACTCTGCCCTCCCCAATCATCTACATTTCCATGAGCCTTCTCTCCTGCTTCCTGGCCTTTGCCTTCCGTCCCTCCAAGTCTTCCAGTGTCTGACTCTCCTGCCTCACATGCCAGTCTTCGTCCTATGAATGACTGCCTCAGCAGCCATTCTGTCCCACAGCAGACTTTCTGACTTTTCCTCAGGATTCTGCACCCCTATGAACTCTCTGTACATCCCTCCCACAGCCTCCAGAGCCCCTACCCTCTTGCCTTCCATTCTGGTAACCTACGCTCACACAGGCCACAGTGCTATCCTCCTTCTCGGCTCTGCTCCCTCTATAAACCCTAACCGCCTCTGGCCTCCTAGGCACATGCTGAGCTTCCTGTCCTCCTGAGTAGAGTCTTGCTGTCCTCACGAGACTTCTGCTCTCCTTCGAGGTCTGACTACACCGCCCCGATGCCTATACTGCTTGTTTCCCTCAGCCTCTAACAAACAAGTCCTGAAACCTTAGCCCTCCACCCCAGTCATTTGTCCTCATGCCACCGAGCCTCCGGCATTTCAGCCCACAGATGGTGGTCTTTACCCAGGTAGTCATAGCCAACTGACCTACTTTCTTCCTTTCTGCCCTACGGCTCCCAAGTCTAAACTGGACCTTCCTAGGTTGATACACAGAATCCTAAGCATCCTGGGACCGCTTTTAGAACCATGTCCTACTCTCCCTACGGACCCCTTCCATCCTCCAAGCCTTCTCACTTGCCCCAGAGTCCTGCCCTCTATCAAACATTCTACCCTGAGACTGAACATTTCCAGTCTTCCAGATTTCTGTCATCACCCGCAATCTCGCAATCCTACCAACAATACCAGCACATGCCCTGTCCCTCCTGCATTCCCCCGTAGTTTCTTGCAATCCCTGTTTCTCCTGCCACAAACCCTGCTAAAACATTCCCCAGGCTTCTGCTTTCCCTATGCTGAGTCTTCTCTCTATTATCCTCTATCACTCGTTCCTCTGGGATGAGGATGGTGTGTAAAACATCACTCACTCCTCTGGGACCAGGATGGTGTGTAAAACATTACTCACTCCTCTGGGACAAGGATAGTGTGTAAAACATCACTCGTTCCTCTGCTGTGAGCCCCATGTGGATTCTTTGAATCAAACTTTGGGCCTATAGAGGAGCAGAGAGTTGTCCTGAGTGCTGAGTCAGATGTCAGGTCCCAGACTCTTCTGGTCTGTCCTCGAGCAGATACAACAGACTCCCATTTGTCTGTGAACCTCTGCCTGCTCTGCTACGTGTCTTTTCCTCCACTCTTCACCCTGATTCACTCAGCCTCCAGGCTAAGTCCTCCTTCTCCTGCCGCCCGCATTGCTTCCTGCTTACCTCACATAATCCAGTCCTCCTGTCTAGGCCTCTGCTGTTTCCATCCTACCATCCATGCGGCTTCCTGGTCTCCTACAGAGAGCTTTCCAGTCTCTTCTCAAGCTTCCTGCCCCTACCCAATTTGACCCTTCCTCTAGACTGGAACCCTCCCCAGCATCACTCATCTGCATTGTTCTTATGAACCCTGCTTAGTGCCTACACTCCCTGGTTCATGACCTCCTCCTGAAACATGTGCGCTTTTCTCTCAGACTTCTGTCTCACGACCAGGGCATCAAACTCTCCTGGTCAGATTGCTTCCCATCTCCTAGAATCCACTCTCTGTTGCAGCCCTGTCCTCCTGATACCCTGATATTTCTTGAGCACTGTGCCCCTTATCTCTATCCCCCCATTCTCCCATAGCCTTTTCTTCTCTCTGGCCTTTGCGTACTACCCTGTCCTGGCCAGCTAGGCTTCTCATATATCTGACCTCCGGCCTTATCCCCCTCCCCAGGCTTTTTGTCTTCCCTGTGAGTGTCCTGCCCTCCTCAACAGCACTTTGATCTCAGACAGTCTCTTAATTTCCAACAAGGCTTCCATGCTTCTGCCAAAGCCTGCTCTTCCTCACAGATGCCTAAGGCCCCAGAAACTTGTCCCCCGCTCTGGGGACCTGTGCTCAGCCTGCTATCCTCCCTTTCAATATCCTGTCTTCCCTTAAGACTCCTAGGCACTCCCTGAGCCTCCTGTCCTCCTGAGCAGTCATGCCTTCATCCCCAGACTTCTCCCTTCCTTTCCGGTCTCCCTACACAGCCTGCTCCCTACCATTCTGCCTTACTTCCGCCTGTGAACTATGACTCCAGAGGCCCATTCCTCCTCCCCAGCAATTTGCTCTGTTACTCCCGAGCCTCCAACATTTCAAAACGAATGTGGGCCATTACCCAACCAGCCACCATGTCCTCAGGCAAATGACCTCCTCTCTACATTTCTGCCCTCCACTGGCTAAGCCTCCAGTGGAACGCCATGGCCGGGGATCCAGATTCTTAAACACCCTGGGACTGCTTCTGGAACTCAATGCCCTACTCTCCCCCAGGAGCTCCCTTCCCGCCCCATTCTTCTCACTTACCCAAGACTCCTACCCATTCTTGAGATTCCCACTCGAAGGTGCAGTATTTCCAACCTTCCAGACTTGTGCCATCACTTCCACCCCGTCCTCATGACATCTGCCCACCCGGTCCCTTCTAGCATTCGGCCTTACATTTCTTGCAATCCCTGCCTCCTGCCCTCCTCCCTATAGCCCAACTAACATAGGCCCCAGGCTTCTGTTTATTCCTGTCCTCATTCTCCTCTCTTCCAGCTCCCTATCCTCAACATCTTGGGCCCTCTTAGCATCTCCAGATCATTCGACCGTCATCCCCAGCCCACAGCGCTCCTGATAGCTTCCCCAGGCCACTCATTCACTCATGTCACTAGGGATCTCCTGAAACCTGCCATCCACAGTCACAGTCTCCTGTCCTCCTGCTCAGACTTTTTTAGAGACAGGGTTTCTCTGTGTAGCCATAGAAGTCCTGAAACTTGCTATGTAGACCAGGCTAGCCTAAAACTCAGACATCTACTTACCTCTGCCTCCCGAGTGCCATGATTAAAGGTGTGCACCACCAATCCCAGCTCCCTCCACTACTTTTTGACCTGCTAATAGACAACTGGAACTCAACACAAGACTTCTTTGCCCAAGCACCTAGATTCCACTTTCTGCTTTGACCCTGAAAGACTCCTCTATGGGTGCCTTCCGTCCTCCCTCGTCTAAGCCTTTCACCTTGCTATAACACTGCAACCTGCCCCCTACTCCCTTCCTTCTACTCCAACTCCCCCCTTTCCACATCCTCTGCTAAACCCTATTTAGAATCCGCCCTCACCAGAACCTCTCTCCAGTACTCGGATCTCCATTTATTGCGTGTGTAGGCTAAAACCTTCCCTAAAGGGAGGGGAGAGGCAGGGAGGGGAGCAGAGAAAAATGTAGAGGTCAATAAAAATCAATAAAAAAAAAACTCCCCCTAGAATCATTGCACATTTTCTATGAATGCCTGTGTGTATGTTGTAAGCAGCAAATGCATCTGTAACCCAGCATAGCCCTAGCTACCCTGTCATTGACCTAGCCTTCTACCCATCCTCTCAAACTCCTGAGTTCCTCTGTTCTCCTAGGAGCAACCCGAGCATCCCGTCCTGCTCAGTCTTACCATCCTCCTCAAACTCCTCTGTCCTTTCCAGTCTCCCTAGACAGCCCTGATAGCTAGACTTCTCCTTTACCTCAGTCTCTGATCCAAAATTCCTAAGAATCTCAATCCAGATGGTCGCCTTTACCCAGTCATCTGCACTGCCCTTGGCCTTCTGACATTCCTTCTATTCTCCATCTGTTAAGTTTCAATTGGATCCCCTGGTACTCAGATTCCTAGGTGCCCTAATTTGCATCTGGTCCTCAGTGACCTAATCTCCCAAGGAACACACTTCTATCCTATCTGTTTTCACCAGGAGAAGGCTTCAACCCCTATCCCCACACCTAGCATTTCCAATCTTCCTGATTTTGACAATCACTTCCCATCTCTGGCCCCTATCCAAGACATCTGCTTAATCCTCTTCCTCTAATTCTGTCTTAATTTTTAGCAATTCAACTGTCTCCTGGCCTCCTCCCCACCATCCTCTCAATAACTTCCTCAGTCCTCTGCTTCTTCCTCCCTTCTGTTTTAAACCCCTATGCTCCTTAAGATGTTGTCCCAGAATCTCATTCTCTCCTCAGGAGCATGTACCCCCATTCTCAGCTTCATCCCTTATGATATCATCTCCAGTCTGCTCATTGCCCTGTGTCTCTGGGGACTTCCTGAAACCTGATACCCTCCCCATGAGCCTTACAGTATTCAGCCTATTGCCTATCCTCCTGACCTGACTCTGTGTACTTCCACAGACTTTAGACTTTCCATGAACCTCTTTTCCCAGGATTCTCAATTTCCAGAGCCTCTGGTTCCATTCACTAGGAATATACAGCAAATAGTTCACCTCCTCCCAGGTCTTCTCCACTCTTATGATACTCTGACCATTTACCTCACTAGCATCCTCTTTGTGTGTCTCCTGACACTTCTATTTGTCCCTTCTTCCTAGTCTCCTGTCACCTCCATCTTCTTTCCACCCCATCCTCCTAATGCCCTCAGATCTACCTGTACCCTTACCCCCCTTCAGAGTCTGGACTCTTCCCTTCACCTCTACCCTGTCCCTGAGCTTCCTCCTCTCTTCCCCAAACTTCTGTTGTCCTGCTGACCATTATGCCCTTTTAGGGTGCTTCCTTCTCTCCTCCTCTTCATCTACATTCTATTCTCCTATATTCTACCACCAGCCTCACCATCTCTCCCTCCTCTTCAGTCAACTATATGAATATTAAACCTCTTGTAGCCTTACCTACTCACCCTAGGCTCCGTTTTGCTTTGTCACCATGGTCCTGCCCTTCTGCCCAGACTCTTAAGTTCTTCCTAAACTTTTGTCCTTTCAATTTTTCTGTCCTCCTCTTCATCCTCCAATGTTTGCCTGAGTCTTCTGCCCTGCTCCCTCGCCTTCCTCATCCTGCTTCTTAGTCTCCCTCCTACTATCCTCTCCAGGTGTTGCCCTCTCCATCTTACCCTTAGGCTGAGTGTGTGACCCCCTCCTCATGCGTCTAGAACCCTTGAGTCCTCACTTCTCTTCTCTACCTTTCTATGTCTGTATACCCTCTCTGCTCTCCGGAGTCCTTCCACTACCTATTCTCTGCCCTCCATATTGAAGCCCATACCCTACACAGCATCCTCCTGCCCAGCTCTTAGCTCCCCTTGGATTCTCTATCATCCTCTAGTGTCCTTCATCTTTTCCTGGGCTTTCTGTCTCCACCAGCTTCCTACCCTCACTCTGGGCCTGTTGACTTCCTCTGCAGACTCCCACCTTCCCCTTTAGCCTCAGGCCCTTCTCCGTGTCCTTCTCTATAAACTTCTATTTCCTCCCAATCTCTTGACCAGTATCTGCCTCCTGCTCTGTAACTCATGTTCTTAGATACCCTCACAGAGTCCTGTTCACCTGCCTCATCAACCTCATCCTTCCTTCTCTCAGCCCATTCCTTCCACTAAGGGACTTATTCTCTTTCCCTCCAATCAATCCTCCCCCCCCCCCCCCCGCCTTCCTCTGTCCCTCAGAACCTGCTCTCAATCTGATTCCTTCCCTCTGTCTGGCCTTCCGGTCTTTGTGGCGTCCAACGTCGGGCTATTTTGCCCCCGCCCCGACACAAGGGGGACGCAAGCTCCATCTTTCCCAGCCTTTGCGAACAAGTTACCGGAGCTCAGAAAGTGTAAAAGCTTGTTAGCTTTTACAACGCGCTCCCTGCTCGCTCTCCCTTCTCCCACTCCAGACAGACACAAGTTAAGATCTTTCCTGGTAAAACAGCTCGTGGTGCTATACAAAATATTAAAAATAAATTAGATCAATATGTAAAAACTAGCCAATAAGAGGCTAAAACTAATGGGCCAGACAATATTTTAAAAAATAAAGTTTCCATATAATTATTTTAGACATAAGCCATGTGGGCGGCTGGGTGCCGGAAACACAGCTCCACAGCTCCTATTACAACAGGTCTTTCTCCAGGTCTTCTCTCCTCAGATCCATCCTTCTGCTCTCATCTACCCACCCCTCTTACTCCTGACATCTCTGTTCCTTATTCCTTCTCCATGATCATCTTGCACTCCTCATCCCTAGGCCTTTCTTTAGTCTCTAAATATACCATATGCCTTGGGCTTTGTCCTCATCTGCAGCTTCCTACCCTGAGCCAGTGTGTGTGTGTGTGTGTGTGTGTGTGTGTGTGTGTGTGTGTATGTGTGTGCCTTCCTGATCAGCCCTGTTTCCTCTCTGTGCTTATCCCCAACTCTGGTGCCTTTTACCCTGCCATCCTGTCCTCTGTCAACCTCCTAACCACTCTCAGCATCAGACCCATCTCTAGCCTCTTTCTCTCCTCTGTACACTTAGTTTTCCCCCCTACACGGTAACACACACACACACACGTAGTGCCTAGCTCCACATTTTCCTACTATCTTTTGAACATCTTGCTTTCTCCTCTACTCCCAATCTTAAAGTGAACCATCTTCAGTGTCCTACCCACTCTTTGAGGTTCCATGTTGCTGTCCTTGTTCTATAATTCCAGCTCTCATCAGGAACCTCTCCATCTTCTCTAGCCACTTGTCTTTCTCTGGATAATAACAATCCTTAGCTCCTCCCTTACCCCGTCTTGCCTCTAGCTTTCTGCTCCTCTTCCCCGGATTTCTGCCCTCCCCAAGCCTTCTCTCTTCCCCTAACCTTCCATTAGCCATCTATTTCATTCCTGATTTCATCCTGAGCTCCCAGACCCCCCTCCTCAGTCTTCTGTGTCCCCCAGACCCTTACAGTGCCCTGAGCCTCTGTCCATATCCCACATTTCTCTCACGTCTGCTACCTTCTCCAGCTTCTGTTCTCCTTTAAGCTCCTCTCCCTACTCCCACACTTTCTCAGACTCCACCCCAACTCCTGCACTATTCCTTAGCTTCCTGCACACCTCCTAGGCTTTCTGCCCTCCACAATCTTCTCCTTCCTTCTGGCCATAATTTCGTCCTCAATAGACTTACACCCTATAACCTCATAACCTCCCCTGAACCTTTGCCCTCCTCAACCACCATCTGAACCACTGGCAGTCCTCACCAGCCTGAGGCCTTGCCTTCTCCTTCCTCACCTAGCCTTCTGCCTCTCACATCCTTCCTCGTTTTGCCCATGTGTCCTTCTCTCCAGCCTTCTCCTCTCCAGCCTCTTGGCCCCTTCTTCCTGAAGTCTCCCCATCCCTTCCCAGCTCCCAGCTCTCCTTTCAGCCTATGCCTCAGTCTCAGCCTTCTTTCTGCCTTCACTCAGCTCTGCTCTTCGTCCGCCAACCCAGCCTCATACCCTCCACGACACCTGCCTTCCTCATCACAGGCTGTTCCCATAAGCTCCTACCAGTCTCTTCACTCAGCTTCCCGCCATGCTCCTTACCTTTCTGCCCTATCCCAGATACCCATTCTCCCCTCCAGCCTGTTGTACACCCCAAAACCTTCTGAGCTCCCCAGTCTTATGAACCCGCCTGTTCTTGTCCAGCTTACCTTTCTCAGTCTTCTGTGTTGCACACCAGACATCACTTTCCCTTAACAGTATAGCCGTCGGTCCTGGCCCTCTGCCCTCCCTACCGTATGTCCCCTAGCTCTGCCTGCCTTTTTCTCAGCCTAAACAGCCCCCGGGCCAGCTGCTCATTCTAACAGATTTATATGGTCTTCTGATCCTTCTGACCTGGCTCAGGTACTGTATTCCTGAGCCTTTGGCTCTCTTCCTCTGTCTCCCAACCTTCCTCTGTGCCTCCGGCCCTCATTCTAAACCTTCTGTCCTCCCCCAGCTACCCGTCTCATCCCTGACTTCCCCTTTAGCCTCCTACCTGCCTATCTCGCTTTCAGGCCCAATATATGACCCTCCTGCCCTCCTCACAGTACAACCTTTCCTTGAGCCTCCTGCCCTTTTTTAGAGTCTTCCGCATGGCCCATCCTCCTATCATTCCTCAACCTACCATTCCACCAGCCTATTGTCACCCTTCCCAGAATCCTACACCCCCTGAGCTTCCTACCTTCTACCCCACTCTTCTGCTGCCTCCCCAGCCTTCAGTAGTTCCTACCTGACTTCCTACTGTCCCCACGAGACTCCTGGGTATCTGCTCAGCTTTGTGTCTTTTTTTTCTGAGCCCTCTATGATTCCCAAGGTCTACAGTACACCTCCCCCAGAGCCTCCTGTCCTGCTGTACAGCACCCAGGAGTCTCTTGTCCTGCTCCTGAGGCTTCTACCCTACCACAAGAACTTCCTGACTTTCTCTAGTCTCCCACAATGCATTTGAGCCTCATGTCACCTTTCCTGCCCTCCTGGGTGCCCTTTTCCCAGTCCACACAAGGGTGTCTCTCGCATTCTTGCTGTCTGACCTCCCCCAGCCTCCTCCGCACTGAGCCTCCTGCCCTCTTGCTAAACCCCACCTCACCTCAGCCCTAGGGCTCCTGGCTTCTCTGGTAACCCCTCAAAATGGAGTTCTGAGAGAACAGAGGTAAAGTCATGAGAGAAAAGCAGGCATCCAGCTCCAGCTTGTGGCAGGTGGTTCATTTTGTCATGAGTTCCTCGCATGCTCCTGGCCAGACAGCAGTAAGGACTTTACCACCTGCTCCTGCAGACGGATCTCTGGACTGCACAGAGTGGCCTGAAGAACTTTCTTGCATTTCTGCTTTCTCGTCAGTCTCAATTTGAATTAAACACATTGAGTTCAGACCCTGGAATGAAAGAGAAGCCTTTGCTTCAGCTTCTTTCTCTGAACACTGAATGAAAACAACTGGAACATTCTGGGCCTGGCTCTATTGTTGCCCACTTGGTGTGGGGGGAGTGGAGGGTGCTGGTTCTGTCAAGGGTGGTCTAGGAGGAGGCTCTGAAGCTGCAGTTTCCCTGCTCAGCTCTCTGGATGCCCCCTGCTGGGCTTGGAGCATGCTGTCCTGTACCCCACCCACTTCCCCACACTAGGTATGGTATGGCACCCTAGAAAAGCAGGAGGCATCCAGGCAGTATTTGGTGTACTGAACTAGAGGATTTTCTTTTAACTTTGAGAGACAACAACATGTGGCAACATCAGAAAAGGCAACTCTGACCAGACAGTGCTGGCAGCGCAGAGTTCATCACACATGGAAATGTACGGCCATCCGGGTCCAGTCTCTGAGCTGATTGAAGCTCCACTGCTTGCAATACGGACAGCAAGGAGGTAAAGTGCATCACAACCCCATCACACAGCCAGGGCACTGTGGAGGAAGAAAAGCAGCCAAGGGCCGGGGAAAACAGAGGCTCACAGACTACTCAGGGCCAGAATGGGACATGAACACAAAGCAGAGTCCTAGCTCTACCCCCATCTCCTGGTCCAGAGTCCAGTCCATTGCCAGTGCCTCTGACCTCACACCATAGCCCATACCTGGACACGAGCAGGGAGGGGCTTCCTGGAGCAGGAGGTCTAAGAAGGCAGGGCCTCCGTCTCCATACTCATTTCTCCCAGTAGGTCAAGGTCCTTCTTCTACAGGAAGGCAAGTATACCTGTGAAGCTCCTCCTCAATCGTGCAATCTGCAGTGTAAACACATTCACAGACATGTATTTATACACACACAAAGCTCTCAGTGAAACTTGCCAGAAGAAAGCTATCAGTCCTGAGCTGTGGGAAACAGCAGGGGGGCATGTAGTAGCCACCATTCAGTCTGTGTACCTGAAACGAGAGATATGGAGATCTTCCTCTGGGTCCTTGACTCTTAGTGTGCACCCAGACCACTCTGTCCCTGGGGCCTCCTAGCGTCTTGAAGGTTTCCATCCTAAGAACCGGATACTTGGACCTTGGGCTATTGGTGCCAGAAGAACTGAGGGAAATAGGAGATGAGTGTCCCTTTGGTCATTCGGGCACCCCACCCAAAGCCCCCTGTACTATCCTAAACGCATCTGTATGATATTCCCCCATGTGATCCAGGGATGGAGCCCTAAGGCTGAGAACACAGAGACGGGGTGGTGCCAAAGCTCTCAACATCTTCACTTTCCTGGTAGCAGCCCGATCCTAGGAACCACAATGCCACCATCACCAGCTGAGAGATCTGCATCACAGAACTACCTAGGAGTCCATGGTAAGCTCTACAGAGGTGGGACATTTGGCTCTGTTGAGAGTAAATGGCTTACCAGGGGGTTGAGATTCTATTACTAGGTCCTCCACCACAGCTATTCCTGTCTTCAACATGACTTTCCATAGCACACTCCAAGGAAAGGCAGATGGCCAGCTTCCCTAACCAACGGTCTCTCTTTCTCCCTCGGTCCCCTGGCAGCTCTCTACTCCCCCGCCCCACACACATACAATAGCGTCCTTCCAGGTCATGAAGAAGACTGCAGAAAGGATGGGGGAATGCAGGTCCAGGGCAGGCTGAGTTCCCCCTTCTTCTGTGTGTACCAAGGGCAAACCAAGCCCAGTACTTGAGCCCCATTGTGTTCATGAGATGAGGGAATATGTCTCCCTCACAGTGTTGCTAGGAGATAACCCGAGGTACACTGGCATCTTTTCTATGGCGGGGCCAGAAGGCCTCAGCAACCCCACCACTCTCTAGGCCTCTACCAGAAAGGCCCTTCCTCTTCTAGGCAGGTTCTTCACTCAGCTGCTCCCTGGGCTGCTCAGGAACAGAGGCAGGGATCTCTACATAGGGATCCATCTTGAAATGATCAGAGAATGGAGCCATCACCCAGAAGACCAAGGCCTGAAAAGAAAGAAGACTTCAGAGTTGGCCTCCTGTGCACTCTGCTTCTCCACCCTATCCCAGCAGCAGCTGCTTGCTGCTGGAATCCTTCCCGCTTCCCCAGATCCTGTGGCACACGGCTGCCAGGCTGCTCATGGCTGGAAGATGGGCTTCTGGGTCTTACCAGTGTCATCGCAGGTGCTGCTGGGCAGACAGGGGGATGGGAGAAGCAGGCTGTGGGGGAAAGAGACGATTGTAACCAGTATTTCCTGTTCTTTCCTGTCTTCAGATGCAGAGAACCTCAGGAATGCCCCAGACTGGGTTAGGGGAGCAAGAGGGAGAGCAGGAGGAGCAGGCAGAGGACAGTCCCCTGCCCCATCCCCAAGAGTGCAGGAGGCAGTCTGGAGAAGGGCTGCACAGAGCTGCAGAGACTAACCTTGGGCCTGCATGCAAAGAAGGGGACAGACCTGAGGTTTGGTTCAGAAAAGAACTGTCCATTTTATCTGATCACCTGACATAGGGAGACCGATGGGCAAATATTTACTCTTCTAGCACCTTCCTGGGGGCTCACTGGCCCAATTCACTCTGTCATTTGGGGTTCAGGTTACATCTTAGGAGGCTCCTACAAAAAAAGAGAGGGAGAGAGAGAGAGAGAGAGAGAGAAACTTGAGGCCTGGAAGGTGGGAGGGGCTCCCTGTCTGTGTGTTGGTGATGAGCTGACCCTCCAAGATGTCATAGCCACCCAATACCCTATCATGGAACCACCACCAGGGACACGGGAGAGCCTTGCCTACCTTTTTAGTTTCCAAGCTTGGCTACGCAGCAGGTGTGCCATGGTGTATTCCCTATTTCCACAAACAAGTTATACCCACCAGCCCCCATTTCAACCTGTCCGCGCCTACCTTCCTGCACAGGGCCTGGTAAATCCTGCGGTAGCACCCCCTCTTTCGGGTTTTCCCTCTTTCTGGCCAATCGGAGGCAACAGGTTTGCCAGACTCTGGTGATTCTCTGGATGCCGCGGAAAATGACTAGGCTGTTAAGTTTTTTTGTTTTGTTTTGTTTTTTTGTTTTGTGTGGTATGGGATGCAGTACTGTGGCCCTCCGCGGAGGCCTAAAATGGAGGGGATCAGGCAGTCCCATCTACACCCTTCCCCCCGCGCTCTCTAGGCACTGAGCGGCCCCACGGTCCTTCATGCGGCCGCCCGGCGGGGATGGCGGGGTGGCGTGGGTGGCGCTCTCCACCCGGGGACCGCCGTTGTGGCGGGCGATGGCTCACTCGATCCGCACCTGCAGGCGGACGTTGAGCATCACCGAGGCCACCATATAAAAGTAGGGGAAGTTCACGCGCAGCCGCCAGGCCTGGTCGAAGAAGGTGAGCAGCGTGCGCGTGAGCCCCTTGCAGAAGGCGCTGTAGGAGCCCGCGCATCGCCGCCCAATGCGACAATCGCATTGCCAGGCCGAGAATAGGGCCGCAGCCGCAGCTGCAGCCAACAGGGCCGTCGACACCGCCATCGGCCTGGCTTACCCGCTCACCTGCCACAAAGCCAGCCCAGGGCGTCACCCGGAACCATCCCACGCTGTCGGCAGCCGTGCCCTCGGGCTCCCGGGTCCCTGCAGCACCCAGTGCTCCACCTACCACCCTGCAGCCTCAGTTGCTTCTGGCCTTCCCGCCAGACCTGCCGCTTCTAGGCTCCGCCCCCTCGCCGCAGGCTCTGGGATGATTGAGGTGGAGACCCTGCAGCAGGCTCACAAACTAGCTTCAGGGGTGGGTTAAATGCCCAGCCCCCTGCACTCTGACACCAAGGCCTGGACAAGCTGGTTTAGGGACCCCGCCTCTCCTTCCTAATGGCAGGTCTCTCTTGAGCCCAGGCCCCCTCACTAGACCACTGTGATCCAGTCCCACACAGTATGAGTTCATCTTCACCTCCTTCCTGGTTGCTCAGTGCTTATTCCTGAGGACCAAGTGAATTAGAAAGTGCTAGTGCCAGAGTTGGCTCCTCTGAATCCCCTAGGATAATGGAGGTTTAGCAGGTTTCAACCACTTTGCTAATGTTGTACAGAAACCATATCCAGAAGCCTCAGCCTATGCACACCTTCATCCTTCTTCCCCAGTTTCCTCAGGATTATGTGGCCAACCAAAACTACACACCTTTCTTGAATTCAAATAGAACTGTAACTGTACCATGGAGTGCTACCAAACCTATATTCAAGTATTATTTTCTATTATATTTACTGGTACTGTGTATTTCTGTTTGCAAATTCCAGCATAGCTCCTGGATTTCTAAGAATGCCCCTTTAAACTGTTTATCCTGGTTATTAAGCAAGTTTGTCTTGAATTTACATTTGCTCCTTGTTTATGACCCCTGACACACTAGAGTGCTTAAATGCCCAATTTTTTCACCTGGCTTTATGCTATGTAAACTAAACTAAACCAAAGTAGACCAAATACCATGAAAGCCCTACATATTTAATGAAGCAAGAAATCCTCAGGCTTCCGTATGGTTATAAGTTTAAAAGCAGTCACCTTATTGCTTTTTAAGATTTTACAAGGAAGTTATACCTGAGTATTCCTCTCAAAAATCCCTGTTCACAATCACGTCACTTCCTGAACAACTGCTTGCGGGGACCAGAACATTCCCATATATTTGGATCATTGTCCTTTTTTTGTGGTCGAGATTTTGTTGTTGTTGTTTTGCTTTTTAAGGGAAACCTGAAACATTAAAGAGATAGTACAGCAGGATGGATCCACCGTCCACGCTCCCGTCTGTTCCCAAACACATCATGACTACAGTCCTTGAGAATTAAGGGTAAATATGGACAGTCATGGAGAAAAAAAGATTAGAATTTGTGAAAAGCAGATCTGCCCTTAAAATGTCAAAATAATAATGTCTTTCTATGAAGAAAATATTAAAGTGAGTAAAAAATAAGGATGAGTAGAATGGACTTTCTTCTGGGTTTTTAAAAGTTTATTTATTATATATATGTGCATAGGTGCACACCTGTGTGAGTTTATCGTGCATCAGGCATGTGCCTAGTGCCAATGGAGGCATGCCAATGGAGGCCAGAGGATGTTAATGCACTGATGTGGGTTCTTGGGATCAAACCTGGGTCCTCATGAAGATTAGTAAGCATTCTTAACTGCTGGACTTTTTCTCCAGCCCCCTTAATGTGTTTTCAAAATTAAATTTGAGAGTGAAAACCTCAAAAAGTAAATGCCAGCTAATGTAATGCTCTCCTTCTGCAGCTAAAATACTTAGAAATGTGTTTTTAAAAAGAGGTTAAACAGACCTAAAAAGAGTGATACTTCTAATATTGCTGGGAATGATTTACAATGCCAATGCTAGCGGAGTGCGAGAAGTTAATATGTAGATTGTAATACCTGTAGTGGACACTGAAATTGACTATATTAAATGCATTATACGGCAGTACAGATAAATCACAATGAAAATTTAAATGTATTCATGTAATCCACAGGAGGGGAAGAAAATAGGAACAGGAGAAAGAAACAGAATTAAGAGACAAAGATACATTAATATGCCTTAGTTAAATCCTATCGATACTCATTTAAATTTTGTTTTTGTGACAGGGTCTCACTGTGCAGTCCTGGCTGACCTGCAGTTATCTATGAGAACCAGGCTGCTCTCAAACTAGGAAAAATACCCCTGCCTCCTGAGTGCTAGGATAAAAGGTGTACCCCATCGTGCTCTAAACAGATCAATTAGAAGACCAAGATTATCAGAGTAGATTAAAAACTCACTTCAAATTGTTTTAAGTAACTTGAAATATTTACTTAACACAGCATGGTTAACAATTAGGCAAGAAACTGAAAAAATATGAAGTATTCAACAATTCATGAAGGGATAAACAAAGTGTGGTCCCCATACACCATAAAATATTCAGTTATTAAAAAAAACACGAGTATAGCAGGTGGTTATTAAATAAGGACAAGTACAATAAAATTTCAATAAACAAATCTTTAGAAAACCCACCCCAACTAGAATAAAACATCAAATATTTTTCAAAAATGTTATGCTTCAAAGAAGACAGACAAGCTTTGCAGTCACATTGTGTCCCATGAATTTTTAACCCCACTGGCCCAATGCCTCACTGCCCTATTCTGCCCAACAATTTAGGAGTGGTTGTTTAGTAAATTTCAGTTTGCCCTAAGGCTGGAGCTTCAAGGGAAAGCAAAGCAAACACCTGCAGAGCTTCAGAAAAGGACAGGCAGAAAACACACATGCTTCAGCGAGATTAAATTTGTGGTAGAAAGGGACTTGTCGCTAAATACAAAAAAAAAAAAAAACCCAAAAACATATTTTACTTCTCAAAGGTATAATGAAAGGAACAGTAATGAAAACTAGTGATAACTCTAAAAGAGCTTTGTCCATGATGGACCTTATAGTCTGTCTTCCAAGATTCAACCAAATCAAATAAACCAAGCCTAGTAACATTAAAAGCAATAGCCTCAACCAATGTATATGATTCAATTCCCTTATAGTTCATATTTTATTTTCTCTTTCTCAGACCTTACAAACACTGATTTGTATTTCAATAGGATTTATTTATTATAGAACTTTCTTTATACACTAACAATTAAATCATAAGGGAACATGTGATTAATACACTGCTCCATTTTAAAAAATCATTATACATCCAGACATGTGGGAAAATACTTTTAACCTCAGTATTCAGGAAGCGGAGGCAGACAGAACTTGGTGAATTCCAGGCCAGGAGGGTGGTCTATACAGACTGTCTTAAAAAATAAAAATAGTTTTTCGATGGTTTTGACTGCTGTGGCCCATCATCACTGCTTTTGTCTGTACAATAACTGCTCTTCCCTTAATTTGCAATTTTAAGAAAGCAGTTATGAATGGAAAACTGTATATTATGTCCTGTTGTTACACATTTTTTCTGATCTTGGAGAAGTGGTTAATGATAAAGACCTGCTCTCTTTTCCCTTCATTTCCTTTCTCAGTAAGAGGGTGTCCGTTTGTTGCCCAAATGCCAAATTTGTATTTTTGGCACCCTTACTGCCAAACCTAATGACCTGAGTTCAATCCCAAGGATCCTCATGGTGGGAGAAAATCAGCTTCTGCAGGTTAGATCATCCTCTGACCTCCACAGGCACGCAATGTGCACACACATATGTGCAAGCAGATGCACTAAATAAATGGATAAATAAAGTTTTAAAGAATAAATAAATATCAGATTGAGAGCTCATGATACCTTGCTTACCTTTATCTCCTTGGTGTTAAAAAACGAACTCCGGCAGAACCCCTACAAAACTCCCTATGAAACTGTCTGTTATGCAAGCAGCTACCGTGCCTGTTAGGCCACTCGTCCAAGTGCCCCCCAAAACCCATGGGACAGGACTTCTGGCAGCAATTGTAAGCGTGAGCACCAAACGCTCAGGGATAACATGATTTTTTTAATTACTATTTATTCATTTATGTGTGTGTGTGAGCGCAAGGATATATATATATAATAGTGATGAAATCATCAGAGCATGCGATCACTCTGCATTTAGCTTTCTGAGAAACAGTCCAAGGGGAAGGAGAGTTGCTTTAGTTGCTGTGCCTTTTAAACAAGCTCAGTCACAATACGTGCACACTGTAACTGCTTTATAACCTTCCAGCACTTGCTATTGCTTACCTTTTGAAAAATCATAAACACTAATGTAGATATGAAACAGCACATCAATGTAGTTAAGTTTTTTGTTTGTTTGGGGTTTTTTGTTTTGGTTTTGGTGCTTTGTTTTGTTTCGTTTTCTTTTGGGGGTTTTGTTTTTTGAAACAAGGTTTCTCTGTGTAACAGCCCCTAGTGTCCTGGAACTCACTCTATAGACCAGGCTGGCCTCAAATTCACAGAGATCTGCCTGCCTCTACCTCTTGAGTGCTGGGATTAAAGGTGTGCACCACCACCGCCTGAAGCTTTATTAATTTTTATGGTTGGCTATGTTAGACACACATGGCATATTTGGAATGAAAAAAATATATTTATATACAGAAAACTCAGGCCACATAGTGGTGATGCAGCTCTTGAATTCAAGCAGTAGGGAGGCAGAGACAGGTGGATCTCTGCGTTCATGGCCAGCCTGGTCTACAGAGTTCCAGGACAGCCAGGGCTCCACAGAAAAACCTTTCTCAAAAACAAACAAACAAACAAACAAAAATACAAAAGAAGGAAAAGAAGAAAACCCGGTAATACACATTTAACTCAGTTTAGTGGCAAGTTCCTTAGCCACAGATGTGGGACCCAGAAAGTCAGAGCTCACTGTGTCACTTATTGTAAATGGTCCTCAGAACCTCCACCAGCCTAACCTCTCAAGTCAATTCGTGTTAAAGGCAGTGGTGGTACATGTCTTCCTGTTCCTGTGGACCAGCTGCCCCTGCCTGGCCTTCCTCTTGAGGATGCAATAGGGGACTCCCATCTTGTGACAGCTCTATGGTGGTTCTGTGTGATCTAACCTGCAGTTGTGGGTGAGCAGAGGGTTAACTGTTTGATAGTCTGGTTAATCCCGATAGACAATTTTTGGACACTTATAAAAGAGAACCCTAACCCCATAAAGGCTCCCTCTATCAAGATATCTCTTTCTTTGTTCTCCTTCTCTGTCCCTCCCCCAACTCAACCATCCAGTTCCCTCATGCTCTCCTCCCTTGCCCTTCCCTCTCTCCCCAAGCTCCCAATTTACTCAGGAGATCTTATCTATTTCTCCTTCCCAGGTGCATCTGTGCATGTTTCTCTTAGGGTCTTCTTTGTTACCTAGCTTCTCAGGGGTTGTGGAATGTAGCCTGCTTATCCTTTTCCTCATTCCAGAGTTGTTGTTTTTCTTTTTCAGTTCCATCCATATTATGGGTTTAGGGAGAAATCTGGTGCTAGGAAAATTCCCAGGAATGCACAAGGATGACCCCAGCTAAGACTCCAAGCAATAGTGGAGAGGGTGCCTGAACTGTCTTTCCCCTGTAATCAGATTGGTGACTACCTTATCATCCTAGAACCTTCATCCAGCAACGGATGGAAGCAGATGCCAAGATCCACAGCTAAGCACTGGGTCCAGCTCTTGGAGTTGAATGGAAGAGAGAGAGGAGGGATTATATGAGCAAAAGGGTCAAGATCATGATGGGGAAACCCACAGAGACTCTGAACTGACAGTTGGGGAATCCTGAAAGCATGGGACTGAACTGGGCCCTTTGAATGTTGGTGAAAGTTCTGTGGCTTGGGTAGTCTCTGGGGCCACTAACAGTGGGAACAGAATTTATCCTTAGTGCATGAACTGAACTGGCTTTTTGGAGCCCATTCCCTATGGAGGGATACCTTGCTCAGCCTAGATACAGGGGGAGGGATTTGATCCTGCCTCAAACGCTGTGGCAGACTCTGTTGACTCCCCATGGGAGGCCTCACCCTTTCTGAGGAGTGGATGGGGGTTGGGTGGGTGGAAGGAGGAAGGTGAGGGGAGCAGGAGGAAGGGAGGGAGAGGGAACTATGGTTGGTGTGTAAAATGAAAAAAATAAATAAATTAAAAACAAGAAATACAAAAGTGCTAGTAATTACAAAGGCAGTATTACCATAGACTATTATAAACTCAAGTAGTATTCAATTTGTAATTTTTATGACAAGAGATTAAAAAATAGTTAAAATGCAAAAATTCTTCACATATAAAATCTAAAAGGCCTTATAGAAATTTTTAATTGGAAGTTTGACTTAAATATATCCCCAAAATTCTAGGTCATCTGCCCTGCTCCACACTGTTCTAACAGTACTAATTTGCATCCAGTGGAACTGGATGAGAGTCGTTAACAACACCCCCTACGCACCAAAAAAGAAGAGAACCAACCCTTTGCCACTGCAGCTGAACGTATTGCGGCCATATGACAAAGCAGATAAGGTCTCTTTTGAGCAGCATGTCCTGTCCAATGCCAAAAGTTCTTTGGGGTTTTTTTCCCCCTCAAACGGAGGTTTCTCCATCTTTTTTGCCTCCTACGTATTCATAACAGCGGAGGCTGGTCCCACCTTTCCCCTTGGCCGCCTTGCCTTTCATCACACTGCTTGGCTGGGGGAGAGAGGCACATGAAAAATTTTATCCATTCACCCACTGAAATAGAATCCCAGTGTAATTCTATTGCCTCATTCTTGCTTTTGTTTCCAGGGCTTCCGGAGTTCTAGTCGGGGAAACTATTGCTTGTTTTAACATTTTGGAGCAGCAAACTTGTTGCTGTAAACAAGCAGCTATGCTTGCTCCCTGGATTTTCTTCTCATAAAAATGATCCAATAGGATGCGGTAGCTCATGCTTGTAATCCCAACATTCAGAAGCCAAGGCGTCCTTTAATTCCAGCACTCGGGAGGCAGAGGCAGGCAGATCTCTGAGTTCAAGGCCAGCCTGGTCTACAGAGTGAGTCCCAAGACAACCAGGGTTGTTACAAAGAGAAACCCTGTCTCGAAAAGCCCACAAAATAAAAAAAATAAAATAAAAAAAAAAGAAAGCTGAGACAAGAAGATTACCATGAGTTTGAGGCAGCCTGGGTTAGAATAAAATCTTATCTCAAAAACAAAACTACAATGACAAGCCATGAAAATGTGTACGGGTGGAGGCTATTTTGCATTGACTACTAGATCGTAACTCTATGCGATGGATAAACTGTGAAGTCCCGCCTTCCTACTTCCCATGACTTGTGGCCGTCATTGTGTAATCTACACTCCTATTGGCTGGTTGAGCAGGCTCACTGGCGCTCCACACGTGGCAGTGTTGCCCCAGTGAGAGCCTAGAGCCGGGGTTCAGACCAGGAAGGAGAATAGCCTCTGCGCGTGCTGCTGTGAATTCTCCCGGGAGACAGAACTAGACAAGCGAAGCCTCACTCCTGGTACCGCTTGGTACTCAAGCGTCCTCAGACATAAAAAAACAACAACCATGCGCCGGGTAATTTCCAAATTTCGTGCCTTCTTTCAGAGGAAAGCAGACTCCGAGGAAGAGAGAGAGGAGAAGCAGAGGCTCTTGGAAGGTATTGCACTAATTCTTACCCCAAAGAGACCTTCTCTTAGAGGAGTGTTCCTTCTTGCTTTGGAGACTGAAGAACTTAGAAAACCTCTCCCTGGTTTGGTAGTGCGGTCTTATTGCAGTAGGGCATTCCCAGATCCTTACGCTATGCCCTCCTACGCCATGCCCTCCTACGCCATGCCCTCCTACGGGGATACCACTCATGCATAGACTCATTCTAGAACTTTCTTGCCCAAAGTAATGACTAAAGGCAAAGAGAAAATAATGACCAATAAAGGCAAAATAATGGTGACTCTAGAGATGACCCAGCAGTTAAGAGAATTTTTAGTTCTTAGATGACCCAAATTCAGTTCCCAGCGCCCATATTTTTTTGCTCACAATGGCCTCGAACTCTAGTCCTTGGAATTCCGAAGTATTCTGCCCTCCTCCAAGGACTCGTGGTCCATAAACATACACTCAGGCTTGTGCGCGTGCACGCGCATACTCACGTGCAAACACACACATACACACACAATTTTTTTTTTTAAAAAATCTTTAAAATAAAAAGGACAAAGTATAACAAAAGACAAAGAAGGCAGAGGAGTCACTGCAATATACCTGAGGAGCTATTGGCAGTTGATAGCTGCTGAGAAAGGAAGAGCCAGTTTTCTCTAAGGATGTGACCACTGGTAGGTTGACCACACTCCAAGGCAAGCACTAGATCGAAGATTATTTGGGAAGGACAAATTAGACTTGATGGGCTGAAAGAAAGACGGGGAGACTACTAAGTTGGGTGACTGGGGGGGTGAGTCTGGGAGGAACTGGAGCACGTAGGGTGGATCAACAGGCTCAAAATATATTGCAGGAAATTCTTAAATAACTAGTAAATAATTTTTAGACAAAAAGCGGTTAGGAAATGAAAAAGTGGGGGTGGGAGAGGGGAGGTGTCTGTGCCCAATGTTTGCATTTATCTGCATTCTTTTTGGGACGTTTTGAACCTTTTGAGATCAGGTCTCCCTGTGTAAGCCAGTTTACCATCAACTCACAACTTTCCCTGCTTTAGTCTGCCATAGGTCACAGGAAGATTCCTTTTGTAGTTACAGTAGTAGTAAATCTTCTACTTCGGTGGTAATTTTACTTTATCCTTAAAAATATCCTCTTTTTATGTGTGTCCGAGTGCAGTTGTGCAACAGCACGTCAGGAGGTCAGAGGTCAACTTTTAGAACTTTCAGGAGTCCGTTCTCTCTTCCCATTTTGTGGGATCAAGGAATCAAATCCAGGTATCAGGCCTGTTTCTGTGTGGTCCTGGTTGTCCTGGAACGTGCTTTGTAGACCAGGCTGGCCTAAAACTCAGCACTCTCTTGTCTTTGCCTCCCGAGTGCTGGGTTTAAAGGCATGCGACACCACAGCCTGGCAGGGACTAAGCTTTTAATATGTTAGCTTGTAGATGACAATTCAAACCAACCTATAACAAAAACCAAGCAAATGAATCATGTATCTGTGACCAGTAAGAAGATAGGAACCAAAGTTTACTTACTCACTTTGTATCCCTAAATATATGCCCTGGAGTCTGCCACTGATCATCTGTTCAAGGGATTATTTTAAAGGTACGTATTTCATCAGTGAGAGTCCAGGAAATAGTGAGAAATGACTGGGGTGAATGGTATCCCTCCCTGCTCAGAACTATATCCATTTTAATTAGTCAGCTACAATGTATGCTCAAAGATTCTGGCCTTAAGGCCTGAAAAATCTCATTACTATTCACAAGCATATTAACAAAAGAAGCTGTGGTATCATCCTGTCCATGCTACAGACATTCAGGTAGGCAAACAGCTGGCCCACAAACTAGCCATGCACTCTTCTAGGCTTAGATGGCTGTTTCCCACAACTTTCTCTGCTAGGGCTTATTTGTAGTATGTGTTTGCACTTGAGAATAATTTATATTTTTTTTCTCCATTCATCGTTTAGGTGCTGGCATGTTCCAAACAATAAAGGGAGTTGCAACAGGGTCCTGCAGTGGCTATGGTTACCCTAATGAACACATCCTCAATGCTGGTGTGATGGCGGGCAATGAACTTCTGAAAGTTAAGCAAAACGGTCCTGAAGCTGTGGAAATAGATGAGATCATTCGCGGATCGAATGCAATCACAGTAAGAGTTGTATATTCCTGGGACTGCCTTGTGTCTGTGTTCTTTCACCCTAGCCTCTATTCATTCAGCCGCTTTTGAGTAGACATGTTGAAGTGTATGGAAACTGAAATCTAACTCAGAGGATTGTACGGAAGATCTGTTCTATTTTTATACTAGTATCTATTTAGAAAAGTATAAATTACATTATCTATTCCTCAGTATTTAACAATAATTATTAGAATTTATATTATCTTGTAACCTCCTCCTATAATGCAAATAATGGATATGTGTTATTTGATAAGTAGTTATGAGACGAAAAGATATGTACTTTAATCATTTTTTTAAAAATAGTTTTATTGAAATATAATTTACTTACCACGGAGCTCTCCAAGTTTCAAACATTTTTAGATTTATGGAATCTGGATCTAGCACCCCAGTTCAGATACTTATCATTTAAATCTGTATATGCAAATTAGGCTTATTATTATTAGTGTCCTAATTGACACCAGCAGCAGCAGAATACGTGACTCGCATGCCAGGGCTGGCAAGAGTGACTGACGTATTGTCAATCCTTGAAATTTTTAACCATCTAAGAAGTGAAACGCCAGCCAGGCTTCCACACGTGGAATGGCTCTCTGTTGGTTTGGAGACAGGGCACTGAGAGGTGGGAGGGTACATTGGACCATTCACATAGCTATGGGAGCCTGCTGCTTCTTTTATGGATAAAACTGAATGAATAAATTGGTACGGGCAGCTGGAGTTGGAGATTAGGTAGAGGGAGAAACTAGGGTTTTCAGAATTGAAAACATGAAAATGAATTTATGTGAATCAATCTTTCATTCATTTATTGCCCCCAAACCAAATTTAATTAACCAGCCCTATAAATCAGGAACACCACAATTTCAGTTACTCCTTTGCAGTACGTTATGCCTGTAGCTATATCTGGAGGTTGAAAAGGCCATTAAGACTTTCAGACCTTACTAAAGTGCCATCAGCTGCCGTGACAGTAAGAAGCTGGGAACTAACTCCATAAAGTGCTTGTACGAACATGGAGACCTGAACCAGCACCCACTTAAAAGCTGGCCGCCCCAGCATGACCTTTAGTCCCAGTGCTGAAGCCGAGACAGGGGAGTTCCTGGAGCCTGCTGCCCAGCCAGTCTAGGCAGTCCTGGCATTCTGGTTTGGTGAAAGAGCCTGCCTTGAACAATAAGGTGGAGAACAATGGAAGAAGATCCCACTGTGGGCCTCTGACGTCTGCACATACAGGCATGAACATCTCTCAACCACTGCTTCCTCTACACACACACACACACACACACACACACCCCACACACACATTTTACAAGGGTAGGATAAACCAACAGTTTTACCTTATAGACAGTCACATTTGAACGTGAATTCAACCACCCTTACATACCTATTTTTAGGAACATAGGAACAAAAGTCTACTCACTCCAGTTAGTGCACTAAAGACAGACCAAAGAAATGACTCTGGCCAGGTCTAACTTGGTTACGTAGTGAGCTTATTGGAGTCTTATATGGGGTTTAGTTATAGGACAACAGGTGACTTAAAGTCAACTCTGTCACTAAAAAGTGTACCCTACCATTGGTGAGGACTTCTGAAAGCTGCATCCCTGGAATTTAGAGGAAATAGCTACTACATACGGGTCATTTACAATAAGACTAAGGTGGGGAGAGGGGCTATGGTCGGAATGTATTGTATGAGAGAAGAATAAATAAAAATTTAAAAGAAAAAATAAATAAGGAAACTATAAAAAATGTCATAAAAAAAAAAAAACCAGCATGGGAGAAGAACTGCTGAGACTCTCTTAACGCAAGCACAAAATGTCCCATAGGCCAAGACTGTTCAGGTACAAGTTCATGCAGGTAGCCTCGGTCCTTCTCCCAGTTCCTTTCACGCCTCAGGGAACGCTTCAAGAGGCAGGACAAGCCCAGCCAGGCGCATTCTGGCCAATCTGCATCATAAACTGTTGCCCCAGGTTGAAGACAGCAGCTTGAGCTCTGGGTGAAGCCTGAGGCTGGGGGTTAGAGGGGGCAGGGGTAAGTGAGGAGTAGGGCAGTGTGTGTCTGTGCCATGGCGTCCTCTTCCTTGTTCAGAAGCCCCGATAAGAAGAGCAAGGCGCCCATGTTCGCAAGGTTACAGCCGGGTTCGCTGCCCCAAGTCACACAAGCATTCTTGAGAGCCCAGACTGTCGTTGGCCCTACATGGCTCACTGGCACAGCCTCCTTGGTGGCTTCCTGACAGCATTGCCTGCTTTTCTTCTTCCCTTCAGCATGGCATCACTCCACACCAGGCACCCAGGGGCTCTGTAGGCTTCAGGAGCCACAGAAGATGTGAGAGCAAGACCTAAGTTAGATCAGGAAACAATAAAGCCCAGGGCCACTAGATGCTCTTACCATGGGCCAGCAGGTGTGGGGGGCTCTCGCTGGAAAGTTTTGAGCTTGAAATTCTGCTCTTGAGTGCTTATCCTACGTGTATATATTAGGCAAATGGGTAGTGTATTGGATTATAAACTGCATGTCCAATTGTGTGGAATGGAGCCACCAAATTATGACACTTCTTTTTTGTGGGATGCCAAGTTATCTTTTAAAAAGTTAGTAAACTGACTTATTTGTGTTCGTTTGGTTATATATTTATTACATGTGTGTAATGTTATATTCTCCTGTAAAATAGTACATAGGTAAATAATTTCGAACAAAGGAGGTCTGAGTGTTATAGTCCAGGGAAGAAAGTTACAGACTGCTACACATGTAAACCTGACGTCTTTTAGTAGCTGACAGTGGAGGGCAGGCCCTTGCCGTAAAGAACTTCTGGCACTGAAGCTCAGGGGTACAGAGTTTATAAAGGCAAAAAACCACAACGACATTATTGCCAGGTATAGGCTGGGGGTACTTGGTTATATTAGTTTTTGTTATGCATTCAGTGTACAATTTGGTTACGCATCCAGGCTATGGTGAAGGTCACAGAAAATCCCTAATGTATGGCTAAGGCTGATGTGACTGTTCAGGGAATTAGGGACTGAAAATTGCCTACACAGACACAAAATGGAGCCATGGTAAGATGTTATTTTGGTCATTTCATGAGAGCACGGCCAGCGGTTATTGCATAGGAAACAGACTTATGAATTATCTGTAATTTTTCTTGCTTTTGTATTCCTTTTTACATTTTATATGTTGAACATAAATTATTTTTGTAATGACAAAAGCAAAACATCAGATAAAGATGATTGCAATTCGAAGAAATAAAGATTTAGATGCCCCCATTTTTCTTTAGATACAGCCCCAACTTAACTGGGATTTTTAGACCCTCCAGCCTTGGTTGCTTTCTTCACTCTCATACTAAACTCAGCCTGACCATGCTTAGCTTCCAAGATCACATGAGACTGATAGTATTTAGGGGGCCATATGGACACTAGATTTATTTTTCTCAAGTTTACCTTGACATTCTTTTGTCTCCCTAGATGCTCTGGTCTGGAATCTTAGCATTTATCCCCTTCCCCTTTTCTGTATTGATGCTGCCTTATCGATTGTAGTCAATGTGGCATACGAAAGCAAGATGCTAATAATAGAAGCTAAAGATCACTTGTGGGAGTGTGTAGCAACTCTCTGTATTTTCTTCTCAACTCTCCTAATTGGCTCTAAAACTACAGTAAAAATGACTGGAAGCTCAAGCATTATTTCATCAACACATGTCAATTTATGTGTCAATTGTCAACATTATTTGAACTATTGAACAGATTTTCAGGTTAAAATTTAGATTTTTTTTAACTTGAGTTTCTTTGAAATAACCATTTTTATTTCATTTGTTTGTTTACTTACTTTCCAGGTGGGTGCTTACTATCGTGGCCATGATGAACCACCAGAACGTCACATGACGGTTTCACTTGACTGTATCAAGTCTCTAATGGATGGTGTTGATCATATCAATCACGATCTGTCCTTCTCTCTCGACATTGTCTGTAAAGGTACACTTCACCTGGCTGTCCTGGAACTTGTTCTGTAGACCAGGCTGGCCTTGAACTCATAGAGATCTGCCTGCCTCTGCCTCCTGCATGTTGGGACTAAAGGCATGAGCCACATTTTTAAATTTAAAATTAGGTGTCTATTTTAAGTATTATTAATTGGGCTCCGGGTGAAATTTGAAATATGCTAATTCGATGAGAGGGTTTTGTATTACATCTACTACTGCTGCATACTTGGATTTTTGGGTGGATTGAACTTAGAGCTCCATACTTGTGAAGCAAGGTCTCTACCACTGAGCTACATTCCCAGTTCTCTTCTTGGCTCTTATCAGTGTCACTTCCATATTTGAAGAAATATCTCATATTATATGTTTTTTATGTTTTCATTTGTTTGGGTATACTAATATTTGTGCAGCTGTTTTATTTATGAAGGTATATAAATAGAATTTCTATTCTAACACGATTGCATGAATGAAAAAATATTTCAGAATAATTTGAGTGCTCTAAAATAAGGCCTGGAAATAGCACTTTGCCTTTCCATATGTGTGCATGTGTGTGTGCATTCAGTGTTGAAGTCCACTTGTATTTATCTGATATAACACTCTATTGTTTTATATCTAGAGCAATAACATGTTAATTTAAAGAGACTAATAAACTTCAGTTTGGTTCAAAAGAGAGTTCTAGATATTGAGGGCAGAGGACAAAATATGGAAGACTTCATTAAACCTTTCTTATAAAGAGCTCATAGTGTCATTGGGAGAGATTGACACGTGACTCCATCAAAATAGCCTGATGCAAAAAAACAGTGGGCAAAGCCGTAGGAATGGGAGTGATGGCAACAATGAGAGGAAACAGACTGGACTGTGCGCTGTTTAAGCTGCACTTTACACCCCGCCAGCTAGTGTCTCTGCCTTTAATGATTAAGTTGGAGAACCAAGAAGAAATGAAAGCTAGCAGTTTGCTGCATAATGAAATGTAAATCTAATGAAATGGAAACCTGATGCCTTTATTATTATAGGGCTTCCCCTCACCTTGAGACAGTGACTTCCTCTATTGCCTAGTTTTGTCTCAAACTGCTAGACTCATGCCATCTTCCTGCATCAGCTTTCCAGGTACCAGGCTGGGCTTTGAAAGATGAATGGAAGGAAAATAGACCATACCCATTGTAGCTTAATCAGGTGCCCTTTAGCTTGGAGAAAAAGAATGACATTGTCCCAGTATACAAAGCTGCTTTCTACTTTACTTTTCTTGGGCTTTAAGAACCTGAACTTGATCTTGGTTGTTATGTCAGGAACCCTCTCACGATGACTGCTTGGTAGTGTCTGAGATTTTACGACACGTTTCCTCAGAAATTCCCAGTTTTCAGAGGAAAGGGCCCCTGTGATTGCTGAGCTCCAAAGACAATTAATTAGCTTGTCCCTTTGCCCATCAACAACAGGAAGGATGTGAGGAACACTCTTTTCAAAGTGGAAGGGCTTGGACATGTTTGTAGTGCAAAGGATATGGCTAAAGGTGCTGAAGAGAGCAGGAAGAGAAGATAGGGTTAAGTCCCTGAGCTATAAATACAGGACAGGTCCCAAGGCATAGGTGGAGAGACTTACCTCTGCGAAATAGAGTTATTCATAGTAGCAGACTTCTCTAGGGTAAGAAAGACAGTGGCTGAAAAAGAAGTATTGCTGATCCCTAGCACTGGAAACAAGTCCTAAATGACCCAGTCAGTTATATAGAAAATTGCTAGAATAAGTACTATTAAATGAATACTACGAAACTCAGTGAAAATGGCTAACAGTTCTCTGTTTATTATTATTATTATTGCTATCTTATCTGTGAGCTGCTAGATAATAATCAAATCACATACTAAGTAAGCTACAGCCTCAGTAATTTCTTTAATGAGACACCAAAAGAAGTAAAAGAAAAACCGTGTTCTTTTGTCCTATACTGAGTAACAAGTATGTCATTTCCTTCCTGTTCATTAGACAGACACTTCACTGCCTCACTTTGTTTCAGTACTGTTTTCCTTTTTATCTTTTAAATGTTGCATGCGTGCGTGTGTTGCCCGCATGTATGTATATGCCGCTGCTTGAATGCCTGGTGCCTACAGAGGCCCTGGAACTGGAGTTACAGGCAGCTATAGCCTCCATGAGATTGCTGAACACAGAACATCTGCAAGAACAGCAAGTACAGCCGGGTGGTGGTGGCGCACGCCGTGAGTCCCAACACTTGGGAGGCAGAGGTAGGCAGATTTCTGTGAGTTCGAGGTCAGCCTGGTCAACAGAGTGAGTTCCAGGACAGCCAGGGTTACACAGAGAAACCCTTTCTTTAAAAAAAAAAAAAGACAGAAAGAAAATAGCAAGTACCTTTAACCACAGAACCATCTCTTGAACCTTACCCTTTACAAAAAAACGTGTCTATTTTTATTTATGTGTACGTGTGTATCTGTGTACACCACGTGTTGTGTGGGCGCCTGCAGAGAGACCAGAAGAATGCACAGATAAGCCACAGGTGGCTGTGGGTATTGGGAGCTGAACCTGAGTCCCTTGCAACATTAGTAAAATATCTGGACCATTCTCCAGCCCTGGGGTTTTAAATGTTAAAAATGTACTTTACATGTAATAGAAACTGTGTCGGGGATTACAGCATAGTGCATGGTGAAATGTCAGATTCCCTTGAATAAAGGCACCCTCCCTCTAACATGATTTTTTCCCATGACTGTTACAGATTTTGAACCTTATAAGGGTGACCTGGTAGAAATTGAGTTTTCGGAACAGGAAGACCCACAGAGCAGAAAGGCCATCTCGGTGAAGCCTCTGAAACACCATCATATAAATGAGGTAGTTCACGTGCTGTTCTCTTTCATTTAGTGATCACTTTTGCTGCTCAGGATTATACTACAAGTGTTAGGAGACCTAAAATAAAAGCCTTGCCAAAATGAACTTGTTTTTTTATTCAAAGTACTGGAATTCTGAAAGGAAATGACGAGAATAATGTAGTACTTATGATGAAGTTTGAAGTTTATGTAGCCTACCTGGGAGGCATCACAATGTGGTAAGACCATCAAAACCAAAAGTCAGTGATCAGGTTTCTCGGAATTGTTAAGAAAAATGAGCGATGTGTCCTTTAAACTCCTTAGCAGTATGTGGGTATGATATGGGTAGTAAAAACCGAAAACAAGTTGGCTTGCATTCATTTTGTACCAGAGGAAAAATGAAGGAGTGTGCTTCTAGTGCAGGTGACAAGGTAGGGGAAAAATGATAGTCTACTTAACAACACATTCCTTTCCCACTCTTTTCTTTTCGAGCAGTCAGCCTTAACGGGAAGTTAACAGTCATTGTGGGTAATCTTTAGAACCAAATTCCCTCAGCAGAGGCCTGGTTTTCATCCTCAGGGACTGTTTGCATTGCCGTGAGGTTGGATCTGGAAAGGGGTATGCTTACATAGCACCTGGATGATGCTGGTGTGTAGAGTAGAGTGCAAATCTGTGCTGGGATCTGCTGGTTAGAGCCAGACAGAAAAAGGGCAAAGTCTATGACCACGAATTACGGTTTCCCACACTCATTGGTACCGTTTTTTTTCATCCCAGGTTCGCATTACCAGAGCAGACGGACGAACTGGGGTGTTGGAAGACACCATCTTTTTCACCTTGGATTCTCTGAAACTTCCTTCTGGATATGTGCCTCAACGAGATGATATTGTCAATGTGGTTGCAGTACAGAGCACTCAATCCCCCTATTTCTGGAGAGCAATCACAATGACCCCAGTACAAGTATCATAGGAACCAAGCCTTTGTATTTCTTCTTCACCATTACTTCTATGGCTGAGGGGCCTGGTTTAATGCAATAGTTTGAATTACTAAAGCCAAAATATATGTTAAATATGTTTTTACTTGGAAACACCCTGATGATTTTGTTGGAGTATGGACTCACTTAGGAAGGTGCCTGATCTATTCAGAGACATCCCCAAACTGGCTTTTGTCTGTAGCAAAGGAACAACACTTCATATTAGGTCAAATTCTTTGTTTTCCATGGTCAGGAATGTATTGTGCTGCTAGTGGCCCTTTTTGTCCCTTGAGCAACATTCAGAGGGAGCTCAGCAAGTGGAAGTGTGTAATATCTGAGTCCCCTTATACTGTATACAATGTTTACTTTTTCCATAGCATTTTTCATTTCCCAGTACCTATTCAGTTTGTTAAATTTAATACCTATCTAGTGGAACCCATACCTCCATGTTAGAACGCGAGATTCATATATACAGGGTTTGTGTTTATCCACAGCTTCTCGGCTGTGCCTGATAGTTGAGGCAGATGGCATCTTGCTAACTTTATTAAACAAGTTATCTAAGCAACAGTCCTGTTTACCTGTGGTTAATTTGCCATTCAGTCTCCGGGAATGAAATGTTCTGTATGTTATCAGCTGTTTAGTTGCTGGGCATTTGGAAACAAAAACACTGACGTATGAGGTGTGAATCAGCTTCCACGAACTTCTTTGTGGGAGAGGTGAAGCTTGTGTCCAGAAAACCACTGAAACAAATCCGAAGCACCATGAAGGACGGGGACACGGCCTTCTCAAGCTGGAGGCTGTTACTAAGATCCCATGTGTTTACCCCATGAGATTCCTCGATTTTTCTTAACAGCATGTACCCAGATGGCTGTACTATTGTGAGGTATGTATCAATGTGTGGTGTCACTGGGAGGTAATGGTGAGCTTTAACTCTGTCCTAAGAGTCAACTTTCTACACTATGCCACTGGCCCTGAGTAAGTTTGATGATGATTTTTCCCTTACATTTCTAGTCAGCACTGTTGTGGGATAATCTTTTGGTACACTGTAAAGATGTGTGTCTGCCTAAGGCACCTTCTGATTGGTTTAACAGAAAGCTAAATGGTAAATAGCTAGGCAGGAGAGGAAAGGCAGGACTTCCTAGCAGAGGGAGAAAATCAGGAGGAATTTGATGCTCAGATTTCTCCAGCAGACTTGGGGAAAGCTAGACGTGCCATACTGAGGAAAGATAAAAAAGTCACGTGGCAGAATGTAGATTTAAAAATATGGGTTAATTAAGTTATAAGAGGTAGATGGAGCCAGGCAGTGGTGGCACATGCCTTTAATCCGGCACTCGGCAGGCAGGGGCAGACAAAACTCCTGAGTTCGGGGTCAGCTGTGTCCACATACTGAGTTTCAGGACAGGCTCCAAAGCTACGAGAAACCCTGAAACCCTGTCTCAACACACACACACACACACACACACACACACACACACGACAACCAAACAAAGAGCTAAGTGAAAACAAGCCTAAGCTAAAGATCAACCTTTCATAGTTAATAAGTCTCTGTGTCATTATTTGTGAGCTGGTGGTCCCAGCAAGAAATTACTACTACACAGCACTTCTCACAGTCATTGTATAATTAAAGACATAGGAGTGAACTGCTTTAATCTTAGGTAAATTCTCAGTAACTGTGATACTTATCACACAGTGATCTAGGTATTGGACTCATATCAAAAGCATGCATGACCAGGTTGTAATGGAACCTGGCTCATGCCATTGTCTCTTTTGTTCCTGACCCCAGGAGCCATAACATAGGAAAGGAAGGCAAGGGGAAGCTTGGAAAGCTCCAGGTCCCTGTGATTATCATCACAGGAGGGGTGTGGTAGGGACATAGCATTTAAGAAAACACAGAGGGGAAAAGAGGAAGGTGGGCTTACTGAAAAAAACTTTTTCAAAGCCATGGACTACCTACCATATGCCATGGTCAGTTGATAAACTAGGAGAGTAGCAAGCATGCACTTTATACATGCAGGGAAGAGGCATGGTGATGAGAGATAACATGCCTTATGAGGAAAACCATATTCATGGGAATTAGATAACCAGAAAACACTCTGAAGTACTTATTTCCCTTCTGTAACTATGGATAAAATTTGAGAAATAAAGACTTCCTTAGAAATCCTATGAGTATTTAAGATTCCTATTTCATGATGGAAATATAGCAATGAAAAATGAGGCAGGAAAATAGGGTCAGACACACATGACTGTGAGTCATAAGATTACAGTAACTAAAAAAAAAAATAACATCCATTTGACTGCTGTAAGGATTATGGGAAAAAAAAACAACCCTTCTAGCAAAGAGCGTTAATCACCTAAACAGCCAACAAAGGGTCCACCCTTTCAGAGAATCTTTACTTTCCCTCTGTAATAAAAAGCACTTGGAACCGGGTGGTGGTGGCGCACGCCTTTAAAAGCACTTGGGAGGCAGAGGCAGGCGGATCTCTGTGAGTTCGAGACCAGCCTGGTCTACAAGAGCTAGTTCCAGGACAGGAACCAAAACCACAGAGAAACCTGTCTCGAAAAACCAAAAAAAAAAAAAAAAAAAAAAAAAAAAAAAAAAAAAAAAGCACTTGGACGCGTAGATGGGGTTCTTGAGCCACACACTCATTTCTGTTTGAGCAGCATATTTTATGCCTTTACTTGTACTTCTAATAAATCTAGACTTTAATTATTACTACCATATGTCTTGCTGAAATCTTCATTAGAGATGGAAAGAACCTGGCCTTTATGTCATGGGTGACCTGAGAGATTCCTTCCAGTAACAAGAGGGAGGCAAGGTATTGGTGGGATCCCAGCACTGCAGAAAAAAGGAATTAAACTGCCCTCTTAATCTAATTATTCACTAATGGTCAAAGACTAATTCTTCCAATATAAATTATACTAGTTTGAAAAAGGATGGTTTATATACATGTCTGTCTTTTTTAAGTTGGAGAACGGTCACTGTAAGGGATTATATGGGAAAAAATTAACATGAAAAAGAATTTTTGCTTTTCCTCTAATGCGTCTTTGTCTTAAACATATGTTTAATTATATCTAAAGTTTCAAATTTATGACATCACACTTTTTTATGTTTCTCTTTTAAAATGCATTTGGTTTTTCAAGACAGGGTTTCCCTGTGTAGCTCTGGTTGTCCTGGAACTTGCTCTGTAGGCCAGGCTGGACTCAAAGTCAGAGATCTACCTGGCTCGGTCTCTTGAGAGCTGGGGGTAAATGTGTGTGCCACCACAGCACAGCACAAAATACACCTTTAAAAAGGCAAGTTATTAAACTATTTGTTTGATAATGAGTCTAAAAACGAATCTTCCAAACATTTGCTAACATTAGTATTCATTGGCACTCTAGGAACTCTATCTTTGAAGAAAAGTGCAACGTCCTTCAACAATGAAAAGTAATGATACATTTTTTTTAGACAAGAGTTTTACTCTGTAGTCCTGGATAGCCTGGAAATGGCTTAGGTAGATCAAGGTGGCTCAAACTCCCAGAAATCAGCATGCCTCTGCCTCCTGACAGAGTGCTGAGGGTAAAAGTGTGCACCACCAGGCCCTGCCCTCATGATATACTCCTACGCATTACTAAGGACATGTGTTATTTAACTGCAGACCAATCCCAATGGCATTTGATACCCTGTGGAAATGAAATTCTTGAATGTCTTAAAATTAGTATGTAGGTAGGGCATGCTGTGGTACATGCCTTTAATTCTAGCACCTGGGAAGCACAGATAGTCAAATCTATGAATTTAAGGCCAACCTGGTCTATATACCAAGTTGCAGGCCAGGCAAGGCTGCATGACAAGACCTTGTCTCAACAAACAAAACCAAACCTAGTATAAATTGTCAGCTTGATTGATGTATTAACTGTTTAATTCCAAGATACTAATGCAAGCCCTTTAACACATTTTCTTAGAATGGGCTATGCAATTCAGTTAAGTATGGAAGCTTAAGATTGGAGCGTTTTTTTTTTCGCTTTAATAACAATGTAAACTAGGCATAGTGGTGCCCACCTGTTATCTCAGGTACTTTGGAGGCTGAGATGCAGGGACTACCTGAGCTTATACACCAAGTTTATTTTTTAGTTCAGTGTTAGACACCATCATGGCAATCACAGTAAGATCCTGTCAGAAACAGATATGAGATAAAGCCAAGGTACCTTTTTATACCTGACGTTTGTACCTTTGGGACTGATACACTAAATACTAAAGTCAATATCCAAACAAATCATTTTTATTGAAAAAAGTTAACAATGTCATAAAGAAAAATCCACTCTATTATAACAAAAGAGTGAAAACCTTGACATACAAGAATAGTTGATACTGACACAACTGGATTTTATTCAAAATAAGGGAAGACAAGGTGAACAAGCTAATGACTAAAGACCCTGCCATATAAACCAGAATTTATCTTAAACTACGACTATTCGCTGGCACCTGAACCGTATCCCTTAGGATGCATCATGGACTGAAAAGCCTGTTGAAGGCTAACCATCTCTTGCTGATGCTGTTAAGGAAAAAAGATAGTAAACAGGTTTATTTCTTACTTTCAGTGTCATTTCTACAGTAGGAAATAAAATATTTCAGTGCTTTTATTAATTCCTATTTCTGATTTGAAATACAACTTACAGATTCTTTCATAATTTTTCTTCGCAGCCTGTTCATTTCTTCTTTAAGTTCATTCTGTATATCCATAAGCAGACAGTCGTTCTTCTTCTCCACATCTTCCAAATTCTAAACACAAAAGGCTAGTTTAGTCCCATGGCATCTTTCATCCCAAGTTCTAAGTTTTAAAATAAAATTTCAAGAGAATTTTAAATATTTTAGTAATACACATTACTTTGAGAAAAAAGAAAAAAAAAACCTAATACACGAAGACCCAAATTACTACTGTTAAGTCACAAAATAACTCAGACATCAACCAAACAGAGTTCTAGAAGATACAATGGCACACTGTGCTCAAGAAGCAGTTTTAGTAAATGTTAAGGTCAGGCTGAGGCTGGAGAGGGCAAGAGTTGGGCACAGTATCACAAACTTTGCAGGCGCCATTGGGAGAGCCTGAGCTAACATGTGAAATATAGACACTTTCTCTTCCAGAAAAAGAAAATGGAAAATAGAGAAATAGGAATACTGAAGAGTCTTCTAGGCAACCATCATAATTGCGAACATTTCTAATGATTTTCTCAAACATCAGGCTACAATCTACTTAAAGACAAAAAGTCAATGTAGCATGATGTGACAAATTTACCAAAGGGAAAAATAATCTATAGTATGAGACTATTTTTCAAGTCATTAATAGCAAAATTTATATTATTGTTTTGTAAGAGAGTATCTCACTTTAGTGACCAGCTACCCTCCAACTGTCCATTCATCTGTCTTTAGCACTAATACTGCATGAATGTGCTGATCTTTTAAAAATAATGGTTTAAATCTTTCCTAATCATTTACCAATCATTGCCTAATCATCACCAACCAAGTGACAAATACAATGTTAAGTGCTATGGAGAAAACAAGAGAGGATAATACATAATTGCTCCTTTTCCCAGAAAAAATAATCATTTTAACCAAAAACATAACGGCCGTGCGGTGGTGGTGCACGCCTTTAATCCCAGCACTCGGGAAGCAGAGGTAGGCAGATCTCTGTGAGTTCGAGGTCAGCCTGTTCTACAGAGTGAGTTCCAGGACAGCTAAGACAGTTATAAAGAAAAACCCTGTCTGGAAAAGCCAAATATATGTATGTATGTATGTATGCATGCATGCATATAATTTATTATATATATGTGGCAAGAACTATGAAGAATGAATTGAAAGACAGAGCAAACAGTTTTCATAGTAGAAGCAAAGGATGATGAGAATATTAAATAGTATAAGCTAGGATCTCAGCAATAGGACTTAAATAAATAATGAAGCACTATGGAAATGAAAATCGTCAAAGTCTAGTAGTGAAAACATGGGTTATGAAGAAATTTGAAAATAGTTTCAGGGAATATTAGAGCAAACTTGCAAGAGCTGAATTTGGAAACACATAAAATAATTTTAAAATATTTTAAAACTATTGTTTATACATAAACTTACTAGCATATACTTAATTCTCAAGGAACAAATTTTAATCTTTGACTATTAAATTCTAGGATAATGGATATAAGTTATTTTAGCCATTGGAATAATTTTAAAAATTGACATGCTAGAAAAACTTCCCTACTAAATTTCAAAATAAGGTTTAATTTAACTTGGGTCCTTCCTGGGGCTGGAGAGATGATTCAGTAGGTAACAGCACTGGCTGCTCTCGCAGAGGACCTGGAGTTGATGACCAGCACCCACAAGGCTGCTCTTAACTTTCTGTAACTCCAGTTACAGGATATCCTTTGCACTAAATCTTTGCAAAAATGTATTTTGAGCCTTTCCTATTTAATATATATGAGGATTACAAAGATCATAGAAATGATATGTAGACCTTCTCTTTCCAGTTCAATAAAGAAAATGAATATACTTGAAGTATGACTATTAATACATGTGAAGCATATATCTATGGAAAACTCATAATTTGTCATCTTCTATCTGAAATAACCACCATAAAACCATTAGAATTCTATAGATCTACCACATCAATTAAAAACAATTCGTTCAAAATGGAAATTACCTTATTCTGGTAAGGAAAATGTACATTATATCTTTAGGAACATATTGTTATCGTGTCTAACATACCTTTATGAACTGTTCATGTATTTGTTTAATTGTTCTCAGTCTCTTGCTCTGAACAAGTCTACACTGTTGAAAAGCCTTTTCTTCCTGTTGAAAATCATTCTACAAATACAAAGGGGAAAACTGTATTAACAGTTTAGTAATGGTTGGTTGTTCTGGGTCTCATACATGCACGGCAAACACTGTCCTTTTGAGCTACAGCTTAATCTCTAAAACTTTAAATTAAAAAAAATCTATTTTAAACTCAGAAAAAATATTTTAAAATGACTAACTTTATTATTTCTCTTTAATAACCATTATGCCTGTTTAAATTATTCTCTAAACACTAACATGTTATGAACCTTCTTCATTAGCTTCCTAAAATTATAGGCCAGATAAGGTAGAAAATCATTTTCAAGACACCATTTATTCTTGGAAATTTCAGTCTCTAAACAAGCTCAGCTTTGTTTTATGCAACTAACACAAGAATAGCTTCTCCATGCATATTAATTAGAATTGTGATACCAACCATTAGTTTTACATATTTTTCCTGTACTTTCTGAAAATCCAAATCCCATTGCTGAAACAGATTTGTAAATGCCTGAGCAGACTCTCCGTTAAGCTTTGCCCTGTAAACATAATAATGAATGGAGTTACTTCTTATACTAGTAGGAAAGTAACATTCAAGCCAAAATTGAATTGATACACTATTATAGTGGAAAAAGAAAGTAATAACAGTTTAAATATTCTGATGGAAAACTCAGAAGTAAAATTAGATTTACATTGATTCCAGAAGTGCTTCTTCCTAACATAAAAGTCTCCCCTCTCGTGGGAACTTTTGAAAACTGGAAATTTTATCATACGTGTATCTATTTTCAAAATAATATTTTCTCCAAAAAGTTCATTTTTTATTTTTTTCTACTTAATATAGAGTCTTAAAAATACTAAATGATTTTCAAACAAAACATTTCACTAAGTTCCCCACTCCCCATTTTGGCACAGCCACAATCTAGTATAAACCAAGAGCTAAGTGCTTAGTATATTCAAATTGACCTCTCTCTACACCATCAGCTATGGTTAAATAACAGTTATTAGATTCTATTCATCTAAACTTAATTCAACTAATTTCAGGAGTGAATAATAAAATACCAGTTGTTATTTAAAGGAGAAAAACCTAATCTTCATTGGCTTCTGTGAAGCAACACTATAGAGATAGGTCATGGAAGCACCTGCCTAGAGAAAAGTCAAATATTTTCACTAGAGACTCAAACAGAAAATGACATTTTTCTTAAGTGCTTTACATAAATATATATTAAAAATTGGTACAAACAGGTTTTTTGTTTGTTTTCTTTTGTTTTAGGAAAGAAAAACCTTACACAGCATCTTCATGTGAGTTCCAAACTTGTTTCATATTCTGGTCAATTCCTTCAAAAGACTTGGTGTTTGTTTCCAGTCTTTGTCTCTTAGCAGTAAGAGCACGGTTAATGTCAACTGTATTTTAAAAAATGTTCATTAGAATTCAATGCTTAAGAAATTACTTTGTTCTCACACATTCAAGTAATTATAAATTCTAATAATGCTCACTCATCAATAACAAACATTTAAACATTTAACATTTAAAACTATAGTGTCAATATGATACAGCTTTCATATTTTGAACACCTAGGATTTTAGATTTTCTGACTAGGTCTGTTCAGTCAACAATTTCTATGAAAACATTCCAAATTCAAAACTCTGAAATCTGAAGCATTTCTGGTCCCAATCATTTTTAATAGCCATATGGTAATTAGGATTTTCCTAACTGAAGATGTTTTTAGAGGTGACAAAAATGAACTAATAAACAAAGCAAAGGGGAAGTATAGAATTTATGAAAAATAAATAAAAGCTAACTACTTCTAAAATTTATAAAACACTCTATACTGGAAGCGTGCATTTGCCTGAATTCTTGTTAGAGAGCATGGAATAAAATTACTTATTAAAAATATATCCTAAAAAGGTTAATTTGTTAACATTATTTGTATGAGAGAGTGAGAGGGTGGGGATGTAGCTGAGTTTAAGCACTTGCCTAGCATGTCTTGTTTTGTATGCTTTGGTTACTATTTATATTTCATTAAGCCTTTATAGGGCATTTTTACCACTATGTACAGCAAGCAGTTCATAAAAAATTTAAATTTCAAATATGCTATGGTAGCAAAAGAAAGAAAAGAAAAAACAAACAAACAAACCCGACAGTGCATCACTACTAACTCCAGCACTGGAGAGGCAAAGGCACACAGATCTCTGTAAATTTGTGGCTAGCCTGGCCTACATACCAATTTCGAGGCCATTTAAAGCTACATTGTGAGACTGTATCTCAATAAGAAAAGAAAATTCTTGTCAGTTACTTTTAATAACCATAAGAAATTTCTATTATATAAATAATTTAGAATTTTAGTAGCTAAATTTTTTTCATACAACACATATATGGAAGAGATAATTTCAGCAGCTAACACACATATTAAACAACAAATTATAAAACATTTATCTTGACACCACTAAATAGAGAAAAACTTTCAAAAAAAGCTGATTATATGAGTAATCCTTAAAGAAGCCTAATTTTAACTGTTTTGTAAGTGTATATGAAGGGGGGCATTTTGCTTTCATCTGGTTAGGTCTGTGTACCATGAGCCTTGTTTCCACTGAACCCAAAAGGCAGCACTAGATCCCCTTGGACTGGAGTTACACATAGATGGTTGTGAGCCACCATAAAGGTGCTGGGAATCAAATTGGATTCCTTTGGAAGATGCCAGTGCTCTTAACCATCGAACCATTTTTCCATCCCCTATTAACTCTTAAAATAATACTATCCTTGGTTGGGTTTGTCTGTCCCTGTAATCCCAGCACCTGTGAGGTTGTCAGGTGCTCTACAATGTTAATGCTAGTCTGAGTTCCCTATGAGACGATCTCAAAACAAACGAGTAAACAAGCAAAAGTGATTATTCTCCCCAAGAAACCCCATGTAACTGATCCTTAACAAACTTCGTAAAACAAGGTTTTAGGGTTCATATTTTAAACCTCTATTGGCTATCTAATTTTCTTCTTAGATTATAATTTATTAGAATAAAAATAGTAACAAGGAGTTATATTAGAAGCTTCAGTTTTATACTGCCTAGAAAGGAATGCAGTATAAATCCTAGGAAACAAAATGATTTTTTAAAAAAGAAAACTGATATACAGAGTAAAAGAAACTGATATATAGAAATAGTAGATCATTTAGTCTGTTCAAAAAGTATAAAAACTTTTCCTATTTTCTTCTAAAAATCCATTGAAGTCACATATGTCTAAAAGCATTATTTTTACTTTTCTCATCATGAAAAACTATAAGGAAGAATAAATATGATGCTAAATCACAAATATTTTATGAAAATCTTATAAATGAGAACAAAGCATTGAAAAGTAGGCATGTAATATGCTGGCTAACACATTATATGCAAATTATTATGTAGTTTTAAATAATTTTCTTAAAAAAGTATCTTTAAAACATACCTGCAACTTTTCCAAGAAGAGACTCTACCTTTTCCCTAAGAAGAAATCACATTTTAAAAATGGCACGATAGTTCAGTAAAAGAGCATTTTCCAAGCATTCACAAACTCCCCTATTAAATATCAAATACAATGACAAACACTGCTTCGTTAAGGATTCATAAGATATAACAGTTTGGAAAAAATAGCAAATGTCAAGTATCTTATATATACTACCTGTTACATAAACAAAGCAAGTATTTCTTGAAATACATTATTCAACAGTCAAACAATTTTTAATATATTACCCCACATCAACAAACAGTTCTATGGGACTTCTCCTTCCAGGTGAATCACTTGATGAACTCTGTTCCACTGACAAGAAAAAAAATATTTTTGAAATTAAGAACACTTTTAACAAACAGCAATAAAACTATGTTTGCAGTTCTTTCAGACATTGACAACTTAAGCTTTTGTATTAGATATAGAAACACAAATTTTTCTTTGAAGGTTAGATGAAGTTAAATCATGATTCATGACCATGTGTAGGAACAAATTTTGAAGTGTTTCTAGGATAAGATACATAGCAAGTTATTTATCGATCAACATGTTAGGACTTCAAAGACAAGATACACTACATGGATTTCTAAAATTTAGGTATAGGGATATGGACAGTAAAGTACACAGAATAAACTAACAAATTGTAAGTGTATTAGGTTCAAAACAAAAGAGCTGGAGCAAATTATCAACACATTCGATGCCTTTAAATTTTTTTATATTATTATTAGTAGTAGACACACGTCAGTGTGGGGATCAGAGAACAGCTTTCTGCAGTAGATTTCTTTCCTTCCTTCTACTATGAGGGTTCGGGGAATCAAACTCAGGTCCTCCTGCTTGCATGGTAAACACTTTTACTCCCAGAGCCAGTTTGGCAGCCCCCAACATTTGACATCTTATACCTTGAGTATCACTCGGAAGTGAAACACAGAAATCCGGTTCATCGTCTGAGTCATAAATTACTATGTGCTCTTTCACCGCATGCGAGCTTTCAGGTCCTTGGGGCTCTTCCGGATCCCTTCTTGCATGGGGAAGCATAACTGTATATTTTCTGTTTGAAAACACAAGAAGAAAAACAAATCTCTCAAAAGGCATTATTTAAATAAACTGAGAAAGCTATCAAATAAAATCAAGATGTTCTTATGTGAATAAAGTGTTAACAGTTTTCTTACTTTACTGCATCCAAAGGGAAAAAATGGCAGTTGTCAATGTAAAAATGACACACAATAGTGGAAAAAGTGAAGGGTACTCGGGTTGTTTCTAATGGATTTGAGGCTGACCCCAGAAGCATAGAGATAGCCCCTAGAACATTCCCGGCCTTTCAGATCCTACTGAGGACCCTATTCCCTCCTCACCATGCCAGTTCCCTAGCTCTACCAGGGTCCCTGGAACCTCTGCTTTTGCTGTTCCTTATCCCCCTAACTCTTAACCCCTTTAGCTCCCCCCACCCCCGTACTCACCCTTTGCCCCTAGAGCTCTTTCCTCACACTGAGTTCTTCCTTGACTCTAGCTCCTACATGCTTTTCACTCCCTCAATCCCTCTCCAGTACTACTAAGGACTAACACTTCATACTCAGTCTAGCTTGTCATTGCCTTTCATGTTCTCCTTGTCCCAAGCCCCTCCCCCAGAGACTCCATCTCTGCTAACCTTTTCCCAGCTCTCCTAACCTACAAGCTCCTCCTAACCCTCTAAATCTTTCTTACTTCTACCCTCTCCCCAGTTCTGCCTCACCTCATACACTCCCCAGTTCTTCCCCATCCCTAACTCCTCCCCAGTAACCTCTCCTTGGCTCTTCTTCACCCCCAGTTCTTTTCTTTTGTCTGCTTCTCCCTTCCTCCTCACCCTATTGCAGTCCTTCCCCCAGTCCCTCCCAAGCTTCTCCTTGTCCTTAATCCCTATTCAGGTCCTCCTCCTTGACAACCACTATCTAGAACCTTCTAATCCCCAAGAGCTCCCCAGATCCTGACCCCTAGCCCCTCCCTAGCTTCAACTCCCCAAGTCCCTCCTCATCCCTTTTCCTTCTGGTTCCCCATACGTCCTCAGCATCTTCTCACCTATAGTCCTTCCCAAGATCATCCTCACATCAGAGCTCACCCTTGTTCCTAGCTTTCCCCCCAGCTCCTCCTTACCCATAACTTCTCCCCAGCTCCTCCTAACCTCCCAGTTCCTCCTAACCACCAATAGCTGTCCCCTTGTTTCTAGTCCCTCTACAGTGATTCCTCATCCCATCTAGCATCTCCTACCCCTTAACCCTACTTACTCCTACTTATTCCAGCTCCTCCCCAACATCTAGTTCCTCCTTGTTTTTTCCATTTGCCCAGCTCCTCACTCCAGCCCCTGTCAAGTTCATCCTCACCCCTAACTCCTTCCTAGCTTCAACTCATATCCAGCTCCTCCTTACCCTTGGCCCCTCCCCAGTTTGGACAGCCAGCCTCTCCTTTCCGCTCCCCAAATCCTCCTCACTATGTATTTCTTCCTAGCTTCTCAGGCCTCCCCAGCTTTTCCTCATCCCCAATTTCCTCCTTGCTCCTAATCAATTCCCTGGTTCCCCCTCACCCTTAGCCCCAACTGCCAACTGGCCTCCAGCCCCTCCCGATATCTTCATTTTCACTCTAGCTTGTCTTTATCCCTAGGCCCCATGCCCCTTTGCCCCACCACCCTCTGCTTGGAGTTGCCACCTCCATAATGACAGCAGAGACCTCCCGATCCTCTAAGCTTCCCTTCCTTCCACCTAGGCTTTAGTCTGCTCAAGGCAAGGAACCTCTGTTTTACTATCAGAGGCCTCAATGAGGTTCCTGGCTACGGCCACCTCCATTTTACTATTCAGTGGCCTCGTTTGGTCACCTCCATTTTACTGCCAGAGGCCCCAGCAAGCTTCCAGTCACCCCATTTTACTATCAGGGGGGCCAGCAAGCTTCCGGTCACCTCCATTTTACTATCAGAGGCCCCAGCAAGCTTCCGGTCACCCCATTTTACTATCAGAGACGCCAGCAAGCTTCTGGTCACCTTCATTTTACTCAGAGGCCCCGGCAAGGTTCCGGCCTCCTCCATTTTACTCTGAGGCCCCGGCAAGCTTCCAGTCACCTCCATTTTACTCAGAGGCTCCGCAAGGTTCTGGCCTCCTCCATTTTACTCTGAGGCCCCGGCAAGGTTCCGGTCACCTCCATTTTACTCTCAGAGGCCCCAGCAAGCTTCCGGTATCTTCCATTTTACTGCCAGAGCCCGCCCCCGCCACGATGTTCGCACCTCCTCCATTTTACTATCAGAGACCCTGACAGGGTTCGCACCTCCTCCATTTTACTATCAGAGGCCCCCCCATGAAGTTCGCACCTCCTCCATTTTACTATCAGAGGCCCTGACAGGGTTCGCACCTCCTCCATTTTACTATCAGAGGCCTCCCCCTCCACGAGGTTCGCACCTCCTCCATTTTGCTATCAGAGACCCCCGACGAGGTTCGCACCTCCTCCATTTTTCTATCAGAGACCCCTGACGAGGTTCGCACATCCTCCATTTTACTATCAGAGACACCCGCCCACGAGATTCGCACCTCCTCCATTTTGCTATCAGAGACCCCCGACGAGGTTCGCACCTCCTCCATTTTACTATCAGAGACCCCCGACGAGGTTCGCACCTCCTCCATTTTGCTATCAGAGACCCCCGACGAGGTTCGCACCTCCTCTATTTTACTATCAGAGACACCCCCCCACGATGTTCGCACCTCCTCCATTTTACTATCAGAGACCCCCGACGAGGTTCGCACCTCCTCCATTTTGCTATCAGAGACCCCCGACGAGGTTCGCACCTCCTCCATTTTGCTATCAGAGGCCCCGGTAAAGTTCGCACCTCCTCCATTTTGCTATCAGAGACCCCCGACGAGATTCGCACCTCCTCCATTTTACTATCAGAGACCCCCCGACGAGATTCGCACCTCTTCCATTTTCCTATCAGAGCCCCCCCCACGATGTTCGCACCTCCTCCATTTTAGTATCAGAGGCCCTGACAGGGTTCGCACCTCCTCCATTTTGCTATTAGAGGCCCCGACGAGGTTCACACCTCCTCCGTTTTGCTATCAGAGGCCCCGGTAATGCCGATGGGCGATTTGCTGTACAAGTAAAATGGCGCCCGGGACCCCGGCCTCCCTCTACGGGACACACTCCCCCCTCCTTATTCTCCTTCATTCTCGCACTCCTTCCTCCTCGCACTCATCCCTTCCTCCTGCCTGAACTAACCCCCCTTTGGCTGAACCAGGCTTACCGTCACAAAACGTGATCACATTCACTACTCGGATCTCCTTCAGCCAACTGCTCCGCTTCACTGCTCCGCTTCACTGCTCCGCTTCACTACTAAGAGGAGCTTCTAGGGTAACCGACTTTAAATAGAAGGCTCAACAGGGAACCTCTTTGATTGGCTGAATGCTGTGTATATGCGTGTATGGGTTGCTAGGCTCTTCTGCGGGTGCGGCAGAAATCACAGTGAGGGCGGAGCTTCCTGTGGTGGGTTGGTGCCTTGACGGTGGCAGGGCTTGGGTATGGGTGGTTGCAGCTCTTGTGGGCTCCTGTGAGGGGCAGGGCTTTGCGTGTAGGAGGCGGCCCGTGTGTAAGGGGAGTGGCTGTGGGGGATAGGGTAAGGCATAGGTATAGCAAATCAGAAAGGGACAAGTTGGGGTTCACAGATGTGGGCCATTAACCGGTCCATTAGAATGTTTTTAAAAATTTATATTTTTTTTGTGTGTGGGGCATACACAGCACTTGTGTGTAGGTTAGAGGACAACTCAGTGGAATCAGTCCTTTCTGCCCATCATTTGAGTCCATGGGATTGAAATCAGGTACTCAGGCTTTGCAGCAGAAACTTTTACCATAAAACAATTTCTAACAGACCAATAAGAGCCTGCAGCTTCTCTGAAAATGGATAAGTTTGAGGTCTTCCAATTGTACAAGTCACTAGAGAGGACGACATAGACTATCAATAAGGAAGGAATTGGAAATTCTGCTTTTTGGACTCAATTAGCTGCTCAGGGCAGCTCTGGGAAGTATTCACTCTTCTCTGCATGTCCTCTGCTTAGATGGCAGGGACTCCCTTGGATGGGAAGCCAGACCTCTTCCCACTTCCATACATTGAACAGAACCATGACATTGAACCACAGGCAGTAGTCAAGCCACCAAAGGAGCCAGAATTGAGCACTCTGGAGCAGGAGGAGTAAGGAAGGTCAATTTCCTCCAGCAAGGTTGAGAGAACAGTCACAGGTTTGGGTTTTTCTGGGCAACCTGGCTGGCTCAAAATAATTCGGGTACCTCATACAGGTTAAACTTACCTCTGGACATGTTCAGACCTGTTGTAGAAGGGAGGCCACTTGTTGGTTCCCAGCCACCCAGCTAGCTTACACCCGAAATAATCACACAAAAATTGTATTAATTAAATCACAAAGAAAAATAATATACATAATCCAAACTCTGTGAATTTTCCATTTTTGCATGGCTTATTTTTCTTTACTCCTTTTAATCTATGACTGTCTGTACTCTGTCTCATTAAAGACTTTACCTTTTTAATTAAAAAAAAGCATTAACTTTATTTTATGACTCTCTATACTCTTTTTCTTCTCTCTTCCAAGCCTACGTATATTTATTCAATACTCTGACTCATCTGGATTTGTCTTTATTGCATATCTGTAATTCTTTCCTGTCCAAGAGTGGTTTTTAAAATGCTAAGTGCTTCTTAAAACTTAAGCTGTATCATTACTATTATATATATGGTACTTTCTGCTTGCCTGCCCAGTCTTAAACTTAAGCTGTTCAGTTACTAAGATATCTATGGTACTACCTGATTGCTTGCCCAGTCCAGCATAGTGGAGCCCCTCGTGCCTCTGAGAGCCATACACACAGCTCCATTCTCAGGCACACAGGCAGTCCATGTCACCATTAAGCAAGCCACAGCATGCTGCTCACAAGCCCCATCTAAATGCTTTATCTCCCCAAAGAGCCAGAGGTTGCACTGGCAGCATGGCCCAGAAAGCCTGTATTTCAAAATGGTGTGGCTTTTTTCCTACAACCAGTGAATCAGGAAAATCTCTTTTTGTAGGGAGCTGCGGGCTGCGTTCCTGCCACGCAGCTCCCGGCCGCCTGGCTAGCTTATGCGCCGAGCCCGAAATAATTACATGGAAACTATATTCTTTTAAACACTGCTTGGCCCATTATTTCTAGCCTCTTAATGGCTAATTCTCACATCTTGCCTAGCCCATATTTAGTAATCTGTGTAGTACCAGTCTTACCGGGAAAGATTCAGCATGTCTGACCTGGTGGCTTGCTTCATCGCGTCTGTCCTGGAGAGGGGAGGCATGGCATCTAAGCTCACTTCCCTTCTTCCCAGCATTCTGTTCTGTTTACTCCACCCACCTATGTTCTAACCTATGAGGGCCAAGCAGTTTCTTTATTAATTAACCAATGACCTTCCCACATCACTCTCTTAAAGGAGCTGAGGCAGCATGCTGCCAGTAAACAGCAAGAAGCTGTGTTAAACTCTGTATTTTTGTGATTTTTGTTTATGGAATTAAGCACTCTCAGGCTTTAAAGTGGATTTTAGTTTGCCACGTTGGTGACATCTGTTGTAGAAGGAAGGCTGCTTGTTGGTTCCCGGCTGCCCAGCTATCTTAGATCTGAAATATTCACACAGAAACTGTATTAATAAAATTACTGCTTGGCCCATTAGCTATAGCTTCTTATTGGATAACTCTTAAATTAATTTAACCCATTTCTATTAATCTGTCTATGGTCACAAGGCTGTGGCTTACCAGCTAAAGATCCAGCATCTGTCTCTGGCAGGGCTACATGGCTTCTCTCTAACTCCACCCTCCTCCTCCCATGCTATAGGCCAAGCCAGTTCTTTGCTCATTAACCAATAAAAGCAACACATAGACAGAAGGACCTCCCACACCACAGACCAAACAATACCTTTTTTCCTTTTGGGTGGTGGCATTGGGGTGTCTCCAGAGCACACAGTAGCAACCAGTTAGAGATAAATTTTCCTGGGGCTCTGGAATATCACAAACTACACACATCTAGAAGTCCTCTCCAGCTGGTGCACACTTCCCTGCTCCTGGGAGTCCCAAAGTGTTGGGATCCAGTCTCTTTGGATCTTGCTGGGTCTTCCAGCATGTTACTGAAAGCCCATAAGAGATGACTAGACTTTGATCTCCTTGATGTCATATCCTGAAAAATTACTCAACTCTATTCTAGGAACCCAGAGTCAAGATGCCCTAGCTAACTTAGCTTCTGCTAAACTGCCTGCTTGTACAAACCTTCCCTTCCAGTTAACTACTTACCTTAGTTTATGTTAATCTGATTGTTTGCAGCAACCCCCACCTGTGAATGGAAGTTTCTATTCTGCCCAGTTCTGCAAGTCTTCATTCCCAAAGAAACACACCATTTGTAATGAGACTGCACTTTTGTTTCCCAGTCACCCAGACTTGAACAATCACACAGAAACTATATTAATTAAAACACTATTTGGCCAATGGCTTAGGTGTATTTCTAGTTAGCTCTTACATCTTAAATTAACACATTTCTATTAATCCATGTGTTGCCATAAGGCTTGGCTTACCGGTAATATTCTGGTAGCTTTCTCCTTCGGCACCCATATGGTGTCTCCTTGACTCTGCCTACTCTTTCTATACATCTCTGTTTGGATTTCCCATCTGGCTTTACTTTGCTAAGCCATTGGCCAAAATTGCTTCATTCATCAACCATAAAAGCAACACATATACAGAAGGACATCCCATATCACCCACCTACATTCCTACCCTGAAGCTACTGAGCAAGATACTAGGATAGGCTTTTAGTTTTTTTGTTTTTGTTTTTGTTTTTGTTTTTCCCAAACCATAAACACTCATTGCTACACTTGGGTCCCGAATACCTGAATGTAGTTCCAGTCAGCTGGAACAAAGGCTTTCAGTTAGTTAAAATTGTGTCTGATTGGTCATTATTTCTGGTGGGCTACTCATAACATTGTATGTGCTAAAAGGTTGTATATGTGTGTGTATTTGTATTTTGACATAAGGACATTAAAATGAAGAATGAACATAACTTAAAAAGTCAGAACACTTCCTTCTGTTTTGTGTAATTCATGATCACTTAATATTGTCAGATTTCTTAATTTTGCTATTTAAATGTATGGGAAAATATTTCTTGGAGTCTATTTTTCTAACCATGCACTGTTGTGGGATTTTGATCCATTTAGCCAATACCTTTGGAGTAGAAAGCCCTAGATTGTGATCTTGTCTGCATACCTGACCACTTAAAAATTGAAGGGACAGGCTGTACTCTCTGACTCTTTCACTTTCTTGCTTGGGTGGGTGGACCCTAGTTCCCCTTAGCAGAACAGCAGGACACAGCAGTTGATTGCAGCAGCATTTAATCTGTATCAGTGAGGAGTGTTTATTCCATTTTATACCTAAATAAATTCTTTCTAAAACCTTGTAGTGACTATATGCTTACCCATTTCCTCAAAATACCTGTTTGTGTTTTTTCTATTTAAAAATTGGTTGTGATTCGCCAGGCAGTGATGGCACATGCCTTTAATCCCAGCACTCAGGTGGCACAGACAGGCAGAGCTCTATGGGTTCAAGGCCAGCCAGGTCTAGAGAACAAGTTCCAGGACAGGCTCCAAAGCTACAGAGAAACTCTGTCTCAAAGAAAAAAAAACTAGCAACAACAACAAATTGGTTGTTATTATACTTCTTATTGGTTAATAGGTCTTAATTCTATTTTTTTCTTGCAGTGCTTGTGAGCAAACTCACTTCTTAGGCATGCTAGGTAATCACTTGCATCACTGAGTACAAGTTAATTCAAGGTAATTTTGTGTTCTTTTGGTAGTTTTCCAATACAGGGTTTCTCTGTGTTTCCTTAGCTGTCCTGGAACTCACTCTGTACACTAAGATGGCCTCCACTCAAAGATCCACCTGCCTCTGCCTCCCAAATATTGGGATTAATGGCATGCACCACCACTGCCATCCCAATTTGAATATTTCTCTTTATCTTTACACTTTTATTCCATCATCAGCTTTGAATTTTATAACTCTGGCAATTAATGGTTTATTTTAATTCATATGAACTTTACCTTTTTGAAAATGGTGGTAAGTATATAAGAAACAAGAGTATAAATACAACATGGAAAACTATATCTTCATTCAGTTTCATGGTACAAAACATGTGCATTAATATTTTGTCTGCATGTATGTCTGTGAAAGCATGTTAGATACCCTGGAACTGGAAGTTACAGACAGTTGTGAGCTGCCATGTTAGTGCTGGGAATTGAACCTGGGTCTTCTGGATGAGCAGTCAGTGCTCTTAACTCTTGAGCCATCTCTCCAGCCCATGACTGATGTATTCTTAAGTCACCACCTTTTATTGATACCTGCTTTGTGGAAGAATTTGGGCCAGGTCCAAGTTAGAAAGGCACAAAAGATTAAGGGCAAAGGACGAAAATGAAATAATTCCAAATAGATTAAAAGCTTGAGCACTGCAGTTTCCATATAGTTGATTAGACTATCATAAATAACCCTATGTATAAGAATTAGTATAAACTCAAGTCTATGGGGAGGACCCCAGCTTAGACTCCTAGCAATAGTGAATAAGTAGCCTGAACTAGTTATTTCTTATGAACAGATTGGTGCCTGGACCAATTGTCATCAGAGAGGCATCATCCGGGAATTGAGGGAGTCCGATATGAGGACCCACAGCCAAACATTGGGCAGAGTTTGGGAATACTGCGGATGATGAGGAGGAGAAAAGAGTGTAGGAGCCAGAGTGGTCAAGGACACCACAAGAAAATTCACAGTATCAATTAACCTGGGCTCATAGGTACTCACAGAGACTGAACCACCCACCAGAGAGCTTGCATGGGACTGACCTAGACCCTCTGCATATAAGTTACAGTTGTGTAGCTTGGTTTTCTTGTGGGACTCCTAACAGTTAGAGTAGGGGTTGTCTCTAACTCTCGTACTGGCTGTTGGTATCCTATTCCTCATACTGGATCACTTTGCCCAGCCTTGATACATGGGAGGTGTTTAGTCTTACCGAAACTTGATATGTCATTGTTCTATATGCCACATCCTGGATGGAGACAGAGAGGAAGGGATTGGGGGTGGTATGGTAAATGGGAGAGAGGGACTTGGAGGGGAGAATGCGGGGGGTGGGAGACTGCAGTGGAGATTTAAAATAAATAGATGAATTTTAGAAAAGAATTAGTAAAAAAAAGAAAAGAATTAGTATAAACTCATTCTGTAATTTAAAAGTACATAGTAACCAGAGAATAAATTGCTATCAAAAGAATGTGATGTTAGAATTCAGCTACTTCTCAAGCCATGATGCCTAGCAGAGCCTTTCCCCTTTCATAGATACAGGCAGGCACCCTCAGGAGACATATGTGTGCCAAAGTCTTTCACCTGGAGAAGTGAGTTTACATTAATGAGGGTTATGGTGGCTACATATTCTCCTGCTTACCTCTTCCTTACGTCCTGCACAGGAACCAGAGAGCTTGGTGACAAGCAGGTTCTGTGAGACCTTTCCCACCCTCTAAAGTGTATAAGAGACTTGTGCATCTGCCATGTGTACCCTGATTTCTGATTTCCTATTTCCAGAACACCTTCCATGGTATCTGTCTCCAGTGCTAGGGTCCTGAATTCTCCTAAGCATCCCTACCATATTGTTGCCTATATGTCTTTTTAATAACTTTTAAAATAAACTTACTTCCCAGTAATATGTCTCAGTGTCCCTCTTGAGTCCTATCCCCCTTCCCAAACCTTATGGTTACTCATTATCACAGATTTACATAGCTGATTAGGGACAATAAACCTTGGTATTGATATTAAATTATTACTATTGTTGATGTGAAAAATTCCAGTGGTTTCTAGGTATAAAACCAACCTTGAATTCCTGAAGTAGACCACTTTTGGTCATAAAAGCTATTTGGGAGAGCAACTGAAATTAGTTTGCTGGGTTTTTTTTTCTGTTTCTCATGAGGTACACAGTGCATCTTGCTATTTTATTCCCTGTTTGATGCTAGCTTAGTTACTGAAATTTTTGCTGATCTCAGTAAATGAATTAGAGGTTATTAGATTGGCAATGATTTTTCTTCAGAGTTTTTTTATCTCTTGAGCAGTTACACTTTATTTTCTAATCTGATTCCCTGAGTCATTATTTGCACACCTTTTTGGTAACTTTGGAAATAACTTTACAAATAACCCTGTTTATATTGTTGACTTTTGAGATAGGATCTTATGTAGCACTGAGTAGCTTTAAACTGTCTATGTAGCTGAGAAAAATCTTGATGTCCTGATTCTCCAGCAGAACCCTGAAGAGCTGCCTCCAGTGTTGGCTTTCCCACATTTCATAACAGAAAGTCTTACAGTGCCACATCCAGTAGCTAGAGAGTACGGCTCCAGAGCATGATAAACACATATGCCACTGCCATCTGGAGATAAAATATCCTGAAAATACACATAGGGTGGGAGGATCTGAATTCTAACCCCATTCTCTCCTTCTAACAGGCTGGAAAACCTGGAGTAGGTTATGTCACCTTAGCCTTGGGTGTCCTCATTGATAAAAAAGCAGGTAGCAACTTTGGTTTGGTTTTGGTTTGGTTATTGGTTCATTTTTTTGAGACAGGGTTTCTCTGTGTAGCAGCCCTGGGTGTCCTGGAACTCACTCTTGTAGACCCGGCTGGCCTCAAACCACTGAGATCTGCCTTCCTCTACCTCCTAAGTGCTTGGACTAAAGGCATGTGACACCACTGCTGGCTAAGTCAGTTTGAAAGTCTCCCTGCAGGTCTTGTAGGTCATGTTAGGATCAGAAAGCATGGACAACATTCCTTCTTCTGTAGCATATGATACTACAGTTTTTGTCCCGCCCCCCCGAATTCATGTTGAAACTTAGCCAGAGATGCAATGGTATGAAGAGATGGGTTCTTTGAGGAGTGATTAAACTCATGGAGGTAGAGCCTTTGTGACTGGGACTAAGTTGTACTTAGAAATCTCGATGGGGAGAAATACTGTTTTCCCATTCTGCCTCTGGCATTTGAGAACCTGATTTTCCTCCCCTCCAGAAGGCACATTATTGAAGGTGTTGTTTTAGAAGCAGAGCAGCTCTTAATAGACAACTGTACTGCTAGTGAATTCAGTTTAGGATCCTCAGGCCCCAGGTATACTATGAAAGAAATTTCTATTCTTCACACCCTCTTCAGTCTCACATATTCTCATATATTACTTCAAATGGATTAAGGCACATTCTTGTCTGCTATGGAATTTCACTGGAATTACTTATTCTAGAACATTAAAGTTTCTGAAGGCAATTTACTACTTATTAATAATATCATTAGATAAATTAATTTATGAATATTTTATGATTCTGTTTTCCATTGTGATCACTATCAAATTTCTAGTTAGGTGTAAATTCTGTAGAGACAAAAATGTTAAAATATAAATGTTAAAAATAAAAACCAAAATTTTCCATTTCCTAGACCTTAACTGCTTGGAGCCTATCTAATGATTGAATGCCTTATACAATTAGAGACTAACTTCTAATTTGGTCCTGGTTCCTCACACTAATAGAGTCTCAAGAAGGCCATGACATTATAAATGTTATTATCCCAAAATAGTGAGCCATCTTCTTGAACTCTGTTGAAATCTAATCCCGCTCAAATGGTCCAAGAAGTAAGGACAGATAAATTTACTCACCTGTTATAAAAGCCAGATGTTTCCTGGGTGCTTTACCAGGAGTAGATTTGCAAGCAGTCAGCTTTGTTTAAGTCACAATATAAAACATCCCTACTTAGCCTTCCTTTGGGTGGAGAGACAGTGGCTAAAAATACCCAGCTTCTATTAAAGCTTTTTTTTTTGTCAGTTCTAGCATTGATATAACATGAGAGACTCTGCAAATGTAAGCACAGAACAGTCCATTATACCCAAATATCTGATCTATTTAGCCTCAGAATAAGACTCTGCTTTTATAATACCCACATACTTCTTAAATTTTGTAATATGACACTTTCCATTCAGAACCTATCACCAGCCTGAAAACAAGAGTCTTTGCCCCAAAAGAAGCTGCCCTGATTGGGGGGGGGGGGGGAGATTGCAACACGGAGAAGATAAGCGGATGCTATCCCCCTCATTATTCTGATTCGTCAGGAAAAGCAAGGTGGAAAGATGAAATGGAGGTGTTAGCTTGTCATTTCATAAAACTGGTGGCACTTAAAAGAATGATGGTGTAAAATGGATCTATGCTGAAGAGCACTTTTGGAGATCCAAAACTGAGAACCCGTGAAAAGAATTGGACGGTAAGAAAAGGGAGAACGGGGTGGATGTGACAGAAGACGTTCCTTAGGTTTAACCTTTACCATCAAGGAAGTAAAAATGAAAAATTCTCTGCAGACATGGCCTTGATAATGACCCAGTTCCGAATGCTCTCTACCTCTGAACTGATTTCTTTAGGGAAGAGTTTTCAACAAACAGCCTACCTCTTTCGGGGTATAGGATATAAGGATGGGTGAACTCATTCTGAGTGATGTGGAATTAGAGAAATTGACTAATATAACTAAAACCTCCCGACGACAAAGGCTTCTCATCTGAGGCAATCTGAAGGAAAGAAATCCCTGGCTTATAATACCTATCAATGACACTTGGTTTTCGCATGCTGAGTTTCCTACCAACATTAGGGATTGGAGACAAACAAATTCTGTGCAAGCAGTACTGAGGAAAGTGATTTCTTCTGTCCAGTTTGACAGGCTGTACAGGACTGTTCATTGGAGAGGGAAGAAAGATTGGTTCAGATTGGGACTTAGCACTGGTACGGATCTTTAGTGGTTTTGTTCTGCCCCACCATAGGTTGTAATATTTTTTTAATATAATGTGCTACTAATTTTTGAAAATTTCATAAATACATCCAGTATTGTTTTTGAAACAACTACTATATGTCACAGCCCTAGCTGTCCTACAACTCACTTTGTAGACCAGGCTGTCCTCAAACTCACAAAGATCGGCCTGCCTCTGCTTCCTAAGTGCTGGGATTAAACATGTGCGCCACCACCACCTGGCTGCTTCTGATACATTTTGATCACATTCAACCCTACTCTTCCCTCTAATTCTTTCCAGGTCCATCTCCTACTCTCTCAGCCCCTCCCAACTTCATGTCTACTTAAAAAAAAATCAATCCAGTTACCCTCCTAATGTGATAAACACAGTGAATCCAATTTGTGTTGTCCATATACCCATGGGTATAGGGACATCCACTAGAGCATGACTGACTTACTGGGGACCACATCCTTAAAGAAAACTGTTTCTCCCTCCTGTAACAGCTATCAACCATCACTAGCTCCTCAGCTGGGGGCAGGGGCTCCCAAGGCTCTCTGCGAGGGCACTGGAATGTTGACTGGCTGGATTTTTTAATATGTGTCCTGTGCAGGCAACCACAGGGTCTGTGAATCCATGACTGCAGTTGTTTGTCATGTCCAGAAGACTGTTTTGCCCTTCTCCTCCCTGGCCTCTGGCCCTACAATCTTTTTGCCATCTCTTCCCTGATTGTCTCTGAGCCTTAGGCAGAGGGGCTGGCTGTGTTGGATAGTTTGGGTCATCTTGACACAAAAGTCACCTGAGAGGGGGGAACCGCAATCAAGAAAATGTCCCTATAAGACCAGGCTGTATGCAAGACTGTAGGGTAGTGACTGGTGCGGGAGGACCCAGGCCATTGTAGGTGGTACCATCCCTGGGCTGGTGGACCTAGCTTCTGTAAGAAAGCAGACTGAGAAAACATGGAAAGCAAGCACCCCTCCATCCCTATGCATCAGCTCCTGCCTCCAGGGTCCTGCCCTGTGTGAATGGGGTTCAAAACATGCTGAAGCATATGGGGGGGGGGACAAAAAACAAAAAGTGGAAGATGAGACCTACTTTGCAGGTTATTGAAAACAAAATGTGGCAAGATTTATGCTGAACTAGAGTCCCAGGGTAAAATTGATGGAAAACCAAATGCTGTGCTTGAGAGTGTTTGGAAGGCTTTGAGGCACCCAATGGCAGCTCATCAAAGGGGTAAAAGAAGGCATGTAAGCCGGGTGTATACATGCAGTTCCTCCCTACTAAAGATTAAAGAAATTTCCTGGGGTGGGAACCATATCAGCCCCTTCTCTAATAGAGTGGCCAAAGTGACTCAAAAGCGATGTAGCAGTCAGAAGCCCAATGAATTGTTAAGTGTTTGGTCCCTCGCTGATGTGAAAAACATTTGGGTTTTTGTGAACACTGGAGCCAAGTGAACTTTAATCTATGGTAACCCCCAAAAAACACTGGGAGAAATAGGCAGAAGTTGAGTAGAACAGTAGAATAGTGCATACCAAAATAACTAGGTTTGGTTTAGGGTTGGGCAGTCACATTTCTGTGCACATTTCTCCCCTGCAAGAGACTGCACTGGGAATGAATTATTGCTGTGACACACACCGCATACCCTTGGAGAATTTCCCTTGAGAATGATAACTGTAAAAGCGGTCATACAGAGGTAAATCAGTTACTTTGGCCTATCCATGCTTGTGTACCCATTATCATCACTCTTTTGATAAAATGACTGATAAAAATGACAGGAACTTCCCATTCTGTGTTGAACCAGGGTGGCCCTATCTGTAATCCCAGGACTCAGGAGGCTGAGACAGAGATCCCTAAAACAAGCTGGCCTAGCCAGAATAGCCAAAATGGTCACATTTGAAGTAGAGATGGGGGTAGGGAGACAGAGTTGAAAAGTCTGGCAAAAGGAACATCCCAGTAGCATCCTTGCCTCCTCTGTTTTCCTTTTTACGCCAGTGGAAAAGAGATGGCCATGGAGAGAGCAAGTTTCTCTAATGGTCATTTGGCTGGCTGGGTGTGCATTGCAAGTGTCCCTGTATTGCAGGGACAGAGAGGAAAAACTGGAGGGTGCTGAGTCATATGTCATGTGACCTCTTGGGCCGAGCGGGGCAGATGGTGCAGAGAGCCTAGTATACTGCCCAAAACATGTTTTTTTTTTTTTCTCCTGTTACCAGATGCCACCATTGACCATGCCTCCTACTTCCTGTTTCCTGTGAAGCCCAAGGCTAATGCCCTTAGGCAGGTACTTGAACCAAAAGATGACCCAGGGGACTGTGAATAAGGACAAGAATGCTGGCCTACCCAAGCAGAGCCCCATCTCCTTAGGGTCCTCTATAGCGACCCTGCCTTAGCAGGCTGGTTTAGGGTGCCTCCATGGAGAGGGCTGCCATGCGTATTTACAGCCAGAGATGAGAACTGAAAGCCTCCAGTCTGTGCAGCCTTTTAGAGACACTTGGTTGCTTAGAACCCAGAGGAATGTTGTGTTAACTAGAGGAGGTAAAGCCAGTACGCAAACAGGTTCTGACGACTTTGCAATGGATTTGGGTGAGAAGCTGCTGTAGTCTCTGGCCTTTCTGGTAAAAGCCACAGCAGTAGGGATCTCGCAGACCTCTGTAGAAACAGTTGTAGCAGATTTCAGAGTAGTAATCATTTAGTAGGAAGCAAGGGCATGAGAAGCTGTGCCCTAGTCTCTAGGGCCTATGCTGTCCCTGGCAGATTACAGAATCCTTGGCTCTAGCACAGAGACCCTAGCTCTGGTCCCACTATTGAGGTTGTTCCAGTTCTCAAATTATCTTTGATTCTTGCATTAAAAGAGAAAACTGAGGACTGGCGAAATGACTCGGCAGGTAAAGGTGCTGGTAGCCAAGCCTGACCGTCCAAGTTTGGTCCACGGAACCTACATAGTGGAGGGGAAGAACTGACTCTAACAAGTTGTCCATCACTGGCTTCCATGTTGATGCCATGCCGTGCTTATTCACACACATGCACAAACACCTAAATAAGTAGAGTTTTAATTCTCAAAAATTTTAAAATTGATAAAATAATACAATTAAATTATTTAGCTGAATATAACTCCATTGAGACAAACGGACAGTACTGGGCTGGGACTGGAAGCCAGCAAGCGCTTTTCATTTTCTGACGAATCCCAAAATTATTTTCTTGGCTGTTTCAGATATTCTTGTTTCTTCTGACCAGGAAGTCACACTTTAAGAAAAGTTTATTGATATGTAAGAACACTTTATTTCCACTTCTGAATACTAGTTCTCCGTATATATGATCGACGAATTCACTTTTTCATCGTTGTATTCCTAGAAATCATGCTTGTGATATTTTCACAAAGAATGGGACTGTTCTATGCCCTCGTCCTAAAAATCTGCCTGAGGCTAAATTGAAGAGTTTTGAATTGATGGCAATGGCAGAGAAGACTTCAGGAAAGCTAGCATTGACTGTGTCACGTGGTCATTAGTGGTCACTTTTACGCAGATCTCCAATGCATAGGAGCAAGCAAAGCAAGAAGAATACAAAATGTGCAGTTTGGAGAGAAAAGGTGCACCAGGAAGTGGAATCCAGAAGACAGAAAGGCCCAGTGCTCAAGGATATGTTTAAAGAAAAACCTGGTGCTAAATGGAATAAAGGGAATGGTGACCTCAGGGCAGGATCCCTACTCAGCTAATCTTCCAGCCTGTGAAAAATAACTCAAGAAAAGTCTAAGCAGTGAAGGAAACCATAAACAACAAAATATAACTGAAGGAGGGGGCCAATTTCCATCCTCACCAAGCAGAGCAATTTGGCAGCTTTTAGTTGTGGCTTTAGAATCAATGTTACAAAAAATGAATTATGGAATATCCCTCCACTGGGCTAAGGAAAGTCACAGAAGCCAGGCATGTTTCAGGGGTGTCCCTACATGGAAGCCCAGAGAAGCTACTGTGTGAAGCTGTGAAGTTGAATCCGGGATTGTTTTGGAGAATCCAAGATGTTGTAGATGTCAGAGCCATGGGATACCTGCTGAGGAGAGCTGATAACAGGGAGTGGATCCAGACCAAGGGAAAGAGGTGTGTTGCAATCAGCAAAGCTGAGAGGACATGGAGATCTTAAGAGCGTTTTGACATCAGACATGGAAATGCCAAGTTTGACGTTTGCCCAGCTGGTTTTAGGTCTTGCTTTGGTCCAGTATTACCTCACTGTGCTCTTTCCCCATGTTTTGGAATAATAATATATACCCTGTGCCATTATATGTTAGACGTATGTGATTTGTTTTTTGATTTTGATTTTACATGGTGTTATAGTTAAGAGATTACGTGACGCTGGGCAGTGGGTGGCGCACGCCTTTAATCCCAGCACTCGGGAGGCAGAGGCAGGCGGATCTCTGTGAGTTCGAGGCCAGCCTGGTCTACAAGAGCTAGTTCCAGGACAGGAACCAAAAAGCTACCGAGAAACCCTGTCTCGAAAAATTAAAAAAAAAAAAAAAAAAAAAAGAGAGATTACGTGAATCTCAGAAGAGACTTTGAACTTTGGACTTTTATAAAACTATGTGAACTTTTGCAGTTGTAGCAAATGCATTTGCATTATGATAAGGCCACAAGCATACGGGAGCCAGGGAATGGAATGTAGTGGCTTGGATATTGATCAAACAGTGACTAAGATGGGCCAAGGAAGTGAAACAGGAGGTTGAACTCTGAGGGTCAGCAAAAAAGCCTCATAATTCATTTGTATGACTCAACAAGTGCCAATGCCTGTGATGCCAACATTACCTGAGCCTTCCGTACCAAGTTTTACCTTCTTCTTGGTGGAGGACAGAATCTAATGAAATACAATTGCAAACACCTCGTTTAGGATCCATTCTCCTTGTTCTCCACTCAAGGAGACTCTATATAAACACTCTTTCAGCCATAATGCTTATACAGAATAAAAGAAAAATTTGCATATGTATCCTTTCATTTCCACATAACTTTTAGCACTGTCTGAAGAAGCGATGATCAATCCAGAGCCATTTGCTGTGGACAATAAAGAAGGTACTACACAGCAGTGGTTCTCAGCTTTCCTAATGCTATGACCCTTTAATAGGGTTCCTCATGTTGTGGTAACCCCCAATCATATTACTTTCATTGCTACTTTATAGCTGTAATTTGGGGGCTGCTATGAACTGTAAGTGTTTGATATGCAGGATATCTGATATGTGATTGATTCCCATGAAAGGGTCGTTCCTTCCCCCAAAGGGGTCACATCCACAAGCCGAGAACAATTGGTATATAGTATAGTGGGGTTGAGGCAGGCAGATCTCTGTGAGTTCAAGGCCAGTCTTGTCTACATAGTGAGTGCCTGGTCAGCCATATGGCTACACACACACACACACACACACACACACACAAAGGGAAAGGTGGATCTTTAAGCATTTGAGACCATCCTGGTTTGCATAGTGAGTTCCAAGTCAGTCAAGGCTACACAGTGAGATCCTGTCCCCCCCCCACTGAAAAAATTACTAAAGATGATTCCTGAGCAGCAATGATCATAACATTAGCACATAAAATTATTTTATTTGTATGATTGTTTTGTCTACATGAGTGTCTGTACATCCCATGTTTGTCTGATGTCAGTGGAGGGTAGAAAAGGTCGTTTGAGCTCCTGAAACTAGAGTTACAGGCCTCGTGGAGCCACTGTATGCTTGCTGAGAATGGAATTAGGGTCCGGGGGAAAAGCAGCCTGTGTTCCTAACCACCGAGCCATCTCTCCAGCCCACAAACATTTGTATTCTTACTTGGACAAGTCACCCACAGCTGAAAGAGATAACATGGCTATCTCATTCAGTAGTCACAAGAACCTTATGGAGAAGAAATGATTATTGTCTTCATTTAACAGTGGGGAAAGGCACTTGCTGGAAAGCCTGATGACCAGAGTTCAATCCCCAAGGTCCAAGCAGTGGAAAGAGAGAATTTATTCACACAAACAGTGTTTGTGGTCTTCTGACCTTCACACATTCTCACCCCACAAATAAATAATTTTCTGTGAAAAAAAAACATGTGTTATTTTGAAATTCATATAAACATGGGAGGAAATTGATGAAACGGCACAATATCTTAAGTGATGGGTGGGGGGTTATGGGGACCCATTTCTTTGAGCTGTACTATTAGCTAGTGAAAAAGTCTAAGGGAGGGAGGGTCAGTATCGTCACTGTATCACAAAACCAGCCAAAAAGACATGAACATGGAAAAGGGACCATAGAGGTACTGACAAGGTTGGGAGGAGGATAAGGGAGGATGGGGGATGAGAATAACCAGAACCATTACACAACATATGAAATTTTGAAAGAACGCATTTAATAAACTATTTTTATTTGGTTACAGTAAAATTATCAAGCGCGGTTACGAAAGATACATATAACCATGAAAAGCATATACTCCACATTTTACCAGCCAATAATGGCAATCATAACATAAGAAAAAAATGCATGCATTGCTTTTCGTCAGCTAAATAATCACAGCATATACTCTTAACAAGATTATAAACAAATAGTTTTCTTCATATTGATTTGTGGCACACCCATGCAAATCAACTCAAAACACCTAAAACTTAAGCTGTTATTCTCCAACAATTTAAGCTAATATCTTCCCAAGGCTTCCAGAGAGTAGATGAAAGAGTCCTAAGATATTCATCCTTTAAGTGGTGGCAAGGAAGTCATTATCAAACTTTGGAAGCCGAGTTTTTTTCACCCCCAAGACATTTATTGTTTTCAAAAACAGACAAAAATCAACCACAGACTACAGAGGAGCTGAGGGTTACTATTAAGGCATATTCTTGGCAGAATATTGGACTCTAAAAGTATGGTGGGTAGCCAGTTGCTTTGCTGACACGGATCGGAGACAGAGTAGTCATTCACTTCAAGGAAGAATTCCCATATCTGGGGTGTAACTAAGGTTTTCAAGAGAAAGCAAAATGATACAAGGCTAATGTTTTTCCATAGTGTCTCAAATTAAGACCTAAAGAAAAGTATGTGGGATTTTTAAAATTTTATCTGCACTACAACTGCTTATTGCCTTTTGCTTTTAACGAGAATTAAACCCACTAATAACAATGAAAATAATAAGAACCAAAACTAGAAAACCCGAAACAGAGGGATAGGGTCTCTCCCAACATAGAGTTCAAGTGCAAACTTTCAGTGAACCCCTCAAACCTGCCAGTGGCTTTGTCATTCCCTCTCACCCCAGTACTCTCAGTAGGGAAGAGACAGCAAGGGCTTTCCCCAACACCCCCACAATGTCTCTCCCTCATCATGGTCACCTTTTTTGCCTCATTTGTCTGAGTCTGAGAGGCGGCTGAAGATGGGCAGACGGCGGCTGGATTTAATCCTGGGAGATTCAGAATCATTGAGGTTGCTGGAGCTCGAGGAGCAACTCAGAAGGTTGTCGAGGTTGGTGGTGCCCAACAGGGAATCCAGGCTGCTGGTGAGCATGTCGAAATCTGGCGACTCAGACTGGGTGCCTGGCAGTTGGAGGCTGAAGTGCTGTGCAGGACCTTCGGCATCGGTGGCAGTCGGGATGGAGGCAGAGGAGGTGGTGTCGGCAGCTACAGTAGCAGCAGGGACAACTGCAGCCGCGGCGGCAGCGGCGGCGGCGGCTGCGGCGGCAGCGGCGGCGCCAGGGTTGACTAAGGTGGCAGCGACAGCCCCGGGAGCTATGGCAGCCGTGGCCATGGGAGCAACAGCGTTCGGGGCTAAGATGCTGGCAGGAGGCCTGACAAGGGGCATCGGGAATTGCATAGGAGCTGCCAGGTTCTGCTGCTGGCTGTGATAGAAGGTGGTGGCATTGGCGGCAGCGAAGTTGTGGGTCGGGAATGCCACAGGCGCCATGTAGCCACCCATCGCCTGGCTGATAACGACGGTATGGTTGGCACAGGTCGTGCACGGGACTCCGCCGCCGTTTTGATACAACATAGCAGCTGCAGACGCAGCTGCCGAAACAGTCGCAGAGGCGGCAGCCATAGAGGCACAGTAAGTCGCGGGGAGAGTAGCTGCAGGGAATGAAGGAGGCAGAAGCATACCTGAGCTCAACAGTGGGGTATTGAGCAGCAGAGGCGCCTGTTGAGGATGGCTGTGGCCCGAAGGTAAGCTGGAAGAGCTGACAGAACTGGCCGTCTGCATCATCGGCTTTGGCTCCCCGTTGAAGCCGGAGGACCCTGCGTTGGAGGGCCCCGCGTCACTGCCATTGGCGGAGCAGGGATCCTCGGAGGCGCTCCCAGAAGGCACGGCTTGATGATCATGCTGGTTGTGGATGAAGTGGCAACGAGTGCCATAGGGGCAGATGCCAACGCTGTGGAAGGTGCGGCAAGGCTCAGTCTTGTACTTGGGGTGCCTCAGCGGGGTACGCAGCTCTCGGGAACCGTGCGCAAACTGGCACTTTTGGCCATACCTGCAACGGCCGCTTTCCTCAAAGGGCCGACACAGCTCAGTCTTATAGCGCTCCGAAGTGACCGCGGAGCTAGAGCTGCTTGCCTTCTGCTGCGGCGGCGGCATCGGCTGCTGCTGCGGCGGCATCGGCTGCTGCTGCGGCGGCATCGGCTGCTGCTGCAGGCTAAGCTGGCCGTTCTCCTGGTGGAACTGCTGCACGGCTAAGGCCCCTGAGGGCGGCTTGGGAGCCGTGCCTGTTGCCCCGAACTGGCTATTACTGAAGCTGCTGGCGCCTCTCATGAAGCCGGAGGAACAGCCTAAGGTGCGGCTGACGGCTCTCGTAGCCAGGTGAGTGAGCGCTTGTGGGTTGCTGGCTGCCGGTAGTGGGATGAATCCAGGTAAGAAGCTGGAGCTGGGAGGAGCTGCCCCATGTGTGTTAAACATGCCATTCAGGTTGTGGTTGGCCAGAGGCGTCCCGTTCCTGCGCATCAAGTCTGGATTGTAGACGCTCCACAGAAGTGTGGACATTTTTCGGAGTCCTGTAACTTCAGAGCTAGAAGCAAGGAGGACGGTAGAAACCTCCGTGGCAGAGCCAGCAAGCTTAAAACACGAGGAGAAATAGCGAGCAGGAGGGGCAGGGAGGAGCCAAAAGTTTGTTCATACTCAGTGGGAGGGCCGCTATAAGAAGGAGGCAGCGTGAACCAGGTGTGGATCAGGCTTACGATGTGCAGGTACGCCACCAAGAGGAGGGTGACACGGAGTAGCAAAGATGGTTGAACCTTGCTTTGCACTGGTAGAGTTTACATGCCCCCCCAGGGCACTAGTACCCAAAGAGTTGTAACTAATAAACCAGCAAAAGCCACGCCCCAAAGCACCCCACAGTCCTTTCCTGGAACTCGTGGCACGGGGAGGGCTTTATTCTACTTTCTTAGCCTAAAGATTTTGCGTTTGTCCTTCTAACTCAATGAAAAATAACTACTAAACTACAAATAATTCCACAACTCCCATCTTTCAGTAAAGAACCCCTTTTCTACACCCCACCCCCACCCCCGTTCAGCCAGTACAGACTTCCATCCAAGCCCAGGCTCAGAACCCACGCCTTGGAAAGATGATTGATTTTCTTCAGTTGTTCTCTGACTCTCACATGTGGGTCACAGCATGTGTGCATAATCCACCACAACCCATGCCCAAATATATACAAATGTAATTTTTAAAAGCAGACATTTTTGTTGTATGCATTAAAGGTGGAATTATGGTCGTTGAGATGGTTCAGTGGGTAAAGGGGCTTGCCACTACACCTGAAAACCTAAATTTGAGTCCAGAACCCACACAGTGAAAATTGAGAACTGATTTCTGAAGGTTGTCCCCTGACTTCCATACTAACACCAACATGCCCTGGTGCCCACATACAAACACACACACACACAGAATAAACAAACAAACAAACAAATAAAGCACATAAAAACACAGAATGAATAAACAAATGAACAAATAAATAAACCACACACAAACACACATGGAATAAATAAATAAAAGAATAAAGCCATATTGGGGTGATGTTTTTCAAAATGGTGAAATTAGGGCTAGTGAGATAGCTGAGCGGGTAAAAAGACACTTGCAGCCAAACCTGACGACCTGAGCTGGAGTCCCTGAACCCATGTGGTAGGAGAGACTCTCCTAAGTTCTCGTTTGACTGCCAGGCCTGCCTGTGCAGTGGCAAATGGCACATGCCGTGCCCTCCCCCACCAAATAAAATAAGATACAAAATTTAAAGTCATTTTTCTGTGGTATGCATGCAAGGTGGTAGAATTAGGGTTATCAAGATGGATCCGTCTCTGTGAGTTCAAAGCCAGCCTGGTCTAAAGAGCTAGCTAGTTCCAGGGCAGCTAAAGCTGTTACATAGTGCAACCCTGTCTCGAAAAAATAAAAAGAATTGGTACTTGCTGACAATCCCAAAGACCTTAGTTTGCTCCCAGCATTCAAAGGGTGGAAGGAGAGACTCAGCTTTTGCACATTCTTCTCTGAATGACCTCCACACACGTGCAGTGTGGCAGGACAACACACATAAAACTTACATAAGTATGTGTAATCTGAATTTTTAAGCCATCTTCTGCTGTATACATTCAAGATGGTGAAATTAGGGCAGGTAAGAAGGCTCAGCAAGTAAAAGGTTCTTGGTCTCTGCTTTCTTCCATGTGGATTTCAAGCCCTGAACTCACATGGGAGAAAAGGAGACAATTTTGCCGTGTTGTTCTCTGGCACACACAATAAACAAACAAATAATTTATAATAAAAAAGGCCGATTTTTGTCTACATGCCTTCAACATGGTAGAATTAGGACTGACTAAATGACTCAGTGGGTACTTGCCACCAATCTGATAACCTGAGCTTGAACCCTGGGTACAGAATAGGGAATCCAAGACACACTAAACTACAAATACCACCAAAGTCCAATTGGGTAAACTAAGGGTTTTATTGGGGTTACTTACAGGAATATAGGTGAGGGATTACTTACAGGAGCAGAAATGACTCAAAGACAGCTGCGTCACCGAAGTCCACCCCTGCCCTGGTGACAGCTCCCAGAGCTGGGAACCTGGAGCACACTGCACAGCCTGCAGGCGGCTCAACAGGATGGAAGGTGCCATTTTCAGGAGCGTCAGTTGGTGGAAGCCTCTTCCAGGCAAGGCGGCTCCTGCTTGGCTAGCTTCTGCTTCTTCCAGGCAGCGGGTCTGATCTCCTCTGAAAGTCTTCTTTGCAGCTGGACTTCCTTTCATCTGAAAGGGACTCTCAGCGGCCTTTATTCTTCACTCTGGCAGGGAGGGGCCTGTGAATGTGGTCAGTTTGGGGGACTTCTTGGAGCTCATTGGGGTTGTTTACCTCCCTGCTTAAGGAGCTTCCTGAAGCTCTTTTGGGTTGTTTACCTTCCTGCTTAAGGAGCTTCCTGCAGGGTGGAATCTTTCTATCCTCCGAGGAAACTGTTCTAAGGCAGTGTAAGGGCTTTTGCAGTTTTATTAGTTCCAGTTTCAACAACAGCCTGTAACCTGATAATATGGTTTAACATATACACGGAAGTGGGGGTGCTCTCAGGACCCATCCTCTGCAGGTAGCTGTACCATACTAACGGATTTTACACACTCAGACATTCGGCATCTTTCTAGTTGATAATTTGAGTATTGAATTTTCTAGGTGGCTGCGTTATAGAATCTTTGACCCAGGCATGCCAGGCTTCCAACGGAAGTGATAAATCACACTTCCATCAGGTAAGACAGTTTTCCTAATAATTGAAGTTCTGTTTTGCTTTCTGAGATAGATCTCTCTGTGTAGCTCTGTGTGGCCTGGAACTCACTGTAGACTGGGCTGGTTTCAAACACACAGAAGCCTCTGCCTGTGGGATGATAGGATTAAAGGCATGTGCCACCACACTTAGCTCCAATAATTGAAATGTTAAGGTGCCAAACCCCAGTAGCAGGACTAGAGGACCCTGTCTAATTATAAGGCTTGCAGGGATTCAATTCTTTAGTCTCTCAAGGCCATTGATCTTCCATGCTAGTTTCCTCACAAACAAGACCAGAAGAGACCTTTAGAGTCTGGCTATAGGCTTTTCCAGGACCAAAAGTAGATTTCTTGTTATAGTAGGGATGGGAAGTAGGCTGCTTTTTATTTCCTCATAAAAAGAATGGAGGGCTCAGTTTGGCTTTCTGGATGATAGAAACTCTTGAAATGTAACAGTCCCTATATCCACGCCCTGTTCCAATCTGCCAGCCAGTTTTCCATCAGGGATTTCTTAGGTTAGGGATACTGGAACGGACAAGGTTACCAGGTCCCTAGTTGACAGCCTGATGCAGCAGCCTCTTTTTGAAGGAATACCATGTTGTACTTTCCCTGCCAGTTGGCTCATGAGATGTACCAAGTAGGGACAGTGGAAATGGGCATCAGGGGTGCATTTGGCAGAATTGGGGGCTGCTGCACATGCAATGATCATTTAGCCTGTATTCCCACTCCCACCACAGCCCTCCCAATGGCTCAACAAAGTTGATCAGCCATTGATCACGGTTGCATACACATATAAAAGTATTGACACTGGCTGTCCTAGGTTAGAGTTGTATCTTCTGGATCATTTGTCCCTTGACCAGGGGGATGGCTGCGAACTTCCAATCGTTCTTTTCTTGGCGAGCACTGTGGATCAGAACATGTATAGTTCCTCCCATGCTGGCAAAAGGAATAGGTGATTCTGTTATGCTCACAGGAGCCCTGGACCTTTCCTTGGTATGAGAAATGGGTGTGAAAAATAAAGCAGTGTCCAAGTGAGCCCTCAGCCCAAGTGAACTAGGTGAGTAGAGTGGATCACAGAATGCGAGGCTGGACCCACAAAGCAGGGCCAGCTCAGTAGTAGCCATGCATGCTATCCACAAGTGGTTAAAAAAAAAAAAGTACTGACGGAAACATTCCCAACAGGCCCAGTTAACTGCTTGTTTACTCCTGATAGGGCATCAGTGACAGAAGCAGTTCTAAGTTTACCCCTGTGAACCAGTGATTTTCTTGGGGCTTCTTACAGGAACATGGATGACTCAAAATGCAGCTGCATCACAGACACCCACCCCACCCCCCACCCCCGGATGGGTGCTGACTCACAAAAGCTCTGTCCCCAGGAGCTTTCTTCCCAACCTGCAGGCAGCTCCACCTAACAGATAATCTCTTCACCCCTGCAATTGTTTACTTCTTTTCTGACCTTTGGGAAGGCCCCTGCAAACCTTACACCTTTTCTAACCTGTGGGAGGGCCCCTGCAAGCCTTACAGCTTTCTGAGCTTCTGAAAACTTGTGTTTTATTTAGTTCTGAGTGGTTGGGATCCTCCATCCTCCCTAAGGGGCATATGTTTCGGTTCTGAGGAGACAGCTACATAACATTAAAAGATGCCATTTACCTCTTACATAGTCATTGTTTTTCAAAATAACAGAAGATGTTTATTAACTCATTAACAACTCATCATTGTTATGTATTTACTATATTTTTATTTTATTATTTACATATTTATGACTTGCTTTTTCTTCAATCAAGAAAGTTCCAAGTCTATATCTATACTCACTGTTTAAAAATTATTCCTTGGCAGTTTGAGTTGACATTTTCTTCATCAAATATTGGCCATCCTAGAACTTTCACCTGCATGGTGTAATTAACGATGAAGTTTGAGTAACTTAAATTTCTATCAGCTAGGACTTTGAAGAAATTCTGGTGAGTACGTTAAATGAATAATACTATAGTCACTGAAGCAAGGTTGTGGATGGATGTGTGTCAAAGAGCAAACATATATGTACATTATTGTGATGAGAAAAGCAAATTTGGAGTTTGTAGCTCATGGCATAAATTAGGGTATTATTTTTCTAGAAATTGGTAAGACTTTTAATATTCATTAAAAATATTTGGATGGGGCTAGGGACTGGCTCACCGGCTAAAGTGCTTGCTGTACCAGAATGAGCACCTGAGTTCAGATCCCCAGCAGCACTCTCAGTAAACGCTAAGGGTGCCAGCACTTATCTATAACCCTAGCCCTGCAGGAATGGAGATAGACAGATACCAGGGCTTACTGAAGTGTCAGTGCAGCTAAAATGCCCAGCTCCAGGTTCAGTAAGAAACCCTATCTCAAAAAAAAAAAGAAAAAAAAATGAAGAACAGTAGAGGAAAACACTTGATGTCTTATTGTGAATGATTAATTCACTGAAGTTAATTTTAGAAAAAATAGTAAGTTTGATTGATTTCAAAGAATTGTTTAACTACTCAATATTTGGTAAAACAAATTTTCATTCCTTTCTATGTATAATTATGAATATCTTAAATGAGAAATGAAAATTAACAACTTAGAAAGAAATGTAAAAATCAAACTTCTATATATTTGCTGAACACCAAAATAAAAGACAGTCTAGGTCATTTATGTTTGAAGACACATGCGAAGTATTCTTAATCCTTAAGGAAGGGTAGGTGCTATTTACCTGATGGTGAAGCCCTATATTTATAAATTTTTTCAGTTGCATTAATCATAGTAGCAGTTTAGTTTGTTCCAAGACCCAAACGCACATTCTCTTAATGAATTTTATAAGTGAAGAAGAAACATTTTCATTTCTCAAAGCAGGCTGTGTTGTTAGTAAATACACTGTGTTGATAAGATAGATTCTGTGGATTTTTTCTTAAGAACAATGTAAGCCGGGCGTGTTGGCACATACCTCTCACAGTACCTGCATGGAACACGGAGATCACGCTGAGTCTAGCATTGTAGATCCTCCCTGGAGAACACACAATATAATAAGTGCCTTTCTCAAAACCAAATCAAATCAAACCAACGTAACCTGCTACACTTGTATCACGTACCTCTGGGACTGACAGGACACTGATGCCAACATATACATTTAAATCATCTTTATTGGTAAAAAAATATTAACAGTGTTAGAAAGGGAAAAAAAGCACTGTATCCGTGTGTGGAAGTTGAGCACAAAGGAGTATTTGCTACTTACATAGCCATTTAGATTTTATTTGGAAGTTAATATGAAGAGGCTTTTGTATTTAAACAAGTTAATGATTAAAGATTAAAATTTAAACTATTTATATTCTAAAGGCATACCTCTTAGCTAACATTGTAATTATATCTTATCACTCAGGTTCAAGTTCCTTCTTAAAAGAATCATCAGAGTAAGAAGAATTGAAGAGTCAAACATTTGCAACTACTTCCTGATGCTGCGTCATGGAAGGAGACAAAAGCAGTTACCTCATTTTTAGTTTATTGTTATCCATGCTTCCATTAGTCTGAAATTTTGTCATATGAACAGTACTTTGTAATATGCTTAATAAGATTTCTTTGAAATATTGCAGCTTGTTTTTTAAGTTCACCTCCTGAATTAGTAGCCAGATCACTGTTGTCCTCCTTGTCCTCCAAACTCTAAAAGAAAGGCACTTGTTACTAAACAAATCCCAAGGATACAAAGATGAAAGACCCTTCAGAAATGACATACAGACTTGTTATGCTTAGTTATACAGAATAGCTAAAGTGTTAATGAACTAAGAAGTACATTTGAAGTCAAATTCCCAATTTACCATTTCATGTCTTGAATAATCACTGCAAAGCCATTAGGATTTTACAGATATATCAATCACTTCAGTTCAGAAATAATTCAAATGGTAAGTAGTTAAAACTTTATGATTCATAAAACACACAAACATATGTAGTTTTATAAGAAAATATTATGTATTATATGCAACATACCTTCAGGAACTTCTCATGTAATTCTCTAATTGCTTGCAGTGTCTGCCTCGGATCACTGTTAGAGAGTTTAAAAGCTTTTTGTGCTTTTCGAAAATTATTCTACAAATACAAAAGGAAAGCATTATTATAACAATTTGCTTTAATTTTTGTTTTTATTGTGCAACATGAATGCTAGGCTAACAACCACTTACGTATCTCCAATCCTAAAATTTTTAAGTGAGAAAGAATAATTCCATATAAAACTTAAAATAGTTTCCCAATTAATTAAACATTTTAACACATGTTTCTATTGCCTTCAGCTTTAAGACTAAATAGCTTATTATTTAAGTATTTAGCAGAATAGCTGGCTTGAGAAATAACCACTAATAATCTTAACTATATGCATACTTGTTTTTAAAACATAAAGAGCATTTTAGTTTTGGGCTTCCTTATTTTATAAGTCTAAAACTCAACAGTTTGCCACTAATCAGTTAAAAGCAAAACAAAATTAAACAAAATATAATGGTGGTTTCAACTCTGAGTCCAAGTGGTTTTACACCTAATCTGCATTTTGGTCCCAAGTCTGCTAGGTTTTTGCTAAATTTGAGGAAATGTGTCTGTATCTCAGTCCCACGTTAGTTTTTTTTCTGCCCTCACTCCCCACGTTAGTTATTAACAGAAGTATGTCCCCCCCAATTCTTTTCATAGTGATATGAATCTAAGGTAAATCTAAAATTAAAAGATCTGCAAGGCTGGAGATTCATTTCAGTGCTACAGAAAGAAGATCTAGACTCAGTCCTCAACAATGCAAAAGAAAATGTAAAAATAAAACAGGCATGATTCCTCAGACCTCAGTCCATATATAAGGCAAGGGACTTCAATTTTAACGCCAGTCCAAACTTCACATGAGGTTTCAAACAAACCTGAGGTAGAAAGTAAGACTCTAAACCAAAACAACACATAAATAAAAACAGACTGCCCAGGCGGTAGTGGCTCACACCTTTAATCCTGGCACTTAGGAGGCAGAGGCAGGGGGATCTCTGTGAGTTCCTACAGACCACGTTCCAGGATGGTAAGAGCTCCACCGGGAAACCAGTTTTGAAAACCAAAACAAATCTCACATAATAAAACAAAAATTTATCATAAATAAATAAAAATAAAAACAGCCTGGACTGAACTACGTTTGTAATTCCACCACTTCTGAGGCTGAGGGAGGAGTCTCGGGATTTTGAGGCGATTTGGGAGCTAAGTACACTAAATTCAGTAATCTGACCTTAGAGCATCGGGTAGAGGAAGAGGTCCTGAGGTCTTCAGTTTCTATCTGTGTGCATGTCTACAGGCCAGAAGAGGGCGCCAGACCTCATTACAGATGGTTGTGAGCCACCATGTGGTTGCTGGGAATTGAACTCGGGACCTTTGGAAGAGCAGGCAATGCTCTTAACCACTGAGCAATCTCTCCAGCCCCCTGTTTGTTTGTTTTTTTGAGAGGGGGTTTCTCTGTGGCTTTGGAGCCTGTCCTGGAGCTAGCTCTGTAGACCAGGCTGGTCTCGAACTCACAGAGATCCGCCTGCCTCTGCTTCCCAAGTGCTGGGATTAAAGGCGTGCGCCACCACCGCCCGGTCTTCAGTTTCTAATGGATTCCCTGCGGGCAGCTGCCCTGCAGAAAGTTCTAGTCCTTCCCGTCCCTAATGGACCTCCACTCCACCCACACTTTGCACCCCCATGCCCAATGAAGCTGACCCTCGGGTCTCCAAAACTCTAGGCCTTCCTGCCTTCTGCTAGGCACTGGTCTGTCCAAGCTCCATGCCCTCAGCAACGTTCTGCCTCCATTTCTTTTTCTCTGCAGAGGCCTGAGGGTCAGGTCAGTTGTCAAGTGGGAAGAAGCACTGATGGGACTCTGGGACTCTGGCAGGGGACACCTCCCCTTCTTGCACCTGAAGTAATCCCCCCAACACACACACTCACTGCTGGGCTACACCACACGGTTAATAGGCTCTCAACAGGTGACAGTGAGTCTTCCTCACCAGGCATCTCCCTCGAGCAGACAGCTCGGAGGACACCTCAGAGCATACTGGGTAACGGAATTTGAACGAGAACACCATGGCCACCTCAGAGCATACTGGGTAACGGAATTTGAACGAGAACACCATGGCCACCTCAGAGCATACTGGGTAATGGGATTTGAATGCGCGAAAACCAATCTCACCCAAGCCCCTTGCTGGTTGGCTGTGTGTGCACCTGCCTACCAAGGACGAGAGGCTGGCGCTTTCCAGATTCTAAGTTTACAGTATTGTACAAACTTGAAAATTAAGATAAAATAGGTAAAATACGAACCCCGATAAAGACCACCCCCACTGCGCACACGCACACTTTGTTTCAGTTGAAGATAGTAGTGCATGCATTTTTAATTTTAATATTTATTTATTTAAAGAGTGCGTTTTCTGCATGTATATGCGTGCAATATGTGCATACCCGGTGCTCTTAGAAAACATAACAGGACGGCGGGCCAGTAGCGCAATGGATAACGCGTCTGACTACGGATCAGAAAACATAACAGGATGCCAGATTGCCTGGATCTGAACTTAAGGGTGACTGGGAGCCACCATGTAAGTTCTAGGAACTGACAACAAGTGTTTTAACTTTTGAACATTTTTTCCAGTTCTGTCCTGTGTGTGTTTTAATGTATGCTCCCAATACGTTTGCTCTCACTCTACAGTAAACATTATAAAAACATGATACTTTTTAAATATTGCCTGTCTCCAGAAAAAGAAAATAAACTGCCATATTTTTTATTGGGGTTGCCCTAATCTTAAAATTTGATTTAAAAAAATGATGACATGTTGATATTCTTTTTTTTTTTTTTTTTTTTTGGTTTTTCGAGACAGGGTTTCTCTGTGGTTTTGGAGCCTGTCCTGGAACTCGCTCTGTAGACCAGGCTGGTCTCGAACTCACAGAGATCCGCCTGCCTCTGCCTCCCGAGTGCTGGGATTAAAGGCATGCGCCACCATCGCCCGGCAACATGTTGATATTCTATCAGGGAATAAGGTGTATTTTCCCACTACATGAAAAATAAGTTTGAATTCCTTGTGTCCATACACATTCATGTCCGCACATTCCAGTATATGCATGCATTTGGGGGCCAGAAACAGACACGTGTCTTCTCCATCATTCTCCAACTTAAATCTTGAGACAGGCTCTCCCTCAACCTGCAGCTCACCTATTTCACTAGTCTGGCTAGCCAGCAAGCTCCAGGGATCTGCCTGTCTCCTCCTGCCAGCAATAAGCTGCCAGTCTAGATTTTTAAAATATTACTCTTTTTTTAAATTTAATTTTATTTTATTCATTTCTTTTACATACAGACCCAATTTCCCCTCCCTATTCTCCTCCCGGTACTCCCACCCCTCCACTCCTCTTTTTCCATCTCCATTCAGAAAGGGGCAGACCACCCACGGGCTTGAACAAAGCATCAGTCAGGACTTTTTAGGTGGATTTTAGGGCTCCAACCTGAAGCCCAAAAGCTTGCAAGGCAAGTATTTTACCAAAAGAGCCATCTCCTAGCCCCTCTCTGTGAGTTTTGTTTTGTTTTGGCTGCCATTGTCTGCAGCATTCCTCTAATCACGCTAAGATGAGGCGCTTAAAATGCTAGTGATGATTTTGCTTCTGTTTCCTCCAAACAGCTATTTGGGTTTCTTGCTCACTTTACAGTTAGGACTTAGCTGTATGAATTGGATAAATCAACTTTTGATTTGTATAGTGCTGCTTATTGCTGTTTCTTTTTTCACCCCTGAAAACCATTCTCATGGTTTTTCCCTAAGCTACGTCATCAACCAATCTGTAGTTCTGTATGCTAGGTGAGTGTTCGTCTCTCTGTGTTTTAAAGAAAACTAGCATTACTGTGAATCATAAAATTAGTCCCTGTACTATAGGACCTAAAGGGATTTGGTGCCCTCTTGTGGCTTCTTCAGAAGATACCAGGCACACATTTAGTACACATAAAAGGCACGCAGAAAAAACACCCATGCACACAAAATATACTTTTCTTTCTTTTGTTTTTTGAGACAGGGTTTCTCTGTGTGGCCCCGGCCATCCTGAAATTCTCCATATATACCAGGTTGGCCTCGAACTCAGAAATTCACCTGCTTCTGCCTCCCAAGTGCAGGGATTAAAGCCATGCACCACCACCACCTGGCAATAAAATTAAAAAAATTAAATATTCTCCTATGACTCTTTTCCTGACATTGGGGTGCCTTATCCACCTCTGGTGTGACGGCTTTGGCCTTGTGTTATGGTATTTTGTCTTGTCGCTGTCTCCTGGAGGCCTGCTCTTTTCTCATGGGAAACAGGGTTGGAGTGGATCCAGGGGAGAAGGAGGTGGTGGGGAGCTGAGAGGATTGGAAAGAGAGAAAACAGTGGTCGGGATGTATTATATGAGAGAAAAGTCTGTTTTCTTTTCTTTTATGGGGGAGTTGGTTTTCACATTTTTAATGGGTAGCAGCAAGGAAGGGAGCCTCTTCCATTAGCAGGAAGATTTGCAGATTCCTCAGCCATTCCAGGCATGGGCCCTGAGGATCCTGCGAGTGACTGGGCACATCAGACATGTTTCCATTATCTTGCACAGGCACTCTACAGTTGGAGGTTGTGGCCTGGTTGATGGAGACAGCATACATGGGGTAAGGGCTGACTGTGTGCATAATTATAACAAGGCACAGAAGAGAAGGACACCACCAACACTGGTTCCTTTGCCCAGACATTCTTAAGGAAGATGGAGAATCTCCTGGCCATCTTGGTCTTGGAGAAAATGATTATATTTTCAATAAAAATAAATAAGATAAAAATTCTCCATAATATCTGCAAAGATATTTTTTTTTTACTTTTGTTTTTGTTCATCTTGACTTAATTTTCATGTCTGGCATCAGAAAAGGAGCCAATTACTTTTATCCTTCATCTGGAAACCAACTGTTGCAGGGATTTCTGCGAAACTGAATTATCAAGCCATTTTCAGTTGGGGAGAGGAAAGTTTACTCTAGCAATATGGAATGGAGTAGGCCTCTTGCTCGGGTTCAGCAACCTTTTCTATTTTTCACAGCAGAATCAGCAAGCAGGAAGCACAAGTACAAAAGCATGTATGTGGGTGTAAATGATGGTGGCTGGGCAGGGTTAAAATTTCGTTACAGCATCTCTTCAGTGTCTATTGTTCTGGAAGGTACAGCAAGTGTGGCAGGGTCAGCTCAGGGCAACTATCTCCACATTGGGGAATGTTCTTCGTTTAATCAATGGAACTTTGGGAATTTTTCACCAAATTCCTCCTCTTCTATGCCAAAATCTTTTACCATCCTTCTAAAGGAATCCTCTGATATTGGTGGAGGAACTGGAATCTATCTACCTTTCTACTGTTTCTGGTGACACAAGTTAGGAGATTTCTAAGGTATGGACCAAACAGTAGAGACAGGAGAATAACAACCAAAGGTCCCACTGGGGAGGTCAGCCAGGGCCTCCAGGAGGCCTAGGTCTCACCCCAGTAAGATCTTTTGGTCTTGTGTTCAGTCTTTGATTCATTTTAACAATTACTGAGCAATCCACATTATCTAACAGTTACCTAATAATATTTTTACTATACCTGATTGATTTCCATAGAAACAACATTCTTCTCCCAAGAAAATGCATATGCCACCCTTTCAAAGCTGCAATTTAGCTCTAGCCCTCTATGATTTTGTAAGACCATGACTGCCAGGGAGTCTAACTGGTTCTACTGGGCAAGTATACTCTGTTAGACCACACTGACATTCTCCTTAATTTGGTTACACAGCTGGCTAGGTTGGAATTTTGGATCCTGAGCACAATTGCACCTGTGGCAGTAGTACCAGTGATGGTCATCCCAAGTAATATCAGGAGTAAAATAGAATTTCCCTTTTCTATGTGGTGAGATCCCAAGTATTATTGGTCTACCTTGCAGTGACATTTCATTTATATTTTAATAAATAAAGCTTGTCTGAAGATCAGAAAGGTAAAACAGCCACACTGGCCAACCTTACAGACCAGGAAGCAGGTGATACACACCTTTAATCCCAGTAGCCACAACGACACACAACTTTAATCCCAGTAACCACACTAGCTTGCCATAGAAACCGGGTGGTAGTGGTGCACACCCTTAATCTCAGAACTAGAGAGGATTATAAAATGGGAGGAGACAGCTCTCAGTCTCATTCTGAGGTTTCCTAGAGGCAGAATCACCATTTTCAGACTGAGATCAAGATATAGGCCAGTGGTTGGTGGCTTTGCTTTTCTGGACAAGCAGCCTCCCTTCTCCAACACAACATTCCTCCTCCAGTCATACCTCAAATGTCAGAATTGTCAAGGCTCCCAGGTAACATCAGCATTCAGATCAATTATCATAGTGGTTACTAATTTTGGTCAGGGGCTTCTGGCACATATAAAAATTAGTGCCTAACACAGTGGCCTCCCACTGGGAAGCCATAGTATTTAATTATTATTATTTTTTTCAAGACAGAGTTTCTCTGTGTAACAACCGTAGCTGTTCCAGAACTAGCTCTTGTAGACCAGGCTGGCCTTGAACTCACAGAGATCTGCCAAGCTCTGCCTCCCAAGTGCTGGGTTTAATTTAAAGGCATGTGCCACCACTGCTTGGCTAGAATTTCTTATTGGTCCTGCTGGCTCCAACAAAGGTCAGTGATTTGATGAGTTTCCCTGTGGAAGAAGTTACTGTGATAATGACTGCTCCTGTATCCAAGATAAAGTACACTATTTGTCCTGACATCTATTTTGACCATGGGCTGCTACAGGCCGATCTCAATTGAGCCTGGGAGCTTTCAGTCTGAGTCTGTCCCTCATGTGGTAGCCAAGGCTTCCAACAGGGACTTTTGTTTCACTGTGGCTACTGTACAGGCTTTATTTTTTCCTTTGGTCCTGGTGTCCACTTCCAGGGTCATTCATTCTTCTAGTGTTCTTCTTCCTTGCACTAGGCACATTAATCACTGTCTAATGGTCTCTGGTTACCTTTCTTTCATTTGGATTTCTGGGTGTCTGAATTTTCTCCAGTCCCCAACGTGAGCAACATCATTTTTGTCCTTTTTTCCCTAAGTAATTTTTCTTTACATTTTTTTTGCAGCCTCTTCCCAGTTAGCGACCATTTTGATGGTGATGTCTATGAATTGCTCAAATTTTTCAAATCACTGTGAACCCCTCTAGCTTTTAGAGCTTTCAGTAAACATCAGTGCTGTTGGGTAAAAACTGTGTTGACCATTGTCCAGTATACAGGGCCTCTGGCTCAAAAGGGGTATACTGTCTTTAAGTATCACAGAGCTGGTCATAAAAGTGGTTCAGAGTCTCATCAGAGCACTGGGTGATTTCTCAAATTTTGACCAAGATAGTGACTTTGCAATCACCATTCTGAACCCCTCCAGCATGAATTTCACCATTCTTAAAAGGGCCTGGATGACTTCTGGTGTGATGGGTTTATATTCACACCACCCATCAGGAAGGAAGGTGTCAGCAACTCATTTCAGGTTACTAGTGATTGTGGTGCTTGAATGATCAGTCAGGCAGGTACTGCCTAATAGACCCTACACTTTTTATCTGGAGGTAAAAGGGACAGTCAGGAGTTGTTGGCAGTAGTTCCAAGTAAGACTGTGCATGATGGCAGTCATGAGGTTGGTCATAACTTATGACTGCTCTCAGTATGGTGGGGTGTGATGTCACTAGTTCAGCAGATCAGTAGTGGTGAATGCCTGATAAACATATTGAACTGGGTCTGGACTGAGAATCCCATCCTCCTGAAGTTTGGCTGACCACATATTTGACACAACAGACTCAGGGCGCTTTATGACTGGACATTGGGAAGCCTCTGAGACCTGGACCTTAAGCATGGTGAGGTGGGAGATATTGTCCAGTGGTCTCTGGGCAAAAGATCCCATAGCAGCTATGGCATGAGCTATCCATTGGCAAGTCAGGAGATAAAGTGAACATTGAAGCTTTGGTTTCTGGATTCTGAGCATGGGGATGGCCACACTCAGCAAGAGAAGTAGATGGTAAAAGTTTTAAATCTTGATCCTCTGCCTGCAATATAAGTGGCTATTTGGGGATTGCAACTCTCTCAGAGCTCAGGATTGTAGTGGATACCCAAGAGGAATGGAATTGAACCCTCTGTTGAGGGTAGAGGGTCAGACTATATCAAATATTGATATAAGAAGAAAACTAGTCATGGTGGCCTGGGTCTCCAGTGCAGGCATCCCTCACTCTGCAGGTGTTGGACAGATTCAGGGTTTCTTCTGAAGGACAAAAACTGTCGAAGAAGAACCAATAGCTTCACAAAAGGCCCTCCTCAGTCTAGAAAGCAATTTTGGGGTCACCACCTCTCAGACTAATAAATCCACTCTCACATTTCTGTTTGAAGAGACCCGAGTCTGGTATTTTGTGCTTTTTTGTTTGCCATTTTGTTTGTTTTGTTTTTTGAGAAGGGTTTCTCTGTAGGTTTGGAACCTGTTCTGGAACTAGCTCTTGTAGACCAGGCTGACCTCGAACTCACAAAGATCTGCCTGCCTCTGCTTCCCGAGTGCTGGAATTAAAGGTGTGTGCCACTACCACCTAGTGAGTCTGATCTTTCATTACTCTGCCTGGCTTATCTTGTACACAACCACAGAAGGAGGATCCACAGATAAACACTAAATTTAACAAATGGGGTAGCTGGTAGGAAATGAAAGATATTGTAGAGAAATAAACTTTGGAAAGGCGTAAAGACACTCAAGCTAGAAGGCTAGCTGTAATGTTAAATCACACAAGGTCACATTCATCTGTTCGCTCCTGGAATCTTGAGTTAAATGCTTTGCTTCAACATGTATCTCAGTGGCCTACAAGGCCAATGGCAGCACAGAATCTGCTCCCGCTTATGGAAAATGATGCACTTACCTGGAGGGCAGAGCTGTTTCTTTGCTAAAATCACGTTCCAATAGGACACATTTTTTATCAACAAGGTACCTTCCTAAAGTGAGTTCATGATCCTAACAAAAACACCAGAATGTTCAAAAGAAGAGTCATAGCTCACATATCTTTGGATTATGTGTTATTTTTTTTTCTGAGAAAGAATGTATTTTAATGGAATTATTCCCTCTTTATATCTGTAATTTGTTTTTTTAATTAATTAATTTATTGGTGAGCATCCAAACTGCCTAGGCTCCCACAAAACCAGTAAGTGCAGTAGGATCAAAGGATGCTCACCTTACTAGACCTGGATGGAGGTGTTCAATCCAGATGTGCAAATCCAGATGTGCAAATCCAGATGTGCAAATCCAGATGTTCATTCCAAATGTGCAAAAATCCAGATGTTCATTTCAGATGTGCAAATCCAGATGTTCGAAAATCCAGATGTTCCTTCCAGATGTGCAAATCCAGATGTACAAATACAGATGTTCAAAAATCCAGATGTGCAAAATCCAGATGTTTGAAAATTCAGATGTGCAAATCCAGATGTTCGAAAAATCCTGATGTTCATTCCAGATGTGCAAATCCAGATGTTCGAAAATCCAGATGTTCATTCCAGATGTGCAAATACGGATGTTCATTCCAGATGTGCAGATCGATTATGTGTCATTTTATTAAACCAGAGCCTTCGAAATAATATTGAAAATTAATTACGAGGCCTGGTCAATACACATTTCCACTGGGACCATTGATACTGCTCTCCAAGAACAGTTTGGTTGAATGCTGTCCACAGCAACTACATTCACAATGTCGTACAGCCCTGGAGTATAGTCGTTAGGCTTCTGGAGAGAGTCCAAGGTGAAAAAGATGATGTCGTCTACCACGCCAGTTCTTCCATCAATACTGGTCACACAGACCTAGGATGAGAAATGAAGACACTGAGTATGGAGAAGCAGAGCCCACCACAGGTGACCCTCAACAACCCCTTGGCTCTCATCAGCAGGTCCCTTGGCCCATCACTGATTCTCATCCTAGACACACAGGGAATACCTGGAAACTGTGCCAACACATCTAATTCCTGTGTGATGAGAAGACATGTCTTTCAAGCTACCCAAGGTGGCCCCACACTCTATCTCCTGTGTGGTGAGAAAATATGCCCTTCATGCTACATAAAATGGCCCCACACTCTATCTCCTGTGTGGTGAGAAAATATGCCCTTCATGCTAAGCATTATGGCCCCACACTCTATCTCCTGTGTGATGAGAAAATATGCCCTTCATGGTAAGCATTATGGCCCCACACTCGATCTCCTGTGTGATGAGAAAATATGCCCTTCATGCTAAGCATTATGGCCCCACACTCGATCTCCTGTGTGATGGGAAAATATGCCCTTCGTGCTAAGCATTATGGCCCCAAACTCGATCTCCTGTGTGGTGAGAAAATATGCCCTTCATGCTACATAAAATGGCCCCACACTCGATCTCCTGTGTGATGAGAGGATGTGCCATTCGTGTTAACCAATATGGCCACACAGTATACCACCCTGACTTTACATCTAATTCTCAGGCCGTACTGACCATGGTCTTACCCACCTTTATCAACAGGCTGAACACCTCAAACCCATTGCACCCACAATTGCCTCAGAGTCAAGGCACTTTCTAACTGTTGTTCACAGAACATCCTAACGTCAAGTAAAGCACACAACCTAGGAATTAAATATGTGTATATTCTACATTATTTTCTCTTATTTCTTTTTCAATTTGTGAACGTGTCTGGTGTGGGATTTCCCTCTGTATGCTGTGAATGTGTTTTATTACCATTGGTTAATAAAGAAGCTGCCTAGGGTCTATGGCAGCATAGAATAGTGCAAGACAGAAATTCCAAGTAGAGAGCAAGAGGAAAAAAGAAGGTGGAGTTAGGGAGATAACATGTAGCTGCCAAAGGAGACAGATGCTGAAACTTTACCCGGTAAGCCACAGCCCTGTGGCAATTCTACACAGAATAATAGAAATGGGTTAACTTAAAATGTAGGAACTAGTTAATAAGAAGCCTGAGTTAATAGGCTGAGCAGTGTTTTAATGAATACAGTTTTTGTGTGATTATTTCAGGTCTGAGCAGCCAGGAAATGAATGAGCAGTCTCTGACTACACATGTCCACTTTGGCAGGGATATACTGCCAAAAAAAAAAAAAAATCCTGGGCAAGAAAGTAATCAGGAAATGAAGGATAGGCAGATACCTACCCATGACAAGGGCAACATGGAAGCAAATTACCTCGCTGATCCTCTGGGAGTTGAGGGGGCTCACAGTGTGGATGTTCATGTTTGAATTGCCCGGCTTCAAGGAATACTCAATCAGCAGCAAGTCTCCTTTGTAAGGCGTGAATTCTAAAACAGCCAAGAAAATTAAAAGTGTAAATATTATTGTACTCACATCATGTCACATTACTTAAGGCCCTATGTCACTGTAATAGGATGACCAACATTTCCTGAATGTAAAGTCACTTTTCCAAATGCTTAGACAGATATCTCTAATTCTTCCTACAGAAAGGAAGCTTAAAGCCCTCTAAACACTGGTTCATCTTCAATGATTTATTCATCAGACATGGATATTAGACATGGATTTATTAATCAGACATGGATAACTAGCAACTGTGTGTCTTGGAGTGAAATTTATGGCTAGGAACACTGGATTTCTTCATCAAGTGGTCATTTTGATATCACCTTGGGAATGGCAGCCTGGTACATGGTAGAATCACATGTGTGAACCTTGGTACCTGGGCTAGGGACAAAATATGAGAACTTATCTGTTGAATATTGAGGAAAGAGGACACAAAAAGAAAGAGACCTGTCTGCACCTTTGCTTTAAGGTGATGAAAGTATTTTCCAGATAAATCTCTTTGACTTGTATGATGCTATCATTGATTAGATTTTACATGTATCCTGATATAGCGGCACAAAGATCATGATCCCAACACTCAGAAGGGGAAGGTGGTTCCTAAGGTCATGAATAATTCTCAGACACACAGTGAGTTTCAGGTAACTTAGAGAAACCTTATGTGAAGAAAACAAAACACCCAAAGAAATCAATTAAGTAGTGAAAGCCACATGGATGATTGTAAGAGGATGTGGGCCCGCTTTCGTCCCAGCCACTCAGTTAGCTTACACCCAAAATAATCTCACAAAATTGTATTAATTAAATCACTGCCTGGCCCATTTTCTCTAGCCTCTTATTGACTAACTCTCAATCTTGATTTAACCCATTTCTATTAATCTGTGTATCACCACGTGACAGTGGCTTACCAGGAAAGATTCAGCATGTCTGATTCTGGTGGCTCCAAGGCAGTTCTCTGTCTGCTTTCTTTCTCCCAGAATTCAGTTCTGTCTTCATCTACCTAAGTTCCGCCCTATCAATTAGGCCAAGGCAGTTTTCTTTATTCATTATCCAATGAAAGCAACACACAAACAGAAGGGACTCCTAAACCATTTCCCCTTTTCTGTTTTAAACAAAAAGGAAGGCTTTAACATAGTAAAATTATATAAAACAGGTATCAAGCAAGAATTAGTTACAATATTTATATCTATTTTATCTTTTATCATAACAAAGGAAAACTATAATTATAACTATCTATCTATTCTTCAACTCCATAAAAGACTCCAGAAGGATATAATATTACCTAAATAAACAGGAAGCGCATTGTAAGCAACTTCCAAAACTTTATAAATGACAGAGACATCTTGCTGCCTAGACAGTTACCCAAAGTTCTTCTATACCGTTGGGGCATCCATCTTCAACCTTCAGGACCATATATTCTGCTGCTTATGCTTGCAGTTATGGTTCCTGATAGCTTTCTCATGATTTCTGTTTCTATAATTCCCTCATCTTGTGTTTTCTTTATTGTCCCTATTTCAGTTTTCAAGTCTTGAATAGTTTCTTTCATATGTTTGATTGCTTTTTCTTGGTTTTCTTTAAGGGATTTGTTGATGTCTTCCAATTTTTTGTTTGTCTTTTCCTCCATTTCTTTGAGGGAGTTTCTCATTTCCTCTTTAAGGGCCTCAAACATTCTTCTGAAGTTATTTTTTTTAGGTAATTTTCTTCTGCTTCATCTATATTTGGCTGGTCAGATCTTGCTGTTTTAGGGTCACTAGATTTTACTGGTGTCATGTTGGTCTTTGTGGTGTTACATGTGTTCTTACCTTGTCTACCCATCTTTTCCTCTGATTGGTGTAGTTGGGGTTGTCTGTGACTCTGGTGATCGATCTTCCAGGTGCCAGTGGATCCAAGGCTCAGATGGATGATCCTCGTGGTGTAGTCAGGGCCACAGTTCCAGTTGCCCTGTTGGTTACTCAGTGTTCCTAGAGGTCACTCAGTGCCCCTGGGGCTTTGTTCTGCTCCAATAGAATTTGCTGTCTCAGGCCTTCTCTGGCCTAGGTTGCCTGATCAGACCTGTTTCTGTAAATGTCCCTGGTCTGGATCTACACCTGTGGAGGTCCCTGGCTTGGGGTTGGTCCTGCAAAGGTCTCTGGCTCTGATCTACTCCCTTGGAGGTCCCAGACTCGGGTATACCCAGATCCACAGAGGTCCTAGCTCAGGCCTGCTCCCTCAGAGGTCCCAGACTCACGCCCAGACCTGCAGATGTTTCTGGTTCCTGCCCTGATGGGAATTTCCCTTTGTATGCTGTGATTACTACTGATTAATAAAGATACTGCTTTGGGCCTATTGCAGGGCAGAACTTAGCTAGGTGGGGGAAAACTAAACTGAATATTGAGAGAAGAAAGGTGGAATCGTGAAAGAAGCCATGGAGCTGCTGCCAGAGACAGACATGCTGAAACCTTGCTGGTAGGTCATGAACCTTATGGTATAATATAAAATAATGGAGATGGGTTAATTATAGATGTAAGAACTATCTAGCAATACGCTTAAGTAATTAATACAGTTTCTGTGTGGTTATTTTGGGAGTCTGGGCAGCTGGGAAATGAACAAGCAGCTTCCTTACAACAAATTGGGAAACCAACGTGGGGCTGACTAAATCCATGTAAAACATGAGAGGGCTTGGAAAGGAATTCTAGATGCTAAAAAACAAAGTTTAGTAGCATTTTTTTTCAGCTGGGCTCTACTTGCTGGTGGCATGCTGCTGTTCTCTTAAGAGAGTTCTTCCTAAATCAGTAGTAGAAAAAAAAAAAAAACCATGTTGTTTCAAAATGGGAGCTTCCTGGGTTCACCAGCATGAGTGGCTCCTGGCTATGGAACATTTAAATGGGGTTTATGAACAGAGTGCTGCAAGCAGGAAGGGCCTTGTTTGCCCTAACAAGGCTGCCACTTAGTTTTTAAAGATGTTCTTAGCATTTTAAGAAGCTGTTCTGGTCAGAAAAGGATTGCAGATATACAGTAAAGACAAATCCAGATAAAAAAGACCTCTAAAAAAGTCACAGTGTTGGATAAATATATGTAGGCTTGGGAGAGAAGAGTATAGAGAGTTAGAAAAAGAAGTAAATGTTTTATAAAAAAAAAAGCACAGTCTTTAAAGAGACAGAGTACAGACAGTCATAGATTAAAGGAGTAAAGATAATAAAATAAAATAAATATTTAAAACTAATAGAGCAAAAACAAATAATCTGCTCCCCCTACCACAGAGCTCACCACCTCAGGCCTGCTCTGGCCTAGGTCACTGGCCCAGTCATGCTTCTGCAAATTTCCCTGGTCTGGATCCACTCCTGTCCCCATGGAGTTCACTGTCCCAGGCCTGTTCCAGCCCCATCCTGCTCCTGTAGAGTTTGCTGCCTCAGGCCCACTCCAGCCCAGGTCACTGGGTCAGTACTGCTCCTGTGGAGTTCACTGCTTCAGGCCCATTCCAGCCTAGGTCGCTGACTCAGTCCTGCTCCTGTAGAGTTTGAAAGTTGTTGCAGTATTACACAGAATCATCACTTACATGCTGTTCAAATATTAAGAGAAACAATACAAAATATTTAGAAACAGGATTAGCATCACTACATTCAAATATTATAACATCAAATCCACTAAGTTCAGAGACTGGGATGTCAACTTTGACCAAGCATCAACACTGTCTGAACTTTTATTGTTAAAATTTTATTTATATATAAAAGAGATGTTTTAAGGTTAAGTTTTTGCTCTAAAAAAGAAAGCAAGGAAAACTCTTTTTACCCACTTTCAGCAATAAAATGTACATCACTTACTTTTTATTTATATTTACTATGCAATTTTGTCATTGTATCACTAAAAATGCAATTGTGGCTAGAGATATCTGAAGACAGAGCCAGATGGTTGTGGGCAGGTAGGTCTGGTGGCTTTTGGAGACCAGGTGCCCTTGGGTTTGGGACCTGTGGAGTCTGATTGGAAACCAGAGACTGTTGTGGAGAGGCTGCAACAGGAAAATCCCAGACTTGCTTAGAGGGCTTGGGGAGAGAAAGAAAAAGCTAGCTGGCTGCACAGTAGCTTGTATGGGTGCAGCTCTGGCCAGGGGAAAGCAGTAATCTTGTGAATTCATGCCCCAAACTGTATACCAGGTGAAGTCTTATCTAATTGTTGTTTATCAACCAAAAATTAGGAGTCAGATATTGGGGTAAGAACATGAAAGATCAGAGAAACAGGGGAGCAGCCACCAGTGACCTCCTACCTCTTTGTCCCTTCCTCCAAAAGGGTTGAAATCCTCTCTCAGCCCTGCCTTACTACTTCCTGTCTCCTATCTGTTTACAGTCATTCAAACCTCTATGGTTAATTTTGGTCTGCTAGTGACTCATTCTGCCCTCTGACTCCAAGCAAGCTTTATCTATCAGAACACAATCAAAATATCACACAACAGGATAGCATTCCTATTTTATATTGACATCGCTTATACTTTGCAATAAAATTCTATTTTATTTGAAGTAGAAACCAGAATTAACATCAAGACCAGTTTCATCTCTCAGTTAACCCACAGACTTACAATAAGGGTTTATTGTGGAACTGTTTAATAATGTTTCTTGCTAGGGTTCTAGAGAAGTCCCTCAAAAGACAACCAGACACATATGCAATTAGCAAGAGCATTTAATTCTCCAGAATAAAAAGAGATCCAGCATGCTGGAGCTATATACCCAACACAAACGCAGACTGGCAATGATACCAAGAGAAGCTCTCAGGCTCCTTTTATACATAGCTAAAGTAATTCTAAAGGAAGTGAGATCATTCTATTAAGGACTGGTTACAAGAGTGAAAATCAGACTAGTACATTTCAGATTGGATAGGGCTAGAAGGTATGGGCCAAATCTTTTCATTTGGGGGCAAGCTTGGACAAATCCCAAGATCTGTCCTTATTTGCTCATTACATTGAGGTACTCTGGGACTGACTTAGGCTTGGTACATGCAGTTTTCCTGGCAACCTTGCTGTCAGGGGCATTGGTAATTGATTGCCCTTTGTGGGTCCCTTAGAAATGGCCTGTGCCTAGCTCCACAATACAGGACCTGAGGCCTAGTTTTAACTGAGCTATTAGGAGCCCAGTATGGCATTTTCCTGGCCTTCTCAATTCTACCACTTTTTAAGAACTTACCTCATTATTTTAGGACAACAATGATAGATATATATCATGCTATCTATCATATTTATCAACTTGTTTGGCAAATATTTAGAGGAAAGTTCATAAACCAGATAACATCCCTAATACTTGCATTTGTTTTTCTCATTTTTGATAAGGACTATCAAGATTCATTAGGTCTTTTAAAGAATATTTTTTTATCTTGCTTTTATTTTAAACAGAAGTTTTCATTGATTCTTTGGAACGTTTACGTCATGCACCCCAAATCCTGCTCACTTTCAAGTTCCTCTATATCCACCCCCACCTCTGCAGTATGCCCCCCAAGATTAATTTAAACAAAACAAACAAACAATGAACTCACCTAGCTCCTCCATCTTTCCAATACTTCCTCATTCATCCTACTGGCATCGGGAGCTGTGGTGTGTCACACAGTATACTGTTTTGTCAAATTAGCCCCGCTTGCAAAATGTTCATTGCAATGAGTCATTGGTCTGGTTCAAGGCCTCTGGCTTCTGGCACACCATCTTCCATGGGCTCTCATTGAAAGTCTTCTCAGATATCCTGCTGTTGCCCCAAGGTATGGAGATCCTGTGCTTATCGTTCTGCAGGACCAGTACCTTTACACACTCCAATAGCTCACAGATGGGGCAGCTGTTAGAGCTTTTTACTTTAAGAACTTTAACTTTTAGCCTGCATATATTTTTAACACACTGTAAACCTTTTAGAGGTTTTCTTCATCTTTGAATCTCTCTTTACTGTATCGCTCTCTCTTTTTCTGACCACATGAGCCTTTAAATTACTGAGCAATATGGGTAGGATTAAAGCCGTGGCTTTGCTGGCTAGATCCAGCCCATTCCTCAGCTTTCCAGCCTCATGGCAGAGGTACCGGCTATAGCCGTTTTTATTGCCACAACTCTATGGCGTTTCAAGGTCCCTGACAGCAAGCAAGCTGCAGCATTCTGCTCACAGATCACACTCAGTCAGACTGCCTGCCTGAAAGAGTCAGAGTTTGCCCTGGAAGGACAGCCCAGAAAGCCAGCATTTTAAAATGGCACAGCTTTTTTCCTGCTATGGCTGAAAACCGAAAAGCATGCGTTCAGCTTTTCATCAACACCCTTTAAGTGTTTCAGGACCTCTTAAAAGAGCTGCAGGGTTTTGCAGCTGAAGCTGAGTCAAGAAGCCTCTCTTAGATGAGAGCACTTACTTGCCTCTAGCAAGCAGAGCAGACCTAAAAATTGCTGCTACAAAGAAAACATGCTTTACTCTATTCTTTCCCAAGGTTTCTCAGGCTTTCTGTTGATTCAGTTATCCACATCTGGGCACCATTCTGTAGAAGGAGCAGTGGGCTGCATTCTGCCGTCTGGCTCCCACACTGCTAGCTTAGCCCCAGAATAATTACACGGAAACTGTATTCTTTTAAACACTGCCTGGCCCGTTATCTGTAGCCCCTTACTGGCTAACTCTCACATCTTGATTAACCCATTTCTATTAATGAGTATAGCACCACGAGGTGGTGGCTTACCGGGAAGGATCTTAACCTGCGTCCATCTTGGAGAAGAGAGCTATAGTTTCTGTCTCATTGCCTTCTTCCTCCCAGCATCCTGTTCTGTCTACTCCGCCTACCTAATTTTCTGTCCTATCAAAGGGCCAAGGTAGTTTCTTTATTAACCAATGAAAGTAACACATAGACAGATGACCCACATACATCAAAAGCACTAATAAACACGTCTGAGAGAGAGAGAGACAGAGACAGACAGACAGACACACACACACACAGAGCGAGAGAGCGAGAGAGAGAGAGAGAGAGAGAGAGAGAGAGAGAGAGAGAGAGAGAATGCTCTTGTAATCAATTGTACACAATTGTAGTCCATCTCAGCAAGTACAGATGGGAGGACCAGAAGTTGTAGAGGATATGATGCCCTGTTCTGATCTCTGAGAGCAGCCTATACACATACAGTGTGCATATGTACCTGCAGGAAAAAACCATACACACTAAATACACACGTAAATAAATCTAAATCAAAAATGCATACAAGAGCCTCTACAGTTGAAATAATGTAGCAGAGTGTTCCCCGTGCTTCATATTTTACACATTTTCTTTTAATTTTCAAGTTTGCCGTGTTTCATATTTTACGCATTTTCTTTTAATCTTCAAGTCTGTAAAGGAGTATAAACCTAAAAGCTAAAAAAGGTTTGTCCTAAAGTCAGTAATCCAGTCCCACTGCCTGAACACACCCCTCAAGAATCTAACCACTTTGCCCTTCAACTGGAGTGAGCCTAACACTCCATCTACGCATGTGCGGGGCACGTTCAGCCAATCAGCGAGGGCCCTGCTTGAGGCGGGCTTTTCTCCCACTCAAAACAGCCTCCATGGAGGCCGTAGGCACCGCCGTGCCGCTTTCACGGCTGAGACGCCGAGTACGGGGGTATGCAGACAGGAAGGTGGCCCTGCCAGATAACAGGTAAGCCATGTTCGGCTCTGGTGGGCTTTTTTTTTTTTTGGCGGGGGGAAGGGGGCCATTTGAGGAGGTGGCGCTTAGTGAGGAAAATTCTCCCGAAGGGCTGCGGTTCCTGTGACCTCTGACAGGAAAATGGAGGCGAAGAACCTCACTAACGGCAGAGGATTGGGACCCTTTGGAGGGCACAATCTTGGAGCCTGGAGATGGAAGTGGAGAGTGGGGATAAGGAAGAAGGTGGGAGGCGGGTAGGAACGGGGTCGGGAGGGAGCAGGAGTCATGGGTGAGGAGCTCTTAGGGCTTCTCCTGTCAGGTGCCCAGAATCCGTTAGAAGAAGACCCCTCTTCATTTTCCTCAGTATGATGTGCTAGTTTGATATGGACTCTCGAGATGTTAGAGAGAAGGGAGTGGCAAAGGAGGAGAGAGAGAAAAAGAGGAGAGATTGCAAGGGATTAATAAGTAACTCGGGGTGGGTTCTAACCACTAATCCTCCAGCCTCAATCGCCCCCGTATTGGGATTGTAGCCCAGCACCACCAAGTTCATCTTTTTCTGTCAGCTTTGATTTTGTAGGGTGGGATCTCCCTTTGTAACTCAGGCCTGGGCTAACTTGGACTGGCCTTGAACTTGTAATCTTCTGATGTTTGAAATCCTCAGCTTCCCTAAATCCCCATCTTTTCAAATATCAGGCCTTTCTGCATGAGTGGTGATAGTGGGGGTTTGTTGTAGATGGACAGAGGGTCTTTGTCCATGAATATTTGCCATGTTTGTTATCCTGGGTAGCACCATGACTTGACTTTAAAACTGAGATACAGAACTGGAGAAATGGCTCAGAGGTTAAGAGCATTGGCTGCTCTCCCAAAGGTTCTGGGTTCAATTTCCAGCACTCACACGGTGGCTCACAACCATCTAGAATAAGATATGGTGCCTTCTTCTAGTGTGCAGGCATACATGCAGGCATAACACTGTGTACATAATAATAATAATAATAATAATAATAATAATAATAATAATAATAATAATAAGTAAATCTTTAAAACTGAGATACAGGCTTGCTCAATATCTAAATGAATCTGTGAGAGATAGCACCAAAATTTAGATGTCCCAGAGGATGAGTGCCATCATATTTTGCTCATTTTTGGGTTGGGGGAACTCATGTAGTGTAGGCTGTGGCCAAGTTTGCCTTTTTAAAATTGAGAAATGACAGGGTGTTAACTTTGATCCAAAAGTATACTTTTTTCTTAAAAGAAAAAAAGTTGGGAGAAGAACATATTAAATGGGATACATGGAGGATATGGAGATGGGGAAATGGATATATATATATATATGTCACATTTCATTGAGTATGTATATGAAATTCTCAATAATAAAGAAAAATTATTTAAAAATGTAAAAAGAGAAAAAAATCTTTTATTGAGCTAAGATAATTCTTATTTAATTTTTTGACATTTTAACCATTTATTTAAATGATACCTTTGGATTCAGATGACTTGTGAGATTCTTTGCCTTTGTGTTTTAACTAAGAGAACCCCTGCCTGTTTGCCAGTAGGAGGCGTTTGTGGAGACCTAAGGCAGTACCATGTGAGGAGCGCTTAGTGCTTTTCGACTTTGATGATGAAGAAGATGACCTGAATGTTTCCAAGAACTCTTTATCTGAAGGTACAGCTTATCCAGTATTGGGCATTGATTGTGTCCTATAGTTCATTTGATTTTTACCTAACCTTATATTTTCTGATACTTCATTTCTAACTTTATTTGTATATTTCTGTACCAGAGTTTAAGTAATATGTATTACATATAGCTCCTCTTGGCTTTGTAGTCCCAGTATATTGAGAGATAATTAATAACTTAAAATGGATTTACCTCAGGAAGACTTGAAAATTGTTCCTATAAAATGTTGGCAAATTGTGAATTGATTTCATAAAACCTGCAAAGAAACTATTTCATTTCTATAGCTGCTTCAAAAATTTACATTGGCCAAACTCCCAGAGAAATGCAAATCAGCTAGCACTTAGTTAACCAGTACTAATATAATTAATTTCAAACGTGTTTTTCATTTTTATTCTTAATCAGAAAAGAGTCCATTCTTTGACAAAGATGAGAAGAAATGCCCTCCTGTGGCTGACACAGATGAGGAGAAATGTCCTCCTGTAGCTGACAAAGAGAAGAGAAGCCCTCCTGCAACTGATGAAGAGGAGAAATGCCCTCCTGCAGCTGATGAAGAGGAGAAATACCCTCCTGAAGAAGTGGATGAAGATATGGGGTAATGTTTTCAAATATATATATATATATATATATATATATATATATATATATAGCCATTTCAATAGAGTACTTCAGACGTAGTGCTTGTAATTCCTGCTCTAGAGAGGTAGATGCAGGAAGATCAGAAATTCAAAAGAAATTCAAGATCATTCTCAGCTATACAGCTAGTTCGAGCTTAGCCTGGCTCCTTGAGACCTTGTAGTCACAAACACATAGCAACTATGACCACCTGCATAAGACCTTCTCTTTCACACACACATACACACATGAAAATAGGAAGGAGGCTAGTTGAGAAGAAGGGGTTCAGCAAAAGTGGGACTCAGATAAAAGAAAGTAATGAGAATAGACATGTATGAATTATCAGCAATAAAACAATAAAGTTTACTTTAGTTGTCTAAGAAATATTTTATATTGCATTGCATATGACATTTGTTCCAAACTATGCATTATATATTATAAATAGTTAAAAGTGCTTTTTGTGTAGTGTTCTGTGTGCTAGGCAAATGCTCTGCCACTAAACTATATTTCCAGTTTTAATGTTTTTTATTGTAATTTCTTCACAGAGATGAAATGCGCACTGTGTTGGATAAACTTAGAGGTGTGTTTTTGGAGATAAGTATGTTACCAGAAAATTGTTTAAAACTGTATATTCATTTATATAAAGAAAATGCTAATCAGCATTCTGTATAGCTGTCATTTAATGCCTTCTTAGCATAGGATTGCACATAAATTTTGTGATTTAAAAACTTAAAATTTTCCACTTAAAGTTCTCCATAATTAAAAAAAGTAAGAATGATTCTATTGAAACTGTGAGCCTGAAATAGAATTTTAGGAGAAAACCAGATGGGAAAAGCTTCGGCAGTTCTTTCTGTTCACAGACTGAGTGATGGTGCACACAAGTATTTCTGTGTATCAGCTTTTCATTTTAAAAATTTATTTTGTAGGACTCTTGCTGAATTCCTTTTTTGTGAAGGAAAGCATATATAATAATTCTTCATTATTACTTGTTAAGATTTATTTTTTTTTAATTATGTGTCTCTCTGGGGGTGGAGTGGAATGTATGTGCACTTGTAAGTGTCTGCAGCATTCAGAAGATGGTGTAGGATATCCTGGAGTTGGACTTACAGGCAGTTGTGAGCTTTATAACACGGGTACTGGGAAAGGGACTCAAGTCCTCTAGAAGAACAGCAAGAGCTTGTAACCACTGAGACACCTCTCCAACCCCTTTGCAATTCCTTTTATACTAAAAGTAGTTTTGAGGGTACTGGAAAAATATCTTAGCAGTTAACATTGATTCCTTCCCTTGTAGATGACCTGAGTTTGGTCCCGAGCATCCACATGTAGCTCATAAGCATTTATAACTCCATTTCTGGAGGATCTGACACCCTCTTCTGATCCCTGTGGTCATGTACAAGTTCTATGCATGCAAAACATTCATTCACATAAAGTGAAATATCGAAAATAAAAGTTGTGAATGGGAAAGACTTGAAGTTTAAATACTATGTTTACCAGATATATAATCTCTTTTTAAATATAGTCTTTGTTAATTCCTTTGTTAACTTTTTGTATTGCTTGCTTTTTTTTAAGACAGGATCTTACTATGTAGTTGGAGCTGATCTGGAACTTGACATGAAGCCCAGTCTAGGCTTAAACTATAGATCTCCTCTGTCAGCTTTCTGGGTGCTAGACTTACAGGCATGAGCCTTCACACCCAGTTTGGGGAACGGTATTCTTTTTTTAAGAGTTAATAATATTTGATCTTTCATAGAAATTATTGATATCATGAAGTTTTCTCAGAGAGTTTCTTTTCCTATTTGGTAATGACAAAGAGTTTGTTTTCTAATATGTGACATAAACTTATGGTTGTAGATCTGAAAGTATAAAATGTTATGTAATAGTATAGATTCATTATAGCTACTAAGTGGTTACTCTTTATGATAGAAAATATATGTTTAGCAAACATTATTTGAGGGATTGAATTTTTATGCACTGCTCTTCTTAATGCTAAAAATCCCCTTTATAAAACGATTCCTAAATTATGCCCATATTTACATGAACAATTTTTCAGTTTTTTTTGTGTGTATGTTATGTAGGTATGCACCTGTGTGCGTAAGTGTGTGGGTGCATGTGGCAGTCAGAGGTTGAAATTGGAAGATCCTCCTCAGTTATTTAGTGTGTGTGTGTATGTGTGTTGCATGTATGTTTGTATGCACCACACACTTGCCTCTTGCCCTCAAAATCCAGAAAAGGAATCCTCTAGGAATGAAGGTATAGATGGTCGTGAGGCACCCATGTGGGTCCAGGGAATTGAACCTGAGTCCTCTGGAAGAGCAACCAATATTCTTCACCACTGAGAAATCTCTTTCCAGCCCCTCCAATTATTTTTTGAGACAGGATCTCTTTGTATCTGAACCCCATCATTTCAGCAAGACTGAATGACCAAGGACTCCCAGGGAACTGCCTGCCTCTGCCCCTTGGTGCTGTGGTCATTGGCACACAGTATCACCTGTGGCTTTTATGTGGGTGGTGGGGATTCACACTCAGGGCCTTGTGCTTGGCATAGCATGCATTTTAATCAGTGAATCTTCTCTCCAGATCAAAGCTATTTTTCCATCCTTGGTCTTTTGTCTCTTTTTGTATAAAAAATATATTTAGAATTGTTATTGACTATATTTTATACAAATATCTTACTTGTTTTAAAGATGACTTGGATTATAATTTTTCAGAGATTATTTTATATATTTTAAAGCTTGAGTTATAAGACTATACTTTGAGAATCATTTCTATAGTTAAATTTTGACTTCTAATCACAGGTCAGAAGCTCACTAACATTTCAGTTGAACGGTGTTTTTTTAATTTAGAAGTATTTTCCTTCTATTAAGGTGTTTGTTTATAAAGCACTAAAAGTGTATTCTTGACCTCTTTTCTCCTTGGTTATTATTGTGCCTCAGTTTTAAAACTATCTTCAATTAGGAAAATCAGAACTAAGGTATTGTTGAACATTTGTCATCCAAAATATATAGGACAAAAAATATTACAAATTTCAGAGTTTTGTTTATTTTATTTTATTTGCATTTACTTCATTGATTGTACATCCCTAGTCTGAAAATGCTAAATTTCAAGCACTCTAAAATATGAAACTTTTTGGACACCATGCTGGTGATATAGTTCAATTTAATTTTAAGTGTCATTGATACTGTTTAATAATCTTTAGCCATATTTATATGTACATGAATATTTAGACCTAATTGGAGTTACTTTTAACATTAACCTTTCTTTTCAATATAGATAATATTACTAATTCTCTTCTTGAAAAGAGAAGAAGAATGCAAATGTACTCAGAAAATGTTTCCAAACAGACTAACTACAAAATGAAACAAGCTTGGGAAAACAAACAACAGCAAATGTAAGTTTGCTGGTATTTTTAGAGCTAAGTTTACATCATTTCTGAGTACACATTGGTGCAAGTTACTTATGAAAATAGTATCACCTGTCTATTGTTATCTCCAGTGGAAATGTTTCACTTGAATTTTCCCTAAGCAAGCAGTACTATAACCCTTGCCTCCATAGAATTGATGTATATTTCTTGGAAGTCACTGAAGGTTCCATGTTCTTCCTTCCAAATGACAATTGAGAGTTATTAGTTTAAAAGTAATTCATGTTCACTCTGGAAATATATTAATGGTAGATTGCACATAAACTGTTAAATGTCTTTTACTTAACTGTGTGGACAATAAGAAAAAAGTTCATCTTATATAAAAAAAAATGTGCATTTTAACTGACCTAACTATTCTTTGTACTAAATCTTGGCTTACCAAAAGGGTTTAGTGAAATATTCCTACTTAGAAATAATTTACTTTTTTTTTTTTTTGGTTTTTTGAAACAGAGTTTCTCTGTGTTAGCCCTGGCTGTCCTAGAGCTTGATCTGTAGACCAAGCTGACTTTGAACTCACAGAGATCTGTTTGCCTCTGCCTCCTGAGTGCTGAGATTAAAGGCATGTGCCACTACCACCCAGATGAAATAATTTACTTCTTTATTGGAACCTATAGAAAAAATGAAAAATTTCTTGGAGATAAAATTAATCTTCCTGAAAATTTGTGTGTGTGTGTGTGTGTGTGTGTTTATCAGGGATATATACTTGAGAGAAAGAATTTCCTTAGATTTCAAGGGGCGAACCACATGAGAAGACATTTAGTAAGGAAAAGAAGTATTCTAGAATCTGTATAAATCTAAGTTTATTTCTTGGGTTCCCATCTGAATATTTTTCCTGTTATGATTTCCTTTTTCATAGTATAAAATATGTCAATTCAATTTTGTTTCGATTGTTTTCATATTTGTATAAAATATGAGCCTTTGTGTACCATCACGAGCTGGCTTACCAGGAAAGATCTTAACCTGCGTCTGTCTGGAGTGGGAGAATCAAGGCGACTCCCTGACTCGGCTTCTTTCTCCCAGCATTCTGTTCTGTTTACTCCACCCACCTAAGGGTTGGTCTATCAAATGGGCCTAGGCAGTTTCTTTATTAATTAACCAATGAAAGCAACAGATAAATACAAGACCCACCTCCATTATTTGTTGTTTTGTTTTACAGGTTGAAAGCTGACAATGAGCATTACCAGCAGTTTATGGATCTGTTTAAGCAGTGGGAGTTGGAGAAGCAGAACTATGAGAAACAACAAAAACACTTAATTGTTGGTATCACAGTTAGCTTTATAATTAATCTCTTATAACAAGGTTTCAAGTAGGAAAATAGATGCTTGCCTTATATTAGACCTTTGAAACTAAACCAAGGTACACTATGAATTGTTGCCCATGTTCTTGTCCTGCAGAACTATAAACCACAGAAGTATAAGCAAATATCATACTTACAAAATCCACTGGGTTTCTTATATTAGTTGGGATTCTAGTAATTTCAAACAAAAGAAACTTTTTTTTTAAAGAACAAATGTAGTTACTTCTTGCTGTGAAGTAAACCATGGGTGAAAGTAGTTTTAGATCCCCTTGAATGGGAACCGGAAAGTGTTTTAGTTAGTGTCTTTCTAGAAGTTGTTGCGCCTATTTGTTGATCCTTATTGAAGTTACTAAGTTAATCCTGTGTTAGCTACAACTTTAGAAAATGGAATGGACTGGGAAAAACTTTGTCACTACCCTTGGTACAAAATTCCTGTAGAACAACACCCCTGAGTTACTGGTGGTCATTTGCCCATTCCCAAGCTAAACACTGTACTAAGAATATGATTTGGTTTAACTTTTCTTTCCTTTATTTCTTTCCTCCCTCCTGCACTCTTTCCCTTCCTCTAATTTCCTTTTCCTGTTTCCCCCCCCCTCTCCCATTCTCCCCCATATCCCTGCCTCCTCCCCTCTCTCTTTCATGTGACTTGAAATTGAAGCCAGGGCCTTTTACAAAGTAGCACAGCATGGCCAGACCACAGCACCAGTCCAGAAAATGGTTTACTTTTAAAATCCAGAGCTACAATACAATTCAAGTCCCGCTCACATATTGTATTAGTTACTAGATTTCTTCTTTCAAAAATTCAAATTGAAGATCTGGGGGAACTGATCGTATCAGATAATTTTGGAGTTGGCAGATCAGCTCAGTTTTGGAAATGTTAAGTTTGAGGTACGCAAGAAATTTTTCTAGGAAGATGCTCGATAGATCACTGCTATATGAATCTGGGATTCAGGAGAGCACCCTGAACTAAAGACACAAAGTTGAAAATTCTTAGCTTAAATGCAGTTTTTAACCCATAAACCCGGATGAAATCACCAAGGGAATGATTAAAATGTAAATGGGAAGTATGATGATAGGCCACTAGAGGCATAGTTAGTAGAAAGTAAGCTACCCCAATTGAAGGAAGTATTTGTAAAGAAAAGACTGTAGTGGGAGCTGCGGGCTGCGTTTCTGCCGCCCCAGCTCCTGGTCCGCCTGGCTAGCTTACGCCCCAAAATAACAACACACAAACTGTATTCATTTAAACACTGCTTGGCCCATTTCTATTCGTGTGTGTAGCACCCCAAGGTGCGCTTACCGGGAAGATTCTAGCCTACGTCCATCCTGGGTCGGAGCTTCATCGCGTCTGCTCTGGAGAGGAGAGCATGGCGCCTGTCTCTCAGAGGAGCTGCCCTGCGTCTTCCCGGGAGAGGGGAGCATGGTGTCTGAGCTCACTTCCTCTTCCTCCCAGCATTCTGTTCTGTTTACTCCACCCACCTATGTTCTAACCTATGAGGGCCAAGCAGTTTCTTTATTTTTAACCAATGACCTTCCTCCATCAAAAGACCATTAACTGTCTCGTATACTGCTTATAGACCAAATACACTAGATTTAACAGCAGGAAGTCATTGGTGTATTGAATAGAAGGTTTGGTTGGAAAAGTGAGCACAAAACTAGTTAGAAGCAGGTGTCATGGAGAACAACTTTAGTTCTAACACTTGTAAAGCCAAGGCAGGTAGATCTCTAACTTCGAGAGCAGCCTTGTCTACATAGTGTAGTACAAACAAGACAGTAAGACTGTCTGAAAAGCAAAACAAAAATGAATTAGAATGGGTATGGGACAGAACAGAAAAGAAAGGACTGGCTAATATGAGAACAAATAAAATAGAGGTTTGTAGAGTTTTTTTGTTTGGTCTGGCCTTTGAGCTAAGTGAAATAACATGGTTTTGTGTTAATAGGAATAATCTTTTTGTCTTTTTGGTTTTTTGAGACAGGGTTTCTCTGTGGAGTCCCGGTTGTCCTGGAACTCTTTCTGTAGATCAGGCTGGCCTCAGACTCACAGAGATCCCCCTGCCTCTGCCTCCTGAGTGCTAGTATTAAAGGCATGTGCCGCCACTGCCAGGCAATAAGAATAATCTGTAGGACAAATGAATTATTTACTTTTTTGTGATCATGGGGCCTGAAATTAGAACCTAGAGTTTCATGCATGGAAGAAAATGCTTCTGAGCGCTAAGCTATATCCCCAGACCTTTCTTTCTTTTACTTTTGCGACAGGGTTTTATTAAATTTCCCAGGCTGGCCTGTAGTTCAGGCATGCCTTGACCTTGTGGTCCTCGTGCGTCATCCTCTCAAACAGCTGATATGGCAGACTGAGGTCAACTGGCCCGGCTAGAGAGTCAAATTCAAAATAAAAGATAGAGGAGGTAAAAGCTGAATTCTTGAGAAAGAATGGGCATGGGAAACAAAACTGGGGAAAGAGTAAGTACGCTGTACCTGAGAAATGAAAGCACAGGTAGATATAGGTTGGCAAAGAGAGAGTCAATGTTTCCTTTATATGGTTTCTGTATACTTAGTCAAATAAGGTAATCAGGTGCTGAAAAACGTTACCACCAGCTAGACTAGCTAGAACTGAATTTTCCAAACTTGGGCTTTAGAAAAGTACAAGCGAGAGAGTTAAAATTAACTATATTGTAGATATTGAGATCTCACAGAATAAGCTATTACATGGATATGAAGTTTTTCTGCTTGTTCTCACGTGGTGGTGCATGCCAGTAATATCAGATATTTAGGAGACTGAGGAGGAAGCACAAGTCCCAGTCAGCATGTACAACATAGGGTGATGTGACCCTGTCCTAAAAGTTAAATAATTCATATTTGATGACTACTAGGATCACTATATTGAAAATTAGTTATTCTTAAAATTACTTAAACTTAGATGTAATTTTTTTTGTCAAAGTAAAATGTTAAATGTATTCATTTAAAAATTATTCCTTTTGACTTCAGAATGGAGTTATTCTTTTGCCTTAAGGAATGTAGCTTAAAGATACTATGTTTACCTGTAATATATGAAGCCTAAAAGAACAACAAACATATTTTACCAAAATATTATTATATAAGCTTTCTTTTATGTTTGTAGAATATTTTACAACAACAGAAAAGGATGCTAAGACAGTGTAAAATTAAACAAAACCAGAGAATGAAACTAATTATGCAGATGTATACACAATACATGCAGGTATGTTGTACCAAGAAACATAACACCATGGAAAATATGGGTATAATTTTTTTGCAGGTTGATTAAAGAAACATTTTGATACAAAGTTTTACCTGTTTTTCAGTTTGAATTGTTATGGACAAAAGTTTTAAGTATGACTGTAGAGTTCTAATTGTTTTGTGATGATTATTCAAGATAGGAAATGGCAAATTAGTAATTTTACCTAGCAATGTACTTATGCATCATATTCATAGCTGATTAACACTTGAGTCAACATTTTCCATTTATCTGAGATCAAGTCTATGTATCTTTTCTACATTATCTTCTGTATTTACATCCCCAGTGTTTTTTGAATAGGAAATACTAAACTGAAATTATGAACTTTTTTTGTTTTCAAAAGTATTGTAGAAGTATTTTCTGACATATTCAGCTCCAGAACTGTTGCAATGACCAAAATGACTGTATTTGCTACTTTAAGGAGATTTTTAGATTGAGAGTTGTCTATTTTTACATAAACATATTACTAAACTTGAGTCTAAATATTAAATAGTTTTAAAAGGATTTAAAAAGGTATGTTTTTAAAACTTTTTAAATACCTTTCATGAAAACAAAAGTTATTTTAAGTGTTTTCAGGGTGAGAACTTTTCAATCTGCTCTAATGTTCCCAAGGAACAGTTTTTTGATTGTTAGCAATGTTTGATAAAGCTTTCATCTAAATAGTATCATCAGTAAATGTTTCCATTTACCATTAGGAACATTAGTGTCATGTTTAACCCTTCCATATCTTTTAAGTTCTCAAATTGAGCTATTAGTAGATTCGGTACTTTGTGCTGTGGCTCATTATCTCATCAAATCTTCCTTACTGCTATTAACCTTAACTCATTCTTTGTGCTATTAACCCTTATCATCTTTGTACTATGAAAACTCTTAAGTGATCTCTGTTCTTCAGTTCATCTTTCATAGGTCTGACATGTTGACTTTCTATAACATCTTATTCTTCCTGCAGATCCATCAGTGATTTCTCATTTTTATAGATTTTTCAAATACATCTGAGATTTCCCCATGACTGAGTCTTTTAAAGCATCATTTACTACGTGTACCCATTATACCCACCGCTACACAATTGTTTTGTCTGACCCCACAGACTGTACTTATGTGCTTTGATAATATTTTTCTCCAATATATTTAATTCCTCCTTATCTATTGTTATGTATTTGCAAGCTAAACTAGAATCATTTACCAGTCTGTGCTCTATATGTACAGAAAGCTGCATTTCTCTTTGCATTTTAACTTATTTGTAGTGTTGTTTATGTTTTCCTCACTGGAGAAAAAAGAAGTAATAGTCTATTTATTATTATTATTATTATTACTTAGTTTATTCATAGCACTTAATGTAGTACTTTTTGGGACAATAGGAAGTGGAAGAATAGTTTTTTTGAGTGATATCAAATGTTTAAATTGTATTTCTTCTGTCTGGATGTGATGATACATGTCTATAATGCTTCTATTAAGGAGGCTAGTCTCTCAAGTTTTAGGCTTGACTGAGCTATATAGTTAGACCTTGCCTTTAAAAAATGCTGCATAGCCAGCACAGGGCAGGGGACCCTGATGGCTCTTTGGACTGGAGAGGGAGGGGGGTGGGGAGGAGGGAGGGGGAGGGAAAAGGGAGGTGGGGAGGAGGCAGAAATTTTTAATTAAAAAAAAATTTAATAAAAACTATTTTAAAACCGCTGCATATATATATATATATATATATATATATATATATATATATGAAGTTTTTTAAATGTAAAAACCCCTGCATTGCTAAAACGCGATATTTTTGAGACAGGTATCACTATATAGACTTATCAGGCCTGGGACTCACTTTGTAAACCAGGCAAGCCTTGAACTCACAGAGGTCCATCTGCCTTGGCCTTACAAGTGCTTGGATTAAGGAAGTGCACCACTATATACAGGTTAAAAATGTAATTTTTAACTCACTTAAATTAAAACAATCTCCATAGTACGGATCATTTTCTTCCCTGTAGTAAATACATGTCACATTTACCACTAGTCCCAATAATATAACCTGACATTTGGAAACATCCTAGAAAATTTCAAAATTATCTTATTCATGGGACCTTGCAGTCTTTATGCAGATATCTCTTTTTCTGTTTTTTTGTTTGTTTTTTTTATTTTTGAGACAGGTTCTCACCATGTTGTTCAGGCTTGCTTGTAGATCTCTATTCTCCTTCTTGAACCTTCAGAATACCTAAGCACAACATTTTCTTGTTGTTTGTTTGTTTGTTCTTGTTTCACCTGGACCGTAACAGTTCACTGAGTCATTGTTGGGGGGGGAAGTATGCTAATTTTGCCTCTTTAAAAATATTTGATTCATGTCTGATATATTTTTCTTCATTATATATTATTATTCATGTATTATTTACATTATTTTTGAAAACTGGACTAATCATGATCTTTATTTGAGTATTAATAAATTCTCACTTGTGAAAATCAGTTTTACAATTTAGAATCTAAGATGAAACATTATGGTTTATAACTGAGCTCACCTTTTGTGTTTTATATCTTGAAGCACGTGAAGGATAAGGATAATAATATACTTACTGCTTCATTCATTGAACTTAAAGAAGAGATGGCTGAGTATCAAAGGAAATATATGATGGAAACTGTAAGTTATATTTTCAGCTGCAAATTATATAATTTAGCAGAAATATTTTATTTACTAAAATATGCATAATAACTAAAAATCATTGTTTATTTTCTCCTTCTGTGAGACAGCAGCGGCAAGAGATTGCAAATATTCGGAAGTCTCTTCAAACTATACTATTTTCATGATTCTTTGAAGAAAACTTGAACCTGTGTAAAACAATATAATTTTAATGTTAGATAAAAAGCATGTTTTTATGGTGGAAATCCAGGTTTAAATTTAAATGAAAACAGGCAAATGACTAACACCTATTCTTATATATGAAGGTTTTCACTCTTATTGTTAAGTAGTGAGATTTTTCTCTCCAAAAATGTGAATTAACTTTTGTGAATAAAGATTAGTTTTTTTTTTCTTTTGGCATCAGCATATTTCTTTGTTTTAATTTTGAGACATTATCTCCCCATGTGACCCAGACTGTTCTCCCATTTCTGGGCTCAAGTGATTCTCACATCTTAACCTTCAAAATACCTGTGATTTTTAATTTTCTAAGATATGTATAGTTCTTATGTTTGTACATAAGAATAGTACTTATCTCAAAATTGAAAATGTTTATTGAATCTTCATAAAAAGCAACAGCAAAAGATTAAAAATTCTCAATAGCTTTTTAAATCTATATTATTGTACTGTTCAAATAAAATATTAAAAGGCATGTGCCTGGCAGCATTCCTCTGTAGCAAGGTTTCAACTCTTTTATTGTAATAGTGAATTTATTTCTCTAACACTGTCAAATAATTTTATTGTCAGTAAAGATTATTTAAATTTAAGCTTAGTCTTCAGCATATTTTTATCACTCATAAAAGGTAGAAACGCTATTATGGAATGTTAAATTAGCACTGTATTATGTTGTAGGTTTTTCTGTCTAGTCTTGTTTTTGAGACAGATTCTAACCATGTTTCCCAAACCAGTCTTGAACTCCAGAGCTGAAGTGAGTGTCACATCTCAGCTTTCTAGATAACTTGTACCATAGGTGTCTGCCACAATGTAGAGCTTTTTTTTTTCTTGAAGGCAAATATTCAAGAACCCCATTTACATGTATATCATCTTCTTTATGCTTAGAAAAATATGAAGCCAATTTGAGGGAAATAAAATATTCTATGATGTAAAAACCTGAAATGATCCTGTACTACATGCTATATGGTACTATGCCTATAGAGCCCAGGGCTGGGAGACTTAAAAACACATAGACAGAGACACACAGAGAAAGACATGGAGACATGGATCACTCTTGATACAAGAGTGATAAGTTTATTGTGCTCAGGGGAAGCTTATATAGGGCTCTGGTCACACCCCAGCTCTTGGGATCTCTCAGCTGCAGACCCACCAGCCTGCTATCAGGGTCTTGTGCTCAGAACAGCTGCAGGCTGCTCAGAGCAGAAGAAAAACAAGTTGTTTTTGCTAAGAGCATCTGCAAACACAGGAAAAACAAGCCACTCACTGGGAATTCAGGGTCTGGGGATCCACCGCCTCCAACTGTTCCCAACACTATGATTTATGAAATTGACTTAAAAAAAGAAAACCCTTAAATTGTGTCTAAAAATAGCTTAAATTTCCATGTGTATGTACATGCTGCCATGCTCCCTGCCACAATGATAATGGACTGAGCCTCTGAAATCGTAAGCAAGCCCCAATTAAATGCTTTTTCTTTATATGGATCTCTGTGTGACAGGAAAATAGAATTGATTTTGCAAGTGGGGATGGGAGCAGGAGGGATCTGGTTGGGGGTATGTAGAGGGAGAAATTGTGGGGAAACAGCCGGAATTGGGCGGGGGGTTGAGGGCAGTGTGGAAACCTAGTGTGATATGGGATTTCTCTCTGTATGCTGTGAATGCCATTAATGAATAAAGAAACTGCTTTGGGCCTATAGCAAGTTAGAACTTAGTTATGTGGGGAAAACTAAGCTGAATGCTGGGAGAAAGGAGGGGAGTCAGAGAGAAACCATGTAGCCCCGCCAGAGACAGATGCTGGAATGAACTTTACCCAGTAAGCCACAGCCATGTAGCTAGCGATACACAGATTAATAGAGATGGGTTAAATAAATATGTAAGAGAGCTAGCCAATAATAAGCTAGAGCTAATAGGCCTAGCAGTGATTTAATTAATACAGTTTCTGTGTGGTTATTTCGGGTCTGAGCTGCCAAGAAGCTGGAACAACCAAGCAGCCTTCCTATAACACTAGTGTAGTGGGAACTTCCTAGAATCTATGAGAGACCCTAGTGAGGGCCCCTAGTAGTGGAGGATACAGAATCTGAACTGGATGTCTTTTGTAGCTAGGCAAGGGTTTCAGTAAGTAGCTGGGGTTGTATTCATCAAGTTTTTTGGCCGACAGGGTTCTGTGGAGATCCTGAAACAATCCAGGCTCGTGCTAGGACAGAAGATGGCCTTGCAAAAACTGACACTGCAGTTGGGGGTAGCATTGCTGAGGACAACATTCACACAGCTCATTGAACATAAAGAGGTTGAACTGGTGCTTACATGGAGCCTTCACCCCTACGATCTAGTTTCTAGTGTGGGAAGGTACTATTCAGGTCACTGAAAGAGAAATGTAGACACCAACCCAGCCACAAAACCATCGACCTTCACTCTGCCTGCAAGATGTACAGAAGTGGGAATGGTGGTGCAGAACTTGTGAGACTTGTCAACCAATGTCTGGTTTAGCTGAGGTTCATGTCCCACGAAGGAGTCCATGCCCAACAATACCTGGATAGCCCAGAGACTTAAGGTAGAATCAAACATGATAGGCAAAATAAATAAATAACATCAATGAAATTATTCCCAATGATATTCTACTATACTCATAGGTTGGTGCCTTGTCCAGTCATCATCAGAGAGACTTCCTCTAGTGGCAGATGAGAGTTGGTGCAGAGACCCAGAGCTAGACATATGGAATCTAAATTGGAAGTCTCCATTTGGTCCCTCCCATGGGAGCTCAGGAAAACCTGTGGAGGAGGGGAAGGAAAGATTGTAGGAGTCAGAGGGGATGGAAGACACCAGGAGAACATGATCCACTGAATCAATTCTGCTGGATTCAAATGGACTCACAGAGACAGACAAGCACAGGGCCTGCATGGGCCTGTCTTCTCTATACCAGGTCTTCTCTGTACATGTTACGGATGTTAGCTTGGTGTTCTTGTGGGACTCCTAACAGTGGGAGCAGGTGTGTCTCAGACTCTTTTGTCTACCTTTGGGACTCTCCAGACTCATTGAGGACCTCGTCTTAACGGTATCTTGTCTTGTCATGTAGGGCTGTTGCCTCTTGGAGACCTGATCCTTTCTGAAAGGATCTGAAGGGAAAGGAAGAGGATTAGATCTGGGGGGAAAGGGGAGAGTGTGGGGAGCTGGGAGGAGTGGAGGAAGGGGAAACTGGTTGGGATGTATAAGAGATCTTTTAAAATTTCAATCAAAAAACCCAGAAATCTTTAGACTAGTTTATGCATATCGAGAGCCAGTCAATTTTATCACTGATTTCATTGTTATCCTTCACCATACGCTGAGACAATAGAAACTGTTTAATTTTAGCATAGATCCCATTCTTTTTCTTTGTTAATTTATCCAGAAATGGTAGGAGCAACTGACCAGCATCATAGTTTTGCTTATTTTTTCCACAAATTGTCAAAAATTTTACACAGAGTCTCCAAATCTGCTGCTTCTTGCAGTAGATGAATCAGAATTATCATTTTCATACTTTCTAAAGCACATTGATGGAGATGGAAGTTTCTGTCCCGCCCAGCCCCATAGTCATTCAGTCCCAAATGAACACACAGAGGCTTATACCAATTACAAATTGTTTGGTCTCTTAGTTTAGGCTTATCATTAACTAGCGTGCACTCTCTCCCCTCTGATTCTAGCAATGACAGTGGGCTAGTGCTTTTTAAAATTATTTTATGTATATGGATGTTTCTTTGTTTTGTTTTTTGTTTTGGTTTGTTTTTTTGAGATAGGGTCTCATTGTGAAGCTTTGACTGACTTGGAACTCAGGATAGCCTCAAATTCATAGAGATCCACTTGCCTTTATCTCCAGAGTATTAGCATTAGGACATTGGAATCACAGACTACAATATCCAGCCATCTGTGGGTGCTTTGTTTGTGTATGTGTGCACCACTTGCATTCCTGGTGTGGGAGAGGACAGAAGAGCATTGGAGCACAGAAAACTGGAGATTCGGATGGATGTGAGTGGCCATGTGGTGCTGGGAACTGAAATCTGGGCCCTTACAAAGAGCAGAAAGTGCTTTTAGCTGCTCCAGCCTCCTAATTAGTGTTTATATTTATCACCAAGCATAATTTGGAGGAGCAGAGCAGGGACATGGGTTTATGTCACACTTCCTAAGGCAAACACCTGACCCTATCAGAAAAAATTATAGGAAAGGGACCCCCTTACATCCAAACTTAGTATGCCCCAAGAGCACACCTACAAGCAGATTTTTTTTCAGAGACCTTCCTATTCATGCACTCACAATAGGTGGGCAGGGCCAAATATCTCCACCCAGTGCCTGTCATTGGCTACATGATGTAAGCACCTCATTGACTCTCGTTGGCTGGACAGTAGAAACAGGTGGACTCTTTCCTGGAGAGGGAGCTTGAACGGAACCTGCCAGCAGCTCGAGAGGTACCCTGTCCCTGACTCTCCTGAGGGCTGCCCTTTAGCTGTTCCCTACCGTCTCGGAAACAGAGTCAGATCCTGACAGTCAGAAAAGCAGGTCTGGTAATTCATCTAAAGCTCTCGGCATTTGCCAGGCTGCTGGTGACACCACCATGATGAACCTTCTATGGTGGATTTCTACCATCTTTCAAAGGAGCACTGAGCCTGAAGATCCAACACAGAAACAACCTCAAGGTATGCCTCTTGGAGTCCCCTTATCCCTCACTCAAGGAGAACCCTCAGAAAGGGTCTCCTCCACCATGAGGTGCTGTGGGGCTTGAATAGCGAGGAGGGACCCGCCGCCATGTAGAGTGGCTGTTAAGCATGTGGGTGTCCCTAAGTTGCCAAGAGTTAGCCAACAGTAAACTCTCCCTAAGCTCCCTTGGTGTGCCAAAGCAGGAAGCTGTTTGGATGAACTCAAAGGACACGTGACACGAGTCTTTGTGGGCTGTACTGTCTCTGCCTTTCCCTGGCAAGATGCCTCTGTGTAGTCCCCAGCGAAGGGGCACGTCTCACGTTGAGAGTGAATGTGGCCTTGTTTCCCAAGTACACACTATCTGATGCCAGGAGGCGGAGTCAGTCATAGGGAGGGTACCATAAAGTGTCAGGGTCCAGTGCTAGCCTGGACCCTCAATTATTTCTCTACCAGACCCCAACATAAACTACCTCTCTCTGGATCCGCATGGAGGCGTGGAAATAAAGACACGACTCACATAGTTTCATTGGGAGGGAGATTCTCAGTGATCCCTCATGAAGTCCCTGAGTTTACATCCTGAGGAATTTCTCTCGTTTATTCTCCAAACGGTCTTTATACCAAAACTTAACTTAGGGGAAATACATTAGCATTCTGTCTCCTAGGTAACCAAGTGAATGGCTTTCAAGTCACATCCGCAACTACCTGTCTGCTGTGTAGCTAGCTGTCATGTAGGTTTGAATTAGCATTCCTATCAGGCATCCTCCAAATTACAAAGAAAGGAGCAACAGCATCCTGACCTTTCGTTAGGGTAGTGGCTGCAGCCTGTCTGGCAGGACACATGACTGCTTTGGATACCCACCATGGCCCGAGAACTTGGCGGTCACACCGTGTAGAAATATGGGCCTACAATCCACTCTCTCTTATTAATTTTAATAAAACCTGTGCTTCTGCAACAGGACAGAACAATCACACCTGGTTTGGGCTAAGACCTCTTCATTTACCCAAATTCCCCCATCTTTGGACCAGGCATTCATATATGCGAGCTCCTGGGTTAGGCATCTGGGGAGAAGAAGCTTCAAACCCATCATTGACCGCTGATCTCTGTGAAGAAAAGATATTAATGGAGAGAGATACTTTGGGGCCCTGTGTCTCGGAGCCATACTTTCATGTCAGGATAAATTATAACGCGTTATGAAGAGTCATGCTCCCACAGGCTACAGTCTCCTATTTAAAGGAGAAAAGAATCACCTGAGTTGAGAATGTATCTTCAGCTAGTTTAGTGCAGCTCTTAAATCTTTTATGTTGTATTAAAATCTAAAATTCTTTAACATATACATTAACTCTCAACATTTACAGGGTGTGTCAAACTTTTCTCGGCAGTTGACAGGTCAATATCATAATTCTTAGCACTGTTGGCCAATACCAACTTTTCTGAATATCTTTGTCAGTACCGTAATTCTCAGCATTGTCGGTTAATACCAACTTCTCCAAATCTCTCTGGGTCAGCACCATGATTCTCAGCATTATTGGTCAATACCAACTTTTCTCAACATCTTATATACAGTTACAAATATCAGGTCAATACCAGTAAGAGTACAATAACATTGCTGTTATCAAATACCAGTTCCAGTCTCTGAACAGCAGTTAAACCCTTAGTCTGCCCCTTCTTAAGTGAAGACGGGCTTCAGTCATTTGTTATTTTGAGTCTTTCTTTCCCTAAGGGGAAAGCTTAGTTCTTAGTTCTTAGGTTCAATGTTTTAATCAAAATGAGTTCTGTGTCTCAAAAATTAAAACAGTCAGATATTCAGTCTGCATCTCAGCTCCAAAGCAAACAGGATTCAAACTGCAGAAAATTGTAGTCTCTGTGGTCAGATCATCTCAGCAGGGCCTCTGGATCTGTGTGTATCCCAGGGTTCTGGAAGCAGCTCAGCATCTGTCCCTCAGTGCAGCATGGCACGCTGCAGTGTAGAGTGTCGGTCCTGCGATCAGGCACTCCTCTCTGTGGGGGCGGGGAAGACTGGACCATGGACTCTTCTCCAACTCCTCTATGGGGTGTTTGCAGCTATGATGTCATCAGGTCTGCCACTTCTTTACTGTATATGCAGTCATCTCACCCAGCTTTTATTTTCTTTCTGTGAAAAAGAACATAAACACATCCTCGACCCCAAATATATATATATATTTTATTTTCTTTCTGTGAAAAAGAACATAAACACATCCTCGACCCCAAAAATATATATATATGTCTGGTTCTTTTATAATTCATTGCAAGGATTTTTTCACCTTGCCTTAGCAAAGGTCACCTTGGTGCCATTATGTCAAATCTGTCTGTAGACATCTGTCTGCAACGTTTATAAGTTGCTTTGCAGGAGCCATATCATGCTCCACAATTCTTTTTATTATTAACTGTATATGCAGTTCTTCCATTGGAAGAGCCATTTGTAAAATTTTTGTATAGCATCCTTTAGGGGATCTTTAGCTATAACATTAGTAAAAAATAGTTGCGCAAATTGCAGCAACAATCATCTGGGAAAGAATATTTTTTTGACCTTTGAATTGAGCAAATACAATTGTCCAAGAATCACTATCTTACAATTATTAATTAATCTATTGCTTAGTATAAGAAACATTGATCATATTCAATTCTCTGCTAAACTATCTCCTCGATTCCATATTACTCTTTTGTATTAGATAAGCTACTGCTTTAAATTAAATTTAATACTTAGCTGGCAAAAAAGGAAGGAGCAGCCATAGAAAGCATTTTGTTTTTATAAAACTGCTGTAGAATAGTTTTTGTACCCAATACACACACTCACTATAGCTGAATCATGATTAATATACTGTACTTGCTGATTATTGTATACTTGACCTCTTGATCTATGCTTTACCTGTTTGAGTATTCAGGCCTTGCACATGCAAAGCAAACACTCTTATCACTGAGCTCCATCTCTAGCTCAGGTAAGGTGTTTTTTTTTTTTTTCTTTTTTCTTTTCTGGTGCTTGGGAGTGACTTTAGGGCTTTGTACATGCAAAACAAACTCTACCACTGAGCTAACTCCATCTCTAGCTTTGGTGGTTTATTTTTGTTTTTCTTTACTAGTGCTGGGGAGTGACTTTAGGGCCCTGTGCATGCAAATCAAACACTACCACTGAGCTAGCTCCATCTCTAGGCCAGTCAGGGTTCTGAATTTGTCACCTCTAACTGTGTTCACTCCCCTGTAATTGGAGGTTATATTCTTGTTTGCCCTGTAGTCACGATCTGTTGTTGAGCTTCTGTGTTTTCCTCCCTGCTTTTTGGTTCAGAAGTTGACCAATGTTATGGCTTTGCTGATACGCTTCTGTTAATGCTGCAATTTAATCAATAAACAAGCTTCTGTTTCAGCTTTGCCTCAGTTTTTATTTTTTTGAAGACTTGTATCCCTTGGGCCAGAACAAAAACACCATGTGCACTTGAGGAGGGTGGTCTGGGGACTCTGAGAGAGGATTTTTAGTTATTAAATGCATGCCTGGTCCCTGGTGCCCTGGCAGGGTCGTAGTGTTCCTTAGGTAAAATGCTCGTGTTTCTCGTCCCGATTTTTTTCAATATCACAGAACAAATTTTAACAGGTGTTTAGCTTTTAGGCTGGCAGTAAACACCAAAGACTCAACTTTGGACCTAGGAGGAGCCTGTCCTCTCAAAGCTAGTTAAATAAGGCCCAGCCTCAGGAGTCCGTCTTTGCCTTTCGTCCCGAGAGTGGAGGGGACTGTGCTGTTTTCTAAGGTGTTTGCAGTCGGAACTTCTGGCGTTAGGAGGGCTTACTTCTCAGCACACCAAACTTGCTCACCCAGAGCAACAAGGGAAAGGTGGGAAAATCAGTGCCCTGGTGGATCAAAAAAGTCTAGAATATTATTGCACTCTGGCGTCTGCTGTCCCTGTCACTTTTTGGCGGGAAACAGCCTTCCTCCAGGAAGCTCCAGGCAGTGGAGCTGCATTCTTCTGTTTGCTGTCATACCTAACCCCCAGGCCCAGACTTAAGTATTCTTAAGTATAACCAGGGTTCACACTCCAGGCCCAGTTCCTGCTTCTTTCTTAGTTCTCTGTAACGCATAAGACTTTCTTAAGCTTTTATGCTGAGTGGTGTCGGCCCCACTTCTCGCAAGCTATCGCATCCGGCTGGCGGAAGAATTTTCTTCTCTCATCTAGTTGTTTACCATTTATGTGGTCAGAGAGAATGCCTCAGCTGTCTAGCCTGGGCTAGGCTCACATGGCTAAAGAGAGGGGATGTTAAGATATGACAGACGTATACAATGTCTGTCTTTAACTGACATCTCAGATGCTGAACACGAGAACAAAGTTTTGAGAGTTGACTTCAAACACTAAAATATGAAATCCACCAAGAAAGCCAGGGAAGGCTTGTTGGCCCTGAGAATAATAGCCCTCTGAATCTAACCAGCACTGGGCTTGATAGAATTCGTTCCTCCATGTCTTTCCCACTCTGTCCCCATCCTAAGAAGTGAGGTGTGGAGACAGGAGGCAATGAGAGACAGGAGCTTCTCCTGTTTGAGGTGGGAGAGAGCTGTCTGAGGTGGCAGGATCTCTCGGGATGCTTATCCACTCTGTGACTTCAGGATGTTAGTGTCACAGTGATACCCGTGAAGCAAAGAAGCACGCAAGCCTGGCAGAGGAGACTGTGGCTTCTTCTTCTTCAGGATTTGCATTGTAAAACCGAAACACGCTGTAGTCACTCGCATCTTCCTGGCGTTTATCAGATTAACGTCGAAGGGATGTCTCAGTTCTTGTGATGGTTTTAGAACAGGGGGGGAGTGCTTTTCCGCCAACCTGTGTGTGCCAGAAAGTTTTGTCAACCTGACACAAAGTTGGAGCCACCTGGGAAGAGGAACCCTCAAATGAGGAACTGCCTCCACCAGGCAGGGCTGTAAGCACGTCTGCTGGAAATTTTCTTTTATAAAACAGATTTATTGTCTTTACATTTTTCGTAGAGAATAGTTTGAGCATATTCTTTCTCTCCTGCACCTCCCAGCCTGCCCAACTTGTGTTCGTTCTCTCTAAATAAAATAGAGAAAAAAAACCAAAGCAAACAAACATAAGCCCAAAATGACAGACGCTGCAAAATAAAACAAAAGCCCACAAAAAATCCTGGAGACCGTTTTGTATTGCCCAGCTACTTCGGAGTGTGGGACATGCCATTGAGTGTGGTTGATACATTCAGTGCCGTTCTACTGGGGAAAACAGATTTTCCCTCTCCCGTCATGTGTCCGTGTGGTTGATGTATTCAGTGCTGTTCTACTGGAGAAAACAGATTTTCCCTCTCCCATCATGTGTCAGTTGCAAACAGTTTCTTGGTTAGAAGTGGGACTTTGTGTCCACTTCCCCCTTTGCATGCTGGGATTTTGCCTGGCTTGAACCTGTGCAGGCCTTGTGCATGCTGTCGCAGTCTCTGTGAGTCCATCAGCGTGGCAGTTTTGTTGTGGCTGGCAGATGCTGTTCTCTTGGAGTCATCCATCACCCCGGGTTACTCTAATCTTTCTGTCTCATCTTTTGCATAGGTCCCTGAACCTTGAGGGGAGGGGCTTGCTGAAGGCATCCGATTTAAGGTTGAGTGTGCCAATCTCTTTCAGTCTCTGCACATTGTGTGGCGGTGACTCTTGTGTCAATGATCACCTACTGCGAGAAAAAGCATCTCTGATGAAGGTTAAGCAAAGGGTAGAGCAACTAGCAGTCATTAGCAGTCATTTTATTACGATGTTCATTTAGGAGAATTAAAATTACTATATTTCCTCTTAGGATTCATGGCATATCTGGTCTCAGATCCTTGGCCTGAGACCCTTTCCCATTTAGTCCTTCTATACTAGTTTGTAATTTATTCCTTTATAACACTATGTTGTATTTCCTTGTCCTTGAAGGATCTATCTCCTCCTCCCCGTGGTCCCTTACTAGATACCAAATCTCTGTGATTAATCTGAATGAAACACACACACATATCAATCTTAAAGGCTAACTCCACGTATGAGAGAAAGCTTGCGATGTTTGTCATCCTGGGCCCGTTTTACCTGCTGGTCGTTTTCCTGATTAACAGTTAATGGGAGAGGACCCAGTGCACTGAGAAGTGTGTTCTCCCTGAGCAGATGGTCCTAGGATATAGAAGAAAGCAAGCTGAGGCTTGGGCTGGAGAGATGGCTCAGCTGTTAAAATCACTGGCTGCTCTTCCAGAAGACAAGGCTTTGAATCCCAGAACTGAGGTGGCAGCTCACAACCATATGTGGCTTCAGCATCAGAGGATGGAATACCCTCTTCTGGGCTCTGCAGGCACTGCACAAACATGGTGCACAGATATACATGCAAGCAAAACATTCATTCATACATGCACACATACACACTTACCGGCCTACATATATATAATAAAATAAGTTCTTAAAATTTTTAAGAAAAATAAAAGCTGAGAAAGTCTCGGAGAGCAACCCAGGAAGCAGCTTTCTCTGTAGTTCCTGTATATCTGCTTCTGCTTGAGTTCCTGCCCCGACTTCCCTCAGTGATGGAGTATGCTTCGGAAGCCTAAATAAAATAAGCTGTCTCCACCCTAAGTTGTCTTTGGTCGTGGTGCTTACCACAGCAGAAGAAAGCAAACTGGGACACACCTGCATGCAGAACAGCATCCTTCCTAGGCAGCCTTGTCCAAATGACGCCATGGTACATTCTTTGACCAAATAGCTCCTGAGCCTGTCCTCAGATCGGGGCGTTGGACTGGATTATCTAGGATAACCCTGTGTGATCCCAAGAGATAAGACAAAGCAAGAAGATGGGAGCAGATCTTAGACCGATGCCAAGGCCAGGCTGGGAGCCACACAGTGCAGGTGCCCCTGGAAGCTGAGGACAAAGAGAAAAGTGGTTTCTCTCTTGACGCTTCCAGAACAGTGATCCTCAACCTTGATGCTGCGATCCTTTAGTACGGTTTCTCATGCCACGGTGATCCCCGAACCATAAAATTATTTTTGTTACTACTTCGTAACTGTGCTTTTTCTACTGTCATGAGCCATAATATAAATGTATTTGTGTTTTCTGATTGTCTTTGGTGACTCTTGTGAAAAGGTCATTTGACCCATATTTGGGTCGCGACACACAGGTTGAGAGCCACTGTGTCCGAAGCTCCTAAACCTAGTCAGGACCTTGATTTTATACTTCTGCCTTCCAGAACTGTACTAAAATAGACGGGCCCTATTTTAGGTGCCTAAGTAAAGATTTGTAACAACCGTAACTGGAGACTGACATGCAGAGTGGGGGTGGGAGTCTCTTGTTCCTGTGTTGGAATCTTGGCAGACTAATCAAGTTGGAATCTCAGTTGCTAATCAAGTCGATCAGAAAGGTTGCTGGATGAATTTCTACCTTCATGAAGTATTCGAAGACAACAGGGATTCCATTTTTCACGGAGAATGCGGGAGAATCTATACTCCATTGAAAGAGTCTGTAGCTTTATTAATTTGATGCCAGCTTCCCTGCTTGCCTGCCTGTCTGAGTGTGCTTTGTAATTCAGTCCATCCTGTGTTTCTCAATTAATGGCTCTAGGGTTCTTCCCTGACTTGCAAAATGAAAGTCATTTCAGTTTGAAAATCTTTCATATTTGGTTTTCAATGTGTGTGCATAATTGGATATTTTAAAAAATAACTTTCTGAATACTTTGTACCCCCAATAAGAGCAACATATCTGTGATGAGACTTTTTTCAGTTGAAAATAGGGTTTTTGTTTGTTTGTTTGTTTGTTTTTGTTTTTTTGAGACAGGGTTTCTCTGTAGCTTTGGAGCCTGTCTTGGAACTAGCTCTGTAGACTAGGCTGACCTTGAACTCACAGAGATCCTCCTGCCTCTGCCTCCTGAGTGCTGGGATTAAAAGCATGTGCCACCATCACCCAGCAAAAATGGACTTTTAAATTCAATATATTCTAATTACAGTTCCCCCTAACTCCTCCTAGATTCTCCCTACTTTTCCATCCTCCCAAATCCACATCCTCTCCTTCTCCCTCTTATTAGAATGAAAACAGGCATCTAAATGATAACAACAACAATAATGATAAAATAAAAACAAGCGACCCAGACTAGGTCAAGACAAGCAGAAGAAAAAGAGATGAAGAAAAAGCACAAGGAACACACACCGATGTAGAGACACACGTGATCACACACAGAGAAATCCCATAAAAACACAAACCTGGAAACCATAACATATACACAAAGGACCTGCAAGAATTTTAAAAGGCCGCGGAAATACATTATTAGATAAAGAAGCTCCGAGATGCCACTGAGTTCATTTTGCATTGGCCGTCCACTGCTGAACATTAGGCCTGCCCTTAAGAGCGGTTTGTATCCCCACTGAAACTCCATTGGAGGAAACCCATTTTTCCTTTGTGAGATGTTATCAATTGGAGATAGCTTCTGGATTAACAATGGGGGCTTGTGGCCAGGAGTGGAGGTGCACGCCTTTCATCCCAGCACTCAGGAGGCAGAGGCAGGTGGATCTCTGAGTTTGAGGCCAGCCTGGTCTACAAAGGACAGCCATAGCTACACAGAGAAATCCTGTCTCAAAAAAGCCAAAGCCAAAACAAAACAAAAACCCCCAACCCCAAAAGAAACCCTCCCCACAAACCCCTAAACAAGACCAAAAATTGGGGGTTAGCGTCCACTTTCCCACTCATTGCTGGAACTCTTTCCGGCTTAGACATGTGTAGGCCCTGTGCATGCTTCCACAGTCTCTGTGAGTTCAGCACATCGGTCCTGATGGGTCTAGAAGGCTTTGGGATGAGATTTAACAACTTTCAGCTATGTAAGTTATATGAAGAAAACACAGACAGCTTACTGAAATTTCAACTGGCTGCATTCCCTGTTCTAATGTTATTATACGTCTTCATAGGTGGTTATTACTGTGAGATAACGAATAAACAGGCAGGTTTCTCAGAGTGTGAAGAAGTAAACCTTAAGGAGTGTGGGAGATGGCTCGGGGTAAGGGGACTCGTCAGCCAAGGCTAACAACCTGAGTTTGATCTCTGAAGCTTACGTGACAGGAGGGGAGAAATGACCCTTCCAGGTTATCCTCGAATCTCCACATATGTGCGGTGGTATGTGCCTGTCTGCACACATATGTCCATTCTCAAACACATGTGCACACAAAGCAAATGGAGCAAAATGTGTAAACAATGAAAAAATAAACAGGCCTCTAACAGGAGGCTTCAGGAAGAAGCCTATGGGCTAGGATTGGAAAATGAATTACTGCAAACCTACCCCGAAAACAGGAGGTTTTAACCCTATTTTCTTACAAGTAACTCTTGGTTTGAGGACCTTGCCTTGGATAGCTGAAGAGCTAGTTATTACAGTGCGTGCCCAGTGGCCTCTGTGTGCTGCAAGTACCCAGGATGCTGCTGAATCCCAGGGCTTGGGGAGCTGCACACATCACACTCTAAGACTTGCAGTCCCTCTTTGGTTTCTTTTATTGTGAAAAATATCTATTTTATGTTCTAAACTACATAAAGTAGCTTCCATCTAGATGAATATGGTTCTGCTTTAGTTAGAAGAATTTATAAATATAATTCCAATCAGACAATACTGTAGAAGTTCATTTTCAGAAGAGTTAAGTGCAATAGGATTTGTATTGTGTATTATTAACTGAAAAGCCAATTTGGAACCACATAGCACTTTGAAGTTAGTGGCAAAGGGTTTTTTTTTAATTCATGAAATGCATGATATTTTACATCAAACCTTCTACCAGACTGCCTTTATACCTAAGATCAACCCCAAACAAACAAACAATACACTGACAAACCAAAATAAGATGCTCATTCAGAAATAGGAAAAGATAAATACTGTTTTTACGTAAGCAATTTAATAGTATTAATAGTAGAAACTTCATTTTTCTTCATATGCTCAGAATGGAAGAGGAGGAAAAAAAGATGCTTGAGAAAAATCCACGTATATATACAGAAAACTAAGCAAGCTCCGCATGGCAAAATAAAAGTATTGGTAAATACTAAATACCAAGCCCACATTCTGATCAATGAGGTAAAGTTCCATCACTGCTAGCCCATCAGTCTAACTTTTAAAAAATGTTATTTCTGTTTTGTTTTTCAAGACAGGGTTTCTCTGTGTAGCCCTGGCTGTCCTCCGTAGACCAGGCTGTCTTCGAATTCACAGATGACTGCTTCTGCCTCCCAAGTGCTGGGATTAAAGGTGTGCACCACTGCCCGGCTCAAATGTTTTTCTAAAAGAACATTTAGGGTATCCTGACCCAATCTTTCGGGTGAGCATTTCTGCTTCCTAGGGGTCTCTGGCAGGCTCATTTCCACGAGGGAACAGTGTGGTCGAATGGGCTGAGTTTCACCCAACCAGCAGAAAAACAGGACGGATGGGTGGGAAAACATGGAGGTGCACCGGACTGGTTTTGGTCAGTTCCACTCCCAGGTCTACCTAATCTGTGCTTCCCACAGTGCACAGAAGCTGACGTGCCAGAAGCGCGGGTGGGAGTGGGGGCTAGTACTGAAATATGTCCTGGGATTCCTCTTCTAGGAGAATAAGAACCTTATTGATCCAAAAGACATGAATGGTATAAGCTTGCCAGTGTTCCTGGGTACAGGTTAGAGATGGAGCTCTAGTTAGGAGGTAACATGATAGGGTAATGGGGATGAGGCCCTCCAAGAACAACAAAAATACACCAAGCTACCCTAGGAGAGACTCGACTCATGGTTTATTTACTATTATTATTTTATGTGCAATATAGTATTAGTATTTTATGAGTATTATATCTGTACCGCAGGTGTGCTCACACCCTCGGTGGCCAGAAGAGGGCATCAGATCCCTTGGAATTGAATTATAAATATTTGTAAGCTTCCATGTGGGCTCCGGGAATGAAACCCAGGTCCCCTGGAAGAGCAGTCAGTGCTCTTAACCACTGAGCCATCTCTCCAGTCCTGGCAGTAACTAAAAAATAATATATATTATTATATCATGTTATATTTATTTACCTACTTATAGAGTGAGAGCGCTAGCTCTCTGAGATCTCAGGTGCAGCCTCATGTTGCCATGGAAGGGGTAGGGATGGATGTTGGGTGCACAGTCTCCATCCTCTGGAAATATATCTTTTGGTATACTCTGGCTGTTAGTAATGGCCAGTATATCTAGCTGTAGTAGGACCACTATCTTTTAAAGGCTAAGTGGAGAGCAGCATCGAAGCAAAGGAAATTGAGACTAGTGGAAAAGACATTAAGTACAATTAAACGCTGCATGAACATAGAATGTCTAGTTTCTTTACAGCACTAGGTGCATGAAGCATGTTCCAAGTGATTCGGGAACACCGAATGTGTCCCACCTCTCTCCTACATATTATAATATACATAAATAGCCCTTTTAACCCACATGGTAGCTCTCAGGCAGGAGTCATTCGCATTTTATAAATCTGAAAATAGGCTCTGCAAAGTCTCTTTGATTTTTGTTTGTTTCTTCGAGACAGGGTTTCTCTGTGGTTTTGGAGCCTGTCCTGGAACTAGCTCTGTAGACCAGGCTGGTCTCGAACTCACAGAGATCTGCCTGCCTCTGCCTCCCGAGTGCTGGGATTAAAGGCGTGCGCCACCATCGCCCGGCGCAAAGTCTCTTTGAAAAATGTCCTTTAATCATCTATTCAAAAAGGTGAATGATAGGACTGGAGAGATGGCTCAGTGGTTAAGAGCTCTTAGAGAGAACTTAAGTTCAATTCCCAGCACCTGCGTGGTCACTAGCAACTGCAGCTCCGTTTATAAGGGATCCTCTTATTTTTTAAAAAGAAAAATATTTATTGATTATGTATACAATATTCTGTGTGTGTGCCTGCAGGCCAAAAGAGGACACCAGACCTCATTACAGACGGTTGTGAGCCACCACGTGGTTGCTGGGAATTGAACTCAGGAACTTTGGAAGAGCAAGTAATGCTCTTAACCTCTGAGCCACGTCTCCAGTCCCATAAGGGATGATCCTTTTAATGGCCTCCTTCGGTACTGCACACATATGATGAACAGATGTACATATAGGTAAAACATTTATACACAAAAAATAAATGTTGGAAAAAGTTAAGATGGGAAAAATCATTCTTTGGGGGGGTGTATTTGGTTTTAAAGGAGTTTGTTCAATATTTAAATTTAGTATGGAGTATGCTCTTTTGCATTTACAAATGGCAACCTTGTCCAATATCATCAATTACCTTTTGATATATCTTTCAAGCCATTCATGTTATTTATCTCTAAAGAGATCCTTGCACAAATGGAGAAGGGATAAAAAACAAGATCAAAAAGCAGGGTCCATCTGGCCTGATTCTGATGCTGATCCTAAGCCTTTTCCTGGACGCTTTTGGATGTCCCCTTCTAGGAACAGAGGTGTACAATCAAAGAGGCTACATGAGGCCCTCCTTGCCATTATCAGTAAATGAAATGCTCAGACCTTTCCATAGAGAAATCAGCCATACTCATTTAGGGCGAAGAAATCACAAAAGTGAAGCTCTCTTTAGGGACAGGAGTGGTATGCACCCATTTGAAAGCCTTCAGTGTGTAAGGAAAGCCAAAATTATCAGGCCATTTCACTATTGCCCTGTACTTCCACGGAGACAGATAACTAGATGTGGGCATGCAGTGCGTCCGTGATCACTTCAGTCTCCAAGAGCATACAGAGAGAATGGCAGGGGGATTGTAAATGCTGAGAAGGCTCTTGGGCTTGCATCTTGGCTTTCAGGTCCTCTCATGCTCCCCAGACTTCCCTGAAAGAAGACAAGGTAGCAGCGGAAACTCGGGAGGGCAAGTACAATGGACAACCTTACATAGGAAAAATGCTAAGCCTCACTTCCTTTCGTGAGGAAGTCTCCCTGATTCTCAATCTTGGTTGTCTACGGAGACGCATATTCATTCTCTCTGAACTCTCTTCATAGGGGCTGCAATGGCATTTTATACCTCTTCTGAGGAAGCATGAGGAGGGAATGCAGGGTTCATGGCACCTGACACCTAAGAATAGCATTAGAGAAAATCATAACTGCAGACATAGTTGACTACAAAAATTTTGTTCTTTTATCGTAACGTACATAGGAAATAACAATTTTTTGATAAAAACTGGAAACTAATTGTTAAGAGTGGGGAACAGTGTGGATTTCTTTCTGGGATGCAAAGCATACCTCTCCCCAATTTTCTTTGGTAACAGATTCTTATCATGGGAATCTCTACATAGTAAATAACAATTTTATGGTAAACACTAAAAACTAAGTGTTAAGAGTGGGGAACAGTGTGGATTTCTTTCTGGGACGCAAAGCATACCTCTCCCCAATTTTCTTTGGTAACAGATTCTTATCATGGGAATCTCTACATAGTAAATAACAATTTTATGGTAAAAACTGGAAACTAAGTGTTAAGAGTGGGGAACAGTGTGGATTTCTTTCTGGGACACAAAGCATACCTCTCCCCAATTTTCTTTGGTAACTGATTCTTATCATGGCAATCTCTACATAGTAAATAACAATTTTATGGTAAAAACTGGAAACTAAGTGTTAAGAGTGGGGAACAGTGTGGATTTCTTTCTGGGACGCAAATCATACCTCTCCCCAATCTTCTTTGGTAACAGATTCTTATCATGGGAATCTCTACAATCTGTCACTGACTGTCCTCCACCTGGCCATGTTGCCTGACAACGTGTCTTCTTGTGTCTGAGGAAGCTGGACTGTCGGCTAAACTTTGTCTCACACAGGCTACACGAATAGGGCTTCTCTTTAGTGTGGACTACCTGGTGTTTAACCAGGCTACGTTTCTGAGTAAATGCTCTCTCACATTTCAGACACTTATAGGGTTTCTCTCCTGTATGAATTCTTTGGTGTTTATGTAAGTTTGTGTTGAGAGAAAAGCTCTTCTGGCACCAGGAGCACATATATAATTTTATTCATTTGTGTGTCCGGGAATGCATTGTCAGATCTGACATCCACCGGAACCTCCGGTCACACTCTTGACAAGGAAAAGGCTTCTCTCTGGTGTGAACTCTATGGTGCCTAACAAGCTCAGCAGGAACTCTGAAGCATTTCTTACACTCCTGACATTGATGACGTTTTGGAACCTGTTTTTTACAACCTGAAGCTGACACTGTTCCCCTCCTGGGATGAGCCTGACCACGTTTCTGTGCCCTGAGTGTGTCTGCACGGCTTTTTCTGCTGTTTTTTTTCTGGGCAGCTTTCTTCCTGGTGTTTGAAACTTTAGATGGCTTTGCTTCTATTTCTGATGTAGAGGCAGATTCAGGCTGATTGTTTCCCTTGCCATTTTCTGGCTTTAACCCTGTTCATATAAAGAAAACAATCAGTCAGGTGTTTTATAGACAAGAAAATGTAAAGGACTAGAGAGAACTGTCGATGAAAATTAAAGAAATACATAAACTAGTGACTCTGGCCCAGGCAGAAAAATGGTTCTTATCCATAGTCCCTTATCCTCTCTGCGAGGCACAGAAAGAAGCCCATCAAATGGTGCCAGAAGTTACAAAGGAAATCAGAAAAAGCAGAGAGAAGACAAAGAGGTGTAAGACTCAAGAATTTTAGAAAGAAACACCAAACAAAAACCTACCAAAGTACATCACACCCAAGCAAACACCCAGAAGAAAGTAGAAACTCAAACCCAGTATTTTCCAATCCCAAACTTATCTGCGGTAGGCTGCCTAGACAGACTCACGCCTTTCTCAGACCAAGTGTGAAAACTTTTAAAGACTGTTAAAATGCAAACCAGGCACAGCTCCGAAAAGCAACCCTCCTGGTATCTGTCAACAATAAGCAGATTGGGGAGTATATACTAGCATCCTGTCACAGCATGGAAGCTTCCCTCAAGAAGCCGAGAGATAAACGACATGTCTAAACAGCTCCATCTACGGATGGTGTCACATAAAGGCCAATGAACAAGAAGTACCGTTAACACTGTAGGCATGAGATATATTCTTGTAACAAAAGCCACGAAAGTGAAGAAGCAGAAAGAGCAGGAGAGACCCAGCTAGAACTAGTCACCTGGCTTAGGAAGCCTTGTCTTCCTTATGTTGAAATTCCCCTTTCCACAATGCTTTCTATGCCCTTAGACAGCATCAACCATAAGCCACAGCAGAACTAGCGGCTTCAGAGGAACCGAAAGACACAAAATGCCACGAAGCCTCTGAAAACAAAACTCATTGGAAGAAAGTCATATAAAAGCGATGAAGACTCTGCATCTTAAACTAACGAAGGGTGGGTGTCTGCTAAAATGACATACATCGATAGGACCGGAGCTCTCTGATTGTAATAAATAAACCAATTAGAATGTAATAAAGGCACTTATCAGACTAAACACTAAGAGAGTTGTAACTCGAGTAAAGGCAAATCTGACAAAGGTGTAATCAAACTAGAAAACCACATCAGAAATTGTATAACTTAAAGACACACGGAAGCAATAGGCTTACAAATAATATGTCGTTAAAGAAAACCCCATAAAGAGAGTGTAATATACTTAGATCAGCATGAAAATGGAGCTAAACTACATCAAAATATATAGAGTAGAGTTAAGGAAGTGGTCAACGACATACATGCAGCCTTAAGTGCTTACAGTAGAAAAGAAGAAGCACAGGCGGCAATCTTCAAGTTCCCTCCTCGAGAAACTTGCGAACAGCAAATTAGGCCTTAATCAATGTTACTAGACGAAATTCCAACAATGAAAATGGACATCATTAAGTAAAATGCTGCTTTTCAAAACAGAATAGAAGCAGTAAGTCAGCACCAAGACTGACAGGAAATAATACCGGGCCGAAGGGACTAACAAGAAGCACAGAATCCCAACAGGCTCTGTTGCACAAGACTATGATCTCAGCGCTAGGGATATACCTGGAGGGAGAATAATGATCGTAATTATGGGCCACATTGCAAAACCCTGTCTCCAACAGCCATCCTGAAAGGAAGGGACATAGGGCAGGTGGTGGTTTATGAGAACTGGCCCCCAAGGGCTCATCTGTTTGACTGTTTTTTTTAAATTATTTATTTATTTATTTATTTATTTACTTATTTATTATGTATACAATATTCTGTGTGTATGCCTGCTGGTCAAAAGAGGGCACCAGACCTCATTACAGATGGTTGTGAGCCACCATGTGGTTGCTGGGAATGTTTGACTGTTTTGACAACAGGAATCAAAACCATTTGAGAAGGATTAGGAAACTTGGACCCGTCGGAAGAGATGTGTCACTAGTGGTGAGCTTTGACGGTTCAAAATCCATTTAGTTTGCTGCAGACTAAGACACTATTGAAATGTAAGTGTGACAATATCACATACACTCAGAACACCAAATCTCTGGAGATGAAAAGCAGAGAATCATGATTTCAAGCCAAGCCTGAGACGTACATTGAGAATCTGTCTTAAATGATGATAGAAATGAAATTCAAATGTTCTTATCAAATGATAAAAGTATATCACAAAATCTCACATCCATTCATGATAAAAAAAAATCATAAATGTAGAATTTTTGAAATTTTTACAAAAGCAAGAAACTCGCCCCCATACTAACGACAGGAAGTTGAAGTTAACGCAATAAAGTCAAGACAAAGAAATAAAAAGAATTATGGATGATTGCTTACAAGGTAAATGCTGGGGTTGCCGCCCAAGAAATCTAAACAAAAAGAACACTTGTAGGGAGTTCACGCTGATAAAAAGTCCATGATAAAGTCCAAGGCATTCATTTATGACATAATGAGGAAATCAAAATTAAAACTGGTATCCTTGCTGTTGTTATAATGGGAAAAGCTGAGACATATACTTCACAAAATATGAAGAGTATCTACGTACTCAAAATGATAAAAAGTTGATGAAAGAAATCAATGAACACCTAAAGTAAGACACATCACATTCAGGAATCAGAGGCATTAACACAATGAAGACACCGGGACTCTTCAAACAAATGTATATGTTTAATGCAATTTTTAGTGAAGGCCCAGTTTGTTGTAGGCCTAACTAAGCTTATTGTAGAATTTCCATATGCCTCTCCTACCTACTCAGGGGGCAGTCTGCAGAGACAGGGGTGTAGGGGCCACAACAGTAGAATAGCTCAGTGAGTAAGCATGTCCTCTAGGAGGGTCATGGTGGTACGGTGGCCACTGCTGCAGCTCCATGGGAGGCTGAATCTGGTTAGACCACCAGAAACAGAGTGGCAGTGGCACCACTACCGTGTCAGAATGCCAGCTGTTTTAGTATTTCAGGTAGAGCTTGTCTTTTTCATCTTTAAAGCAGAAGCAGCAATTTAGAACAGCACAATAAGCATGCAAAGCAGAAAACATTTAAAGATGAAGTTATTATCATAAAATTAAATGCAGTACATGGCTTTGGCGTGTATGTGTGTGTGTGTAGGAATTTGTGTGCAGGACAGAGGGTAACCCTTGGTACTCATCCACCTTGTGCGTTTCAAGTCAGGATACTTGACTGACTTTGGAGCTCACCAAGCAAATGAGGTTGGCTGGTCAGTGAGCCCTGGAGATCCAGTTGTCTCTACCTCCCTGGTGCAGTTATTACAGATGTCTGCCAGCACACCTGACCTTTTAATATTTATTTGTTTCCTGAGACAGGGTTTCTCTGTTGCCCTGGCTGCCTTGGAACTCCTCTGTGGAACAGGCTGGCTTCTAACTCAGACATCCGCCTGCCTCTGCCTCTCAAGTGAATGGATTAAAAGGGTGCATCACCACCACTTGGCTCACACTTGACTTTTTGATGTGGTTATGGGGATCTAACTCAGGTCCTCATCCTTGTGTGTCAAACGCCACCAAGTGAGCCTCTCTCAGCCATCAACGAAAAAGGGACTTCAGAACTGAGCACAGTGCAGAATATTTGAAAACACATTGATGAACAGCAGGGCAACGGGAAGCACAGTTCTAACATGAACTGGATGAAATACATAACAATATACAGAAACTTAAACATCACTTAAATGATATGATACCTGCTCCTCATTTTATTGCAAAGCTCAGAAAAGAGAAACGAGAAACGAAAAATGTAAATAACACTTTTAAAGAAGCACAATTGGTATAGGAGGGTCTTCTGTGTATGAGTTTCTTTCACTGGATAAATAAAGAGACTGCCTTGGCCTTTTGATAGGACAGCAGCTTAGATAGGCAGAGTAGACAGAACAGAATGCTGGGAGAAAGGAGGCAGAGGCAGAGAGCCACCGCCATGAAGCTGCCAGGTTAGACGTGCTGAACCTTTCCCGGTAAGCCACGAGATTGTGGTGACATAGAGATTATTAGAAATGGGTTGAATCAAGATATAAGAATTAGCCAAGAAGAGGCTAGAGCTAATTGCCCAGGCAGCAATTTAATTAATACAGATTTCCGTGTGTTTATTTCAGGGTATAAACTAGATGGGTGGCAAGGATGCAGCCCACGGCTCCTTTTACTACACACAATGGTCAATATATAAATAGCTTGTAAAAGGGAAAAAACATCAACAATTACTAATGAAGACCTGAGCATTGTCCTGGTTGGGTTTTTTTTAAAATCAACTTGTAACAAGTTAGAGTTATCTGGAAAGTGGAAAGTCAACTGAAAAAACACCTCCATCAGATTGCCAATAGGCCAATTTATATGGAATTTTCTTGATTACTGATTTATGTGGGAGGGTCCAGCCCCTGTGGGCAATGCCACCCCTGGACAGATGAACCTAAGATGCATGAGACTGCAAGCTGAGGAAGTAAGCAAGCAGCTCTTCTCCATAGCCTTTGCTTTGGTTCCTGCCCTATTTGAATTCCTGACCTGACTTTATGAAATATCAGATGAGAAGTGCCATTTGATTGTAGTGTTTATCATAGCAATAGAAATCCTAACTAGAGCAAGTGCCAAACCAAGGACAAATGACCCATAAGATCTAGATAATTCAGAACAGAGAAAGCTTTCAGGGGTATCTCCAGAAAAGTCACACCACATACTCTTCTGAAAGAAGCATTATTTTTTTTCTAGACATGGTTTCTCTACAGCTTTGGTGCCTGTCCTGGAAACAGCTTTTGTAGACCAGGCTGACCTTGAACCAATAGAGATCTGCATGCTTCTGCCTCACGAGTGCTGGGAATAAAGGAGTGCACCACCACTGCCAGGCTAAAAATGTCAATTTTAAAGAAAATTTTTGGCCACCAGGTGGGGCACAAGGGCCTGAGTTTCTTATGAAGAATATAAGTTTGTGAGGGTGGGGGGGGAAACTATCAAGGGAAGGCAGAATTCATGAGAGAAGTTGTAGGGGACCCCCCTGGGAAAAGAGAGGATGAAGTTCAGTAGTACGAGAAACTTTCCCCACAGCTTCTGCCTTGAGAAGAAGAAAAAGTTTATCCAGAATTAGAAAACCAAAAAGAAGCAAAAAAGACACAAAAAGTCAAAGAAAGGATACAATATGCTTCCCCCACTAACAAATTGGAAGATAATCGAAAGCAAAAAGAACAAATAAGGAAACAGAAAGAGACAGATGACGCTTGAATATAATACAGAAAAGTATAGACATTTCCACAAAGTGTGTCCCAGTTAAAGTAAGAAGAGAAAGCCAAGAAAGCAACAGAAAGAGTGCCACTACCATTTCATTCTAGAAAGCTACGTCCTGCTAACGAAATGAACAGGAAGAATTGTTGAGACCTGGAAAGGAGGTAAGGGAAGAAAAGCTGGCAACTCCTGCAGCTGCTGCAAGTTCCGGGTTTCCAGAAGGACATTTACATGTACTTGAACAGAAAGTTGTCCACAGGCAGGCAAAGGGTCTCAGCCATTGTTCCACTGCTGTGAAGAGACACCACGGCCACAGGGACTCTTATAAAAGAACGTATTAATTCAGGGCTTGCTTATGGATTTAGAGGCTTAGTCCATTGTCATCACGGTGGGGAGTATAAAGGCATGGAGAAGTAGCAAAGAGCTTTACATCCTAAGGAAGAGAGAGAGGGAGTAAAAGAGACAGAGAGACAGAGACAGATAGAGAGAGAGACAAAGATTCACAGTGAGACAGAGACAGACAGAGAGACAAAGAGACAGAGAAAGACACAGAGACTGAGACAGTAAGAGACACGGAGGGAGAGACTCGGCCTAGTGTGGGCATCTGAAGCCTCAAAGCTCACCCCCAGTGACACATCTCCTCAAACAAGGCACACCTACTCCAACAAATTTGTACTTTCTAAACCTTTTCAAACAGTTCCACTAACAGGGACCAAGTATTTAAATGCATGAGCCAATGGGGACCATTCCCATTCAAACCACCACACTAAGGAAGATGGAAAGGCAGAAAAATACTGGGAAAATTACAGACAAACAAAAAACCAACCATAAAATCAACAAACAAGCAAAACAAAGAAACAGAAAGAAACAAAAAGACAAAAAAAAAAAAAGAAGAGCTTTTTAGTAAAGATTCCTTAATAGTTTACAAGGTCAGGAGGCAATAATCAGAAAGACAGGACCAGGGCCGGAGAGGTGGCGCCAATGTTAAGAGTGCTTGCTGCTCAATCATGAGACCTCAGTCTTAGTCCTGCACACAGATGCCTCCTGTTCCAAGGGGTCCAAAGACCTCGTTAGCCTCAATGGATACCCTCAGAAACACTCACACAGACAAACAAGCACGCATAAATAACAAGTTTTTTCTTTCCTCTCCTCTCTCTCTCTCTCTCTCTCTCTCTCTCTCTCTCTCTCTCTCTCCGTGTATTTATTCATTCTTTCTTTTAAAGGCACGATCTCTCTATGTAACAACAGCCCTGGCTGTCCTGGAACTAGCTCTGTAGACCAGGCTGGCCTCGAGCTCACAGGGATCCGCCTGCCTCTGCCTCCTGTGTGCTGGGATTAGAGGCATGCGCCACCACCGCAGGGCCTGTATTTCTTAATCAAAGAGAAAAGAACCACCAACAGTCCCCTGGCTACCAGTACATGACCCACACAGGGCTATTCCAGCCTGGGGATGAGGAATAAAAAAAAGAATAAAAGATAATGGAAATACTCAACATCTGAGGGGAATGTGAGGATATCATCAGCAGGAGAAACTGGTTAACTGTGTCCTTTAACCACCACCACCATAGGTTGTTATTGGTTCATATGTGAATCAAGATGGCCAGCAGTTCTTGTATCTTCTAAGAGTTTATGCATTTCGGGTATATATTGCCCCGGTATTTATGTAAAAGTCAGTTAAATAAGTTTATGTCACTAGCATTCTATTAACAGAGTGAAAAATTTCAATGTTTTTTTTTGTTATTGTATAGAAAAAGAAGACTTTGAAATTTGTTTCTAATTTAGAAGCAAGTAAACTTGATTAATAAAAATTGGAGTATTTTTAGAGCTATACTGAAATAATTTAGTATATTCATAAACCAGTAGCTTGTCAGTGATTGCATTTTTGTGCAATCAAGACTTTGCATTTGCTTGAAGTATTCTTCATTTTATAAAGGAACATTTATTTTAAAAGTAATGTTAACAAACCCTGCTGATTACAATAGTGATGTTACCAATTATTTAGGATAATAGGGAAATGCAGATTAGTTGTTAGTCACTTATTAAATGAAACTTGTAGTCATATTAGGTATGTTTTCAGGATCAAATAGATATTTTAGAAAGACAGGTCGTCTTCCAACATTTCAGAGATTTATGGAATATGGCATTTGAGATGTCTTTTCCTGGTAGCATCAATCTACTCCAGAGAAGATAATGGACACTGAAGAAACTCTACATGGAGTTTATTTTTGTGGCAAAGGAAAGTCACTAAGCAAGAAAATGCCCTTGCCTCGACTGCTGACAGTGTGCTGTCCTAATTGGACGAGCAAGACCCAAGAGAGAGTGACTGCCAAACCCTGTCAGACAAGGAGGGACAGCCCTTCTGAATAGCCTACTTCACAGAAAAGTCTGTCAGATATGGATAGTCTATAGGCCTGTAGGACGAAGGTAGATGCCTCAAAGTTGCAGAGAAACTTTAGTGACTGTCCAGGCAACCAGCTGTCACTGTCATCTCTCTCATTTTTTGGAAGTCACTTACTAGCAGTTCTTACTTACGCAGTTAATGTTATTTCCTTCTTGAGTCTCTGAGGGAGTTGAAGATTAGATAGTTATAGCTATAGTTTATCAGATGCAGAAAGCAAGTTATGATAGAAAGTAAATTATGTATAAGATGTTGGACTCACCAAGATAGGATAGATATAGAGCATTTTCTCTAAATTTGTCAAATGCAAATGGACTAGACAATGTTGATGTACTTATTGCCTGTATATATTGTATATAGTCATTGTACCCCTTGTATATAAATTTTCTTATATTAGTTATAGCCTTTCCCTTTTTATTTTGGACAAAATGGGAAAATGTAGTGATATTCACTTGTATTTTAGTAAATAAACTTTGCCTAAGGATCAGAGAGTAAAACAGCTACACTGGTCAGCGTTACAGACCAGGCAGTGGTGGCACACACCTTTAATCCCAGTAGCCATATGAGTTTGTCATAGGAACCAAGTGGTAGTGGTACATGCCTTTAATTTCAGCACAAGAGAGGATTATAAAATGGGAGGAGACAGCTCTCAGTCTCATTCTGAGATTCCTGGAAGCAGGATCACCATTTCAGACTGAGGTCGAGGTAAGAGTCAGTGACTGGCTGTTGTGCTTTTCCAACCTTCAGGTGGAACCCCAATTTCTGTCTCTGGATTCCTATTATTTGTGCTACACCTATAGTTAAAACATTCAGCCTCAAATTCAACTTCATACTCTGTGTAAAACTTATTCAAAACAGTGTGGCCTTAAATGTAAAAAAGGTGAAAGATTTTGGAAAACTTACGGGTATCTAGTGGCTAAGGGATTGAAGAGATCTAGCCTTCATGGTGAAACCATACACTCTAACGGGAAAAGTTGATCCTCATTAAAGAGGACAAGGCAGTACTTTAACAGTGACAATTAACTATAAGCCAAACATCTAGCAAAGCATCAGAATCCAGAAAATGGAAAGACCTCCCGGATTCAGCGGTCACGAAGCAATCTAATTCGATTACACTCCAAAAGGAGCTTTCTCACAGCGCGCAATTTTTCATAAACACGGGCTACACCATACAACATATCCACGCACAGAAGAAGGCATCCTTACCTAGAGAGGCAGCCATCTTGTAGATGTTCAGCATTTCCTCACTGTACAGTGTCTTCTGAGAAGGATCCAGTAAACGCCATTCCGTCTCAGAAAAATGCATGTCGATATCGTCAAATGTCAACAAGTCCTGAAGAACAGAATGGATTTGAGTTTAGCACTACCGATGCAGAAGCTGCTTGGTCTCCTGCCTCTGACTCACATGGTTGGCTGGATGCTGAAGAAATTAGCATAGAGTTTAGATGGAGAAACCAAAATGACAGGAAGTAGTCAAGTGAACTATCCAATTCCCATTCTCATCATGCCAAATGCAGTTGTCTGGATAGCATGAAGGTCTGACACACCCCTGAATACCTAGTGGGTACTGTGGGACTCAGCAGAAGGAAAGCGTAGAAATGAGACTGCCTGAACAAGATGAGAGTTAGGATAACAGAAACGGTAACAAAAGCAATCTGTCGTCTTCCAGCCCTTCTACCTAGCAACCTCCATGCCTCCGTACAGAGCCACAGCCAACGACCAGGGTCGTGTTGAGCAGACTGGAGTGTTGCTCTAAAGCTGCCTTCATCAGTTCTTTTCTTGACTCTGAGCCTCGTGAAGTGGTTTTCTCTTTTCCTTTTATGCAAAAGATACAGCATGGTACTTAAAAGGCTTTTCTGTCAGGCCAATGTTTAAATCTCCCTATAAGTAAGGAAAGCTTTTGTGGGGGAAGGAATGAAACAAAGGGGTTCAAACAAAATGAAGACCGGGATGAGCTCCAACCTCTCTCTACAGGATTTGGTTACAACAGGACACCAAGAAATAAATCTGCCTCATATTCTTAGGTTGGCTCCCATAGAGAGGTGATATGCGTATGTCACCTAGGGCTGTTTCTTGGTCACCTAGGGCTGTTTCTTGTTCACCTAGGGTTGTTTCTTGGTCACCTAGGAATGTTTCTTGGTCACCTAGGAATGTTTCTTGTTCACCTAGGGCTGTTTCTTGGTCACCTAGGGCTGTTTCTTGTTCACCTAGGAATGTTTCTTGGTCACCTAGGAATGTTTCTTGGTTCCCATTCACTAGCAGTACTGGGAATATGCCAATAAGAGAGAACAGTGGGGCTCCATTTCTCTCAGCTCAGGGGTGTGTTTTCATTAGAGGATACCGTCCTCAGCATCTAGGTTCCCTCCCCCTCTCTGGGAGCATTTTTCTTCAAAGTCTTTGTTTCAGCTTTGCTTCCCATGTTACTCTTCCTGTGCTGTCTCCCAAAGTTGTCCGATTTGAGCTTCCGTTCTCTGACATCCACTTTAGTCTCGGCACCATCACATGTTTTGAATCCACCTTCCCATACCTTTCTTGCCTTTTATTTCTGTTTCTAACATCTCAAATGTTGTCTTCTTAGATCTGCTAGAGTAGGCCCTCCAGCATCACTTAGTGGCCTTAAAATGAGAAAAACACACTTGTTCCCTTTAAGGCCATGAAAGACTCTGCCTGTGACTCTGGACCATATGGAGAGACTGTTAGCACATGATTTTGGATCCTACCTAGCCATTCTAAGAAATAAGGAAATGTGACTAGCCAGGCAGTGGTGGCTCACGTCTTGAATCCCAGCACTTAGGAGGCAGAGGCAGGCAAGATCTCTGTGAGTTCGAGGCCAGCCTGGTCTACAAAAGCTAGTTCCGGGACAGGATGCAAACCTACAGAGAAACCCTGTCTCAAAACCAAAGGAAAACAAAACAAAACAGAATAAAAAAGGAAAATGTGACTAAATCGGTCTCACTCCTTGAAAACTCTTAACCAAGACATGTCTACCATTATCCTATGTTATTGGGCATTACAAGGAATTATTCATTCTCACCTTGTCGGGGACTGCATCAGGCTCCTTCTGCAAGCTTTCCACCAGACTCACAGTCTGTTTGACATCTCCCGGGTGATGCTTTTGCATCCAGTTCCTCACTCCCTGGGGCAGAATGCTCAGGAACTGCTCCAGCACGAGAGAATCCAGGATCTGATCTTCGAAGTTGGTCTCTGGCATCAGCCACTGAAAGCATAGTTCGTGGAGCTTCCTGGCAGCATCTAGTGGTCCAGGTACTTGGTTGTGGCAGATGTTCCGGAAGTGCTGCTGAGCACTCTCGGGAGGGGCCCGTTTGGTTTGTGACCTGCCCTCCCTATTCTGGTTTGAGCTACCTTGCATAGGCAGGTTACTTTTCTGCACATGCCCCATGGGAGTGCGGAAGCAGCTATCTTCCTTCACATTCCTCCTCATCACCAGAGGAACGGTTTTACTTTTCTGGGAGACAGTGATACCCCCTTGGTGCCACCTTTCACAATTGAGGCACCATCAGGTTTGGTGCAAAATCAATCAATCAGCGAATGAATCTTCTTCCTAAGGGCAGATACAGGGGAAGAGAGAGAAAAAAGAAAAATTGTGTGATATATCGGCATTTATTGTTGGACCAAAATTATCTCAGGGCCTGTACCTCGAGGCCTATAGAACAGAGAAAAGCCTGGCTCGAGTTTGAGGGAACAGAGCGAGGATGAGACAGCAAAACCTAGGTAGGCGCTCCTCCAGCCAGAGGGAGGGCTTGGCTGTCTCTCGTCGGCTGGAGGTACCCCTACATCACACCATGTCACTTCACCTGTACAAGCTGATGCTCACAGTCATCAACTGAGTTCCTTCTTTGACTTGACTCCCTATGGCTTCTGACTGCCCTGCTTCGTGGGGCTGCAGAATGGGCAGATAGTACACTCACCTTTCCCTGGGGGAATAAGGAGGCTAAGGAGACCTGGCAATTTATTACCAAAGAAAACTGAAAGTTCCTGCCCCTTTAAATTCAACTGTAAGGTACTGCGCTAAGCACTACCTCTGAAGGCAAGCTTCTCTCCTCTGTTTTTCCAAAATAGATAACAGCATGGCTCAGTGCGCAAAGACAAATGCCAAGCGGTGCCCTCTTTTCTTGCTGAACAGTTTAGGAAAACTTGATGAATGACAAAACCAACTCCCGATGACTAAAAGGCACTCTGAGATTCCAATACTCTATGTGTGCGCATCTGTCCAATGCTCACACATTGGGCGAGTTTCTGGTTCGTTTACATGCAGCACATAGTCCTCGTCTTTCAGCTTCACTCAGTGGATAACTAACTTTTATGCCCTCTAACTGTTTCACAGCAAGTTAAGTTGCTTTGCTTCACGGAGCATTTACCATTGTTCCATTGCCAGTGTTGTAACACTGAGAGGAAACCCGAGACAGTAAGAGCAGAGGTGTGGTTACAGCAAAGGTAAATGAATGTGTCTCAGTGAATGTCGTCCCACAATGGAAACAGGCCCCTGCTATTTGGGGGATGCCCATCTCTCAACAGTTTATAAAGGGCCCTGTATAAATTTGTTGCTGTGTATTCTAGTGTGTCTTTCACTTGAAAAACTTGCAGCTGCCCTTTGCTTTCAAGCTAGTCAAATGGCTGTTTATTTTAAAACAGAAATGAAGGTTCCTTTTTCTAATTTATTAATTTTAATTTATGTGCCTTAGTGGGTCGCCATGGGTGTCGGGCCCTGTGGAACTGGAACTAGGGACAGTTGTGAGCTGCTAAGTGGGTAGTAGGAATTGAACCCAGGTCCTCTGGTAGAGTAGTCAGTGCTCTTAACCACACTGAGCTATCGCTCTAATCCCAGAAATGACGGTTCTTATAGACAGGAAGGATCTGAATAAGGGTAACCCTTCTCCAGACTCCACACTTTCTCCGAATAGGAATGTATGCTCCAGGCTAAGGATACCCTCGATGGCCTGATCTCCCAGAGGTAGGCGATCCAGCAGAAACAAGAACAAAACTCTGAGGACGCAGCAAGTGCGCAAGGACAGTCTGTGTCCTTCTTCCAGACACAGGAGATACCGCAGCACTTCCTAGGCTTTTGTGCCAGCAGAAGCCAAATGCTCTTTTCCTGGTATAATGGTCATGAGCTAGTGGAAACTGGCAAGCTTTATGAGTGCAGTGCCAGACGTTACCACCCGAATCCACATCACCAATTCATCGCCTTACAGTACAGGTCACTGGGACATCCACAAACACTGCCTGTGAGCAGCTTGTGGCTATGCTTTTAGCCAGCATTCTCGGTTGCATGGCACATGGATAGCTAGAAGGCTGCTTCTGGAGGTTAGAAGTCGCCGGTGGAGTCTGCTTTTGATCCCTGAGAATGGAAGTTCTGAGGAAGGATAGGTACAAAAAAGGAGAGGAATGAGAGAGGAACAAGCTCCTCTTCATTCTCCTACTTCTGCTGCCTGTCTCTGGATAACACCCAGAAATTTTGACAGGAATAATCAAGTCATGTGTTAAAGAGCTGTAGTCCCAGCTTTGGAAAACATCACAAATGAGATTGTTAAAATTACCTTATAAAACCCAGGCATGGTGGCACAGCGCACCTGGGATGCAGAAGCGCACAGATCTCTGTGAGTTCAAAGCTAAGCTAGGCCATATATTGAGTTCCAGAACAGTCAGGGCTCCATAGTGAGACCCTTCTTCAAAAAGGAAAAGGCACAGGGGAGGCCGTTGAGGTAGCTCAGCTGTTCGGAATGATTATTGCTCTTATAGAGAAGACTAGTTCAGTTCCCAGCACCCCTACAGCTCACAGCAGCATGTATAAGATCCAAGAATTCAATCACTTCTCTGGACTCTGCTGGCACCCCACCCTGCTCCCCACACAGAGAGACCCACACGTGCACCTATGAAAAAATTTAAAAATTTTAAAAAATGGCCTGTGAGGGACTGGCAGTGGATTCAGGTGGTCAAGGAGCTTTCGACTAAACCTCACAGCTTGAGTTAGCTCCCTGGAACTCACTTGGCAGGAGGGGCTCCTCCTGCAGAGATGGCTCTGCATCTAAGAACACTTCCTGTTTTCATGGAGGATCTAGGTTCAATTCCTAAAGCCCACATGACACCAGACTCACAGCTGTCTAAGAAACTTTCAGTTTCAAGGGGTCCCCTTCTGGTCTCTGAAGAACCAAACAAGTGATGCTGGAAAAACACCCAGCAAGACACACAAAAGCAAAGGAATCCTGGGTGGGCAGGGGGAGGGGCAGTGTAGGCCTTTAATCCCAGCACTCGCGAGGCAGAGGCAGGCGGATCTCTGTGAGCCCGAGGACAGCCTGGTCTACAGAGTGAGTTCCAGGACAGCTAGGACTGTTACACAGAGAAACAGAAAAAAAAAAGTAAGAAAATAAAAACAAACAAAAAGCCCAGAGAACTGCCTTCCAAAACTTGTGATTAGGAGCAAGTATGTGAAGGAGCAAACACATTATCCAGCGCAAGGGGGAGGAGCAAGCCCTTTAAGGCGGGAATGGGCGCGAAGTCACAGGCGGGAAACTGCCTACGCTCTTGCGTGCCTGAGTGCGTCCATGCGTGCGCGTACACGCATGCGAGCGAGAAAATTCACTTTCTGTTTTTTCTTTGTTTTTTTTTCTTTTTTTCTTTTTGGTTTTTCGAGACAGGGTTTCTCTGTAGCTTTGGAGCCTCTCCTGGAACTCCCTTTGTAGACCAGGCTGGCCTCGAACTCACAGAGATCCGCCTGCCTCTGCCTCCCGAGTGCTGGGACTAAAGGCGAGCGCCATAAATGGTGTATTGCGCCTGGTGAGATGGTTCACCCACTATGAGCGCTTCCTGCTCTTCCAGTGCATCCCAATGGATCGAGTTCCATTTCCAGCCACCACATCAGCGGCTAATACCTCCTTGTAATTCAAACACCAGAGGGATTTGGCGCCTCTGATTTCCCTGGGTATATTCAACGCGGACATACCCTCACACAGAATTAAAAATAAAACAAATCTTTTAAAACGGTCTTATGAACCATGCGCTAGGCCTAATCCCCTGGTACTGATTAAGGTTCGATATGCACTATTTTCTCTGCACTTCTCTTTTTATCTAGCTGAATCTGTCCTCAGCAAGGATCAAATTCAGACTGCTATAGTCACCTAGCCTCCAGGAGGAGCCGTCTAGCTATGTGCCTGTGCAAGTCACCCTCCCTTCTCCACCAGAAAAACCGCAGGTACCTGAATGTTTCTCCTTAACGACAAAATTTTGTGGATAAGAAAAACGAGCAAAGCACCCCGTACTCCATGTAAATTTGAATGTAGATGCGGATTAAGGAGTTCGAGCGTCCACCCGAAAACACCCGTTTTGGCGATCCATTTTTTTCCAGTGCTTAAACTTACTACAAGGCTATGGAAAAAATATGGTGTACCAGTTGAGCCCCACTCACCACCGGCCAACAGGTTCTCTGAATCCTCTCACCAACGGGAAACTCAGCTTGTCTCCTACCCTAAGGATCGAGGCAACTTCACAAAGGCTGCTTTCTCTGGATGTGATGTCTCTTCTAGTGCTCGTTCAATGTGCCCGCCCAGAAAAAGCTCCCCGTGGCGGGGCGGTTCTGCGTGGGCGGGGAGTGAGCTGTGTTTCCGAGGTATTTCGTGAGGCCACACCCAGTGATCTCTCTGTTGTCTCTATGGTTTCCGGAAGAACCGGGACTCATGATCTAGGTTTGCTTTTCCTTTTTTTTTTTCTTTTTTTTGAATGTATGAGTGTGTACATGCTTGTTTGTGCATGCTTGCATGTGCATGCCTGTTTATATGCACATTGCATGTATGCAGTACCTGTGGAGGCCAGAAGAGGGCGCAGGATCCATTGGAGCGGAATGTCAGGCAGTGAGAGCCAGTTGGGAAGCAAACTAAAGTTCTCTGTAAATGCTCCAAGCCTTTTAAACTAAGCCATCTTTCCAGCTTCTCCCTCCAGTTTTGCAGTCAGTCCAGGAAAGAATTAATGCTATGGAGTCTTGAGACCTGCTGAAAGTCATAGAAGACCTGAAAATGGTTGCTGGTCTAGGGAATATGTAGCTTACCAGTTCCAGGTTCTAAGATACCCTTCTCCAGTCCCTGAAGCTATGCACATCCCAATTGTTCCTCCTGAGTATCTTGTAAATGTTATGATCATTACAAATTTCTGCGGGCTTCCCTTCAGGCAGGGGGCAGCAGGTCCTGATAGCAGCCAGTTGCAGGCAGGGCCTGGGCGCGAGACCATGCAGCTGGTCTTAAAAGTTGGCTGGTCTCCTGGGCGTCCCTGGCGGCTAGCCATGTGGGCAGCCGGAGGGCAAAGACAGACAGACACACCATGTAGAGTAAAGTTTGAATTTATTAGGTGGGTTATGGAGGGGAAGGGAAAAGGGGAGAAGAGGGGAGAGAGGAGAGAGAGAGAGGTTCTTCTCAGAGAGAGAGAGAGAGAGAGACAGAGAGAGAGACAGAGAGAGACAGAGTGATGGGAAGAGAAGCAAGAGGCTAAAGCTTCAATTAGGATGAGAGTAGGCGTGGCTTGTCTTTTAAAGGGACAGAACAGATAATTACAGTAAAGGATAGCTCTTTCTGCCCAGAAGCCACAAAAGAATAAGGTGCATAGGTTTGAACCATCCCTGCACTGGCACAGCCTACATCGTCCTGAGTTCCAGACTGAGAGCTGAAGCTGCCTTCCTTATGCTTATCCCTAGCTTTATTTAGTGAGGTAGATTTGTCTTGGTCAGAACTCACCATAAATCAAGAACAATGTTCGTTTAAAATTTTTTAAACATTTTCTGTTTTGCTGGTAGTCCTTTTTAATCACTAATTTATTCTTACCTAAATTTGGCCCTTTTCAGGTAGGTTCCGTTTATATTTTTTCTTGCCATATTAAAAAATTGTGGGTCTGGAGAGATGGCTCAGAGGTTAAGAGCAGTGACTGCTCTTACAGAGGACCAAATTTGATTCCCAGCACCCATACAGTGGCTCACAGTCACGTGTACCTCCTGTTCTAGGGGATCTGATGCCCTCCTCTGACCTCCACAGGGACCAGGTACATGCATGGCAAACAGACATAGATACCAGAAAAACATTCATACAGTATAAATAAAGATATAATTTATTTAAAATTGCAATGTAGAGTAAAAGAAGTGAGCCAAGGAATGTTTAATTTTAAGTGCTTACAATAATAAGAAGGAACCATCCCAAATCAATAAATTCTCACCCAAAGAACTTAAAATAAAAAACAACAACAAAAAACCCCGCCAAAGCCAAAAAGCCCAAATAAACCTGAAAGCGTGCAAAGCAAAAATGCTAAATAAGTAGCCACACACTCTGAGTACCCGTACTAACGGCCGAATTTTTTATTTTCCTTAGACTTTTCTATTGGTTCACTTGTGTGGGAGGCGGGGCTAAATTTCCCAGGTCAGTGTCATTCATTGCATATAGCCGTGACGTCAACAAAGCCTTGCGTCTCATTGGTTGGACATTAGTGACCTCGTGCAGTCTCCCTGGAGAGGGCACACACAGGAACCTGGAAGCAGCAGAGGAGGTACCCTGTCCGAGGCTCTCCTCAATTTCGTGGTTAGCTGTTAACTACCATCTCAGGGAGGCCGAGGAAGCGAACCTGTGGGTCAGGAGATCTCAAGCCTCACCAGAAAGCTGCTGTGTTGCCCAGGCCAGTGGCAACTATGCAGAGAATTCTGCGCGGTATTTTAAATTTCTTTTGGAGGCGGGCTGAATCTGATGGAGAACTCCAGATTCAAGGTAATCCTTTGGCTCTGAGAGTCAGTCTCCCCGTATCCCCACCTTAGAAGACTCCTCAGAAAGGGTCCTCTCCACCATGAGGTGCTGTGGGGCTTGAATAGCGGGAGGGACCTGCCGCCATGCAGAGTGGCGGTTAAGCATGAGGGTGTCCCTAAGTTGCCAAGAGTTAGGGGAACAGTGAACTCTCCCTAAGCTCCCTTGGTGTGCCAAAGCAGGAAGCTGTTTGGATGAACTCAAAGGACACGTGACACGAGTCTTTGTGGGCTGTACTGTCTCTGCCTTTCCCTGGCAAGATGCCTCTGTGTAGTCCCCAGCGAAGGGGCACGTCTCACGTTGAGAGTGAATGTGGCCTTGTTTCCCAAGTACACACTATCTGATGCCAGGAGGCGGAGTCAGTCATAGGGAGGGTACCATGAAGGAAGGTGGCCATTTGTCCCAGCAGGATACTGGAGCCAGATCCCCCAAACATTAATTACCCATCGTGCTTGTGATGAATAAAAGGCAATTTGGAAACATGTCCTTACATCTGCTCAGACCTTCTAATGCTCTGTCAGAGTTTAGAGCCAGGGCTATGCACTTGCTGCTGGCGATGAGGCAGGCTTACCCTAGTAATAGTGGGGTTTCCAGAGCTTCCTGAGCAGGGAAGATGAGCGCTGCACTTGCACTCTCCGGGACAGGTCACCCACAGATGCCATGGAGGTATCATTCGGTAGTCACAACCTTAGGGAGCAGAAATGGCTACTGTGTTCAGAGAAGTGACAATATGTGCTCACATCTGCACAGCTGGTCAGAGTAGAACTTGTGTGTCGCTTGTATTTGATGGTAGCCAGTGTGACCTTGGTTTACCTGTCCCATAGATAACTTCAAGCTGAAATCTGTCAGAGGAATTGTGACCCATCTCTGCCCCGACTATGGCTGGATTAATGAAACCATCTTCTTTAATCCTGACATGGTATGTGGAAATGTTCCAGTGAATGTTGGAATGAGTGTCATTGCTCTTGTAGAAGAGGATGAAACCACTCACGCAGTGAAAACCATCAAAGTAAGCCTGAGTTTGCTAAGATTCCCTCAAAGTAATGGCATTTTGATTATTCCTCTTGGATTAAGACAAGCAACATTGTGGACATAGGGTCAAAGTTGACCTTCTCCTTTGAGTTTAGAAGAGTTGATGCTCTAAAATTCAACTGCAGTGGTGGTTTTCTGTTCCTAAATCTTTTGCATCTCTTCTCCTAGTATTTGAACAACATAGTAAATTATGGTCATTCTGTCCACCCCCTGCAACTTGCATCTCTTAGTGAAAGCTGCTTTCTATCCTATGCATTCAAACTAGTAGTATTAGCACGAGCAGCCCTGTGTGCGCCATACTTTTAAATACACCAATTAAGATCTACTTAGCACACACAAATGTCCAAGTATTTACATATCACTGAATGATTTTAAATTTCTTTTAGCTATACTATCTAAATTGATTATCTCACCAACATGTTACATAAAATCCTTTTGCCAGTATTGGTAAACATAGATTAATGGTTTCTATTATTAAACTATTATAAAAATATTGTATATTGTATTATTGTTAAATGAGAACTAATAGAGATTCATAATATTTCAAATTATAAAAATCTTTATTTTTTTGTTTCTATATGTGTGTGTTGCCTGCATGTGTTGTATGCATGTGGAATCAGCATGCAGGCATGTGTGTAAGTCATAGTTCAACACCGGCACATTTTTTCAGTTACTCATGCCCCTTTATATTTAGAGACAATCTCTCCCAGAACCTGGAGCTCACTGTTAGGGATTCTGAACTGTTCAGAAAGTCACAGAATCTGTCTGTCTCTACCTTCAGGACTGAGGTTACAGATGGATTCCACCATATCTTGCTTTTATGTGGGGGTTCTGGGAATCAGCATTCAGGTCCTATGGTTGCACAGTAAGCACTTCACCCACCGAGACAATTTCCTACCCCCTGAATTTCTTTAAATCTTAGTGATAAAGTAGCAATTTTACCTTTTTGATCTTCTCATTAGTTAAATTCATAATAGCTCTTTCCATGGTAGGAAAAAATAACTATCTTTGTTAGGAAAAATGTTCATGTTTCTTCCCATTATTTTACTTACTGCTCTGTTTTCTTGATTTTATGTATAATTTTAACATACTATAAGTATTCTCATTGTATCTTCTTGTTTTAGCAAGAATTGTACAGCTAATGCCAATTCACAATTTATGCAAACATTCATTTCTTTTCCATTTTATCTATTCTTGTTTTAGGAGACAGGCTCTTAATCTGTTTACCATATGCCTGGAATTCATTATATAGCCTTCACTGACCTCAAATTCACAGTCGTTCTACTAGTCTCTTCATTCCAATTGCTAGGATTATAAACCCATGCACTGTGTCTTGGGTTGGTTTTGTTTCTTTCTAAAAGCTGTATGAGTATATAAGTGCAAGCATGCAAGCATTCAATCACCCTGTTTTTGACATACGGTCCTAAGACAAGGATCCACATATTGCTTTGTAACTTGTTGTATGCAGTGGCCCTGTACTGCGGATTGGATCATCCACTCGGTGCCATTTGACTGGGAAGGGCAATAGAATATTAAAATCTTTTCTTAAGCCTTAGGATATATCTTTATTCTTCTCTTTGTTCATGGTATTTCTATTTTTAAAGATTTGCTTTATTTTTAAACATGTATACATGTGTCCCCGTGGGTTTATGCCACCTGTGTATAGATGCCTGCAGACAGTATTAGCACTAGTGTGGTAGAGCTTATGGCATTATGAGCTGCCTGGTATGGGTGCTTGGAGTCAAACTCAGGTCATCTGGAACCAATATGTGCTGTTCACTTCTGAGCCATCTCTCCAGCCCCATTAATCATATTTCTTAGGTTAAAAAAAATAGAACTGGCAGAATACAAGTTTTCCAGGAAAACTCTGAACTTCTTCAAGGTAGAGTATATCTGTAATTTTCTGTAAAGTGGGAGATGTGAATGCATTCAACATATGTGAGCAATTTATTTTTGGAATACATTTACCAAACCATGGAACAGACTCAGACAGTTTATGCATCTTCTCATGTCCATGATGATATATCGTATTGAAAGCTGTCATTTAAATGATTTCTGATAAATCTGGTCTGTTTTGATGTGAAAAATAAAGCACTCTGTCTCTGACAGGAGTCGTATGTCCCCAAAGTCCTTACAACTGTGACAAACCAACTTGTTAGGTTGCCATCATTTTGATGGTGAATCATTTGCATATACAAAGATCTGCCTGTAATTGTTATTTTAGCTGCAATAACTGTCTCCTTATATTATAGGTGAAAGCCATGTCTGATCCTATCTATGGTATTGAACCATCAGAATTTGACAAAAGACTTTGCATTAAGTGTGTGACTTACGCAACACGGGACAACATCTTCATAAGCAATGAAACATTTTTCCCCATGCAACTACTTTCTGGAGGTATGGTTTGCATTTTATTTAGTTCTTCAATAATTTATATAATGAACTTTGACCATTTTCATCTCCTTCCCTGAGTCCAAACCTCTTCCCTATACACCCAACTTTGTGTTCTCGCCTTATTCACTGATCAAGTCCAATCTGCACTGCTTATACATTCAAGGTTGTGAAGGCTTCCCCTGGAACATGGTGGACCTACCAGTAGCAATATTCTTAATTTTTATTTATGTCTATGAGTATTTACATGCACAGATGTGTACTGTGTGTGTGCCTGATACCCAAAGAGAGCTGAAGAGGGTCTTGGGTCCCCTGAAACTAGAGTTTCAGATGGTTCTGAGCCACCATGTTGTTGCTGGGAACCCAACCTCTGCTACAGCACCATGAGCTCTTAACTAAAGAGCCATATCTCCAGGACTGAGATTATAAACTTTTGCCAGCACATCTGACTACATTCAATTTCTAGTCACTGAACACATCATGCATGCAAGGGATTTACATAAAAAATACTTCAATCACTGCAAAGCCAGGATGCAAATAGTTCTTGTTCCTTTTCTCTCCACCCTCTTCTCTATGTGTCCTTGTTCTAAAACACTGTTAGTCTCAACAGTCAGACCCTCCAACTTTGACTTTAGCCTAGGTACACTGGGAGGTACTCAGATTCAGCAATTTGCTTCTACAAATGTTCCTGACTGCCTCTCCAAATGGAGATGTAGCTATTTGAAGAGGAATACCAGTGATTCTAACAAATTGCTTACTCTGAGACACACAGTTCTTAGTTGTCAATATCTGACTGTTAATGAGGGTAGAAAAAGCAGTGTTTAAAGAATTATAAACTTCCCTTATTGTAGAAAGATATTCAAGGTATCTGTGATGGATTTTATTTTGTCTTTTATTTTTTGAGACAGGGTTTCTCTATGTTGCTTTGGAACCTGTCCTGGAACTCACTCTGTAGACCAGGTTGGCCTCAAATTCACAGAGATCCACCTGCCTCTGCATTTGGAGTGCTGGCATTAAAGGCACGAGCCACCATACCTGTCCAAAAGGTATCTATAAGTATTTGGAAAAGTGATTTTACATTCAGGAAATGTTGGACATTCTATTGCAGTGACAAAGGGCCTTAGGTGATGAGACATGACCTGAGTGCAATAATATTTACCCTTCTAATTTTCTTGGCTGTTTTAGGATTTTTGCCCTTTAAAGGGGACTTGTTGCTGGTTGAGTATTCCTTGAAGCCAGGTACTTCAAACATCACTATTCACGCTGTGAGCCTGCTAAACTCCCAAAATATGGATGAGGTAATTTGCTTCCATGTTGCCCTTATCATGGGTAGGTAACTGCCTATCCTTCCTTCCTGATAACTTTCTTGCTCAGAATTTTGTCAGTATATCCCGTGCAAAAGTAGACACATTCACGAATGTGAATTGAAAAAGAAATAAGAGAAAATAATGTAGAATATACACATACTTAATTCCTAGGTTGTGTGCTTTACTTGACGTTAGGATGTTCTGTGAACAACAGTTAGAAAGTGCCTTGACTCTGAGGCAATTGTGGGTGCACTGGGTTTGAGGTGTTCAGCCTGCTGATAAAGGTGGGTAAGACCATGGTCAGTACAGCCTGAGAATTAGATGTAAAGTCAGGGTGGTATACTGTGTGGCCATATTGGTTAACATGAATGGCACAGCCTCTCATCACACAAGAGATAGAGTGTGGGGCCATTTTATGTAGCATGAAGGGTATATTTTCTTACCACACAGGAGATAGAGTGTGGGGCCATAATGCTTAGCATGAAGGGTATATTTTCTCATCACACAGGAGATAGAGTGTGGGGCCATTTTATGTAGCATGAAGGGCACATCCTCTCATCACACAGGAGATAGAGTGTGGGGCCATTTTATGTAGCATGAAGGGCATATTTTCTTACCACACAGGAGATAGAGTGTGGGGCTTGAAGGACATGTCTTCTCATCACACAGGAATTAGATGTGTTGGCACAGTTTCCAGGTATTCCCTGTATGTCTAGGATGAGAATCAGTGATGGGCCAAGGGACCTGCTGATGAGAGCCAAGGGGTTGTTGAGGGTCACCTATGGTGGGCTCTGCTTCTCCATACTCAGTGTCTTCATTTCTCATCCTAGGTCTGTGTGACCAGTATTGATGGAAGAACTGGCGTGGTAGACGACATCATCTTTTTCACCTTGGACTCTCTCCAGAAGCCTAACGACTATACTCCAGGGCTGTACGACATTGTGAATGTAGTTGCTGTGGACAGCATTCAACCAAACTGTTCTTGGAGAGCAGTATCAATGGTCCCAGTGGAAATGTGTATTGACCAGGCCTCGTAATTAATTTTCAATATTATTTCGAAGGCTCTGGTTTAATAAAACAACATGAACACATAATCCAAAGATATGTGAGCTATGACTCCTCTTTTGAACATTCTGGTAATTTCGTTAGGATCATGAACTCACTTTAGGAAGGTACCTTATTGATAAAAAACATGTCCTATTGGAACGTGATTTTAGCAAAGAAACAGATCTGCCCTCCGGGTAAGTGCATCATTTTCCATAAGCAGGAACAGATTCTGTGCTGCCATTGGCCTTGTAGGTCATTGAGATGTATGGTGAAGCAAAGCATTTAACTCAAGATTCCAGGAGTGAACAGATGAATGTGACCTTGTGTGATTTAACATTACAGCTAGCCTTCTAGCTTGAGTGTCTTTACGCCTTTCCAAAGTTTATTTCTCTACAATTTCTACCAGCTACTCCATTTGTTAAATTTAGAGTTTAACTGCGAATCCTCTTCCTATGCTAGAATTTCATCTTCATAAAAATAGGGTGTTATGTGAGTCGTTTTCCAACTCGCAGCATTCATAATAATTCTTAGTATGTCCTAGGAGTAGACTGAAAGTTACAGACTAGTAAATAATTTCACTAGGCTCTAGTCATGCTTTCATATAGCACTACTACAATTTTCAGTTGCTATGATTTAAATTGTTCCACATCCCATTAAGAACTCATTTAAACAAATTATCATATATGTGAAAAATCAATTCTGTCACCCATTTTATGAAATTAGTTCATTTGCAGACATGGATCAGATAAAGCTCTAGATACATTTTCTTGATGCTGACATTGCTGACTCAAGGGAGAAGTGTCTAAATAATATACACATAAATGCCTCTTAAGACCAATGATGTTTCAGAGATCCAGTTTCATTGGAAAGTGGTGGCATGTTTACCCCAGGCACATTATCTATGATTTGACCAGAAGTTCATGTTCTTAAGTAACAGAGCTTTCCACATACCAACCCTGGCTTTAATTTACCAATACAGTTTTCGTAATCTTCACTTTCTTAAAATTTCTCTGGATCACCAGATATCTCTATGTCATGCCAACTATAACAGTAACAACTGCAAAATACTGTTATTATTATTTTTTGTTTTTTTGAGACCCAGGTTTACTATGTAACAACATTGGCTATCCTGGAACTAGCTCTGTAGATCAGGCTGGCCTTGAACTCACAGAGATCTACCTACATCTCCCCCTTGAGTGCTGGTATTCAAGGCATGCACCACCACTGCTCTGCTAAGATATTATTATTATTGTTATTATTATTATTTATTTTATGTACATTGATGTATTGTTTGCATGTACATGTGAGGGTGTTAGATCCCCTAGAACTGGAGTCTACAGACAGTTGTGAGCTGCCATGTAGGTACTGGAAATTGAATCCAAGTCCTCTGGAAGAGCAGTCAGTGTTCTTAACCACTGAGCCCTCTCTCCATTCCCAAGATATCATTTTAACACATTTTTATTGATTGTTTGGGAATTTCACATCATGTACCCCAATCTCACTCATTTCCCAGTCCTTCCATATCCACTCTTCACCCTTGTAGTGTCCTCCACCAAAGAACAGTAAAAAAAAATAAAAATAAGATAAAAACAAACAAACAGGACCAAAACACAGGTTTAAAAAAAAGCAAAAAAAAAAAAACAAAAAAAAACAACAACAAAAAAAAAAACCCACTTTGATCCTCTGATGTGGGATTCCCTTCTGTATGCTGTGAATACCATTGGTTAATAAAGAAACTGGCTTGGTCTGTGATAGGGTATAACAGAGCTAGGCTAGGCAGGAAAAATTAAACTGAATGCTGGGAGAAAGAAGGCTGAGTTGGGAGAAACCATGGAGCCTCCCCTGGAGACAGACAAGCCAGAACTTTTCCGGTAGGCCACAAGCCTCATGGTGAAATACAAAATAATGGAAATGGGCTAAATTAAGATGTAAAAGTTAGCCAACAAGAAGTTAGAGTTAATAGGCCAAACAATGATTTTAATTAATACAGTTTCTGTGTGGTTATTTCAGGAGTTTGGGTGGCTGGGAAACTAACAAGCAGCTTTCTACAACAAATTGGTACTCCAAATTGGTTGACTAAATCCACATAAAACTTGAGAGGGCTTGGAAAGGAATTCTAGACACTAAAAAACAAAGTTTAGCTGCATTTTTTCCAGATAGGCTCTGTTGCTGGCAGCATGCTGCAGCTCCTTTAAGAGACGTCTTCCTGATTCAACGGTATCAGAAAAAGAGCTGCACAGTTTTGAAACAGTAGCTTCCTGGGCCATGCTGCCAGTATGGACTCTAAAGACCCCCTGAATGGTTGCTGTAAACACCCCCACAAAGAAAATGCTTCACCCAATAAATAGCAGGAAGCAGTTTGGAGAGAAATAACTACGTCCATATTCCCAAATATTGTCTATAAATCTTTCTTTACATTTAAATGGGGATTTGATATAGATATGAATAATTTGCATTGGTATGGATCTTGGTTTCTTGATACAAATTTAAGGTAAAGTTTTTATACTGTATATGTATATTTCTGCCCTTGATTAAGATAATGTATTTGTGCAGTTAATTTAAAAATGTAATGTATAATTAAGAAATATAGGTTAATAGATAGTCATCTAAATAATAGTCAAGATTGTAGTCATGTTAGTTAGGTTTTCTGGATATATAGAGATATATTTCAGTTAGTTAGGCATTCTTATAATCTTTCAGAGACCTTCAGAATATGGCATTTAAAATGTTTTAAGAAGTTAGGACTTTTCATGACAATGAGACACATCTGCTCCTGTCAGTAGCAATTACTTCAAGAGAAAGATGGGCATTGAAGAGTCTCCTTATGGAGTTGATTTGCCATTTGGGCAAGAAACTGCTCTTGCCTGAACTTCTTTTTTTAATTAATTAATTAATTTATTTATTTATTAATTAAAATTTTCCACCTTCTCACATCCTTCCATTTCCCTTCCACTCCCCACTCTCCCTCTCCCTCCCTCTCCAGTCAAAAGAGCAGTCTGGGTTCCCTGCCCTATGGGAAATCCAAGGTCCTCCCCCCTCCATCCAGGTCTAGGAAGGTGAGCATCCAAACAGATCAGGTTCCCAAAAAGCCAGTACATGAATTAGAATCCAAATCTGGTGTCATTATCATTGGCTTCTCAGTCCACCCTCATTATCAGCCACATTCAGAGAGTCTGATTTGATCACATGCTCATTCAGTCCCAGTCCACCTGGCCTTGGTGAGCTTCCATTAAATCAGGCCCATTGTCTCAGTGGGTGGGTGCACCCCTCATGGTCCTGACTTCCTTGCTCATGTTCTCCCTCCTTCTGCTCCTCATTTGGACCTTGGGAGCTCAGTCCAGTGCTCCAATGTGGGTCTCTGCCTCTATCTCTGTACATCACCAGATGAAGGTTCTTTATCAATGGCTTCTCAATCAGCCTCCCATTTCAGCCACATTCAGAGAGTCCGGTTTGGTCGCATGCTCATTCAGTCCTTTTCCAGCTGGATTTGGTGAGCTGCCATTAGATCAGGCACACTGTCTCAGTGGGTGGACCAACCCCTCGCTGTCCAGACTTCCTTGCTCATCTTCTCCCTTCTTCTGCTCTTCAATTGTACCTAGGGAGCTAATTCTGCTGCTCTGATGAGGGACTTTGTATCTGTCTCCATCCATTGCCGGACAAAGATTCCCTCCAGAAGGACGGATCTTCTGGTACAGGATCCCGGCCACTTGCTGGCCAGGGACCTCGCAGACTAAAGGGCTCCCTTGCTGGTTGCAGGCTCAGTGGGACAAGAAACTCCTGCAGCAGCCGGGCGGTGGTGGCGCACGCCTTTAATCCCAGCACTCGGGAGGCAGAGACAGGCGGATCTCTGTGAGTTCGAGACCAGCCTGGTCTACAAGAGCTAGTTCCAGGACAGGCTCCAAAACCACAGAGAAACCCTGTCTCGAAAAACCCAAAAAAAAAAAAAAAAAAAGAAACTCCTGCAGCAATTGTCCTCACCACTTTGGTCACAGAACCCAGCCCAGAAGCAGGCTGAGTTGGGGAATCCTTTGACCCCTCAGATGGAGAGGGGTGCTGGGGAAGGGAAGCTGGGATGGGATGAGAAGAGAAAGGCAGCAGATGCGGGGGGAGGGGGCCCTGGGTGGCCAGAAAGTTTAGGGGGATGGGGGGTGTCTGAGCTCCCCTTTCCAGGGCATCAGGCCGGCCGCTGGTCGAGCACTCACTCACCCCTCCGGAAGGACAGATCTTCTCTTGCCTGGACTTCTTAATTGGACATGCAGGACCCACAGAGAAATGACTGCTGAACTTGCCTAAAGGTGAGACTGTCCTTCGGGCTTTTTGCTTCTTGAAAGAGTCTGAAGACATTCTGAAGGACACCCAAAAAAGTGATTGATAAATTGCCAATATAGGCAGAACGGTCTTTGAAATTTCCTGCTTCATGGAAGTCTGCTGAATACTATGGGCCTGTAGGCTGGAGACGGATGCCCCAACAGTACAGAAGAACTTTGGGTAACTGTTCAGGCAGTGAGTTGTCTCTGTCAATTCTAGAGTTTTGAAAGTTGCTTACAATGCACATCCTATTTACTTAGGTAATATTATATCCTTCTGGAGTCTTTGATGGAGTTGAAGAATGGATAGTTAGAGTTTTCTTTTGTTATGGTAAAAGATAAAATAGATATAAATATTATAACTGTAATTCTTACTTGATAACTGTTTTGTTATATGACTTTTATTATGTTAAAGTTAAAACCTTTTTTATCTAAACAGAAAGGGGAGGTGATGTGGGATTCCCCTCTGTATGCTATGAATACCATTGTTTAATAAAGAAGTTGTTTTTGGTCTGTGAAAGGGTAGAACTGAGCTAGAAGGGGAAAACTAAACTGAATGCTGGGAGAAAGAGGGTAGAGTCAGGGAGAAGCCATGGAGCTGCCACCGGAGATAGACACATTGGAATCTTACCAGTAGGCCACAAGCGTCCTGGTAAAATATAAATAATGGAAATGCATTAAATTAAGATGTAAAAGTTAGCCAATAAGAAGTTAGAGCTAGTAGGCCAAGCAATGATTTAATTAATACAGTTTCTTTGTGGTTATTTCAGGAGTTTGGGAGGCTGTGAAACTAACAAGTGGCTTCCTATAATAATCCTCCATCTTTCCCTCCTCTCCATCTCTTCCTCATTCATCTTAGTGGCATTGGGAGCTGTGGTGTGTAACAAAGCTTTTGTCCAAACAACTTTTTTTGCAAATGTTCATTGTGTAATGTACTATTGCTCAGGTTCAAGGTTCTGAGTCTGGTACGTCATCAAAATTGAACCCTTACTGATACTCCTCTTGGATATCCTGTTGATGCCTTGAGCCATAGGGATCCTTTGTCTCCGATTCTGCAGGACTAGTCTCTTCAAGTACTTCAGAAGATCATAGACGGGGTAGATGTTGGAGAATGCCAACTCAAAGCCCTGGATGTGTGTCTAAGGTGGTAGCTGAGTTGGTCTGCTTGGGTGTTTGGACTACCTCTCTCAGATGAGGAGCAGAGCCATTTCTCCCACAGTGGTGTTGATGGTGGGGCCAGCTTTCCCAAGTGTGTGTGGGGGCAGGTTTCCTACTAGCAGAGGGGACAGCTCTCTGGTGTGGGAGAATTGTCTGTATTCTGTCAATCATGTTATAAATAAACGTTGATTGGCCAGGCAGGAAATATAGGCAAAAAAAACAGTCAGGAAGTAGAAATGATGTAATTAGAACAGGAGAATTCTGGGAAGGAGGAAGCTGATTCCTCCCACTCCTGCCCAGATCACCGAAGTAGCAGGATGTGATCTGGCCCACTGAAAAAAAGGTACTGAGCCACATGGCTAACATAGATCAAAAAAATGGGTTAATCAAGATGTGAGAGTTAGCCAGTGAGAGGCTAGAGCTAATGGGCCAATCAGCTTATAATTTATCGAGACCTATGTGTGATTTTCTTTGGGGTTAAACAGTTGTGGGTTAAAGGGCAAAACAGAAACCCCAAACAAACAGGCCCCCCTCATGTTACAGAATGGCACCCAATGTGGGGCATGCCCTCATGTTACAGCTCTCCAGTGCAGGGTCATCAGGGTTCATTATCTCAGAGCCAGCGAGGGGCAGTGCTCTCCAGGCCAGGCTAGTGAGAGGAAAGGCCAGCTGTAGATAGAGGTTTTCTATCTCAAAGTTGCTAGAACACAAATACCTAGCAGCTGCTTCCCAAATTACCACACAGAGGCTTAATATTACTTGTAAATGTTCAACCAGTAGCTCAGGATTATTATTAATTAGCTCTTACACTTTAAGTGGACACATATTCCTTATTTATACTCTGCCACAGGGTGGTACCCTTTCTTAGTACAGCATGCCCATTTTGCTCTCTGCACATCTGGCCTGTGTCTCCTGGTTTCATCTTTCTCCTTCCCATCATCCTTAGTTTGTTGCCCCTGCCTACACTTCCTGCCTGGCTACTGGACAATCAGAGCTTTATTAAACCAATTTGATTCACAAATCTTTACACTATATAAGAGGATTATTCCACCGTATAAGCTCAGCACAACACTTGTACTTCAACACATGGTTCAACACATGTTTCATCACATAGTTCACAGGGGCCCCTGGGATAACATGGGCAATGGAATCAACATAGACCATGCTGTGGCAGGACCACAGATACAGACATGGCCAGCAGCAGCAGTTTTTGCCTACATGTCAACATAGTCATGGGTAGCAGTACAGGCTTCTTAGTTCAGCATGGCTCCAGTAGCCTTGTGGTTACTGGACTACAACATGGCCCCAGGTGGTGATCTAGACCCCATGACTTTTAATGCCATGGGCATCAATAAAGACCCTTAGCTGTGATAGGGCCATGAACCTAGACATCACTATGGCCCTGAGTGACAGCACAGGCCACCCCAATCTATATTGTCCTGGGGCAGCAGCATGACCCTCAAGCACCAACATGGCCTCAAGTGTTGGCCCAGATCCTTTGTTGGCAACATGTTGTGTCTGGTGTTTGGTTTATGGAAGAAACAGAGTTACTTTAGAATGATTTCTAGCCTATTTGGCCTGACCAGAGGAGAGTCAGCATCTGATGAACTAACTGCCTGTTGCTTTGCAAAAGGCTTTTTTGTTATTGTTATACCATTTGCACCTTAGCAAGTCAATTTACAAATAAGAAACTCTCTTATCTGAAGTTCCCCAAAGAGACAAATGCAAAATGCCAAAGCAATTCCCAGTCACAGGACATCACACTTTGCTGAATCCTCCTGTAACCAGGTTTTGCACATAGACTTTGAATCTTTAGGAAATTCTCAGATAAGATTTACACACTTCAAACAGAAGGTACAGGACACAAAAGGTAGCAGTCACAAAGGCAGATCAAGGTCCAGGTGTTAATACTCTGGAATCAAACAGGCTTCAAAGCTTCATGGGAACTCCTACTACCATAAGCGGAGCCACTGATATCAAGGCAGACCCTGGCTGAAAGAGGGGCACAGACCAGGATATTATTAAAACATAAAACCAAACAAACAAAATAACTAGAACCTTAGCTGGGCGGTGGTAGCACATGCCTTTAATTCCAGCATTCGGGTTGCAGAGGATGGAGGATCTCTATGAGTTCGAGGCAAGCCTGGACTATAAGAGCTACTTCCAGGATAGGTTCCAATACTACAGAGAAACACAGGACAGGAACCAAAAAGCTACAGAGAAACCCTGTCTCGAAAAATCAAAAACAACAAGAACAACAACACCAACTAAATCCTATAACCTTGATGTTTCCCACATTAACAGAATTCTTTCTCCACTCTTTAAAGCTTATTGTGGGATGTTTTTTTATTGTTTTGCTTTGTTTTTTTGAGACAGGATTCTCTGTGTAGCTCTGGCTGTTTTGAAACTCATTCTGTAGATCAGGCTAGCCTGGAACTCAGAGATTCACCTGACTTTGCCTCCTGAGTTCTGAGATTAAAGGTGTGCATCACCACCCCAGCTTTCATGGACCTCTTTTCAGGCATCCTCCAAATTACAAAGAAAAGAGCAGAACAACATCCTGACCCTTTGTTAGGGTAGCAACAGCCTATCTGGAAGGGTACGTGACCAACTCAGGTAAGCCTGGCTGTCACACCATGTAGGAATATGGGCCTACATTTGATGAGTATGTGCATTTTGCCTGCATGCATGTATATATGTATGTATGTATTATGTATGTGTGTATATGCACCATGTTTATGCATTGCCAGCTAAAGCCAGAGATGGCATTGAGTCCTTTGGAACTGGAGTTGTTAATGGTTGATAGCCACCATGTGGTTTCTGGGAACTGACCCTGGTCCTATGTAAGAGCAGTAAGTTCTTTTAACCTCTGAGCCATCTCCGTAGTCCTCCAATCCAGACTTTGACCTTCTAAATTGAAAACAACATAAGGATATAATTTCTAGAAGCACAGAAGATTTTTTTTTTACTACTCAAAACTCTTTGCAAAAGTCAATTCTAGCCGGGCGGTGGTGGCGCACGCCTTTAATCCCAGCACTCGGGAGGCAGAGGCAGGCGGATCTCTGTGAGTTCGAGACCAGCCTGGTCTACAAAAGCTAGTTCCAGGACAGGCTCCAAAACCACAGAGAAACCCTGTCTCGAAAAACAAAACAAAACAAAACAAAACAAACAAAAAAAAAGTCAATTCTAAGGTAAAAATATAAGGATATGGAGCTGAAGAGATGGCTCGGTGGGTAAGAGCAATGCCTGCTCTTCCAGAGAACCCAGGTTCAAAATTCTCAGCACCCACATTGCAGCTCACAACAGCCTGCAATTCCAGTTCCAGGGGACCTGGCATCTTCACACCAATGCACATAAAATAAATCAAAAAAAAAAAAAAAAGACCAGGATAAAGGTGGTCTAAAATTGAGAAGGAAAGATGAACTCTGAACATAGGCACATAAATAAATTTATGAAATTACATATTAAAACAATAGTATTATTCAATCAGAGGAGTTAACATAGAAATAATTAATGGGTAGTCATGTCACTTCAGTAGAATGAAGGTAATTATAACCAAAATGTTTCAAACTATTCATAAATTTTCTATGGGGTGCTGAAATATTAATTTTGGACTTTTAAATATGTATGATTAATATATCAATAACTCCTGAAGGAATATGGTATATACATTTCAAACCAATAGAAAGCTGTAAAAAAGGAATTAAACAATGCAGGAAAAAGATTTTACACAGAAAATAAAAGGAGAAGAAGAAAGTGCAAGGTGAAACTCACAAAGTATATTGGTGACAATAAGTCTATGCATATGAATTGGTTATCATAAATGTAAATGAACTATAAATATCAGGAAGTAGGTGATTATAACATTAGAAAAAAAATTAGATATATCTTGTATGGGACAAGAGTACCCTTGAAATAGATTATATGGAAATTTTAATATGCACAGATGGGAAAGTATGTGATAAATAATAAAATAGGGATGTTTTCTTTTTCTTTTTCCCCCTTTTATTGAGCATAGATTCTTTTCTCATACAATATATCCTTATTATAGTTTTCTACTTTGTCTACTCCTCCCAGTTCCTTCCCACATCTCCCATCCATATATACTCCCTTTCTGTCTTTTATTAAGAAAGAATAGTCTTCTAAGAGATAACAACAAAATAACAATGTAAAATATAATAAAATAAAGAAAACAACATCACATCCAAGTTGGTCAAGGCAGACAAACAAAATGAAAAGAGCCCCAAGAGCAGCAGAAGAATCTGAGATTCACTTGTTTACATACTCAGTAGTCCCATAAAAATACTAAGCTAATAGCTATAATATATACATAGAGGATCTGTATGCAAACCTGTGAAGGCCCCGTGCTTGCTGCTTCAGTTTCTGTGAGTTCATATAAGCTTTGCACCGTTGATTTAGGTACTTTGTTCTCCTAGTGTCCTCCTTCCTCTCAGGCTTACACACTTTCTGCCTTTTCTTCTGCTTTTATAAATATCCAATTGCAGAATACAGGGAAAAAACATTAGTAGGGTCAATATATTGTTGGTTGAGTTTTCCTGCCCTGACTTGCTACAACTAAATTACCACTCAGAGTCTTAATATTGATTATAAATGATTGGTTGATAGCTCAGACTTCTTACTAACTAGCTCTTACAACTTATCTAAATTCTACTGCATGGCTCATAGCTTGTTACTTCATTTTGTACATTCCCTGCTTCCTCTGTGACTGGCTGATGACTCCTCTGACTTTCCAGTATCCTTCATTTAGTTGTCCCACCTATACGTCCTGCCTGGATATCAGCCAATCAGCTTTTTATAAATCAATCTGAGTGACAAATCTTCATACTGTACAAAAGGATTATTCCACAGAATTTCCCCGTCTTTGTCTAATTAAAAAGGAAGGTTTTAATGTTAACAAAGTAACATTAAATACAGAAAAAAAAACAAGTTAAGTAAGAATTACAATTACAATATCTAGTCTATTTGTATTTGAAAAAATAGAGAAAATATTCTATTATGTATCTTATCTTTGTGAGTCTAAAGTTTTATATAATTTACCTTTTATCATAACTGAGGAAAATCTTAAGTCTAATTATTTAGTCTTTAACTTTAGCAAAGACCTCAGAAGGGGAAAATGTTATCTAATGGCAGGGACATCTGGCTGCCTGTACAGTCACCCAGAGTTCTTCTGTAGTGTTGAGGCATCCATCTTTGGCCTACAGGCGTAGTTTAACTGACAGACTTTTCTGAGAATCGAAAATTTTGAAGAATTTTGAAGGCCTTTTCTACCTTATCTTGGCAAAGTTGCTTTCTAATGGTAGCCGAGAGTCCAGCTATGCAAGGTCACCTCCAGGGTTCAAGTAGGAAGGCTACAGTGAAGTAAAATGGATTTAGGATATTTCTAATAATGTGAACTCATACACATGCTGTTTGAGTAATGCTCTTTATTCTTCTGCTCAAGTTCCAGGTCTTTATATAAACATACAACAGCAATTCTTTGGCAATAGGTTACAAGGCTATTTTCTGAGTGTCACAAAACATTCTTTTGTAGATATGATAAAAGACACATGCAGTCCCAAGGGCTGTGGAAGTATACATCAGGTGATGATTAGTGTTCAGATGTCAACCCATCAGAGGAATGACTCTCTGATGTAGGAGAATGCAGCCCAGGCATGATCTGTGGGACCACAGACTCTGGAAACTTGTTCCTGTCTGCAATTTCATATGGGTTAATAAAGCAGCTATGGTGTCTCCCCAATACCTGTACTGTAGTGTGTAATTTCATATGATATGCGTATGTAATCTCATGATTGCATCTCAAGGACACATATATCCATGGGTGGTCAGAAAGATGATTTATCGTTAACCTGTATAATTTTGATATATAGGAAATATACTAGGATCTGCTTCATAACTAGATCTGTTGTCCTGTAACGACTGTAAACACTTAAAGCCTGCTTTGTTCCTTTTACTCAGATTAATATCAGAAAACAACAATTTCTCCTCTGTCTAAAACAAATTACACACAATTAGCTAATTTTTATCTCAGAGCAAGATCAAACTAGACTGAATGCTTCTGTGAATGGATCTTAAGTTAAAACCTTACACTTATGCACAAGGTCAGAGTTGCAGGTGTTTAACCGAGGCTATTACCACAAAGAAGCCTAAAAATCATGCCAATTCTTTGCTTGCCAAGGCTAGCTGATAAAAAGAACTATGTCTTGCAGCTTATCTCACTGGGCACTGTGTCCCCAGATTCTGGTCACAGTCTTACACCAGAAACTTGAAACATTGTGTTGCCAAGGTAAATGGCTCTGCCCCTCCTTATCACTTACCCAAGGAATGTACTATGACCAATGAGATAGAACTCTTGTAACTTTATTTCTTATTGCCAAGCCTACTGTAAAAATATATTTAAGCTATGTGAACAAGGAAGTAAATGAGAATTGGAACAGAAAATTGAAACAAACAAGAACTAGAAACTGTAGATGTAGAATTCGAGCTACATAACAATAAAGAACATGGCCCTCAGATCTTGTATGTGAGTCTTTACTCCTCACATAGACAAGACAAACTCAGTTTCAGTTTGTTGTGGACTTCTTCCTTGAACTCTGGCTGTAGCCTTGAGAACAGGCCCTTCAAGGATACTAATAACATAGCAAAAACTTGTCAGTTTTCTTGAATAGTTGGCTGCAGCTATGGTTCTAAAAGGTTCTGGCTATTTCTTAAAGAAGAAGGAATCATAAACTGGAAAAACTAAACTAATGAAAAATCTAAGAAGGGAGCAAAGAATTCATACACTAATCTATATTTCCTAAGTGTGACTAAATTGATAAGCTAAGAGTTTCTGATCAGAAAAACACAAATAGAACAAAATACAGCAAACACCATTATTCTTCCAGTGCAGGGAGTGATGCTGTGCTTCAGAAACAGTGTCAGTGAGTAACCATGGCAACCTGCATAAGACAAAGGGGAAGCATAAGGCACAGACTCACATCTGCATATAGGTCAAATTTTGACTGGCAATAAAAGTCTTTTCAAATCTGAAAACACATCTTTTACCCTATGTGGTTAGAACAAAGAAAGAACATGTAACTATTTTGTCCAAAACTGGGGTCTGACAGCTCCCAGTTGCTCTGGCCATCTCATGGTAACTGTGTGAGAAAATTTTCTCCCTTCCGAGATGGTTGATTAGATAACAACCTCTTTCTGTAAATCACACAAATCAGGGCTAAAAAAAATAAACAGTTCCCTAAGCTTAAAATTGTGTATCAATAAACTGGGTTGAAAATGTATACAAAATGTCAATAGCCTTCAGTGTCAAAGCAGAAAACTGCTGCAGTTTCCATAATGACAGGTGGGGTGAAACCAGGGCAATCCTGTTCTTTTTATTCTCTGAGGGGCTTTGATATGACAAATCCAGATGTACTACAATTCTGTCATTGAGGGTTATCTGTGAAAGTCCCTCTAGGTCTATCTACACAGACACCTCGTCTGGCCAATTTGTCCTGATAGTAATGATAATTATAGAGAACAGGTTTCTAAGTTTTTTTTTTATAGCAATGTGTAACAAAAGCTTGACTGTGACTTATTTTATTCACCAGAATTACACAGTGCGGGGAGAAGTCATCCTTCTATTAGTACACAGGGATGACTGTGCCTAATAAATGAAGAATGCACTGTTAAGTTTGTGGCATAAGTCCCAGAGTTGTATTAGATGGGAAATATGTTGTCACAGAAGAGAATTGCAGTTAGAAGCAACCAGCTATTTAAAATGCAGTATTCCCCATAGACCATGCCTCATGAGTTTTTTCTTCCAACATATATGCATATGTCTGGTGGGTTGGCCTTCTAAATACCAGTTGTGGTCTACTGCACAATCTTCCAGACTCCACCAGCTCTCTTTTGCATCCTGTTGGTCCACTATGGACACTATATTGTCAGCAATTGAGACAAGGGCATATTTTTGCCCAATGGATAGCTTTTTCCATAAAGAAAGCAAACTCAAACTGGGGCAGTGGTGGCACATGCCTCTAATCCAACCACTCAGGAGGCAGAGGCAGGCAGACCTCTGTGAGTTCAAGGCCAGCCTGGTCTAAAAGAGCTAGTTCTAGGACAGGCTCCAAAGCTACAGTGAAAGCCTGTCTTGAAAAAAGAAAGAAAGAAAGAAAGAAAGAAAGAAAGAAAGAAGAGAGAGAGAGAGAGAGAGAGAGAGAGAGAGAGAGAGAGAGAGAGAGATAACTCCATATGGAGTTTCTTGAACAGCCATCATCTTCTCTGAAGTAAATTGGTGCTGTCAGGAGCAGACTATTATTGTGTTTTCTTTGAAATTTTTGACTGTGAAGGAGTTAAGTACAGAGAGACATTTCTTTGTATGGGCTGCTAATCTAAACCAGCATGTATATTATAAAGGTATCATGACTTCCAAATTTGGGTCTAAGGATGTGTTGCTTTGGAAAAGAGGTTCTTCTTTTGTTTCCACAGAAGATGAGAACCTGTGGATTGCTTCCAGACTGGTGTGGTTTGATGGAGCAAGACCCCCTGAAAGGTTGCCTTGAATACCCTTCAAAAAATTACTTTGTCCAATAAACAGCAGGAAGAACTTTGGAAAGAACTGGGTCCATATTCCCAAATATTTTTTTTGTAAATGTTTCTTAAGATTTAAAAGGGGGATATGCTATAGAGATTGATACTTTGCATTGGTGTGGATCTTGGTTTATTGATACAAATTTAAGGTCAATTTTGCTATATGTATATTTCTGCTCTTGATTAAGGTATTGCATTTGTCGAGCTCACTTAAAATGTAATGTGCAATTAAGAAATATAAGTTAACAGATAATCATCTATAATAGTCAACCTTGTAGTCATGTTAGTTAGGATTTCTAGATATATAATTCAGTTAGATAAGTATTCTTCAAATATTTCAGAGAGACCTTAAATGTTTTAATAAGTTAGGGCTTTTCATGACAGTGAGACACATTTGCTCCTGGCAGCACCAATTACTTCAAGAGGAAGATGGGCATCGAAGAGGCTCTTTATGGAGTTTGCTAGCCATTTGGACAAGAAACTGCTCTTGCCTGAACTGCTTAATAAGCTGGACATGCAGGACCCACAGAGAAATGACTGCTGAACTTGCCTAAAGGTAAGATGGTCCTTCGGGGTTCCTGCTACATGAAAGAGTCTACAAGACATTTTGCAGGACACAGAAGAAAGTGACTGACAAACTGCCAATATCAACTCTCTTTTCCTGCTGCAGGATTCGGTTGCTGTTCCCTGTTCCAACATAGGACTGGGATCTGTGAGTCTACCCCTAAATAAATAACCCTCCATTATTCTTAATTCTGAGCTAGTGTGGGATTTCTTTTAAGCGTCCTTCTTTATTTTGACTAAAATTTCAGTGGATTCTAGCATTATACTCTTTCCAAGGAGGGGCAAGGGCTATTATTCATAGGACTCCAGTATAACAGCCTTCCTTTACCCCATTTATGTATGTCACCAGAAATAAAAGATTCCGATTTGGCTGGCTGAGATGGTCCACTTTCTTACAACACCTTGGCCAGAACTTCAGAAAAACCATACCTGCTACTCAGAGACTGTCTGCAATTGTTAAAGACAGTAACCCTGAGACTTAATCATTGTTTTAGGTTTTCCAGGATCCCATAGAAATGTCATCTCCCCATGACAGCTGGAAGTAATGCTAGAAGATGACAGCCACTCTCCCAACAGGTTTTGTCTTCTCAGGGTTATGGACTGGTATCTCCCAGGAATTGGTTATAAGTTGTATAGGGTCAGCAGTGAAACAATGAGGTTTAGACTCAGGAATCTCTTATGGGAAAGAAAAAAAGGGGGGCATGGATAGGATGGGAACAATAGGTAGATTAGGTTCATCTACTTGTGAACTATTAGTTATAGACAATTCAGGTTGGTGTATATTCTTGCGTATTGAAACATATGTAAAATTATCTTTGCATTCCTGTCCAAGATAAATTTGTATATTGATACAAAATTCAAATTATATTTGTTATATTGTGTATATTCCTATTTCTGTTCACAATGTTTTCTACACAAAAGCAAAGTTATTTTATCATACTATATGTATGCATGCACTAGCACCATTCACTAAGCTGAGTGGTGCTGGTGGCTGATATAACAACTGAAGGTTTGTCTCATGTGATTAAAAACAATACAGATGCTCAGCTTTCACTGCCTGGGGGACCAGGCACCAGCAATGCAGGGCTCAAAGGGAAGTAATGGAATTTGTATATACTAGACATTTTTATCTAATGGGGGTAGGGAAAGAGATACTCATATATTCTCTTGATGGTTTCCTTCTTTATTTTTCTGTATTCTTCATTCTATGCTCTATATTCTCCTTTTTATTTTATTTTTTATTTTTTATTATTTATTTATTTTGGTTTTTTGAGACAGGGTTTCTCTATAGCTTTGGTGCCTGTCCCGGAACTAGCTCTTGTAGACCAGGCTGGCCTCAAGCTCACAGAGATCCGCCTGCCTCTGCCTCCCGAGTGCTGGGATTAAAGGCATATGCCACCACCGCCCGGCTATATTCTCCTTTTTAAATCTCTATTCAGAAATGCCGCTTCTGTCTCTCTAGATGTTTTCCTTATCCTTTTAACACTCTCATTCTTGATGTTTTCCTTCTCTCTTGTAGCATGAACCAAAAATATATATACTGCTTCATGCTGCCTGACCCAGTCTTCACCACCCAAGGAACCATGAGAGAAAGAGAGTGAGAGACCTTCTTCCTCCACTTAAAAGTTGTCATGTCTGCATACAAGACCATGCCCCATGCTTGGTAATCCCTAAAAGCCATTGGCTAAAGTGATTGAAATCCCACAACACTTCCCCTTTTTTCTAAATAAGAAGATTCTAATCCTAACATAAAACTATATACAATAAGAACAACTATCAAGTATTGTGCAAAAGACAGAAAAGGTAATAACATAAACAAAAATGAAATTATAGCCAACAAAAACAACATCAAACAAAAAACACATACTAAATGACTAGGCTATAGACAATTGAGGAATTACAGAGATTATTACAATAAATGTCCTATTCTGGAAAGTCTAAACCTTGTGCATAATATGCCCTAGCTGTGATACGAGAGGATTGTAACTATGACTATCTAGACTATAACCCTATCAGAAACTTGAGAATGAAAATAATATTACCTGAGTAAGCAGGATGGGCAAGCAAATGACTTCCCAAAGATGCAAGAAATGATGGAAATAGTTGGCTACCTGGACAGCCACCCACTGTCTCTCTGCAATGTTGGGGCAACCAACTTTGGCTATAGGCCTAGAATATCTGTTGATTTCCTTCTGACTCTCTCATTCTTACTATTTTCCTTCTAGCCAATTTTAACTCTAACTCTGTTCTTTCCCTTACAACTTATATACCTCAGCAATATACAAATTACAATGTGGTTACATTCCATTTTTCAAGTTTATGATTATAAGTAAAAAATAGCATGTCTTCCATATATATCCTAAACAGTTTATGCATTATAGGTGAAAAACAAAGTATCCCCAAAACCTACACACACTCATACCCAAACAAGTTGTTATAGATTAACAGTGTAGGCAAGGAAGCTATTTTCAGTCAAATCTTTTATTGGCAGGCTGCTTTTTGCAGTTACAAAGAAAGGGCCAATTACTTTATGAATTATCTTGAAAGGCAACCTTATAAGGAATCTTAAAGGAATCAGAAACTTAAACCTTTGAAAAAGATTCAGTCAGCTCTACTTTAAACCTTTAGGGTGCATAGCCATGCATCAGTGGTTTCTTATATCAGGAAACTGAGGGCAGGAATGGGTACAAGAAATTAATTATCGCCGGGCGGTGGTGGCGCACGCCTTTAATCCCAGCACTTGGGAGGCAGAGGCAGGCGGATCTCTGTAAGTTCGAGGCCAGCCTGGTCTACAAGAGCTAGTTCCAGGACAGGCTCCAAAACCACAGAGAAACCCTGTCTCGAAAAACCAAAAAAAAAAAAAAAATATCATCAACCAATACTAGCAAGATAAGCACATTAGCTAAAGATTGCTGGGCTGCTTTGTTCTTGTTCCCTGAACATAACAAGTTCCTCATTCAACTATGTGCCTTTCTAAAACTTTAGATTATCTTCTTGTTTTTTTTTATTTACCTCAAAGCTATTTGACAAAAAAAAACTTAAAAAAAAACTTAGTCTAAGTTATTTTCAAAGCTTTGTTTCAACTGTTATGCACTCTGAAACCTGTTACTACATCTCCCAACATTAAGGTTAAAAGAATTTAAACTAGCTGGGATACTGGAACTCATTTTTTTTTAAATCATTAACCTAAGCCACAGTCTATACAACTTCTCAATAGAGACTCTTGTGTTCTAGCAGTGTGACACTTCCTTATATTTATTTTGGTTCATCAAAAATCTGCATAAAATAACAGTACGCTTGTTTTCAGTTAGACAGTACAGCTTAGGAAAGAATCATCTTCAAAACAATACACAAGTAAAAATGCCAGTAGAATGGGATGCTTCCATGGGACAAAAATACTGCATTACAGGCAGTGGGGATCTGCCCACACCCATTCACACCATGTCAGTTGCAAAGAAAGGTAGCAGCAGTAATTATGTAAAGGAACAGCAGAAGCAAAACACATTCTGGGGTCTGTAATCTCAGGGAGTTATCTCCTGGTAGGCTTACACCTTGGACTTCAATTGCCAACTGACAAGGTCACCAGCTCTCTGTAAAGACAGATCCAGGTGAAAAAAATCTCTAAATGGGTTACAGTCATAGATTAAAAAATAGTTTAAAATAATAATATAAAACCCTTAAAAAGGAATAAATAAAAAATAATAAGCCAGATAAGGATGGGAAATATACAGAAAACCTTAATCTTGTATGTTAGTCCGTTGTCTTTGAATTTTTTGACTGCTGAAACATTGGATTATGAAAGCTGCTAGATGAAACCAACCTATATATTTTAAAAATAATTTGACTTCAAAATGGAAATCAAAGGTATGTTGCTTTGCGGGGAGAGATTATGCTTTTATTTCCAAAGGAAATGGGAGACTGTGGATTCATTCCACATTGCTGTGGGTCGTGTTTGACTAGGAAAGATACCCTGAAAACCCTGGTTACAGACATAAAGAAATAAATCTTTAAAAACTACAAAACATGTAATATATTTTACCTTCTCAAACACATAACAAAAAATTATCTTTGACTTATATTAATGCAGATATGTATGTTACCTTTAAAAGGTTATGCATTTTCAGAGCAAGGGGACCAGGCACCAAAGAAAATAAATGTTCAGGTGATCCAGCCTCTCAGAGTGCCTCTGTTGCAGTTTCCTCAGAGTTCTGCATTCAGAACAGCTTCTAGACTGCTAGCTGAGATAGTGCAATCTCATAAACTATTCCAGTCAAGTCTTAACCTTTATCCTAAATTTCCTCAGGATTCCTTAAAGATGCCAACACCCACAGGCAACAGGAAGCCGTCTAGGAAAAACAGCACCCACATTCCCAAAATATTGGTTATGGATAGTTTTTCATCAATTATTGGGGGTTGTTTATAAGCTATTAGCCATAGCCAGAAAAAAGGTAAACAACTAAATTAAATTCAAAAATCTCTTTCTAAAGGAAAAAATGGGATATGATATAGAAATGATGAGATAAGAGAATAGATTATTAAATCTACTTTAATCCAAAAAACAACTATTAATCTCAAAATATTTTACATTGTTATGGATTTTGGTTTACTGATATAAATTTAAAGTTCATTTTGTTGTACTGTATGTATGTCTCTACTCTTGTTTGGGGTATTGTGCTTATGCAGCACATTAAAAACAAGGGCACCGAGTTTTGATCGTACTGCATGTACTGGCTTTGTGGGAGCCTAGCCTGTTTGGATGCTCACCTTCCTAGACCTGGATGGAGGGGGGAGGACCTTGGACTTCCCACAGGGCAGGGAACCCTGACTGCTCTTTGGACTGGAGAGGGAGGGGGAGAGGAAATGGGGGGAGGGGGAGGGAAATAGGAGGAGGGGAGAAGGTAGAAATTTTTAAGTAAAAATAAAATTAAAAAAATATAGTGTATAACTAAGAAATACAGGTTAATAGTCATATAATAAATTTGTAGTCATATTATATATATATATATATATATATATATTCAAGGTCATGCACAAATATACTTAGATGGTTTCCAAACACTTCAAAGACCTACGTAATATGGTATTTGAAATGTTTCATAACCCAAGACTATTCATGACAGTGAGACATTTCTGCTCCTGACAGTACCAATTTACTTCAGAGAAGATAATGGCCATTAAAGAAACCCTGTATGGAGTTTGCTTTCTTTAAGGCAAAAGCTATCTATTTGGGCAAATACCTACCCTTGCCTAAATTGCTGAAAATATACTGTCCAAACAGGACAAGCAGGAGTAAAAAGAACGAGACAGCCAGAAATATGGGCTTACAAGTATATATACTTTTTTTCTTCAAAAGCTTTGTTTTATTTTTTAAAACTATTTTTTATAACTATCTGTACTCTTTTTTCCTCTCTCCCAAGCCTACATACATTTATACAACACTGTGACCCATTAAGAGGTCTTTTTTTTCTTAATCTGTCTTTATTGCCTATTAGTAATCATTTTCTGACCAGGAATGCCTTTTTAAAAACAACAACAACAAAAAGACAACAAACTAAGTGGGTTTGGTTAGGACTAAGTATGCCTTGCCTTTCAGCTCTTCCTAGTCCAATATGGCAGAGGTATATTCACCACCAGCTTTATGTCCCAGCTCCAGTGATATAGTGGGTCTATGTTGTCATTGAGCAACTAGTAACACACAGCTCACAAACCTCATTTAAGTGCAGAACCTCCTGAAAGAGCCAGAGTCCATGCTGTCAGCACAAACCAGGAAGCCCTCTCTTAAAGAAGTCATGTAGTTTTTGTTGTTTCTGCTGAGTTGGGAAGCCTTCTCTTAAAGGAATCATGCCTCTGCTTGCTTTCAGCAAACAGAGCAAATCTAAAGAAAATACAGCTACTAAGAAGTCATGCTTAAATATGTTCTCTTGTATCTAGAATTCCTGTTCAAACTCTCTCAGGTTTTATGTGGATGTAGTTGGCACACATTAGCTCAGGCTTCTTATTAACTAACTCTTACATCTTAAATTAATCAATTTCTATTAATCTGTGTATTGGCATGTGTTGCAGAGAGGGGCTGCTTGTTTATCCCGGCTGCCTGGCTAGCTTAGCCCCGAAATAAACACACAGAAATTGTATTAATTAAATCACTTCTTGTCCCATTAGCTCTAGTTTCTTATTGATTACTTCTTACATCTTAATTTAACCCATTTCTATTAATCTGTGCATCACTATGTGGCAGTGGCTTACCAGGTAAAATTCCCTGCAACTTCCAAAATTCTAGAATTGACAGAGACATCTTGCTTCCTGGACAGTCACCCAAAGTTTTTCTGTACTGTTGGGGCATCCATCTTCAACCTACAGGCCCATAACTTTTCTATGAAGCAGGGAATTATGAAGATATTTCAGTCACATTTTTTTTTTCAAGATGGTATTTCTTTGTGTAGCTTTGGAGCATGTCCTGGCACTCACATAGATCCATCTATCTCTGCCTCCTGAGTGCTGAGATTAAAGACCTGCATCATCACAGTCTGGCAAAACCTTCCTTTTTAATTAGACAAAAGGGCGGGAAATGCTGTGGAACAATCTTTGTACAGTGCAAATATGTATTACTTTTATGGTTAATAAGAAAGATGACTGACCTATAGCTGGGCAGGAAGAGAGGCAGAGTAGAAGTACTCATAGGGAAGAAGAGGGTGGAGTCTCAAGCGTCACCAGGCAGAAGTGGAAGAAGCAGCTTAGAAAGTACATAAAAGGGGTAAATGAATCTCGGGACAGCACTATTAACAAGTAGAAATGGGTTCATTTAAGTTAAAAAACAAGCCTAAGCAATTATTGGATGAGCTTTCATAATTAGTAAGAAGTCTCCATGTAGTTATGTGGGAGCAGTTGGCAGGACAGAGCTAACCAGTGATCCTAACGAAAAATCTAGAGGAGACTTTTTCTGGAGAATAGGCTTCTTGAGAAGGCTTCTTCTCAATGAGGGCTAACAGACAGGCATGGGTGAAACAGGTGCAGTGTGGAAGATCCAGGGATGTGTTAGTTTATAAGTGTTTCAGTGAATACTAGCAAAGTGCTGGTTCACAAGAGAGGGGTGCTTATTTTTCATATTTGATTCATTTTCTTGTACTTCAAAATACTATAAAATATTTTATTTTTATATATGTGTATGTATGTGTCTCTGTCTGTACAGATACATGACACCAGGAAAAATCCCAAATACAAACAAAAGAACAACAACAAAAAACATCTCATTTGTTCTGCAAAGGCAACCCTACTATAAACTTAATAAACTGGAAAGCAAGAAGTCTCAGCTCTCCTAGCAGCTCAGCAGTTCGTGGGATGGTTTTGAGGGGAACACCAGCAAAGCTTTTCAGCTAGCTATTGCGGGGGCTGGGTGCCACGCACACAGAGCGCCACCTGTGCGCGTCGGTGCCCATGCGCACCAGTGCCCATGCGCAATATCAAACGCACATGCGCACCAGTGCCCATGCGCAATATCAAACGCACATGCGCAGACCATTCAGCCAGCTAGAAGTCCAGTGAGACTGTCTTTCCCTTTCACTCAAGCAGTCATTTTGCTGAAGAAGCTTTGACGGAGTAGGACGCCCGTGTTGTGAAGGGCAGCCACTTGTTGGCAGATTGGTAAGCCTGGTTCAGCCAAAGGGGGGTTAGTTCAGGCAGGAGGAAGGGATGAGTGTGAGGAGGAAGGAGTGCGAGAATGAAGGAGAATAAGGAGGGGGGAGTGTGTCCCGTAGAGGGAGGCCGGGGTCCCGGGCGCCATTTTACTTGTACAGCAAATCGCCCATCGGCATTACCGGGGCCTCTGATAGCAAAACGGAGGAGGTGTGAACCTCGTCGGGGCCTCTAATAGCAAAATGGAGGAGGTGCGAACCCTGTCAGGGCCTCTGATACTAAAATGGAGGAGGTACGAACTTCATCAGGGGGCCTCTGATAGTAAAATGGAGAAGGTGTGAACCTCGTGGGGGGGCCTCTGATAGCAAAATGGAGGATGTGCGAACTTCATCAGGGGGTCTCTGATAGTAAAATGGAGAAGGTGTGAACCTCGTTGGGGTCTCTGATAGTAAAATGGAGGATGTGCGAACTTCATCAGGGGGCCTCTGATAGTAAAATGGAGGATGTGCGAACCTCGTGGGGGGGCCTCTGATAGTAAAATGGAGGAGGTGCGAACTTCATCAGGGGGTCTCTGATAGTAAAATGGAGGAGGTGCGAACCCTGTCAGGGTCTCTGATAGTAAAATGGAGGAGGTGCGAACATCGTTGAGGGTGGGGTGTCTGATAATAAAATGGAGGAGGTGCGAACATCATGGGGGGGGTCTCTGATAGTAAAATGGAGGAGGTGCGAACCCTGTCAGGGTCTCTGATAGTAAAATGGAGGAGGTGCGAACATCGTTGAGGGTGGGGTGTCTGATAATAAAATGGAGGAGGTGCGAACATCATGGGGGGGTCTCTGATAGTAAAATGGAGGAGGTGCGAACCCTGTCAGGGTCTCTGATAGTAAAATGGAGGAGGTGCGAACATCGTTGAGGGTGGGGTGTCTGATAATAAAATGGAGGAGGTGCGAACATCATGGGGGGGTCTCTGATAGTAAAATGGAGGAGGTGCGAACCCTGTCAGGGTCTCTGATAGTAAAATGGAGGAGGCATGAATCTTGTCGAGGTCTCTGACAGTAAAATGGAGGAGGTAGCAAACCTCGTTGAGGCCGCTGACAGGAAACGGAGGTTCCTTACTGAGTACTGGGCCTCAAGCAGACTAAAGCCTAGATGGAAGGAAGGATTGCTTAAAGGATTGGGAGGTCTCTGCTGCCCTCACAGAGATGGCAACTCCGAGCAAAGAGGGAGCCTATAGGGGAGGTGAGGGGCCGTGGTGGGGGCGTCAGGGTGTGGCTGAAGGCATGTTTTCTGTAATCTGGTACATTGAGGGACTGGGAATTTACGTCGGTACTCTCCCTGAGGCCAGGCCTGAACCCTTTGGAAACTCACCTTCCGTTTTATATAGACTGTATGGACATTACTTTTCCAAGGACCAGTCTGAATTTAAATGTGTGTGTGTGTGTGTGTGTGTGTGTGTGTGTGTGTGTGTGTGTGTGTCTGCAGAGAGGACATTAGATTAGCTGGAGTTTGAGTTCCAGGCAGTTGTGAACTTAGTAGCTGGGTGCTGACTGCTGGGTTTTGACAGTTGAATTCCTGTTTAAAACAACTGGCTAAGTGCTTGTAACTGCTGAGCTGTTTTTTGAGCCCCATTTTGGAGGAGTGGTTTATAAGACATATTATTGCTCTGATTCTGGAGATGGCTTCCTAACATTCCTGCTTCAGCCATTTGAGTACTGGGATTCTAAGAATGTATAAGCACAGCCATCTTTGTATGTTTGTTTGTTACTTTTTGTTGGTTTTGTTGGCCAAATATATTTGAGACAGGTTCTCATTGTAAGCCAGAATGATCAGCACCTCCCAATGTGTCTTGGGGCTGGACTTGAGCTAGGCATTTTCAGCCTCCAGATGGAATGTTCTGATCAAAGAGAGACTTGAGTCACCATGTCTGGGTCATTTGGGGGTGGGGAGCAGTTTTGACAGTTGAACCCATGCCTTATTGCAAGGTAAACATACCCTGTACTCCCAAACTACACCCCCAACTATGCTGAATTTAACTTTGCTATCAACAGATTTGGGGCATGCCTGGAATCTATAGTGATAGCAGCCAGGGGTTCATTTGGGGTCAGATAGTGCCTTAAAGATCTGGTCAAAAGTTTTGAGAATTTGACAGTGATGGAACCAAAACTTAAATACTCCAGGGGTTAAGTACAAATACATTTGGAGTCAGGGCTGAAGCCATTATTAATTTTTTTTTTCTTTTTCAGATTTTAATTTTCACTAGGCTGTGGTTTCAGCATCACACACCTTTAGTCCCAGCGCTAGGGAGGCAGAGGCAGGTGGATGTCTGTGAGTTCAGGACCAGTCTGGTTTACACAGTGAGTTCCAGTACATCCAGGTCGGTCACACACAGAAACCCTGTCTCAAAATCATAAAAAGATTTTAATTTTCAACTATGTATATAGATTTGGGTGGAGGTCTGAGGTGGTAGACCCTCCTAGAGCTGGTGTTACATGAAGTTGGGGACCCCCAAATGTGAGTGTTGAGAAACAAGCTGTGGTCCTCTGCAGAAACAGTGTGCACTCTTAACTACTGAGTCATCTCTCTCAACCATCTTTTTTTTTTTTAATTCAGAAATTACAGATTGTTAACTTCTTATTTAATAATATATGGAAACTGGTAACTTTGTTTAACTAATTTCATTCTTTTTGGATAGTTTACATTTTATTGGTTTATTTAAGTTGGTTGTTTTAGATTCAGGTGAGAGATTTTTTTCTATTTTAAATGACAAAACATTAAAATATATATATATATATATTTTTTTTTTTTCCCTGAAAAAAGGCCGTCTGAGAAATCTGTGAAGCCACTGATGGCAAACCCCGAGCACATAGCAATCTCTCACTACAATATTGCTAATGAAAAAGAGGAAGTACAGGAGGTGATAGAAATAGATGATGGACTGGACTGCTCACTGTACTCTACTCCTTCAGGTACCATCCACCAGTTCTAAGTTTGATAGTTCCCGTAGTTCAGTTTATTTGTGTGTGTTGGGAAAGGGGTTTGTCAGAGGACAATTTGGAGGAGTTGGGTCTTTCCTCCCACCATGGCTGTCTCAGGGATGAGTCATGTGGCTTTCAGGTTTGACAGTAAGCTCTGTACCCTTTCCTTCTGCCTGCCCAGTTCATCTGATTTTTAGATAGCCACCTGAAATATAATAAAAGATTAGTGTTTTCATATACTTTGTTTATTCAGTCTTCACAAGTCTGTATTAAAGGTTGAGAATTACATATAGTACATTGTTTGAACAGTGCACATACATCAATAAATTGTAAATAACTTACAGTGGTATTAACCTAGAAGGGTTTGAAATGATCTTCTTAGAAAATGGTAATAACTTATGATTTTATTTTATCTAACTTTCAGAGTAATATTTCAGTTTTATTTCTGCTTTAAAATATTATGTTGGAAAAATGCCTGAAGAAAACTATAAATAAATTTACTGTTTAATTAAAATTAACTAAAATAGCATATTTAATTTATTTTTGTTTTCAATAAGAATAAGTTTTTTATTCTTCTTGTTAAATGCAGGAAAAGTTCCAGTATTTGGTAATCCTGAGACGACATGGGTTCCAACAAGAAAGGGTGATGATGCAGGGTAATATGATACATTTTTTTGCCTGCTCAAAAATTATTTTCATACCTGTAATCCCATCGCTAGGGAGGTGGAGGCAGGAAGGTAAGAAGTTCAGTGACATTCTCAGCTACATAACTACTCGGTGATCATTTTGGGCTAACAGAGCTCCTACTTTTAAAATAAAAGCAAAAAAGAATAGGAAAATTTTGCTTTGCTAATTTAATAACTACTGGATGCATTATTTGACATGTGATATTTCCTTGAAACCAAGCATTTTATATTATAAATGCACACTTATTAAAAGGCTTGGCTATGCTAGTGCTTTGTGCATGGGAGTAATGCTTGACCCCTGAAATAAACCTCAGTTGTAATGTTTTGATGTAATTTCTTTACAGATCTGAAGTAATGGAAAAGATGAAAAAAATTGGAGGTACAGTTTCAATGTATTTGTATATAGAGAAAATTGTTTAAAACTATATAGTGTTAAAATAATATATTTGAAAAACATAAAATATAGTGTTAGTATTTTATAGGATTAAACTATATAGTGTTAGTATATTACAGGATTAAAGTATATAGTGTTGATTTGTTATAGGATTAAACTATATAGTGTTGGTATACTATAGCATTAAACTATAGTGTTAGTGTGTTGTAGGATTAAATTATATAGTGTTAGTGTGCTATAGAATTAAAATGTAGTGTTAGTGTGTTACAGGATTAAACTATATAGTGTTGGTGTGTTATAGGATTAAACTGTACAGTGTTGTGTGTAATAGGATTCAACTATAGTGTTAGTGTGCTATAGGATTAAACTATAGTGTTAGTGTGTTATAGGATTAAATTATATAGTGTTGGTGTGCTATAGGATTAAACAATATAGTGTTGATGTGTAACAGCATTAAAGTATATATTGTTGTGTGCTATAGGATTAAACTTTATAGTGTTAGTATGATAGAGGATTATACTATATAGTGTTGGTGTGTTATAGGATTAAGCTATATAGTGTTAGTGTGTTATAGGATTAAACAATATAGTGTTAGTGTTTTATAGGATTAAATACATAGTGTTGGTATGCTAAAGGGTTAAAATACATAGTGTTGGTGTGTTATAGGATTAGACTATAGTGTTAGTGTGTTATAGAATTAAACAATATAGTGTTAGTGTGTTATAGGATTAAATACATAGCATTGGTATGCAAAAGGGTTAAACTATATAGTGTTGGTGTGTTATAGGATTACACTATATAGTGTTAGTGTGTTATAGGATTACACTATATAGTGTTAGTGTGTTATAGGATTAAACTATATAGTGTTAGTGTGTTATAGGATTACACTATATAGTGTTAGTGTGTTATAGGATTAAACTATATAGTGTTGGTGTGTTATAGGATTAAACTATATAGTGTTAGTGTGTTATAGGATTACACTATATAGTGTTAGTGTGTTATAGGATTAAACTATATAGTGTTAGTGTGTTATAGGATTAAACTATATAGTGTTAGTGTGTTATAGGAATACACTATATAGTGTTAGTGTGTTATAGGATTAAACTATATAGTGTTAGTGTGTTATAGGATTAAACTTTATAGTGATATTTTGTTATAGGATTAAACTATATAGTGTTAGTGTGTTATAGGATTAAACTATATAGTGTTAGTGTGTTATAGGATTAAACTATATAGTGTTAGTGTGTTATAGGATTAAACTATATAGTGTTAGTGTGTTATAGGATTAAACTTTATAGTGATATTTTGTTATAGGATTAAACTATATAGTATTAATATGTTATAGGATTGTTAATTAATACTTTTTTCTTCATAATAGGAATTTGCACAAGTATTTTTCATAGCTCTAAGCTTTTCTTAACATTTTTCTTGATAGGAAAAGTAAAATGGTTATTTTGTATATGTGTGACATAAATGACATTATGAAACATAAAATGGATGAGAAAATTTTTTATCATCTTTGGATTCCCAGTTTTATAAATACACATCTTTATGTATACCGGTGTTTCATTTACTTCATTCTCTAGGTCCTTTCTCCCTTCCAACTTATTTTTTTTTTGAAACTGTCTGTACTGTAACAGACACCTAGAACTTAGTAGACCTCTAGACTTAAATAGGCCCCAGACCATAATACAATATGATAGAAACCCAGGAAGTTGGCAGAAATTCCCACTGTTTTAGTCAGGGTTGCTATTGTGATGGAACACCATGGTCAAAGCAACTTGAGGAGGAAAGGACTTACTGGACTTAGATTTCCCCAGCACTCTTCATTCCTGAAGACAGTCAGGACAGGAACTCAACAGGGCAGGAACCTGGAGGCAGGAGCTGATACAGATGCCATGAACGCTTACTAGCTTGCTCATCTTGGTTTTCTCAGCCTGCTTTCTTAGAGAATCCAGGAGCATGTGTCCAGGGGTGCAGTCAGAGCCCTCCCTCATCAATCGTTAATCAAGAAAACAGCCTATAGGATTGCCTACATCCTTATCTTATACAGGCATTTCCTTAATTGAGGTTACCTCCTTTGAGATGAATTTAGATTGTGCCAAGTTGACATAAAACTAGCCAGCCCCTCTGCCAGAACAGTCACAAAGTCTAAGTTACTAGATGTGGCTGGGAAAGCTCCCGAGGGAAAAATCCATGCAGGTATTAACCCTGCATTTTTGCTTCTGCAGTTCCATTTCTCACTAAGTGAAATCTGCCAACCAGGATATGATTTCTGTGCATAAAAGGCTGAGAACTGTAAGGCTTAGGGCTGCATGATCTGAGCAAGTTCTCAATGTAGCTGCTGGCTGGCAATGAAGACTTCTGAATAGGAAGCTATAAGAGTGCCTGTGTGGAGGTTTCTGGTGGGCTTACCTTGCAACACAACATAGCCTTGACTGTCCTGAATTTCACTATGCAGATAAGGTTGGCCTCAAACTCAAGCATCCACCTGACTCTGCCTATCTCAGCCTCTTTTTATGATTTGTATATTTAACACGCTGAGTCCAAATAGTCCTGCCCATATCAATTTTGAGGATTTTCAAGATAGGATTTCTCCTTGTAACACTGGCTGACCTGGAAGTCACTTTGTAGACCAGACTAGCCTTGAACTCAGGGTTCCACCTGATTCTGCCTACTGAGTTCTGGGATTAAAGGCATGCGCCACCACTGTCTAGCTGCCTATTATCATTTTTAACAGTAAGTTATGTATCAAAAATGAAAGGCAGTTTTACTGGCCGGTGAGAGATCTTTAATCAGATGTAATAAAGACATTAAGTTTTAAATTCTCTTTTAATTATCAATTTCATGAGCTTTATAAGAGACAGTACTTGTGTTTATTTGATTTCTTATGTAATAACTCTTTTGAGATTATAATAAATTATGCCCTTTTTCACTTCCCTTTCCTCCTTCCAAACCATACAGTGTATGCCAGCCCTGCTGTATTTGAATTTCATGGCCTCTTTTCTTTTTAAATCTTGTGATGTGTGTTTTTATTTTAATTGTTGTGAGATATGCATATACGTACACACACACACACACCACACTGTTTGTTTCTGAGACAGGGTCTCACTATGTAGTTCATTCTGGCTTGAAAATTTCTATTTAGGCCACCTTGACCTTTAAATGGGAGATCTACTGACTGCCAACCTGGTGCTATAGTTATACGATTGCGGTACCTCGTCTAGTTTAGGAGACAGTATTCTTTAAGAACAGTTAACATGGTCTTCCTTTTTAGGAATTCTTTATACTGTCAGGTCTTTTTTGGAGGATTTCCACAGTTGGGTGGTATCAGAGTCGTTTCCTAAATTTATTGTAGATACTGAAAGCATAGACTATTAGTTTCATCATAGATAGTGAAAGGTGATTATGTTATTGAAATTTTAAAAACTATAAAGATGTCCTGCTGTAAGAATTCCTACCCCCAGTAGCCTTTAAACTACCCACTCACTTGAGCATGGCCTCTTACACTATTTATGCTGATGCAAGGCGTGCGTCCTGCCTCTTGTCCGGCTGTGGGATTCGGTTGCTGTTCCCCTTCCAGCAGAGGATTGTGACTTGAGTCTACCCCTAAATAAATAATCTTCTATTATTCTCAATTCTGAGCTAGGGTGGGATTTCTTTTAAGCGTCCTTTCTTCAATGTCCTATAAAAAGTTTCACAAATGGCAGGTAGTGATGGCAAACACTTTTATTCCCAGCACTTGGGAGGCAGAGATAGGCAGGTCTCTATGACTTTGAGGCCAGAATGGTCTACAAAGCGAGTTCCAGGATAACCAGAGCTGTTACACAGAGAAACCCTGTCTCCAAAAAAAGCAAAGCTTCACAAAAGTATCTAAAATATTCTTGATAATTACTAAACTAAGATTTATTTCAATCTTTGGTCTTTTCTATTTGTAAAAAGTAAATTTCAATGTACCATTACTATGCTACATATAAATTTTTGTCACTTCATTTAATTATCCTTTTTTTAATGCTGGCCTTCAGTTATTAAAAATTTGACCTAAATTAAGAATATTTTGAGACAGGATTTCACTAAGTATCCCTAGTTGGTCTGGAACTCACTATGTAGACCAAGCTAGCATTGAACTCAAATATTGACCTGCATCTGCTTCCCAAGTGCTGGTATAAAAGGTGTGTGACACCACACCCAGCCTGGATTCTGGCTGTTTAATGGTGTTCATTACATATAATGAGTTCTCTTACTTTTCTTTTGTTTTGTTTTTGTCCAAAACAGGGTTTTTCTGTGTAGTCCTGACTGTCCTGGAGCTCTCTACAGACCATGCTGGCTTTGAACTCAGGGATACAACTGCCTCTGCCTCCCGAGTGCTGGGATTATAGTCGTGCACCACCACCTCTCAGCCATATAATGAGTTCTAACAGTAATACAGTCAAATATCCTTCCAATTGGAGAGTACTCTTTAAAAAGAAAAGTTGATACTTATAATTTTCCCTTGAGGAAAAATTAAAGTCTCTTCTTGTTCTATTGTTTTGTTTGTTAGTCTTTCTTAGGATCCCCAAATTTAAAACTTATCTCCAACAGGAAGACTATAATTGTAGTAATGTTAGGTATTTCACATTTACAATGTCCAAGAACAGAAATGTTTCCAATTTTAAGATTTTATTTTACTTTGTAATACTTGTATAAAAAGTGAAAATCTTGAATGCTACAAAATGTGAAATGTGTGAGGTTTTTTGTTGGTACTATTTTTAAAATGTCTTTGTTGTAGTTGGATGAGTTATATCTGTAGCTTTGTCTACCTGCATATGTGAGAGCAATATTTTCTTCAACATTAAATTTTAATGAATATTTTTTCCAATGTAGTTGACCTTAGTGATACTGTTGATGAAAAGAAAAAGAGAATGGATTCGTATATTAAAGGTGTTGTCAAAGACTGTAAGAGGAACATCAAACAATATTTGAAATTTCATGAAGATGAAGCGTAAGACTCTTCATTTCTTTAGAGCCACATTTTTATGATTTTAAAGTAAACGTTGGTGCTAATTACTCCATTAAGTGGAGTCTATCGAAAAATTTTGATTTACTTTTTCTCCGAGCTGACTTTCTGAATTAAGATGTGTTTCTGGGAAGCCTGTGAGGATCATGCTTTTTCTCCTTTTAAATAACAGTTGAGAGTTATTTTCAAAAACTCATTTCCATTCATTCTGGGAGACAGTAAAAGGTAGATATCATAGAAACCTCATTTTTTTATAGATATGCTTGACAAGGTAGGAGAAGGTCAATTTAATATTGTAAGTAATTTATGTATTTAAGAGATGTAATCATTCTCTTGTGCCAAAGCAGATTTTAAAAACTTTTTTTTTCTAAAATTCATACATATATTATCATATATATGATATCATATATAAACATATATAAGTATCTCATATATCCTTATTCAATAAGAGAGACATATGAGAACACCTTTTTGTTAGGAAAAATAGTTCTAGTATCAACACAAACCTAATTTTATTTTTTGTTTTCTCACAAGAATATTTACTCTGCTATTATATCATTCCTTTTATAGTACGTAATATAGGAATTTAATTTTTCTTTGAATATTCTCTTCATCTTGATAGGTGATGTAACATTCATTATTATGTCTTACAGGCGAGAGCTTAGAATTGAATATACTGAGAAGATTATAACTGTGTTTCAACAATGGAATTTAAATATAAAGGAAACTGGAGACGAAGAAGAGAAACTATCTGTTGGTATCACATTTGCTCTTATAATTAATCTATTAGTACTAAGCCTTGAGTTAGAGTAGAGAAGCTAGCCTTGCGTTAAGCACATGAAAATGAACTGGGTTTCCCAGTCTGTTACTGACTTTGTGTTCCATTCCTGGTGAACCATAAACTACATAAACAGACACAAGTACAATGCTCATGAAAGCCATGGGACTTCTGATATCAGTTAAAATTCTTAAAATTTCAGGCAACAGAAACTTGTAAAAGAATAAATGATTACTGATTTCCGTAAAAGAAATTGTGGGTAGGCTAGTTTCAGACATAGTAGAATGATGTGTAGAAAACATTACATGGTATTGTCTGAGCTGTTTGTTGGTCTTAGTGCACCTACTAAATGCCATGTGGTACATCTTCCGTTTTAAGACTTAGCTACAGATTTATTAACTTAGGGAACTGAGTCAGTCTTTTCTCAATAGCCGTGGCAGAATATTCTTGTGCAGGAATATCACTGATGTAGCTTTGAGCATTTTCCTATTAGAGAACTAATCACTGTAGCCAGAACATGATTTGAGCATTTTCCTATTAGAGAACTAATCACTGTAGCTAGAACATGATTTGCATCGTTTTTGTCCTCTCCATCTTCCTCTCCTTCTTTCCTTCTCCTTTGCCTTCCATCCCTTTTCTACCTTCTTTCTCTTCTTCCGTTTCTACTTCTGAATTCTTGACTTGACCCAGGGCATTTTGCAAGGTAGGCAAGTATACTTCTGCAGAGCTCCAGCGGCAGTTCATGCCACCATTTACTCCTGGCAGTCAAATGTGTGTTAATTCTCTTCCCGTATTAATGAAAGCTAACCCCATGTATACATTTTATTGTAGTGATATTTCAATTGTATTTTAATAAATAAAGCTTGCTTGAAATACAGAGAGTAAAAATGTCCCACTGGTCAGTCACTGGGGAGGTCAGCCAGGGACTCCAAGAGGCCTAGGTCTCACCCTAGTAAGATCTTTTGGTCTTGTCTTTAGCCTTTGGTTTATTCCAACAATTACTCTGTTTGTGTAGTAAAAATGTCCACTGGTCAGTCTTTCAGACCAGGCAGTGGTGACACACACCTTTAATCCCAGTGCTGTCATCTAGCTAGAGTTGAGGTTTCCAAGGTCATGATTTAGCCAAATAAATGAGAGTAAGTCAGGAGCAAGGTGCATGTGCAAAGCAGTAGTTTAACAATTGGTTATAGAATTTAAGGTTGGAAAGAAAAGTGAAGATAACAGGAACAGGGACAGCAGTGAAAAGAAGGTAGGATTCAGTTAATGGATTTTTGGTCTTGAAGGATTTCCTCAGCCATAGTACCAAAAAGAGTAAACTCCAGTAGGAAATTAGTTAGAGTATGAGCTCATAATACGTGGAGAAGAGAGTGTTTCTATAATGATGATAGCTTAGATGCTGGAGGCATAATGTTTTGGATCTGATTCAGATTTCAGTGATAGGTAGCCTTGGAACAATAGACAATGTACCATTGCATCTCAGTTTCCTCATCATTGGAAGAAAATGGAGAGCATCGATCCTACAGTTGTTGAAGTATTAGACGAGTTTGTATACAATTAATCTACTTAATAGAGTTCAAAATAATATCTGCCATGGAGTTCTTCCGTATTTTCATTACCAACACTAAGAAAGGTGTGTTATGAGTAATTGCAAAACATAGAGTACAAATGTTTAAATAAGTGGGTGGATAAAGTAGGTCAGAGAACAAAATCATGGGTGGAGAATAAGTTAAGGAGCTGAATGGACAGAATTATTGGAAAGCCATCTGTGTGAACATTGCTAGAATAAGTTATGTCCTGAATATGAAGAATTCTCTCTCTGTCACACAAGCTGCATGCTTGTAATCCCTGCTACTCGAGATGTTGAGGCAGGATCATGAGTTCTGTGCATATAAGATCTGACTTTAAAAATTCCTGCTCCATGACTTTGAGGATGTTTTTGTTGCTTAGTGGTAAAAAATTGCTTAAACTTAGTGATAACACATATTTAATCAAAATATTGACAGTATTTATTACAAAACAATTCCTTTTAAGATGAATTTATAACTTTTTTCTGAATTTAAGTTTAGTCCTTAGATTATCTTAGTTGTAGACTTTATCTAGCATGAGAGAAGCCCACAACAGCATCAAAAGCAACCAACTTCATACTTAATTGCTATTACACAGTTTTTCATTTATATTTGTAGGGTGATTTTTATCAGCAACAGAAGACTTTTAAAAAAGCTAGAGTGCTTCAGAACCACACCCTGAAAGGAATTGAGCAGGAAAATGAGGAGTATTTAAAGGTATGGTGTAAATTATAATATACTGTATATTTTTTTAGTGACTGGAAAGGTAACCAAACTCTTATATTTTTGGTTATGAGCCTAGCCTTTAATGGCTGAGCCATCTCTCCATTTCCATAATACATTCTTAATGCATTTCAAAATTTAACTACTTTCCATTCTGAATTAATTGATTGTGACTGAAGTGATAAGCAAATTGGCAGATCTGTCATGATCTTGGCAGGGACTTAAATCAGAAAACGTTGAGACAATTATCAGAAATGTGCTCATGCATCAATACGTAGACTATTAACACTTTCTTTATTCTCTGTTTAACTGCAAGTAATAAGTCTATACATCATTTTAACATTATTGTTTGTCCTTGTAGCCCCAGTATTTGTTAAATAAGGAAGTGCTTAATTGAGATTATTGAATATTTTTGTTTTTAAATGTATTATAGAAGCATTTTTCTGACATACTAGGATGTAGAAAAATTACAGAGACCAGAATGATTTTATATGCTAATTTATAATCATAAAAAATACTCCAGATATAAATTAGGTTTAGAATTTGTAGACTGAGGGGCTGAAGAGATGGCTCAGCAGTTAACAGTGCTTGCTGCTATTTGAGGAGCCTGGAATCTACTTCCCAGCACCCACATCAAGAGGCTCAGCGCTCCAGCTGCAGGGAATCTGACATCCTCTGCTGGCCTCCACGAACACCCACATGTACATGCTTGCAAACATAGGCACACCCATATAAATAAATGATAAAACCTTTAAAGTTTTTTCTAGGCTTATATGATCATAAGTAGATTTGCATGTTAGTAAGCCAAGGTCTAAACAGTAGTTTTAAGACACATTCGAAGAACTTTATACAAATTTGCATAAACATCAAGGACTGGATTAAGTCCAATTAGAGGGCTGTTGGCTACCGCCAAGATTTCCATGCCACTACTGTATCTTTAGGGTTATTGTGCTGTGTTGCTAGCTGTAGTTTATATTCATTATAGCTGAATAAGTAGGATGGTTGGTTGCCTCTCTCCTTTGGAAATTTCCCTGCCCTGCACCTTCTGGTACCATAAAATCTAGTTCTCAGGGAGGAGGCTTTCAGGTCAGATCCAGCTTAGGTCCTGTGGGTCCCGTGCCCACAGTGCATAGAAAAGTAGTTTAAGTAAAATCTCTTTATGTATTCGCAGAGAATTGGCTCCTTTTCAATTTTGCTGCTATTAACTCTAGTTAATTACCTGTTCTCCCTCTGTTCTTTGTGCCTTCTTCTATAGATCTGCCGTGTAAGCTATTTAAATCATCCCTTTGTTTCTGCCAATCTAATATACAATTTCCTGTTCTATAAGATCCCCTCCATTTACCGCATCTGCTCATTAACCTCATCTCTCTGTATAATTGCTTTGTAAACCTGCAGACTGTGTACTTCCATTCTCTGCTCATATGCTTTCCTTTGAATAGTTTTAATTGTTTTAATTTTGAAACCAACCATTTTTGCCAACCTAGTTGGAATCACCCCATTTTCTACACTATAGCTAAAAATAGATTCATTTCCATTCCAGTATGGAGTGTTTGAATTATTTTGTTCACATTTTTTTCAATAAAAGGGGTGAGCTATCTTGTGCTATTATTTTTTTAAAGTCTCTCTACAAGGTTTACGTAGTAGTACACCTCAAATAGCAAGTTAAAAAATAACTTGTTAGTTAAATTAACTTAAAATTTTCACTGGGTATAGTGGCACAGGCAAATGATGACAATTGTGGGGAGCCTGAGAGTGAAGAATGGGAAGTTGGAGGCTAGCTTGGGCCACACAGCAAGATCCTGTAATAAAAACAAAAGTACCAAAATGTATTTTTTTTTGTTTTATATAACTTTGAAATAGTCTCATAGTACAGACCATTTAATTATCTTTATTCACATTGGCAATTAGTTATAATAAATGAATTGTAACCTGATATTTGATAACCTTATCAGAAATTCTTAAAAATCACCATTTACTGATTGAACTTTTGGGTTTTCTAGTGTTTCTAATTCTATACATTTTCGTTCTTTCTTTGTAAAGGTAGGGTCTTATGTGGCACAGGCTGGCCTTTGTCTTTCTATATACCTGAGTATAACCATGCAATCCTAATCCTTCTGCCTTCACCTCTCTAGTGCTAAAATTACAAGCATGTTCTACAGCTTGGTTTATATTGTTCTAGGGATGAAACCCAGGGTACATTAATGCTAGGTAAGCACTCTACCAACTGACATAAATCCCCATCCCCACCTTGCTTTTGAGACATGTCTTCCTGTCTTGTCCTTGTTAGTGTTCTGTTCTTTATGCTCTCAGGTGAGCTTCAGAGTGACTGGGAGCTGCCCTTTTTTCTCTACCTAGCCCTAACATCTCATTAAGTTATTAATTCACACACTACCACGTTTGTACATGCTACAATTACCTTTGATTCCTTGTTCACACACACACACACACACACACACACACACACACACACACACACAATTTATGGTATGAATTTGGGAGTTTATATATTGCAATGTTTTTATCTTATTTGTTTGTATTTTATATACATTGGTGTTTTGCCTGCATCTGTGTCTGTGTGAGGGTGTTGGATCCCCTGGAACTGGAATTACAGACAGATGTGAGTTGCCATATAGGTGCTGGGAATTGAAGCCAGATCCCCTGGAAGAGCACTGAGTCATGTCTCCAGCCCCACATTACAATGTTTTATGAAGATGGAGTAGATAATGGATACTATTTAAATATGAAAGGTTTCTTAATTTTGAAAAGTAATTTAATCTTTAGAACCTGTGATGAAAGCTTGTTTTGTAACTGTCTTCTGTGTTTTAGGGTTTGGAGAACTTGGAGGATGGCAGACTACTTAATAATGTACGCACTGAAATTAAAAAACAAATGTCTGTGTTGAAAAAGAAAATTGCAGGAAGTTAAATATTGAATTGTAACAGCATGGAATAGTAGAGGAGCAAACATACTTTGCTTTCCTTAGATATGGCACTTAACAAATGTTCTTCTGATAAATCTTGAGAAAAACTTGAGCCTGGGTACTATTAGTTAACTAAGAAACGTGTCTTTCAAATGCCATCTTTAATAATTAGCTTTTTAAAAGTGTGGCACCTTTATTCTTGTTACTTTCAAATAAAATCTAAACAGTTATGTGACCTATAGCTTGTCCTGTTCTTCAAGGCTTCAGATATTTATCTGTGTTTGTGTATTTCTCTTACAGTTTACTTTTATGAACAAAAATGTAGGTTTGGGGGCATGGCATGGTGGCACCCATCTTAAATCCCAGCACTTGGGAGGCAGAGACTAGCGAATCTCTAAGTTCAAGGCCAGCCCGGGCTGTAAAGTAAGTTGTAGGACATTCAGAGCTACACAGACAAACCTTGTCTATGTATACGTGTGTGTGTGTGTGTGTGTGTGTGTGTGTGTGTGTTAGTTTTAGAATAAGTATATTTCTCATCAATCACAAGGCACAAAGGATAAGGCAGTTGGGGACCAGGTAACATCTATAAAAGTCAAATTCCTCCTGGGGAACCAGTGAGCTCATTAGGCTTACTCGAAGACTGTGAGTGAGGTATTGCTGACAGAAGTGCTGGTGAACCCTAAGCAAGCACACTGGAAAGTCTTTACCCAGTATAGATAATGGTTTTCCCATCCAGTCATAGATAGAGTCCTCTTTCTCTAGTATTCCCCACTTTTATACCCTAACCACTCCCTGTGGCCCCAGGGCCACATACAATTAGGAAAAGAATTGCACAGAATTGGCTAGGAGTGGTGAGGACCCAACAAATCTTCCCGCTCTCTCCTATGAGTGTCCAGTCAACAAACCCCGTGTCATAAAGCTTTTCTCAAGCAGGTGCAATGGTGTTATGAAGATGGCAGTTACTCTGCTTGTATGGTAGTGATGGACAGCATCCCCTCTTCTCAAGGATTTTCTGGAATGGTGTGCTGGGTGTAAGGTTAGGGTGAGCACACAGCAGAGGTCGCATGTAGAGTTTAAGCACACACGTGGCATGTTATGTGTCAGGCAGCATTCCAGCAAATTCACTGAAGCTCAAAGCTCCCAATTCCAGGCATTAAACATAGGAGTATGGTTGCTGCCACCCTTCCTGCTCTGTGTTGCCACACTTCCTGCACTGTGCTGCCACCCTTCCTGCTCTGTGTTGCCACACATGCTTCTCTGTTGTGCATAGGATTAGGGGAACACGTGGGCACAGGTAGAGCATAGACAACTCTGGACTTACCTCCACCCCAGCACACAGCTTCATCTGGATGACAGGATTTAAGTCTCCTGAGACTAGTCGAAGTCCAAGCTTCCATCTAGATACTCGGTGTCAGTCCAGGTTAAAGTGTGTTTCTGGTGACTTAATGACAGTCCCAATCCTGTTGTGTTCATGAACAGAAGGTGAGAATGAACAATGGGAGTTTAGATGCTTTAGATATGTGAGTAACCCTCCCATTATTTGGACACTAAGCAGCAATGAAGGTCAGGAGATGGGAATTATACTGAAGACTTGAGATTAGAAGGCAAAGAATGAAGTCAGTCCTCACTGGAAGATAGCTTGTTTTTGTTTTCATTTTAACTTTTTATTTTTGTTACTGAAAAACTTTGGACAGTTTTGATGAGCTTTGAACTATTCATCCCTGCAAAATCCTCTATCTTTTGGAACTTTTCTCTGCATATGCAGGGTTGATTGAGGGAAAAGGCTAAATTTTATACCCTAGCACTTTCCAGATCGAGTAAGTAGAAAGGGTGTAAATTTGGAAAGCTTCCTGTGGTTACTCAAAAAAATGGGCCCAGGAAATTCTTCTGTGCCCCAAAGAACCTTAGCAGTCTTAGGCAAACTTGTGGGTTTTCAAGCTTCACTCTGAATTTCAGTCATAGCACAACAGTGAAAAGTGTCCCATGACCTAGGAACCGGCATACATATTGGGGTTCCAGTCAGGACGTTTGGATGGGAAAGCTTTCTCAAGAGTTAAGTAGCTTTAAAGCACCCATACCCATACCAGTGGCCAAGGTCAAAAAGCCTTTTTTTGCCTTTGTCTCAGTATGATGCCTTTCCTCTGAAGTAAACATAAGGAGCTTCTGGCAACCATTCCAGGTACAAAGGACAGGTTAGAGGAGGATGATTAGTGCTTGGGATTTATTAGAAAAGGGAGAGGTAGTCTGGGTTTTTCAGTTACACAGATCTGAAGTAGAGAAAGGAACATAGATCAGGAAAGGGTGACACCCTTCCTGTAAGTTTGTTGTCCCCCAGGAGGTGGTGGGGCCTGTCACAAGGGAAAAACAGAGGTCAGGACCTGAGTCAGGTCCAGAGCACGGTGTTCTCCTAAGCAGGAGCCAGGGGCAGTGAAGGAAGTGAGGGGAGGTGGCAAAACTGGATATCTCCAGGAGGAATAGTGGTGGTCACAGAGGGAGTAGGGGATTAGAAAGAACCTATCTAGATCCAGAAGGGGAAGTCAAGGAATTTAGGATGTGGGTAAGGACCAGAAGTAGACAGAGTGTTGTGACATGGGGCAGAGGGGCTTGAGGTTGGGAGAAGGAGGATGAATCTGGAGACGGGTAAATTGGGGATGATAACAATTAATGTGGGTTATAGGAAGGAGGAAGAAAAAACAGGTCCTTGATCCCTAGGCAGGACAGGACATGCAGCAGCAGGCTGGTGATAAGCATTTTTAGAAACCAAGGCAGAGGATTATCAAGCACAAACCTTAAGCCAAGAGGGTGAGTTTTGAACAGGTGACAAACATTGATTAATATAAAGGAACTGATCAGGGTGGCCTGGGTTCAATGTGAACCCAAACTGCTTTTGCAATAGCAGAGGTCCAGGGGACTGGTAATGGCCACTCCACTTCATAAAGAGGGCCATTCAATCTCACAGTAAGTGCACAGTCTTCTTTTAGAGAGTGTGCGCCCAATTCTTTCCTAGACCGTAGGGAGAAATTCTTTAGCATACATTGAAGGGGTAAGAGTTTAGAGTTGGTGGTGCCCATGATAGGAGAAAATGTATGTGACTTGAAGAAGTAAAAGATTAATATGAGCTGTAGATGGAAGTGTCTGTCCCACCCAGTCCCGCACCCCTTCAGTCATAAGAAACACACAGAGTCTTATATTAATTATAAACGGTTTGGTCTATTACCTCAGGTTTAGTATTAACTAGCTCTTACAACTTAAATTAGCCCATAATTCTTGTCTATGTTTAGCCACGTGGCTTGGTACCTTTTCTCGGTGCAGCATTCTCATCTTGCTTCCTCTGCATCTGACTGGTGACTCACTCTCTGCCTTTCCTCTTCCCAGAATTCTCTTAGTCTGGCCACCCTGCCTATACTTCCTGCTTGGCTATTAGCCAATCAGTGTTTTATTAAACCAATATAAGTAACAAATCTTTACAGTGTTTAAGAGCAGTTTCCCACAACAATGAGCAACCCAGTAGTACTGACAATGAAGAGATCGACCCCATGTAGAACTTTCACAGTTTTCCTGTTGTTGGAGAAAGGGAGAATCTAAAGCACAGCAGTGGTGTGTGTGTGTGTGTGTGTGTGTGTATGCGCGCGCGCGTGCGAGCATGCACACACGTTCCTGCATACACATTAGGAACACATTAGTATAACTGAAAATTTCTTCTAGAGAGCAAAAGGGAACTATTTTAGCAAACAAAAAGACAAAAAGTGAACAGTAGCTCATAGATGGTGCCACCTAGTGGCAGAATCTGGAGAATCTGGCAAACTCCATCAAGTGAGTGTAGAGTATCCCAGCTTCCCTTTCCTCTAAACCAACAACAGAAAAGGGTCATAAGGAATCCTCAGACTGAATGCCTGAGCTCCTGTCTCTTCCTGCCTTATATTCCTCTCTCTGCCCAGCCATGTCCCTTCCTGTCTCTACCTCCCTAGTGCGGGAGATAAAGGTTTGTAACTCCCAAGTACTGGGATTGAAGGTGTGAGCCAACACTGTCTGACTCTGAGTCTCTTAGACAGATTGATCTTGAGTAGCCCAGGGTGGCCTTGAACTCACAGAGATACATCTGCCTCTGTCTCCCGAGTGCTGGGATTAAAGGTGTGTGCCACCACTGCCTGGCCTCTATGGCAAACTAGTGGCTAGCTTCACACTCTGATCCTCTGGCAAACTTTATCTGTTAGAGCACAAACAAAATATCACGACAACAGGCCACTCAGTTCTGCATGCATCCTGGCCCTCGGACACCAGGTGGCTGGTCTGGTCCTGTTCACCCTTATGGTACTCAGTGGCAACAGGAGCCACATATGTCAATCTAGACCCTGGCCACTACAGGGCCATGAACCCAGACATGGCCCTGAGCAGCAGCCTGGGCCAGGATGACACTAAGGCCCAAGGTGGCAGCACAAGCCCCCCATATCTGTATGGTCCCTGCTGTGGCATGGCCCCCAGAGTCCAACCAAGCTGCAGGCTCTGGCCCAGATCCTGGGCCTCTGTGTGCATCCTAGTGGCAACCTGGGACACAAACTTCAACACACACCCCAACTGCAGGTGGGTCATGGACCCAGACATAGCCCCAGGCAGCAACTTGGCCTGGTCAACATCCTAGCTCCAAGTGGTAGCCTGGTCACTCAGATCAGAATGTTTCTTGCAGTAGCATGGCCCTTGGACACCAGTAAGGACACAGGTTCCAGCCAAGACCCCAGGCTTCATGTGACCTTTGGTGGCAACATGGGCCATGAACATCCCCAGGCTTTGGTTGTGGTAGGACCATGTGAAATGTTTCTGTACCTTGATATTAAATCTTTCTGCCAATGAAGCAAGCTAAATCAAGTGAATTAAGAATAAAAATTCCATGTTTATTGGTAATATGGTCCCATATGATTCTGTCTCTGGCCCCCAGAGAGGAGACAAGGAGAGGAGACTGAAGAACCGTATGACTGTTCCTTATGAGCCATTTAAATACCCTTTAGGCATGGTCTTGAGCATCTCTGGACCACAATTTTCTGGGCTGTCTGAGACGGAGAAGAGTTTGGAGAAAGAGAGATGGGGAGGGGAGACTGAGGCAGAGCTTCCACCTGCATATACCAGACTCCAAGCTTGGGCTAAGTTCTGGCAGGATGGAGCCCCATGGATTTTCCCTGTCACCATCCCCATTGTGAGGTTACCAGTGGCCTCAGGGCAGCTTCCAAGGCATGGGCTTGGAGTGTAGTCTTTTGTTGCAGCCTAGCCTATTGGGAAGACTCTGCTGCCTCCTCTTGGGCATTAAAAATCTTAAATGCCATATTTACCATTCCTATATTAGGGTTTGGGGGACCCTCCTCAGCCCTTTTTAATTTCTTTCTAATGATGTCCTTCTATATATGTGTTGCTTTTATTGGTTAATGAATAAAGCTGCTTTGGCCTATAGCAGGGAAAAATATAGCCAAACTAAACAAGATATATACAGAGAATAGGCGAAGTCAAAAAGATGCCATGTAGCTGCTGAAGGAGACAGATGCACCAGAACATCGCCAGTAAACCATGAGCCTTGTGGTAAAATATAAAATAATAAAAATGGGTTAATTTAAGATATGAGTTAGTTAATAAAGAGCCTAAGCTAATATGCCAAGCCGTGTTTTAATTAATATAGTTTCTGTGTGATTATTTTGGGTCTGAGCAGCTGGAAAATGAACGAGCAGTCTCTGCCTACAGAATGGTGCCCAATGTGGGGCATGGATCCACATAAGACCTAAAAAAAAGCTTCAAAAAAGAGGACTTCTAGACTTACAAAATCGGGAGCCAAGGATAGCTTCTTGATAGCTGTGCTCCCCCCCCCCCCCCCCCCGCCTAGCCAGATAGGATCTGTTTGCTTACAGGGAGCAAAGTCATGGCTCCTCTATGAAAAAAAAAAAAAAAGACTTCCTGACTCAGCAGTAGCAACGAAAACTATGTGCCTCCTTTAAAAAGGCTTTCTGGTTCTGTTCTAGTTGTACAAACAGCTCTGGGTCTTTCAGGAGGCCAAGCATTTAAAGCAATTAAACTAGCATGCTGCTAGTTGCTTAATGATAACATAGATACATCCCTGAAGCTAGAGTAGAGTACATGACTCACAGAGACAGTAAACATGCCTCTGCCATTTTGGACTGGGCAAAACAAATAGACAAGGCTGCAAAGTTGGTCCTAGCCATGCCCACTTAACATATAGAAAAACACTTCTGGTTAAAATAATATTACAAATACACAATAAAAACAAATTGAAATAAAAAGACCTCTAAATGAGTCACAGTGTTAGATAAATGTACATAGGCTTTAAAAATATATAAAGTTATAATATCAATCATACAATCAACATAAATTTAAAAATAATAAATATTAAACTAATAAAAAAGTAATAACATAAAAATAAAATATACACAAAAAGTCTAAACCATGTATATTATTGTGTTTTCTTTTAACTTTTTTGACTTAAAATGAGCTAAGGAACTAATACATTTCTGGCACTGACTGAGAAATGAAATGAATGGCCAGGACCGTGGCTCATACTGGGGAGCCTGAGTCAAGGCGAGTATATTGAACCATGATCTCTCGTAATTGATTTAGAAAAATGACTGGATTTTTATCAGATTTCTGTGTAATCTCTTGGAGCTTATCAATATTAGCAACATTGTCCAGTGTCGCTGAAGGAGACTACCAAGCATGAGGTTCCACCTCTGGTGGCCATTTTGACCTGGCTGATAATCCCAATAGGGTTCTGTAGCTGGCAATGCCACGTCAGCCATAGGAACCATATTGTCCACTAGGTGGGTTTGGTCTGCATACTGTCTAGCTTCTGACTAACCCCAAACTCACTCTTTAAGAGTGAGAGTGGAGGCCTGGTTGACACAGAGATCATGGCAGGTTAGATCGTAGGTTTGGGACAGATAGCAAAACTGCTTGATATAAACAGAAGAATTAGCAGAGAAGGACTATAACTGCTTTACTATCTGTGATAGGTCCTTAAGGAAGAAAGAAGGGTAGTCTCCTGAAAGGAGAAAGGAGCATAGTGCCATTTACTAATGATAAAATTGACAAATTATGAGCAAAAATGGAACGCTGGCAAAGAGCTTGTAGTAATTTTTTGATTGAGAGTAACAACTAATATCCCAAAGGCAAAAGAATTCAGCTTATAAAGAGAAGTAACTGGATCCTTCCTCATGTCATATGGGACACACTAATAACTGGGGCCCCTGCATTCTATACTGATGCAGATAAATCAGTAATGGCAGGTTACAAAACAGAAAATTTAAGTAAAGTAGAACAAAGCCCTTATGATTCCGTCCAAAAGTCAGAATTATATGCTATTCTCATGGTACTAAAGGTCTTTAAGGAACCTGTCAACATAGTTGCTGATTTGCAATATGTAGAAAGAGTTGTTTTACATATCGATACCACTGAACTTATACCAGATGATACAGAATTGACTTTATTCAATTACAAGATACAATTAGGAATAGGAATCATCCCATATACATATCACACATCTGATCCCATACTGGTCTGCCAGGTCCTGTAGCACAAGGTAATGCAGAAATCAAGCAATTATTGATAGAAAATGTGCTCGGAACTTCATAAAAAACATCATGTCAGTAGCAAAGATTTAAAAAAGGACTTTTTCATCACATGGCAACAAGCCAAGGAAATTATAAGGAGATATCCTACTTATTCTTTATACAACCAAACACCACTACCTGCAGGAAGTAACCCAAAGGGTACTCAAAGGAATGAAATCTGACAGATGGGTGTGTTCTATTTTGTAGAATTTGGAAAACTAAAATATGTACATCACACCATTGATACTCAGGTTTCCAGTGGGCAACTGCTTTGAGTTCAGAAAATGCTGATTTGGTAATCATATATTGTCTAGAAGTTATGGCCATCATGGGTATACCTGTACAAATAAAGACAGACAATGCTCCAACATCGGTTTCTAAGAAAACGAAATAGTTTTTTGATTGATATAATATATAAGCATATTCCAGGTATACCACACAACCCTACATGTCCAGCAGTTATAGAAAGATCAAATTGCACTCTAGATGATATATTAAATAAACAAAAAGGGATGACAAAGATTCCAGGAATAGATTGTTATAGTTGTCCTATAAAAAGAAAAAAAAAAGAAACTCTCTAAAGAGATGTAAAATGTATAAGGGTGAGAGATATCAAAATATAGTTTTGAATGGTAATGCAAGTTATGATAGAGAGTAAATTAGGTACAAGTCCTCAGACTCACCAAGATAGGACAGATAATGGAGCATTTTCTCTGAATTTGTGAAATCCAAATGTAGTAGACATTGTGGATGTACTTATTGCCTGCATACATTGTATATAGTTATTGTACTTATTTTATATTGTTTTTCTTATAGCCTTTTTATATTAGACAAAAAGGGGGAAACATGGTGACATTTTGTTTATGATCTAACAAATAAAGCTTGCCTGAATAATATAGTGCAAAGCTAGCCACGCTAGTCAACCATACAGGCCAGGCATTGGTGGCATGGTGTGGGAGGTCCTTCTATGTGTTGCTTTTATTGGTTAATGAAAAAAGAACTGCTTTGAGCCTATGGCAGGGAAGAATAGAACTAGGCAGGGAAAGCTAGGCTGTGTGCTGGGAAAAAAGAAGGGTGGAGTTAGAGAGACTCCATGGAGCAGCCACCAGAGTCAGACATGCCAAAACTTTGCTGGTAAGCCACTTTCATGTGGCAATACACAGATTAATGAAGATGGGTTAAATTAATATGTAAGAGTTAGGCAATAAGAACCTAGAGCTAATGATCCAAGCAGTGATTTAAATAATATGGTTTCTGTGTGATTATTTCAGGTCTAAGCTAGCTGGGCGGTAAGGAACCAACAAGCAGCCTCCCTTCTACAACAGTGGCACAAAACCTTTAATCCCAACAGTCATACTACTTAGTTATAGAGGTTAGGTAGGGGTGTTGCATGCCTTTAATACCAGCAGCAGAGAGGAATATAAGGCAGATGAGACAGGATCTCATTCCCTTTTCAGTCTGAAGATTTCTTAGAGGTAAGAGTTCTTTAGTGGTTGACTGCTTTGCTTCTCTGAACCCCAATGTTTGTCTCTGAGTTTTTATTATTCATGCTACACCCTGGCTACTATAGGACCAGGGACCCAGACATGGCCCTTGGCAGCATCCCTGCCCAGACATCACCATGACCCTGAATGGCAAGTAGACCTCCCCCTTTTGCCTACTTAGTCCTTGCTGCCTTTGCCATGGCTCCAGGTAGCTAGCAGGCCTTCGAATCTGCCCACTCCTTGCTATCTTCATTACTTTCTTTCTGCATCTTTTCTTCAGTCAGGGTCCTGAGGACCCTGACTGACTAGTCCACATTTGTGCAGAACTGCATTAGATAATAAAGAATTTGCAGAATTTGTGGAAATAATCAGTAAGCCAAAGCTTAAACTCATCAAGACATATCCTTTTACTTTATTTCTTTATTATGAGATAGAGCAGAAAAATTGGGTGGAGTAGACTGATGAAAAAAATCAAAAGTCAAACTACTTGCTGGGGGCTAGGAAATATGGTCAAATTATAGATAGTGCTCCAGGGCTGAAGACAAAACCACTTCCCCCTCACTCAAATACCACTGACCCAAAAATGCATTTAAATTTTATCAAAGAGAAAAAGGAAATTTCATGAAGTACAGATGTAAGATATTCTGAGACCCTTTACCGTAGGAAAACCAATATGAATTTCAAACAGCAAGCTTTGATGATTACACATGATTCATGTGTGCAAAAAGCTATTCCTATTCCTAAAATTCAGTCACAGATCATATTTTAAAATAGGATAATGTTCTCATTTAAATGAACAAATGAGCTCCTAATAGAATGTTGAACAATTTAATCCCCACTATTAAAATTGTGCAAACTGCTGCACAGTGAATGTATTTACTAAAGTCTTTTAAAAAATCTGCCTATAATATGTACCAAGAGCTAGTCTAACTGCTACAAGATGGGAAAACACTCAACACCTTTATTTGTATGAAGGTTAAATGCCAGCATAGAAAGAGGTTCCATTGGCAACAAAGTACATACTTTTGCATAAGGATAATTGTGAATTTGACCTAAGGGCAAGGTGTTTCTTTTATATTCAAGAATCTACTGGGCACATATTTTACTTGATAGGGCATCTTCCAAAAGTGAATCCATATCACCAACAAAAAAACCAAGAGTGTTGAAAATAAAAAGTCCTCACTGCATACATATTTATTTGCTCATTCAAACAACTTTATTTAATCTGGCATTATTGCCCAGTAGTAAAATTACAAAGGATTTTAAATGATTGGTTAATGCAACATCTTCACTGGAAACATAGCTACCACTCTACAGGTGTAGTGCGATTGAATGCTATCTACCACAACCACATTAACAATATCGTATAATGCAGGGGTATAACCAGGAAGAGTATGGAGAGAGTCCAAGGTGAAAAAGATGAAGTCATCTACCACGCCAGTTCTTCCATTAATGCTGGTCACACAGACCTATAATGAGGAATGAAGACACTGAGTACGGAGAAGCAGAGCCCACCACAGGTGACCCTCAACAACCCCTTGGCTCTCATCAGCAGGTCCCTTGGCCCATCACTGATTCTCATCCTAGACACACAGGGAATACCTGGAAACTGTGCCAACACATCTAATTCCTGTGTGATGAGAAGACATGTCCTTCAAGCTACCCAAGGTGGCCCCACACTCTATCTCCTGTGTGGTGAGAAAATATGCCCTTCATGCTACATAAAATGGCCCCACACTCTATCTCCTGTGTGATGAGAAAATATACCCTTCATGCTAAGCATTATGGCCCCACACTCTATCTCCTGTGTGGTAAGAAAATATGCCCTTCATGCTACATAAAATGGCCCCACACTCTATCTCCTGTGTGATGAGAGGATGTGCCATTCGTGTTAACCAATATGGCCACACAGTATACCACCCTGACTTTACATCTAATTCTCAGGCTGTACTGCTTACCCACCTTTTTTTTTTTTTTTTTTTTTTTTGGTTTTTCGAGACAGGGTTTCTCTGTGGCTTTGGAGCCTGTCCTGGAACTAGCTCTGTAGACCAGGCTGGTCTCGAACTCACAGAGATCCGCCTGCCTCTGCCTCCCAAGTGCTGGGATTAAAGGCGTGCGCCACCATCGCCCGGCTACTGCTTACCCACCTTCATCAGCAGGCTGAACACCTCAAACCCAGTGCACCCACAATTGCCTCAGAGTCAAAGCACTTTCTAACTGTTGTTCACAGAACATCCTAACGTCAAGTAAAGCACACAACCTAGGAATTAACTATGTGTATATTCTACATTATTTTCTCTTATTTCTTTTTCAATTTGTGAACGTGTCTGGTGTGGGATTTCCCTCTGTATGCTGTGAATGTGTTTTATTACCATTGGTTAATAAAGAAGCTGCCTAGGGTCTATGGCAGCATAGAATAGTGCAAGACAGAAATTCCAAGTAGAGAGCAAGAGGAAAAAAGAAGGTGGAGTTAGGGAAATAACATGTAGCTGCCAAAGGAGACAGATGCTGAAACTTTTCCTGGTAAGCCACAGCCTTGTGGCAATTCTACACAGAATAATAGAAATGGGTTAACTTAAAATGTAGGAACTAGTTAATAAGAAGCCTGAGCTAATAGGCTGAGCAGTGTTTTAATGAATACAGTTTCTGTGTGATTATTTCAGGTCTGAGCAGCCAGGAAACGAATGAGCAGTCTCTGTCTACACATGTCCACTTTGGCAGGGATATACTGCCAAAAAAAATCCTGGGCAAGAAAGTAATCAGGAATGACGGATAGGCAGCTACCTACCCATGACAAGGGCAACATGGATGCAAATTACCTCGCTGATCCTCTGGGAGTTGAGGGGGCTCACAGTGTGGATGTTCATGTTTGAATTGCCCGGCTTCAAGGAATACTCAATCAGCAGCAAGTCTCCTTTGTAAGGCTTGAATTCTAAAACAGCCAAGAAAATTAAAAGTGTAAATATTATTGTACTCACATCATGTCACATTACTTAAGGCCCTATGTCACTGTAATAGGATGACCAACATTTCCTGAATGTAAAGTCACTTTTCAAAATGCTTAGACAGATATCTCTAATTCTTCCTACAGAAAGGAAGCTTAAAACCCTTTAAACACTGGTTCATCTTCAATGATTTATTCATCAGACATGGATATTAGACATGGATTTATTAATCAGACATGGATAACTAGCAACTGTGTGTCTCAGAGTGAAATTTATGGCTAGGAACACTGCATTTCTTCATCAAGTGGTCATTTTGATATCACCTTGGGGATGGCAGCCTGGTACATGGTAGGATCACATGTGTGAACCTTGGTACCTGGGCTAGGGACAAAATATGAAAACTTATCTGTTGAATATTGAGGAAAGAGGACACAAAAAGAAAGAGACCTATCTGCACCTTTGCTTTAAGGTGATGAAAGTATTTTCCAGATAAATCTCTTTGACTTGTATGATGCTATCATTGATTAGATTTTACATGTATCCTGATATAGCGGCACAAAGATCATGATCCCAGCACTCAGAAGGGGAAGGTGGTTCCTAAGGTCATGAACAATTCTCAGACACACAGTGAGTTTCAGGTAACTTAGAGAAACCTTATGTGAAAAAACAAAACACCCAAAGAAATCAATTAAGTAGTGAAAGCCACATGGATGATGGCATTCTCAGGGGACAGGATCACAAGTCGCTATTTAAAAGAGTTCCCATTTCCCTTTACTGTGCCTTACTTTCAATTTCAAGGACATTTCCCACGCTCTTGATCTATGTTTTTAAAAACTATCAATCTTACCTCCAGAAAAGAGCTGGGCAGGGATAGAAGTTTCCTTGCTGATATAGATGTTGCCCTGTGTTACCGAGGTGACACACATGATACGAAGTTCTCTGTCAAGCTCTGATGGCTTAGTACCACCATCGCAATTAGTCATAACTTTCACCTATAAGAGAAGTAGACAGTGGCTAAAGACAAAATAAAAATTGCAGGCAGGAGCTTGTTTGCTTACCAAGGATTCCCCACAAAAACAGCAGCACTTTCATGAGTTGACCTAACACAGTTGGAAGGGTGCTTGCAGGACATAGGACCCCTTGTTAGAGACAATGGACTTCATTAGCCTTCCCAAAATAGCCCTCCTGTAGCAGGAATCTTTTTTTTTTTATTCTTTTTTAATTAAAATTTCCACCTGCTCCCCATTTCCCATTTCCCTCCCCTCCTCCCAAATATTGCCCTCCCCCCACTTCCCTCCCCCTATCCCCACTCCTCTTCTCCTCCCCCCACTCCATTCCCCCTCCCTCTCGTTACTGAAGAGCAGTCCAAATTCCCTGCCCTGCGGGAAGACCAAGGTCCTTCTATCTACGTCCAGAAAGGTGAGCGTCCAAACAGGCTAAGCTCCCACAAAGCCAGTTCATGTATTAGGATCGAAACCTAGTGCCATTGTCCTTGGTTTCTCATCAGTCTTCATTGACCGCCATGCTCAGAGAGTCCGGAATCAACCCATGCTTATTCAGTCCCAGACCAGCTGGCCTTGGTGGGCTCCCAATAAATCAGTTCCACTGTCACAGTGGGTGGGTGCATCCCTCGTGGTCCTGATTTTTTGCTCATGTTCTCCCTCCTTCTGCTCCTCATTTGGACCTTAAGAGCTCAGACCGTTGCTCCAAATTGAGACTCTGTCTCTACCTCGATCCATCGCCAGATGAAGGTTCTAAGGTGATATGCAAGATATTCATCAGTATAGGATAGGGTCATTTCAGGTTCCCTCTCCTTAGTTGCCCAAGGTACCAGCTGGGGACATATTCCTGGACACCTGCGAACCCCTCAAGAGTCAAGTCTCTTGCCAACCCTAAGATGGCTCCCTTAGATAGGATATATACTTCGCTGCTCCCGTATCCATCCTTCCTATATCCCAACCATCCCAATCCTCCGAGCTCCTCCCATCCTCCCCTTCTCATATTTCTCATCCCATTTCCCCTTTGCCCCATGCCACCTCACCCGCAAGTTCCCAGTTTTTGCCCTGGAATCTTGTCTACTTCCCCCTCTCCATGCGGATGACTATATGATTTTCTTTGGGTTCACTTTCTTATTTAGCTTCTATAGGATCACACATTATATTCTTAATGTCTTTTATTTTATGGCTAGAAACCGATTATGAGTGAGTACATCCCATGTTCCTCTTTTTGAGTCTGGGATACCTCACTCAGGATAGTGTTTTCTATTTCCATCCATTTGCACGCAAAATTCGAGAAGTCATTGTTTTTTACTACTGAGTAGTACTCTAATATGTATATATTCCACACTTTCTTCATCCATTCCTCCATTGAAGGGCATCTAGGTTGTTTCCAGGTTTTGGCTATTACAAACAATGCTGCTATGAACATAGTTGAACAGATACTTTTGTCATTTGATGTGGCATCTCTTGGGTATATTCCCAATAGTGGTATTACTGGATCTTGGGGTAGGTTGATCCCAAATTTCCTGAGAAATCGCCACACTGATTTCCAAAGTGGTTGCACAAGTTTGCATTCCCACCAGCAATGAATGAGTGTGCCTCTTTCTCCACAACCTCTCCAGCAAAGGCTATCATTGGTGTTCTTGATTTTAGCCATTCTGACAGGTGTAAGATGGTATCTCAAAGTTGTTTTAATTTGCATTTCCCTTATCGCTAAGGAGGTTGAGCATGACCTTAGGTGTCTTTTGGCCATTTGAATTTCTTCTGTTGAGAATTCTCTGTTCAGATCAGTGCCCCATTTTTTTATTGGGTTCATTAGCATTTTAAAGTTTAGTTTCTTGAGTTCTTTATATATTTTGGTGATCAGACCTTTGTCTGTTGCAGGGTTGGTGAAGATCTTCTCAGACTTAGACCATACGTTTCCCGTCAAAGATATACCATGTACCTGAGATGATGCCATCAATTATGTGTGTGCTTGCTCCATGAATTGGCAAGGACCTTGCAAATGTGAATTTGACACCTGTGTTTAATGCTCTCACAAACCTACCTTCTGACCTTAGAAAAACAGTGCTCTTACTTTCTAGGATCTCAAAATTCAAGAGTCTAACATATATTTAAAAAAAAAAACTACTTCTAAACAAGTCGTAGTCACAGTTGTAACTGAAATTAGAAAACAATTTTGCACATTTACACAGAAAACAGTTTAGTCTGAGTGACACTGGTGGGGTAATTTGAGGAAATGGGCTTTGCAGTGTATGCTAAAGGAAGAGAAATGGGTTCCCTGGGAGATGGGAGTGGAGCAGAATAAAGTTGACAGAGAAGAAAGAGCAGCACAATTTTGGAGACCAAAGAAGGAAAGCATGTTATTCCCTCTCTGGACCTGAGTGCAGGAGCAGGAGATGAAGTGGGAGAGACAGCCCCCCAGAAGAGATTGCGTAGACAAGGAGTGCTAGGGCTCCATTTACGTATGTGTGAAATAACACTAATATTCTGACTCTTTAAGGATTATGACCCTTACTGGAGGTAGTTTTCCTTTGAAATTTTCTTCAGTAAACAAAATATGTTTGTTTTCTATACAATAAGAGAGTAGTCACATGAACACACAGCAGAAAACCATCTCCCACAAGCCATACTGGATAATTTTCATTACCCAGGAACAGTGACTGGTTACCAGTTTGAAAATCAAAACTGAACATTGTGCAAGCTATTAAAATATCTCATAAAGACACACCAGAGGGTGGCCAAAAGTGCATCTAGAATCACAAGGGACACATGCATAATAATTAGTGAGCTGTGTTCCTCATCATGTGATTCTTTGGATGTACTCATTATGATACTTATTATTCTAAGCTCCTGATGGAAGCTGGAGCCACTGACATCAAAGGCTGTTGAATGTTTTTTCAAAACCTAAATAATTGCTGCTGCTACTTCCCACTCACTGTACAGATGGGATGGTCCTTTGTCCTTTCTCCAGGATCCTTTGCACTGAGGAGAGAAGAAATTGGTTCCTATCTGACTATTCACCACCAGTTCTGTCAGTATGCAGGTGGGTGTGCATCACGAATTCTGAGCAATGTGCATTCTGACTCTCCACTAGCCCACAGACATATTGGACCTTTAATAACTTCCAAGTTCTCCCGGAAAACTTGTATTCTTCCAGTTCTCAATTTTTTTCATGATAGAAACACCATTAACAATCATAGCAAAGAACTCAGATAGATTCTTAGACTTGTAAAGAAAAATCCTAAGACACTCTTGGTCCCGACAACCAAATGGGGTAGAGTGGATGGTCCAATTCACGGTATAGGACCACTTGAAAGCCAATTATAAAGCAAGGTCTGTGTCTTCTTTTAGCACCCTTAAGTCAAATTCAGGATGGCTGAAGTTTACATGCCGATATGTGCATAGGGTGCTGAGAGAAATAAGTGAATCTAGGCAGTATACTGCCTAAGGGAGTTTGAGGCTACGCAAGGGTTCATAATCAATGTGAGGACATTGCACAGGGCAAGACTCTGCCGCATAAAACTGAAATGAACAAATAAATAAGGCAGAATATCATTTATCAGAGTGGCTGTTTAAAACAAGGCCTTATATTGTCTTCTTGGATGAGGTGAACATATAATGCAAACCAGTCTTTCCTTAAACACAAAGACATTCCAAATATGAGAACAAGCCCATTAAACTTACTCTGTGTCTACATTAGTGTCTGTCTTAATTCAAGGGAGAAATAAAATTGAAGTAGGTTAAGACACTCTGGGTAAACTCAGCCATACCTTGACCGCTTTCAGTATACGAGTTGTTTGGTCTTCTTCCACCAGAGCAATGACCCTTCTTCCAATGCTCACAGGCATGTTGTCACTGACCACGCTGATATGGAAAAAGATGGTTCCATTAATCCAGCCGTAGTCAGGGTAGAGATGGGTCACAATTCCTCTGACAGATTTCAGCTTGAAGTTATCTATGGGACAGGTAAACCAAGGTCACACTGGCTACCATCAAATACAAGCGACACACAAGTTCTACTCTGACCAGCTGTGCAGATGTGAGCACATATTTTCACTTCTCTGAACACAGTAGCCATTTCTGCTCCCTAAGGTTGTGACTACCGAATGATACCTCCATGGCATCTGTGGGTGACCTGTCCCGGAGAGTGCAAGTGCAGCGCTCATCTTCCCTGCTCAGGAAGCTCTGGAAACCCCACTGCTACTAGGGTAAGCCTGCCTCATCGCCAGCAGCAAGTGCATAGCCCTGGTTCTAAACTCTGACAGAGCATTAGAAGGTCTGAGCAGATGTAAGGACATGTTTCCAAATTGCCTTTTATTCATCACAAGCACGATGGGTAATTAATGTTTGGGGGATCTGGCTCCAGTATCCTGCTGGGACAACTGGCCACCTTCCTTCATGGTACCCTCCCTATGACTGACTCCGCCTCCTGGCATCAGATAGTGTGTACTTGGGAAACAAGGCCACATTCACTCTCAACGTGAGACGTGCCCCTTCGCTGGGGACTACACAGAGGCATCTTGCCAGGGAAAGGCAGAGACAGTACAGCCCACAAAGACTCGTGTCACGTGTCCTTTGAGTTCATCCAAACAGCTTCCTGCTTTGGCACACCAAGGGAGCTTAGGGAGAGTTCACTGTTCCCCTAACTCTTGGCAACTTAGGGACACCCTCATGCTTAACCGCCACTCTGCATGGCGGCGGGTCCCTCCCGCTATTCAAGCCCCACAGCACCTCATGGTGGAGAGGACCCTTTCTGAGGAGTCTTCTTAGGTGGGAGATACGGGGAGACTGACTCTCAGAGCCAAAGGATTACCTTGAATCTGGAGTTCTCCATCAGATTCAGCCCGCCTCCAAAAGAAATTTAAAATACCGCGCAGAATTCTCTGCATAGTTGCCACTGGCCTGGGCAACACAGCAGCTTTCTGGTGAGGCTTGAGATCTCCTGACCCACAGGTTCGCTTCCTCGGCCTCCCTGAGATGGTAGTTAACAGCTAACCACGAAATTGAGGAGAGCCTCGGACAGGGTACCTCCTCTGCTGCTTCCAGGTTCCTGTGTGTGCCCTCTCCAGGGAGACTGCACGAGGTCACTAATGTCCAACCAATGAGACGCAAGGCTTTGTTGACGTCACGGCTATATGCAATGAGTGACACTGACCTGGGAAATTTAGCCCCGCCTCCCACACAAGTGAACCAATAGAGAACTCTATGTAAATTTCAAAAGTTGGCGGCCGTTAGTACAGGTACTCAGAGTGTGTGGCTACCTATTTAGCGTTTCTGCTTTGCACACTCTCAGGTTTATTTGGGCTTTTTGGCTTTAGCGGGTTTTTTTTTTTAAAGTTCTTTGGGTGAGAATTTATTGATTTGAGATGGTTCCTTATTATTGTAAGCATTTAAAATTAAACATCACTTGGCTCACTTTTTTTCACTCTATTCCATATATTTTAACATAACTTCTTTTAACACTAAGTATACCAAAACTTCCTTTGATGTGCTTGTCATTAGATAGTTTATAACTATATCCTTAATTTCCTTTTCATTTTTTATTCCTTTGTTTGGATTCTTCTTTCCTTTAGATTCCCTTTCTTAGATTGTTTCATGCCTTTTGTCCATTGAATTTTTAATTGAATATATATCACCTATTATCTTACATTAGAACAGTGAGAATCTTATTTGAATATTTTATTTTATCAGACAATTGCCCTGATTTAGTTTACCATGCAGGGTCTTTATTTCTTTCATTGAAAATTCTTTCAGTATAAGACAGATGATTCTTAGCCCCCTTTGATATTAATTTGGTTTCTGGATTTTCCGATTCTACTGGCTGCCTTTGAATCTTAGCTGGCACTATTTAACTGAGTGGAAGATAGTTCTACAGCATAGTGTATCTCTCATTAGGAATGAAGGAATATCATACCCATTGAGTTAAAGAGATTTCATAGGGCTGATAACATGATGTAATGGTTTCCCTTTTTCAAGTTCTTCCTCTTTCCCCCCAATATCTCATGTATAAAAGAAGGGATTATAATGATTATGACATTAAAGAAGCTTCTAGCTCATTACCTGGAGTGTTTCTGGGTCTTTCTTGCAATTATGCTTATATACATTGGTTTCTGTCATCCACACTTGGACAGAGTCTCCACGCCAGTATGAAGAGCACATACCTCTCCCGGCTGCTCACTCTGGACAGATTCTTACTGATGCACTATGCAAGTTATGTTTTTTGGCCCGATGTAATCAGAAGTTTTCCTATTCAGAACCGGAAAATCAGTAAGTCTACCTGAACAGACTTCTCTTGTTATTTTGAAAGTGGAAAACCTGAGTCTGAATCGTGATTTTCTGAAAAGTCATGAACTAGGCATTTTGCCTGAATACATAATGTGCTGCACAATGCTTGACAGATGACCACAGTCTTGGCCCTGATGACAAGAAGTCCTGGCCATGTCATCTCCCTATGGCAAGAATCATTAAGAAGGGGTCAGCTAGTTGGCTCTGAAGATGAGAGCACTTGCTGATCTCTCTGACGACCTGTTTTCAGTTCCGAGCATCCACGTGGTGGTTCACAATGATCCATAATCTCCATATGCCATCTGCCTCTCCACAGGTACCAGCTATATGTGGTGCACATAAGTACAAGCAGGCAAAAAAAAAACCTACACAAAAATTTAATTATTATTTAAACGAGAAAATGATCAAACAGGAATTTATCCAAAAGCACATACAAAGAAATAAACACAAGAAAATATGCTCTATAGTGATGGAGGAAGGTCATCGGTTAAAAAATAAAGAAACTGCTAGGCCCTCATAGGTTAGAACATAGGTGGGTGGAGTAAACAGAACAGAATGCTGGGAGGAAGAGGAAGTGAGCTCAGACTCGATAGCTCTCCTCTCTGGGGCAGACGCGATGAAGCTCCAACCCAGGATGGATGTAGGCTAGAATCATCCTGGTTAGCGCACCTTGGGGTGCTACACACATTATTAGAAATGGGCTAAATTAATACGTGAGAATTAACCAAGAAGAGGCTAGATATAATGGGCCAAGCAATGTTTAAAAGAATACAGTTTGTGTGTTGTTATTTCAGGGCATAAGCTAGCCAAGCGGCCGGGAGCTGGGTGGCAGGAACGCAGCCCGCAGCTCCCACTACACTATAGCTTTATACATATAAGGCAAGTAAAAACCAAAGCACACTAAGAAATATTGATAATATTTAGTAATTAGCTGAGCATCGTAGCACAGACCTAAAATTCCAGTGCTTGGGTGGTAGAGGGAGGAGTATCAGGAGTTCAAGCTCACATTAGCTATATAGAAAGTTTAAAAGCCTCTTTCGCCGGGCGATGGTGGCACACGCCTTTAATCCCAGCACTCGGGAGGCAGAGGCAGGTGGATCTCTGTGAGTTTGAGACCAGCCTGGTCTACAATAGCTAGTTCCAGGACAGGAACCAAAGCCACAGAGAAACCCTGTCTCAAAAAACAAAAAAAAAAAAGCCTCTTTCAAATGTACAGAAAAAGAATGTGTGCTGAAGAGATGGCTCAATTGTTAAGAGAATTTACTTGCTCTTACAGAGGACAAGGTTCATTTCCCAGAATCCAAGGGTTAGTGTAGTGATACTTTGTGATCTAACAAGGCAGAAGATGAGAGGCAGATGCAGATGGGTCTCTGTGAGCTCAAGGCTACCCTGGGGTACACAAGATTAATCCAGTCTTAAAGAGAATTAGAGCCAGGCAGTGGTGGCTTTTAATCCCAATACTTGGGAGTCACACACATTTAACCCCAGCACTTGGGAGTCACACATGTTTAACCCCAGCACTAGGGAGGTGGAGACAGGAAGGTATATGGCTGGGCTGAGAGAGGAATATAAGGAAGGAGGAGACAGGAGATTGGATGCAGTCTGAGGTTTTGTTGAGATAGCAGGCAGTCTGAGAATTTGTAGAGATAGGGTTGACCCTTGGTCTGAGCATTGGTAGAGGTCAGAACTCTCTAGTGGCTGACTGTTCTGCTTCTCTGATCTTTCCGCTTTCACCCCCTAATATCTGTCTCTGGGTTTTTATTATTAAGAACAATTAGAATTTGTGCTACAGGGTAGTTCACAACCACCTGTGACTTCAGTTACAGGGGGATCTGATGCAGTCTTCTGACTTCTTTGGGCAAGTATATGATACACATACATACATGCAGGCAAAACATTCATACACATAAAATTACTAGAAAAAATATGTTAAATAATGAGAAAATGTACCATATATCTCAAAAAGCTAGAAAACGGGGCTACTGGTGAAAAACAGACAGCTGAATTTAGATTGTCTGCTCTATGACCTCCATTTTCTAAACAAAATCTTTTGCAAGATAAACATTAGGCAGAGGCAGACAACATTTGTGTTTTGTATAAAACCCTGTCTCAGTGTCGATGGCTGGGACAAACACCATGACCAAAAGCAACTCGAGGAAGAAAGGGCTTTTATCAGTTTACAACTCTCTGGTTGTACTCTATCACTGAGGGAAATCAGGACAGCAACTCAAGAAGGGCAAGAACCTAGAGACAGGAACCACAGCAGAGGCCATGAAGGAACACTGCTCGCTGTCTTGCTGTCCTTCAGGAAAACAGAATTTGGCAGAAAATACAAAAAAAAAAAAATCAAAACTGAAGACCTAAATCCATGCTTTGAAATCTGCCATTGATAACATATGTAACCCTGTGGAAATCAAGTTCTGCTTTGCAATTTTAAAAAAAATTATATGTTTATTTTTACTGTATGAATGTTTTTCTTGTATCTATGTCTGTTTGCCATGCATGTAACTGGTCACTGTGGAGGTCAGAAGAGGGCATCAGATCCCCTGGAACAGGAGGTACACGTGACTTTGAGCCACTGTATGGGTGCTGGGAATCAAATTTAGGTCCTCTGTAAGAGCAGTCACTGCTCTTAACCTCTGAGCCATCTCTCCAGCTGTTATGGATTTGTTGCAGGTCCCCGGCAACTTGCTGCAGGGTTGAGACCAGTGGCAGGTCCACAAACCAAGGTGGCTGGTCCCCTTGGCGTCCCCGGAGGCTAGCCATGTGGGCAGCGGGTGGGCAAGGGGCAGCCAGATAGACACACTATGCAAATGGGTTTGCTGCAAGCTGCTGGGGTCCCAAAAGTGGCCAGTCCCAAGCAAGGATGGTGTGCGAGACTACACAGCAGGTCTCTATGTGACTGCGGTGGGCAGGCCAGAGAGACTGATAAACATACCATGTAAAGTAAAGTTAGATATTTATTAGGTGGGTCATGGAGGGGAAGGAAAAGGGGGAGAAGAGGAAAGAAAGAGAGAGAGAGACAGACAGTCAGACAGACAGAGAAGGGAAGAGGGAGGGAACCAAGAGAGAGAGCCAAGATGGTGAGGAAGGGAGAGAGGCTGTAGGGAGTGGGCGTGGCTTGCCTCTTAAAGAGACAGCATTACATTCCTACCTCTTTTATGATAAAAAGTGGGGGATTAGGCACCACAGGTGGAAGGAATTGGGGCAGCAGATTCTTAAGACTTCTTCTTGCTTATTTGTGGGTGTCGTCTTTGGGGGGAAACCTGAGAAGGCTGGGTGCTGGTCACATCCTGGCACAGCTGGTCTCTTTGCTCCTGTCCAGTGATTGTGGTATGGAAATGTCTGGTGTCTCTTACACCTGGTTAAGGTATTGGCAGAACAGAGGACAAAGTTAAATTAAGGGAAAAAAATTTAGGAACAGGGAATTGAGGGGAATGTATCTGACTTGTTTAAGGTGGATCCTTCAATTCAGCTCCGTAGAACTCGTAAGAATTCTTTGGGTTCGTGAAAACAGAAGTTTTAGACATATGCATTGTATAAACAGTAGTGTATTTATGTTAGAGTAACTGTGACAGATATTTTTGCACAATGAAAAGTATTTCTAAGACTATGGAAGGAAGCATGAGAGAGAAATTTGATCTGACATTTGTTTGGTGAGGCTGTCCTTTTTTAACTGGCAAAACCTCTCAGCTATCAAACTACATCAGAGATCTTTGAGAAGGACAAAATTTTACTTGAGTTACTGATTAAAAAATGACAGAGAACTTACTTGGTCGGCACCCAAAGCTACTCTTTAGGATCATCCATGGTCGCTGAAGGTCGCATTTGCCTTTTTGCTGTTTAGCGCAGGGCCTGCCAGGCTCCAGAAGATCCTGTCGGCTGAGAAATCTGTAAGAAGACAAGCCTACCATGACCTGAGGAGCTAGGCTGTCGATTCCAGCGATTCTGTCCCCATCTGGAGATCTTCAGTTTAGATGAAAGGCAGTTTTGCCCAAAGGTCAGTGCTCAGCAGTTGAAGCGAACTGTGGATGGACGTTGTTGTGTGTCCATTTGTCTTCTGTCTTCTTTGGAGGAAGCAGAGTGCTGTTGCCAGAAGCCAACCTGTCTCTTTTTGTTATGAAAAGTTTAATATTTAAATAACACATTCCCCAGATCTCTGAGCAGTTGAGGGCTGTTTATTAGGTATAACTACAGTATAGAATCCACCTGGAGAACTGGGTCTGAGCTTGACGCATTGGCTCATAACAGGTAAGATTTACACTCATAAAAAGGCAAAAAGAAGAAAAAACTGCTTGCAATAGAAGGTTAATGGCAGAACTGACAACAGAAGAGAACAGCTTAATATATTTTAAATAAGGGTTAGATTAAATATAAGGTAGTTTTTGTGAGAGACTTAAAAGTAGATACCAGTTTAAAACATGAGACTCATTATTTTTGTAGTCTGAAATGAGATGTAATGAAAAATTATAACATTAAGCATAGGTGTATTTAAGTTACATGTATGATTACACACAGAGAGAGGGAATAGGAATTGGGCAAAATGGATGCTCTTGATGGACCCTACCAAAGGCATGCCACTGTGCAAATCACATGTGACAGAGTCAACAAGAAGAATTTAGTGAAAAAAAAATTAAACCGGGGGACAAGACAGAGCATGCTTTAGTAAAGATGGGAGAACTTGGTCACCTGACCTGGCTCTCAGCCAAGATGGTAGTGAAGTCACCTGACCCCAGTCAAAATGGCAGCAGCCACATGTTGCATGGAAAAGTCAAAATTTTTGAGCTGGAGGGATTTTAAGCTTAATAACAGAGACCTAGAAGTGTGATCCGCCCCATGGCTGAGCCACCATGCCACAAGCCGCAGAGGGGTGCAAAAGGCTGGAACCAAAAAAGCTGCACCATTCCACAGCTGGAATTGAAAAAGCCAGCTGGAATTTAAAAACCCCTGGGGACTGACATGGATAGCTCACTACCCACAGCTAAAATTATGAAAACCTGCAAAACGGCGACACTACAAGGCCTATAACAGGGACTTCTCCCCCATAGGTGGGATGCAAATCAGAGCGAACACTGAAGGACCCCTGAGCTGGGCATCCCCTGACCCCGGGTGGGGTGCTATGGCCTGGCTGGATCCCGTCGGGGTAACTCAGAAGGCAGAGAGGCCAAAGGCCGCTCCAAGCAGCCTTTTACAGCGAGGGGAAAAAAAAAAAGAAAAAAGAAGAAATGGAAAAAAGGAGGAAGAATCTGAGGGACCCTGGGTCCCCAGTCGAATGCACCATACAGAGTTTGCAGTGCTAGAGCGGGCTGACTGACCCCGGGTCAGTCCAAACACAATTTTAGTTAAGGGAAGCAACCATAGCAGAAGGGGGGATAGACTCACCAATTGAAGCCTGGAAGCTGGTGGTGGAAGTAGGAAAAAAACCCTGGTTCAGGATCCCAATCTCTGGAGAGGAACTGGAGTGGGAGGGCCTATCCAAGTCACGGCACCAAAGTATAGATTTGTTGCAGGTCCCTGGCAGCTTGCTGTAGGGTTGAGACCAGTGGCAGGTCCACAAACAAAGGTGGCTGGTCCCCTTGGCGTCCCCGGAGGCTAGCCATGTGGGCAGCAGGTGGGCAAGGGGCAGGCAGATGGGCACACCATGTGGATGGGTTTGCTGCAAGCCGCTGGATTCCCAAATGTGGGCAGTCTGATGCAGGGATAGCACATGAGACCATGCGGCAGGTCTCCATGTGACTGCAGTGGGCTGGCAAGAGAGAGACATATAGGCACACCATGTGAAGTAAAGTTAGATATTTATTAGGTGGGTTTTGGAGTGGAAAGAAAAAGGGGAGAAGGAGAGAGGGAGAGAGAGAGGGGGAGGGAGGGGGAGGGAAGAGAGAAAGAGAAGGGAGACAGAGGGGAACAAGAGAGAGCAAAGATGGCAAGGGAGGGAGAGAGGATGCAAGGAGTGAGCATGGCCTGTCTCTTAAAGAGACAGCATTACACCAGCCCCACAATTTTTTAATATGGCAAAAAAAATATAAACGGAACCTACCTGAAAGGGGCAAAATTTAGGTAAGAATAAATTAGTGGTTAAAAAGGACTACCAGCAAAACAGAAAATGTTTAAAAAATTTTAAAGGAACGTTGTTCTTGATTTATGGTGAATTCCGACCAAGACAAATCTACCTCACTAAATAAAGCTAGGGATAAGCATAAGGAAGGCAGCTCCAGCTCTCTGTCTGGAACTCAAGACGATGTAGCCTGTACCAGTCCAGGGATGGTTCAAACCTATGCACCTTATTCTTTTGTGGCTTCTGGGCAGAAAGGGCTATCTTTTACTGTAATTATCTGTTCTGTCCCTTTAAAAGACAAGCCATGCCTACTCCCATCCTGCTTGAAGCTTTAGCCTCTTGCTTCTCTTCCCATCACTCTCTCTCTCTGTCTCTCTCTCTCTCTCTCTCTCTGAGAAGAACCTCTCTCTCTCTCCTCTCTCCCCTCTTCTCCCCTTTTCCCTTCCCCTCCATAACCCACCTAATAAATTCAAACTTTACTCTACATGGTGTGTCTGTCTGTCTTTGCCCTCCGGCTGCCCACATGGCTAGCCGCCAGGGACGCCCAGGAGACCAGCCAACTTTTAAGACCAGCTGCATGGTCTCGCGCCCAGGCCCTGCCTGCAACTGGCTGCTATCAGGACCTGCTGCCCCCTGCCTGAAGGGAAGCCCGCAGAAATTTGTAATGATCATAACATTTACAAGATACTCAGGAGGAACAATTGGGATGTGCATAGCTTCAGGGACTGGAGAAGGGTATCTTAGAACCTGGAACTGGTAAGCTACATATTCCCTAGACCAGCAACCATTTTCAGGTCTTCTATGACTTTCAGCAGGTCTCAAGACTCCATAGCATTAATTCTTTCCTGGACTGACTGCAAAACTGGAGGGAGAAGCTGGAAAGATGGCTTAGTTTAAAAGGCTTGGAGCATTTACAGAGAACTTTAGTTTGGTTCCCAACTGGCTCTCACTGCCTGACATTCCGCTCCAATGGATCCTGCGCCCTCTTCTGGCCTCCACAGGTACTGCATACATGCAATGTGCATATAAACAGGCATGCACATGCAAGCATGCACAAACAAGCATGCACACACTCATACATTCAAAAAAAAAGGGGAAGAGGCAAGTCCGGGCGGCAGAGGCACCGGCGTGCAGGCAGGCCCGGGTGGCGGAGGCACCGACAGTCAGGCCCGGCAGGCAGGCCTAGGCGGCGGAAGCACGGGCGCACAGACAGTTCCCGGTGGCGGAGGCACCAGCAGGCAGGCCTGGGCGGCGGAGCACCGGCGCGCAGGCAGGCCCGGGCGGCGGAGGCACCAGCACGCAGGCAAGTCCGGGCGGCAGAGGCACGGGCGTGCAGGCAGGCCCGGGTGGCGGAGGCACCGGCAGTCAGGCCCGGCAGGCAGGCCTAGGCGGCGGAAGCACCGGCGCGCAGGCAGGCCCAGGTGGCGGAGGCACCGGCAGGCAGGCCTGGGCGGCGGAAGCACCGGCGCACAGACAGTTCCGGCCGGCGGAGGCACCGGCAGGCAGGCCTGAGCGGCGGAAGCAACGGCGCGCAGGCAGGCCCGGGCAGCGGAGGCACCAGCGTGCGGGCAGGTCCTGGCGGCAGAGGCACCGGCGTGCAGGCGGGCCCGGGTGGCAGAGGCACCGGCAGTCAGGCCCGGCAGGCAGGCCTGGGCAGCGGAGGCACCGGCGCACAGACAGGCCCGGGCGGCGGAGGCACCAGCGCGCGGGCAGATAGCATAGGTAAGAGGAGATGGGCAGACGCCAAGGCAAGAATTCACCCAACAATCTGAAAAACAACATGAAAACACCAGAACCCAATGATCTTACAACACAAGGACTTGAACACCCTATCACAGGAGAAGAGGAAAAAACTGACTTTTTGAAAGCAATAGAGTCCCTTAAACAACATGTAAAAAACGCCCTCATAGAAATGGATGAGAAGTATAACAAAAAGTTTGAAGAAATGAGTAAATACGTAAATGATACCCTGGGAAGCCAAGAAAAAACGATCAAACAGGTAATGGAAACAGTCCAAGAAATGAAAACTGAAATGGAAGCAAGGAAGAAAACACAAACTGAGGACCAGCTGGATATGGCAAATATAGGTCAATGAGCAGAGACTACAGAAACAAGCATAATCAATAGAATACAAGAGATAGAAGAAAGAATCTCAGATTCTGAAGACAACATAGAGAAAATAAATGGACTGATCAAAGAAAACACCAAAACCAACAAATTCTCATCACAAAACATTCAGGAAATATGGGACACAATAAAAAGACCAAACCTAAGAATAATAGGGATAGAAGAAGGAGAAGAAGCACAGCTCAAAGGTCCAGAAAACATTTTTAACAAAATTATGGAAGAAAACTTCTCCAACATAAAGAAAGATATTCCTTTGAATATTCAAGAAGCATACAGAACACCAAACAGACTGGATCAAAAAAAAACGTCCCCTCGCCATATAATAATCAAAACACAAAATATACAGATTAAAGAAAGAATATTAAGAGCTGCAAAGGAAAAAGGCCAAGTAACTTATAAAGGTAAACCGATCAGACTTACACCTGACTTCTCTATGGAAACCATGAAAGCCAGAAGGTCCTGGATAGAGGTACTACAGAAACTAAGAGACCATGGATGCAAACCCAAACTACTATACCCAGCCAAGCTATCGTTCACTATCAATGGAGAAAACAAGACATTCCAGGATAAGAACAAATTTAAACAATACGTTGCCACAAATCCAGCCCTACAGCAAGTAATAGAAGGAAAATCACAACCCAAGGAATCCAACATTGCCAACACTGCCTACAATAACCCAGGCATCTAGCGACCCTTCAACAGCACAACTCAAAGAAGGGAGACACACAAACTCTTCTACCAAAAGCAGTAAGAATAACCGGAGTTAACAACCACTGGTCATTAATATCACTTAATATTAATGGTCTCAATTCACCAATAAAAAGGCACAGGCTAAGAGATTGGATACGAAAACAGGATCCAACAGTCTGCTGTTTGCAAGAAACTCATCTCAACCACAAAGACAGGCATCTACTCAGGGTAAAGGGTTGGGAAAAGGTTTTTCAAGCAAATGGTCCTAAGAAAAAAGCAGGTGTGGCCATACTAATTTCTAACAAAACTGACTTCAAACTAAAATCAATCAGAAGAGATCGACAGGGACACTTTATACTCATAACAGGAACGATTCAGCAGGATGAAGTCTCAATCCTGAATATCTATGCCCCTAATATAAAAGCACCCACTTATGTAAAAGAAATATTGCTAAAACTCAAGGCAGACATCAAATCACACACACTAGTAGTAGGAGACTTCAACACACCTCTCTCACCAATGGACAGGTCAATCAGACAGAAAACTAATAGAGAATTAAGAGAATTGTTGGAGGTAATGAATCAAATGGACTTAACAGACATCTATAGAACACTCCACCCAAATAGGAAAGAATACACCTTCTTCTCTGCAGCTCATGGAACCTTCTCGAAAATTGACCACATACTTGGAAACAAAGGAAACCTCCACAGATACAAAAAAAATCAGTGTCCACCTGTGTCTTATCAGATCACCACGGATTAAAGTTAGAAGCCACCAACAAAGCTACCCCCAGAAAGCTGACAAACTCATGGAAACTGAACAGTCAACTACTGAACCACACCTGGGTCAAGGAAGAAATTAAGAAAGAAATTAAAGTCTTCCTTGAATTTAATGAAAACAAAGAGACAACATACTCAAACCTATGGGACACGATGAAAGCAGTGCTAAGAGGAAAGTTCATAGCACTAAGTGCCCACTTAAAGAAAACGGAGAAAGCATACATTGGGGACTTAACAGCACACCTGAAAGCTCTAGAAAAAAAAGAAGCAGACGCGCCCAGGAGGAGTAGAAGACTGGAAATAATCAAACTGAGGGCAGAAATCAACAAAATAGAAACACAGAAAACAGTCCAAAGAATCAATGAAACAAAAAGTTGGTTCTTGGAGAAAATCAACAAGATTGACAAACCCCTATCCAAACTAATTAAATGACAGAGAGAGAACACGCAAATAAATAAGATCAGAAATGAAAAGGGGGACATAACCACAGACACAGAGGAAATTCAGAGAATCATTAGATCTTACTACAAAAGCCTATATGCCACAAAACTGGAAAATGCAAAAGAAATGGACACTTTTTTAGATAAGTACCATATACCAAACCTAAACCAAGACCAGGTGAACGATCTAAATAGACCTGTTAGTGGCGAAGAATTAGAAACAGTTATCAAAAATCTCCCTTCCAAAAAAAGCCCAGGGCCAGATGGTTTCAATGCAGAATTCTACCAGAACTTCCAAGAAGAGCTAATACCTATACTTCTTAATGTATTTCACAATATAGAAACAGAAGAGTCATTGCCAAATTCCTTTTATGAAGCTACAGTTACCCTGATACCAAAACCACACAAAGACCCAACCAAGAAAGAGAATTACAGGCCTATCTCACTCATGAACATCGACGCAAAAATTCTCAATAAAATACTGGCAAACCGAATCCAAGAACACATTAGAAAAGTTATCCATTATGATCAAGTAGGCTTCATTCCAGAGATGCAGGGCTGGTTAGACATACGCAAATCTATCAATGTAATCAACCATATAAATAAACTGAAAGAAAAAAACCATATGATCATTTCATTAGATGCTGAAAAAGCATTCGACAAAATTCAACACTCCTTTATGATAAAGGTCTTGGAGAGATTAGGGATACAAGGGGCATACCTAAATATAATAAAAGCTATTTACAGCAAGCCGACAGCTAACATTAAATTAAATGGAGAAAAACTCAAAGCCATCCCACTAAAATCAGGAACACGACAAGGATGTCCACTCTCTCCATACCTCTTCAATATAGTGCTTGAAGTTCTAGCAATAGCAATAAGACAACATAAGGGGATCAAGGGGATCCGTATTGGAAAGGAAGAAGTTAAGCTTTCATTATTTGCAGATGATATGATAATATACATAACCGACCCCAAAAACTCTACCAAAGAACTCCTACAGCTGATAAACACCTTTGGTAATGTGGCAGGATACAAAATCAACTCCAAAAAATCAGTTGCCTTCCTATACACTAAGGATAAGGAAGCAGAGAGGGAAATCAGAGAAGCATCACCTTTCACGATAGCCACAAATAGCATAAAATACCTTGGGGTAACTCTGACCAAGGAAGTGAAAGATCTATTTGGCAAGAACTTTAAGTCTTTGAAGAAAGAAATTGAAGAGGACACCAGAAAATGGAAGGACCTCCCTTGCTCTTGGATTGGGAGGATCAACATAGTAAAAATGGCAATTCTACCAAAAGCAATCTATAGATTCAACGCAATCCCCATCAAAATCCCATCAAAATTCTTCATAGATCTGGAGAAGACAATAATCAACTTTATATGGAAAAACAAAAAACCCAGGATAGCCAAAACAATCTTATACAATAAAGGATTGTCTGGAGGCATTACCATCCCTGACTTCAAACTCTATTACAGAGCTACAGTACTGAAAACGGCTTGGTACTGGCATAAAAACAGAGAAGTCGACCAATGGAATAGAATAGAAGACCCTGACTTTAGCCCACAAACCTATGAACACCTGATTTTCGATAAAGGAGCTAAAAGTATACAATGGAAAAAAGAGAGCATCTTCAACAAATTGTGCTGGCAAAACTGGAAGTCAATCTGTAGAAGAATGAAAATAGATCCATATATATCACCATGCACAAAACTCAAGTCCAAATGGATTAAAGACCTCAATATCAGTCCAAACACACTGAATCTGATAGAAGAGAAAGTGGGAAGTACTCTACAACACATGGGCACAGGAGAACACTTCCTACGTACAACCCCAGCAGCACAAACACTAAGGACATCATTGAATAAATGGGACCTCCTGAGACTGAGAAGCTTCTGTAAAGCAAAGGACACTGTCACTAAGACAGAAAGGCAACCCACTGACTGGGAGAAGATCTTCACCAACCCCGCAACTGACAAAGGTCTGATATCCAAAATATACAAAGAACTCACGAAATTAGACCGTAAAAGGTTAATCAATCCAATTATAAAATGGGGCACTGAGCTGAACAGAGACTTTTCAACAGAAGAAGTTCAAATGGCCAAAAGTCACTTAAGATCATGCTCAACTTCCTTAGCAATCAGGGAAATGCAAATCAAGACAACATTAAGATACCATCTTACACCGGTCAGAATGGCTAAAATCAAAAACACCAATGATAGCCTCTGCTGGAGAGGTTGTGAAGAAAGGGGCACTCTCATCCATTGCTGGTGGGAATGCAAACTTGTGCAACCACTTTGGAAAGCAGTGTGGCGGTTTCTCAGGAAAGTCGGGTTCAACCTACCTCTTGACCCAGCAATACCACTATTGGGAATATACCCAAGGGATGCCCAAACATACAACAAAAGTATATGCTCAACTATGTTCATAGCAGCATTGTTTGTAATTGCCAGAACCTGGAAACAACCTAGATGTCCCTCAATGGAAGAATGGATGAAGAAAGTATGGAATATATACATATTAGAGTACTACTCAGCAGTAAAAAACAATGACTTCTTGAATTTTGCATACAAATGGACAGAAATTGAAAACACTATCCTGAGTGAGGTAAGCCAGACCCAAAAAGAGGAACATGGGATGTACTCCTCATATTTGGTTTCTAGCCATAAATAAAGGACATTGAGACTATAATTCGTGACTCTAGAGAAGCTAAATAAGAAGGTGAACCCAAAGAAAAACATATAAGCATCCCCCTGAATATTAACCTTCATCAGGCGATGAAAGAAGACAGAGACAGAGACCAACATTGGAGCACTGGACTGAAGTCTCACGATCCAAAGGAGGAGCAGAAGGAGAGTGAGCACGAGCAAGGAACTCAGGACGGCGAGGGGTGCACCCACACACTGAGGCAATGGGGATGATCTATCGGGAACTCACCAAGGCCAGCTGGCCGGGGACTGAAAAAGCATGGGACAAAACCGGTCTCGCTGAACATAATGGACAATGAGGACTACTGAGAACTGAAGAACAATGGCAATGGGTTCTTGATCCTATTGCATGTAATGGCTTTGTGGGAGCCCAGGTAGTTTGGATGCCCACCTTAATAGACCTGGATGGAGGTGGGTGGTCCTTGGACCTCCCACAGGGCAGAGAAACCTGCTTGCTCTTTGGGCTGAGGAGGAAGGAAGACTTGATTGGGGGAGGGGGAGGGAATGGGGGGTGGTGGCGGGGAAGAGGCAGAAATCTTTAATAATTAAATTAATTAATTAATAAAAAAATCAGCAAGAAAAAAAACAAAAACAAAAACAAAAAAAATAAAGCTGTATATATCTATAAAAAAAAAAAAAAAAAACAAAAAAACAAAAAAAAGGGGAAAAAAAGGAAAAGCAAACCTAGATCGTGAGTCCCGGTTCTTCCGGAAACCATAGAGACAACAGAGAGATCACTGGGTGTGGCCTCACGAAATACCTCGGAAACACAGCTCACTCCCCGCCCACGCAGAACCGCCCCGCCACGGGGAGCTTTTTCGGGGCGGGCACATTGAACGAGCACGAGAAGAGACATCACATCCAGAGAAAGCAGCCTTTGTGAAGTTGCCTCGACCCTTAGGGTAGGAGACAAGCTGAGTTTCTCGTTGGTGAGAGGATTCAGAGAACCTGTTGGCCGGTGGTGAGTGGGGCTCAACTGGTACACCATATTTTTCCATAGCCTTGCAGTAAGTTTAAGCACTGGAAAAAAATGGATTGCCAAAACGGGTGTTTTCGGGTGGACGTTCGAATTCCTTAATCCGCAACTACATTCAAATTTACAGGGAGTACGGGGTGCTTTGCTCGTTTTTCTTATCCACAAAATTTTGTCGTTAAGGAGAAACGTTCAGGTACTCTGCAGTTTTCCTGGTGGAGAAGGGAGGGTGACTTGCACAGGCACATAGCTAGACGGGTCCTCCTGGAGGCTAGGTGACTATAGCAGTCTGAATTTGATCCTTGCTGAGGACAGATTCAGCTAGATAAAAAGAGAAGTGCAGAGAAAATAGTGCATATCGAACCTTAATCAGTACCAGGGGATTAGGCCTAGCGCATGGTTCATAAGACCGTTTTAAAAGATTTGTTTTATTTTTAATTCTGTGTGAGGGTATGTCCGCGTTGAGTATACCCAGGGAAATCAGAGGCCCCAAATCCCTCTGGTGTTTGAATTACAAGGAGGTATTAGCCGCTGATGTGGTAGTTGGAAATGGAATTCGATCGGTTGGGATGCACTGGAAGAGCAACAAGCGCTCATAGTGGCTGAACCATCTCACCAGGCGCAATACACCATTTATGGCGCTCGCCTTTAGTCCCAGCACTCGGGAGGCAGAGGCAGGCGGATCTCTGTGAGTTCGAGGCCAGCCTGGTCTACAAAGGGAGTTCCAGGACAGGCTCCAAAGCTACAGAGAAACCCTGTCTCGAAAAACCAAAAAAAAAAAAAAAAAAAAAAAAAAAAAAAAAACAAAGAAAAAACAGAAAGTGAATTTTCTCGCTCGCATGCGTGTACGCGCACGCATGGACGCACGCACGCACGCAAGAGCGTAGGCAGTTTCCCGCCTGTGACTTCGCGCCCATTCCCGCCTTAAAGGGCTTGCTCCTCCCCCTTGCGCTGGATAATGTGTTTGCTCCTTCACATACTTGCTCCTAATCACAAGTTTTGGAAGGCAGTTCTCTGGGCTTTTTGTTTGTTTTTATTTTCTTTCTTTTTTTTTTCTGTTTCTCTGTGTAACAGTCCTAGCTGTCCTGGAACTCACTCTGTAGACCAGGCTGTCCTCGGGCTCACAGAGATCCGCCTGCCTCTGCCTCGCGAGTGCTGGGGTTAAAGGCCTACACTGCCCCTCCCCCTGCCCACCCAGGATTCCTTTGCTTTTGTGTGTCTCGCTGGGTGTTTTTCCAGCATCACTTGTTTGGTTCTTCAGAGACCAGAAAGGGACCCCTTGAAACTGAAATTTTCTTAGACAGCTGTGAGTCTGGTGTCATGTGGGCTTTAGGAATTGAACCTAGATCCTCCATGAAAACAGGAAGTGTTCTTAGATGCACAGCCATCTCTGCAGGAGGAGCCCCTCCTGCCAAGTGAGTTCCAGGGAGCTAACTCAAGCTGTGAGGTTTAGTGGAAAGCTCCTTGACCCCCTGAATCCACTGCCAGTCCCTCACAGGCCATTTTTTAAAATTTTTAAATTTTTTCATAGGTGCACGTGTGGGTCTCTCTGTGTGGGGAGCAGGGTGGGGTGCCAGCAGAGTCCAGAGAAGTGATTGAATTCTTGGATCTTATACATGCTGCTGTGAGCTGTAGGGGTGCTGGGAACTGAACTAGTCTTCTCTATAAGAGCAATAATCACTCCGAACAGCTGAGCCACCTCAACGGCCTCCCCTGTGCCTTTTCCTTTTTGAAGAAGGGTCTCACTATGGAGCCCTGACTGTTCTGGAACTCAATATATGGCCTAGCTTAGCTTTGAACTCATAGAGATCTGTGCGCTTCTGCATCCCCAGGTGCGCTGTGCCACCATGCCTGGGTTTTATAAGGTAATTTTAACAATCTCATTTGTGATGTTTTCCAAAGCTGGGACTACAGCTCTTTAACACATGACTTGATTATTCCTGTCAAAATTTCTGGGTGTTATCCAGAGACAGGCAGCAGAAGTAGGAGAATGAAGAGGAGCGTGTTCCTCTCTCATTCCTCTCCTTTTCTGTACCTATCCTTCCTCAGAACTTCCATTCTCAGGGATCAAAAGCAGACTCCACCGGCGACTTCTAACCTCCAGAAGCAGCCTTCTAGCTATCCATGTGCCATGCAACCGAGAATGCTGGCTAAAAGCATAGCCACAAGCTGCTCACAGGCAGTGTTTGTGGATGTCCCAGTGACCTGTACTGTAAGGCGATGAATTGGTGATGTGGATTCGGGTGGTAACATCTGGCACTGCACTCATAAAGCTTGCCAGTTTCCACTAGCTCATGACCATTATACCAGGAAAAGAGCATTTGGCTTCTGCTGGCACAAAAGCCTCGGAAGTGCTGCGGTATCTCCTGAGTCTGGAAGAAGGACACAGACTGTCCTTGCGCACTTGCTGCGCCCTCAGAGTTTTGTTCTTGTTTCTGCTGGATCGCCTACCTCTGGGAGATCAGGCCATCGAGGGTATCCTTAGCCTGGAGCATACATTCCTATTCGGAGAAAGTGTGGAGTCTGGAGAAGGGTTACCCTTATTCAGATCCTTCCTGTCTATAAGAACCGTCATTTCTGGGATTAGAGCGATAGCTCAGTGTGGTTAAGAGCACTGACTACTCTACCAGAGGACCTGGTTTCAATTCCTACTACCCACTTAGCAGCTCACAACTGTCCCTAGTTCCAGTTCCACAGGGCCCGACACCCATGGCGACCCACTAAGGCACATAAATTAAAATTAATAAATTAGAAAAAGGAACGTTCATTTCTGTTTTAAAATAAACAGCCATTTGACTAGCTTGAAAGCCAAGGGCAGCTGTAAGTTTTTCAAGTGAAAGACACACTAGAATACACAGCAACAAATTTATACAGGGCCCTTTATAAACTGTTGAGAGATGGGCATCCCCCAAATAGCAGGGGCCTGTTTCCATTGTGGGACGACATTCACTGAGACACATTCATTTACCTTTGCTGTAACCACACCTCTGCTCTTACTGTCTCGGGTTTCCTCTCAGTGTTACAACACTGGCAATGGAACAATGGTAAATGCTCCGTGAAGCAAAGCAACTTAACTTGCTGTGAAACAGTTAGAGGGCATAAAAGTTAGTTTTCCACTGAGTGAAGCTGAAAGACGAGGACTATGTGCTGCATGTAAACAAACCAGAAACTCGCCCTATGTGTGAGCATTGGACAGATGCGCACACATAGAGTATTGGAATCTCAGAGTGCCTTTTAGTCATCGGGAGCTGGTTTTGTCATTCATCAAATTTTCCTAAACTGTTCAGCAAGAAAAGAGTGCACCGCTTGGCATTTGTCTTTGCACACTGAGCCATGCTGTTATCTATTTTGGAAAAACAGAGGAGAGAAGCTTGCCTTCAGAGGTAGTACATAGCGCAGTACCTGACAGTTGAATTTAAAGGGGCAGGAACTTTCAGTTTTCTTTGGTAATAAATTGCCAGGTCTCCTTAGCCTCCTTATTCCCCCAGGGAAAGGTGAGTGTACTATCTGCCCATTCTGCAGCCCCACGAAGCAGGGCAGTCAGAAGCCATAGGGAGTCAAGTCAAAGAAGGAACTCAGTTGATGACTGTGAGCGTCAGCTTGTACAGGTGAAGTGACATGGTGTGATGTAGGGGTACCTCCAGCCGACGAGAGACAGCCAAGCCCTCCCTCTGGCTGGAGGGGCGCCTACCTAGGTTTTGCTGTCTCATCCTCGCTCTGTTCCCTCAAACTCGAGCTAGGCTTTTCTCTGTTCTATAGGCCTCGAGGTACAGGCCCTGAGATAATTTTGGTCCAACAATAAATGCCGATATATCACACAATTTTTCTTTTTTCTCTCTCTTCCCCTGTATCTGCCCTTAGGAAGAAGATTCATTCACTGATTGATAGATTTTGCACCAAACCTGATGGTGCCTCAACTGTGAAAGGTGGCACCAAGGGGGTATCACTGTCTCCCAGAAAAGTAAAACCGTTCCTCTGGTGATGAGGAGGAAAGTGAAGGAAGATAGCTGCTTCCGCACTCCCATGGGGCGTGTGCAGAAAAGTAACCTGCCTATGCAAGGTAGCTCAAACCAGAATAGGGAGGGCAGGTCACAAACCAAACGGGCCCCTCCCGAGAGTGCTCAGCAGCACTTCCGGAACATCTGCCACAACCAAGTACCTGGACCACTAGATGCTGCCAGGAAGCTCCACGAACTATGCTTTCAGTGGCTGATGCCAGAGACCAACTTCGAAGATCAGATCCTGGATTCTCTCGTGCTGGAGCAGTTCCTGAGCATTCTGCCCCAGGGAGTGAGGAACTGGATGCAAAAGCATCATCCGGGAGATGTCAAACAGACTGTGAGTCTGGTCGAAAGCTTGCAGAAGGAGCCTGATGCAGTCCCCGATAAGGTGAGAATGAATAACTCCTTGTAATGCCCAATAACATAGGATAACGGTAGACATGTCTTGGTTAAGAGTTTTCAAGGAGTGAGACCGATTTAGTCACATTTTCCTTTTTTTATTCTGTTTTGTTTTGTTTTCCTTTGTTTTTGAGACAGGGTTTCTCTGTAGGTTTGCATCCTGTCCCGGAACTAGCTTTTGTAGACCAGGCTGGCCTCGAACTCACAGAGATCTTGCCTGCCTCTGCCTCCTAAGTGCTGGGATTCAAGACGTGAGCCACCACTGCCCGGCTAGTCACATTTCCTTATTTCTTAGAATGGCTAGGTAGGATCCAAAATCATGTGCTAACAGTCTATCCATACGGTCCAGAGTCACAGGCAGAGTCTTTCATGGCCTTAAAGGGAACAAGTGTGTTTTTCTCATTTTAAGGCCACTAAGTGATGCTGGAGGGCCTACTCTAGCAGATCTAAGAAGACAACATTTGAGATGTTAGAAACAGAAATAAAAGGCAAGAAAGGTATGGGAAGGTGGATTCAAAACATGTGATGGTGCCGAGACTAAAGTGGATGTCAGAGAACGGAAGCTCAAATCGGACAACTTTGGGAGACAGCACAGGAAGAGTAACATGGGAAGCAAAACTGAAACAAAGACTTTGAAGAAAAATGCTCCCAGAGAGGGGGAGGGAACCTAGATGCTGAGGACGGTATCCTCTAATGAAAACACACCCCTGAGCTGAGAGAAATGGAGCCCCACTGTTCTCTCTTAGTGGCATATTCCCAGTACTGCTAGTGAGTGGGAACCAAGAAACATTCCTAGGTGACCAAGAAACAGCCCTAGGTGACCAAGAAACATCCCTAGGTGACCAAGAAACATTCCTAGCTGACCAAGAAACAGCCCTAGGTGACCAAGAAACAGCCCTAGGTGACCAAGAAACAGCCCTAGGTGACATACGCATATCACCTCTCTATGGGAGCCAACCTAAGAATGTGAGGCAGATTTATTTCTTGGCGTCCTGTTGTAACCAAATCCTGTAGAGAGGTTGGAGCTCATCCCGGTCTTCATTTTGTTTGAACCCCTTTGTTTCATTCCTTCCCCCACAAAAGCTTTCCTTACTTATAGGGAGATTTAAACATTGGCCTGACAGAAAAGCCTTTTAAGTACCATGCTGTATCTTTTGCATAAAAGGAAAAGAGAAAACCACTTCACGAGGCTCAGAGTCAAGAAAAGAACTGATGAAGGCAGCTTTAGAGCAACACTCCAGTCTGCTCAACACGACCCTGGTCGTTGGCTGTGGCTCTGTACGGAGGCATGGAGGCTGCTAGGTAGAAGGGCTGGAAGACGACAGATTGCTTTTGTTACCGTTTCGGTTATCCTAACTCTCATCTTGTTCAGGCAGTCTCATTTCTACGCTTTCCTTCTGCTGAGACCCACAGTACCCACTAGGTATTCAGGGGTGTGTCAGACCTTCATGCTATCCAGACAACTGCATTTGGCATGATGAGAATGGGAATTGGATAGTTCACTTGACTACTTCCTGTCATTTTGGTTTCTCCATCTAAACTCTATGCTAATTTTTTCAGCATCCAGCCAACCATGTGAGTCAGAGGCAGGGGACCAAGCAGCTTCTGCATCGGTAGTGCTAAACTCAAATCCATTCTGTTCTTCAGGACTTGTTGACATTTGACGATATCGACATGCATTTTTCTGAGACGGAATGGCGTTTACTGGATCCTTCTCAGAAGACACTGTACAGTGAGGAAATGCTGAACGTCTACAAGATGGCTGCCTCTCTAGGTAAGGATGCCTTCTTCCGTGCGTGGATATGTTGTATGGTGTAGCCCGTGTTTATGAAAAATTGCGCGCTGTGAGAAAGCTCCTTTTGGAGTGTAATCGAATTAGATTGCTTCGTGACCGCAGAATCCGGGAGGTCTTTCCATTTTCTGGATTCTGATGCTTTGCTAGATGTTTGGCTTATAGTTAATTGTCACTGTTAAAGTACTGCCTTGTCCTCTTTAATGAGGATCAACTTTTCCCGTTAGAGTGGATGGTTTCACCATGAAGGCTAGAACTCTTCAATCCCTTGGCCACTAGATACCCGTAAGTTTTCCAAAATCTTTCACCTTTTTTACATTTAAGGCCACACTGTTTTGAATAAGTTTTACACAGAGTATGAAGTTGAATTTGAGGCTGAATGTTTTAACTATAGGTGTAGCACAAATAATAGGAATCCAGAGACAGAAATTGGGGTTCCACCTGAAGGTTGGAAAAGCAGAACAGCCAGTCACTGACTCTTACCTCGACCTCAGTCTGAAATGGTGATCCTGCTTCCAGGAATCTCAGAATGAGACTGAGAGCTGTCTCCTCCCATTTTATAATCCTCTCTTGTGCTGAGATTAAAGGCATGTACCACTACCACTTGGTTCCTATGACAAACTCATATGACTACTGGGATTAAAGGTGTGTGCCACCACTGCCTGGTCTATAACTCTGACCAGTGTAGCTGTTTTACTCTCTGATCCTTAGGCAAAGTTTATTTACTAAAATACAAGTGAATATCACTACATTTTCCCATTTTGTCCAAAATAAAAAGGGAAAGGCTATAACTAATATAAGAAAATTTATATACAAGGGGTACAATGACTATATACAATATATACAGGCAATAAGTACATCAACATTGTCTAGTCCATTTGCATTTGACAAATTTAGAGAAAATGCTCTATATCTATCCTATCTTGGTGAGTCCAACATCTTATACATAATTTACTTTCTATCATAACTTGCTTTCTGCATCTGATAAACTATAGCTATAACTATCTAATCTTCAACTCCCTCAGAGACTCAAGAAGGAAATAACATTAACTGCATAAGTAAGAACTGCTAGTAAGTGACTTCCAAAAAATGAGAGAGATGACAGTGACAGCTGGTTGCCTGGACAGTCACTAAAGTTTCTCTGCAACTTTGAGGCATCTACCTTCGTCCTACAGGCCTATAGACTATCCATATCTGACAGACTTTTCTGTGAAGTAGGCTATTCAGAAGGGCTATCCCTTCTTGTCTGACAGGGTTTGGCAGTCACTCTCTCTTGGGTCTTGCTCGTCCAATTAGGACAGCACACTGTCAGCAGTCGAGGCAAGGGCATTTTCTTGCTTAGTGACTTTCCTTTGCCACAAAAATAAACTCCATGTAGAGTTTCTTCAGTGTCCATTATCTTCTCTGGAGTAGATTGATGCTACCAGGAGAAGACATCTCAAATGCCATATTCCGTAAATCTCTGAAATGTTGGAAGACGACCTGTCTTTCTAAAATATCTATTTGATCCTGAAAACATACCTAATATGACTACAAGTTTGATTTAATAAGTGACTAACAACTAATCTGCATTTCCCTATTATCCTAAATAATTGGTAACATCACTATTGTAATCAGCAGGGTTTGTTAACATTACTTTTAAAATAAATGTTCCTTTATAAAATGAAGAATAGGGTGCTGGAGAGATGGCTCAGAGGTTAAGAGCATTGTCTGCTCTTCCAAAGGTCCTGAGTTCAATTCCCAGCAACCACATGGTGGCTCACAACCATCTGTAATGGGGTCTGGTGCCCTCTTCTGGCCTGCAGGCATACACACAGACAGAATATTGTATACATAATAAATAAATAAATATAAAAAAAATAAAATGAAGAATACTTCAAGCAAATGCAAAGTCTTGATTGCACAAAAATGCAATCACTGACAAGCTACCAGTTTATGAATATACTAAATTATTTCAGTATAGCTCTAAAAAAACTCCAATTTTTATTAATCTAGTTTACTTGCTTCTAAATTAGAAACAAATTTCAAAGTCTTCTTTTTCTATACAATAACAAAAAAAAACATTGAAATTTTTCACTCTGTTAATAGAATGCTAGTGACATAAACTTATTTAACTGACTTTTACATAAATACCGGGGCAATATATACCCGAAATGCATAAACTCTTAGAAGATACAAGAACTGCTGGCAATCTCGATTCACATATGAACCAATAACAACCTACGGTGGTGGTGGTGGTTAAAGGACACGGTTAACCAGTTTCTCCTGCTGATGATATCCTCACATTCCCCTCAGCTGTTGAGTATTTCCATTATCTTTTATTCTTTTCTTTATTCCTCATCCCCAGGCTGGAATAGCCCTGTGTGGGTCATGTACTGGTAGCCAGGGGACTGTTGGTGGTTCTTTTCTCTTTGATTAAGAAATACAGGCCCTGTGGTGGTGGCTCATGCCTTTAGTCCCAGCACACAGGAGGCGGAGGCAGGTGGATCTCTGTGAGCTCGAGGCAAGCCTGGTCTACAGAGCTAGTTTCAGAACAGCCAGGTCTGTTGTTATGTAGAGAGATCGTGCCTTGAAAAGAAAGAATGAATAAATACACGGAGAGAGAGAGAGAGAGAGAGAGAGAGAGAGAGAGAGAGAGAGAGAGAAAGAGAGGAAAGAAAAAACTTGTTATTTATGCGTGCTTGTTTGTCTGTGTGAGTGTTTCTGAGAGTATCCATTGAGGCTAACGAGGTCTTTGGACCCCTTGGAACAGGAGGCATCTGTGTGCAGGACTAAGACTGAGGTCTCATGATTGAGCAGCAAGCACTCTTCACATTGGCGCCACCTCTCCGGCCCTGGTCCTGTCTTTCTGATTATTGCCTCCTGACCTTGTAAACTATTAAGGAATCTTTACTAAAAAGCTCTTCTTTTTTTTTTTGTCTTTTTGTTTCTTTCTGTTTCTTTGTTTTGCTTGTTTGTTGATTTTATGGTTGGTTTTTTGTTTGTCTGTAATTTTCCCAGTATTTTTCTGCCTTTCCATCTTCCTTAGTGTGGTGGTTTGAATGGGAATGGTCCCCATTGGCTCATGCATTTAAATACTTGGTCCCTGTTAGTGGAACTGTTTGAAAAGGTTTAGAAAGTACAAATTTGTTGGAGTAGGTGTGCCTTGTTTGAGGAGATGTGTCACTGGGGGGTGAGCTTTGAGGCTTCAGATGCCCACACTAGGCCGAGTCTCTCCCTCCGTGTCTCTTACTGTCTCAGTCTCTGTGTCTTTCTCTGTCTCTTTGTCTCTCTGTCTGTCTCTGTCTCACTGTGAATCTTTGTCTCTCTCTCTATCTGTCTCTGTCTCTCTGTCTCTTTTACTCCCTCTCTCTCTTCCTTAGGATGTAAAGCTCTTTGCTACTTCTCCATGCCTTTATACTCCCCACCGTGATGACAATGGACTAAGCCTCTAAATCCATAAGCAAGCCCTGAATTAATACGTTCTTTTATAAGAGTCCCTGTGGCCGTGGTGTCTCTTCACAGCAGTAGAACAATGGCTGAGACCCTTTGCCTGCCTGTGGACAACTTTCTGTTCAAGTACATATAAATCTCCTTCTGGAAACCCGGAACTTGCAGCAGCTGCAGGAGTTGCCAGCTTTTCTTCCCTTACCTCCTTTCCAGGTCTCAACAATTCTTCCTGTTCATTTCGTTAGCAGGACGTAGCTTTCTAGAATGAAATGGTACTGGCACTCTTTCTGTTGCTTTCTTGGCTTTCTCTTCTTACTTTAACTGGGACACACTCTGTGGAAATGTCTATACTTTTCTGTATTATATTCAAGCGTCATCTGTCTCTTTCTGTTTCCTTCTTTGTTCTTTTTGCTTTTGATTATCTTCCAATTTGTTGGTGGGGGAAGCATATTGTATCCTTTCTTTGACTTTTTGTGTCTTTTTTGCTTCTTTTTGGTTTTCTAATTCTGGATAAACTTTTTCTTCTTCTCAAGGCAGAAGCTGTGGGGAAAGTTTCTCGTACTACTGAACTTCATCCTCTCTTTTCCCAGGGGGGTCCCCTACAACTTCTCTCATGAATTCTGCCTTCCCTTGATAGTTTTCCCCCCCCCACCCTCACAAACTTATATTCTTCATAAGAAACTCAGGCCCTTGTGCCCCACCTGGTGGCCAAAAATTTTCTTTAAAATTGACATTTTTAGCCTGGCAGTGGTGGTGCACTCCTTTATTCCCAGCACTCGGGAGGCAGAAGCATGCAGATCTCTATTAGTTGAAGGTCAGCCTGGTCTACAAAAGCTGGTTCCAGGACAGGCACCAAAGCTGTAGAGAAACCATGTCTAGAAAAAAAAATAATGCTTCTTTCAGAAGAGTATGTGGTGTGACTTTTCTGGAGATACCCCTGAAAGCTTTCTCTGTTCTGAATTATCTAGATCTTATGGGTCATTTGTCCTTGGTTTGGCACTTGCTCTAGTTAGGATTTCTATTGCTATGATAAACACTACAATCAAATGGCACTTCTCATCTGATATTTCATAAAGTCAGGTCAGGAATTCAAATAGGGCAGGAACCAAAGCAAAGGCTATGGAGAAGAGCTGCTTGCTTACTTCCTCAGCTTGCAGTCTCATGCATCTTAGGTTCATCTGTCCAGGGGTGGCATTGCCCACAGGGGCTGGACCCTCCCACATAAATCAGTAATCAAGAAAATTCCATATAAATTGGCCTATTGGCAATCTGATGGAGGTGTTTTTTCAGTTGACTTTCCACTTTCCAGATAACTCTAACTTGTTACAAGTTGATTTTAAAAAAAACCCAACCAGGACAATGCTCAGGTCTTCATTAGTAATTGTTGATGTTTTTTCCCTTTTACAAGCTATTTATATATTGACCATTGTGTGTAGTAAAAGGAGCCGTGGGCTGCATCCTTGCCACCCATCTAGTTTATACCCTGAAATAAACACACGGAAATCTGTATTAATTAAATTGCTGCCTGGGCAATTAGCTCTAGCCTCTTCTTGGCTAATTCTTACATCTTGATTCAACCCATTTCTAATAATCTCTATGTCACCACAATCTCGTGGCTTACCGGGAAAGGTTCAGCACGTCTGACCTGGCAGCTTCATGGCGGTGGCTCTCTGCCTCTGCCTCCTTTCTCCCAGCATTCTGTTCTGTCTACTCTGCCTATCTAAGCTGCTGTCCTATCAAAAGGCCAAGGCAGTCTCTTTATTTATCCAGTGAAAGAAACTCATACACAGAAGACCCTCCTATACCAATTTTGCTTTTTTAAAAGTGTTATTTACATTTTTCGTTTCTCGTTTCTCTTTTCTGAGCTTTGCAATAAAATGAGGAGCAGGTATCATATCATTTAAGTGATGTTTAAGTTTCTGTATATTGTTATGTATTTCATCCAGTTCATGTTAGAACTGTGCTTCCCGTTGCCCTGCTGTTCATCAATGTGTTTTCAAATATTCTGCACTGTGCTCAGTTCTGAAGTCCCTTTTTCGTTGATGGCTGAGAGAGGCTCACTTGGTGGCGTTTGACACACAAGGATGAGGACCTGAGTTAGATCCCCATAACCACATCAAAAAGTCAAGTGTGAGCCAAGTGGTGGTGATGCACCCTTTTAATCCATTCACTTGAGAGGCAGAGGCAGGCGGATGTCTGAGTTAGAAGCCAGCCTGTTCCACAGAGGAGTTCCAAGGCAGCCAGGGCAACAGAGAAACCCTGTCTCAGGAAACAAATAAATATTAAAAGGTCAGGTGTGCTGGCAGAAATCTGTAATAACTGCACCAGGGAGGTAGAGACAACTGGATCTCCAGGGCTCACTGACCAGCCAACCTCATTTGCTTGGTGAGCTCCAAAGTCAGTCAAGTATCCTGACTTGAAACGCACAAGGTGGATGAGTACCAAGGGTTACCCTCTGTCCTGCACACAAATTCCTACACACACACACATACACGCCAAAGCCATGTACTGCATTTAATTTTATGATAATAACTTCATCTTTAAATGTTTTCTGCTTTGCATGCTTATTGTGCTGTTCTAAATTGCTGCTTCTGCTTTAAAGATGAAAAAGACAAGCTCTACCTGAAATACTAAAACAGCTGGCATTCTGACACGGTAGTGGTGCCACTGCCACTCTGTTTCTGGTGGTCTAACCAGATTCAGCCTCCCATGGAGCTGCAGCAGTGGCCACCGTACCACCATGACCCTCCTAGAGGACATGCTTACTCACTGAGCTATTCTACTGTTGTGGCCCCTACACCCCTGTCTCTGCAGACTGCCCCCTGAGTAGGTAGGAGAGGCATATGGAAATTCTACAATAAGCTTAGTTAGGCCTACAACAAACTGGGCCTTCACTAAAAATTGCATTAAACATATACATTTGTTTGAAGAGTCCCGGTATCTTCATTGTGTTAATGCCTCTGATTCCTGAATGTGATGTGTCTTGCTTTAGGTGTTCATTGATTTCTTTCATCAACTTTTTATCATTTTGAGTACGTAGATACTCTTCATATTTTGTAAAGTATATGTCTCAGCTTTTCCCATTATAACAACAGCAAGGATACCAGTTTTAATTTTGATTTCCTCATTATGTCATAAATGAATGCCTTGGACTTTATCATGGACTTTTTATCAGACTGAACTCCCTACAAGTGTTCTTTTTGTTTAGATTTCTTGGGCAACCCCAGCATTTTCCTTGTAAGCAATCATCCATAATTCTTTTTATTTCTTTGTCTTGACTTTATTGCGTTAACTTCAACTTCCTGTCGTTAGTACGGGGGCGAGTTTCTTGCTTTTGTAAAAATTTCAAAAATTCTACATTTATGAGGTTTTTTCTTATCATGAATGGATGTGAGATTTTGTGATATACTTTTATCAATTGATAAGAACATTTGAATTTCATTTCTATCATCATTTAAGACAGATTCTCAATGTACGTCTCAGGCTTGGCTTGAAATCATGATTCTCTGCTTTTCATCTCCAGAGATTTGGTGTTCTGAGTGTATGTGATATTGTCACACTTACATTTCAATAGTGTCTTAGTCTGCAGCAAACTAAATGGATTTTGAACCGTCAAAGCTCACCACTAGTGACACATCTCCTCCGACTGGTCCAAGTTTCCTAATCCTTCTCAAATGGTTTTGATTCCTGTTGTCAAAACAGTCAAACATTCCCAGCAACCACATGGTGGCTTACAACCATCTGTAATGAGGTCTGGTGCCCTCTTTTGGCCAGCAGGCATACACACAATAAATAAATAAATAAATAAATAAATAAATAAATAAATAAATAAATATTTTTTTAAAAAAACAGTCAAACAGATGAGCCCTTGGGGGCCAGTTCTCATAAACCACCACCTGTCCTATATCCCTTCCTTTCAGGATGGCTGTTTGAGACAGGGTTTTGCAATGTGGCCCATAATTACGATCACTATTCTCCCTCCAGGTATATCCCTAGCGCTGAGATCATAGTCTTGTGCAACAGAGCCTGTTGGGATTCTGTGCTTCTTGTTAGTCCTTTCGGCCTGGTATTATTTCCCGTCAGTCTTGGTTCTGACTTACTGCTTCTATTCTGTTTTGAAAATCAGCATTTTACTTAATGATGTCCATTTTCATTGTTGGAATTTTGTCTAGTAACCTTGGCTAAGGCCGAATTTGCTGTTTGCAAGTTTCTCGAGGAGGGAACTTGAAGATTGCCGCCTGTGCTTCTTCTTTTCTACTGTAAGCACTTAAGGCTGCATGTATGTCATTGACCACTTCCTTAACTCTACTCTATATATTTTGATGTAGTTTAGCTTCATTTTCATTCTGATCTAAGTATATTACACTCTCTTTATAGGGTTTTCTTTAATGACATATTATTTGTAAGCCTATTGCTTCCATGTATCTTTAAGTTATACAATTTCTGATGTGGTTTTCTAGTTTGATTACACCTTTGTCAGATTTGCCCTTTACTCGAGTTACAACTCTCTTAGTGTTTAGTCTGATAAGTGCCTTTATTACATTCTAATTGGTTTATTTAATACAATCAGAGAGCTCCGGTCCTATCGATGTATGTCATTTTAGCAGACACCCACCCTTCGTTAGTTCAACATGCAGAGTCTTCATCGCTTTTATATGACTTTCTTCCAATGAGTTTTGTTTTCAGAGGCTTCGTGGCATTTTGTGTCTGTCGGTTTCTCTGATGCCGCTAGTTCTGCCGTGGCTTATGGCTGATGCTGTCTAAGGGCATAGAAAGCATTGTGGAAAAGGGAATTTCAACATAAGGAAGACAAGGCTTCCTAAGCCAGGTCACTAGTTCTAGCTGGGTCTCTCCTGCTTTTTCTGCTTCTTCGCTTTCATGGCTTTTGTTACAAGAATATATCTCATGCCTACAATGTTCACGGTACTTCTTGTTCATTGGCCTTTATGTGACACCATCCGTAGATGGAGCTGTTTAGACATGTCGTTTATCTCTCGGCTTCTTGAGGGAAGCTTCCATGCTGTGACAGGATGCTAGTATGTACTCCCCAATCTGCTTGTTGTTGACAGATACCAGGAGGGTTCCTTTTCGGAGCTGTGCCTGGTTTGCATTTTAACAGTCTTTAAAAGTTTTCACACTCGGTCTGAGAAAGGCATGAGTCTGTCTAGGCAGCCTTCTGCAGATAGGTTTTGGGTTGGGAAATACTGGGTTTGAGTTTCTACTTTCTTCTGGGTGTTTCCTTGGGTGTGATGTACTTTGGTACGTTTTTGTTTGGTGTTTCTTTCTAAAATTCTTGAGTCTTACACCTCTTTGTCTTCTCTCTGCTTTTTCTGATTTCCTTTGTAACTTCTGGCACCATTTGATGGGCTTCTTCCTGTGCCTCGCAGAGGGGATAAGGGACTATGGATAAGAACCATTTTTCTGCCTGGGCCAGAGTCACTAGTTTATGTATTTCTTTAATTTTCATCGACAGTTCTTTCTAATCCTTTACATTTTCTTGTCTGTAAAACACCTGACTTATTGTTTTCTTTATATGAACAGGGTTAAAGCCAGAAAATGACAAGGGAAATGATCAGCCTGAATCTGCCTCTACATCAGAAATAGAAGCAAAGCCATCTAAAGTTTCAAACACCAGGAAGAAAGCTGCCCAGAAAAAAAACAGCAGAAAAAGCCGTGCAGACACACTCAGGGCACAGAAACGTGGTCAGGCTCATCCCAGGAGGGGAACAGTGTCAGCTTCAGGTTGTAAAAAACAGGTTCCAAAACGTCATCAGTGTCAGGAGTGTAAGAAATGCTTCAGAGTTCCTGCTGAGCTTGTTAGGCATCATAGAGTTCACACCAGAGAGAAGCCTTTTCCTTGTCAAGAGTGTGACCGGAGGTTCCGGTGGATGTCAGATCTGACAATGCATTCCCGGACACACAAAGGAATAAAATTATATACGTGCTCCTGGTGCCAGAAAAGCTTTTCTCTCAACACAAACTTACATAAACACCAAAGAATTCATACAGGAGAGAAACCCTATAAGTGTCTGAAATGTGAGAGAGCATTTACTCAGAAACGTAGCCTGGTTAAACACCAGGTAGTCCACACTAAAGAGAAGCCCTATTCGTGTAGCCTGTGTGAGACAAAGTTTAGCCGACAGTCCAGCTTCCTCAGACACAAGACACGTTGTCAGGCAACATGGCCAGGTGGAGGACAGTCAGTGACAGATTGTAGAGATTCCCATGATAAGAATCTGTTACCAAAGAAGATTGGGGAGAGGTATGATTTGCGTCCCAGAAAGAAATCCACACTGTTCCCCACTCTTAACACTTAGTTTCCAGTTTTTACCATAAAATTGTTATTTACTATGTAGAGATTCCCATGATAAGAATCTGTTACCAAAGAAAATTGGGGAGAGGTATGCTTTGCATCCCTGAAAGAAATCCACACTGTTCCCCACTCTTAATACTTAGTTTCCAGTTTTTACCATAAAATTGTTATTTACTATGTAGAGATTCCCATGATAAGAATCTGTTACCAAAGAAAATTGGGGAGAGGTATGCTTTGCGTCCCAGAAAGAAATCCACACTGTTCCCCACTCTTAACACTTAGTTTTTAGTTTTTACCATAAAATTGTTATTTACTATGTAGAGATTCCCATAAGAATCTGTTACCAAAGAAAATTGGGGAGAGGTATGTTGCATCCCAGAAAGAAATCCACACTGTTCCCCACTCTTAACAATTAGTTTCCAGTTTTTATCAAAAAATTGTTATTTACTATGTACGTTATGAATAAAGAACAAAACTTTGGTAGTCAACTGTGTCTGCAGTTATGATTTTCTCTAATGCTATTCTCAGGTGTCAGGTGCCATGAACCCTGCATTCCCTCCTCATGCTTCCTCAGAAGAGGTATAAAATGCCATTGCAGCCCCTATGAAGAGAGTTCAGAGAGAATGAATATGCGTCTCCGTAGACAACCAAGATTGAGAATCAGGGAGATTTCCTCACGAAAGGAAGTGAGGCTTAGCATTTTTCCTATGTAAGGTTGTCCATTGTACTTGCCCTCCCGAGTTTCCGCTGCTACCTTGTCTTCTTTCAGGGAAGTCTGGGGAGCATGAGAGGACCTGAAAGCCAAGATGCAAGCCCAAGAGCCTTCTCAGCATTTACAATCCCCCTGCCATTCTCTCTGTATGCTCTTGGAGACTGAAGTGATCACGGACGCACTGCATGCCCACATCTAGTTATCTGTCTCCGTGGAAGTACAGGGCAATAGTGAAATGGCCTGATAATTTTGGCTTTCCTTATACACACCGAAGGCTTTCAAATGGGTGCATACCACTCCTGTCCCTAAAGAGAGCTTCACTTTTGTGATTTCTTCGCCCTAAATGAGTATGGCTGATTTCTCTATGGAAAGGTCTGAGCGTTTCATTTACTGATAATGGCAAGGAGGGCCTCATGTAGCCTCTTTGACTTGTACACCTCTGTTCCTAGAAGGGGACATCCAAAAGCGTCCAGGAAAAGGCTTAGGATCCCCATCAGAATCAGGCCAGATGGACCCTGCTTTTTGATCTTGTTTTTTATCCCTTCTCCATTTGTGCAAGGATCTCTTTAGAGATAAATAACATGAATGGCTTGAAAGATATATCAAAAGGTAATTGATGATATTGGACAAGGTTGCCATATATTTGTAAATGCAAAAGAGCATGCTCCATACTAAATTTAAATATTGGACAAACTCCTTTAAAACCAAATACACCCCCCCAAAGAATGATTTTTCCCATCTTAACATTTTCCAACACTTATTTTTTGTGTATAAATGTTTTACCTATATGTACATCTGTTCATCATATGTGTGCAGTACCGAAGGAGGCCATTAAAAGGATCCTTTATGGGACTGGAGACGTGGCTCAGAGGTTAAGAGCATTATGTGCTCTTCCAAAGGTCCTGAGTTCAATTTCCAGCAACCACATGGTGGCTCACAACCGTCTGTAATGAGGTCTGGTGCCCTCTTTTGGCCTGCAGGCACACACATAGAATATTGTATACATAATAAATAAATATTTTTCTTTTTAAAAAATAAGAGGGTCCCTTATAAACGGAGCTGCAGTTGCTAGTGACCACGCAGGCGCTGGGAATTGAACTTAAGTTCTCTCTAAGAGCTCTTAACCACTGAGCCATCTCTCCAGTCCTATCATTTACCTTTTTGAATAGATGATTAAAGGACATTTTTCAAAGAGACTTTGCGCCGGGCGATGGTGGCGCACGCGTTTAATCCCAGCACTCGGGAGGCAGAGACAGGTGGATCTCTGTGAGTTCAAGACCAGCCTGGTCTACAGAGCTAGTTCCAGGACAGGCTCCAAAGCCACAGAGAAACCCTGTCTCAAAAAAAACAAAACAAAACAAAAAAAAAATCAAAGAGACTTTGCAGAGCCTATTTTGAGATTTATAAAATGCGAATGACTCCTGCCTGAGAGCTACCGTGTGGGTTAAAAGGGCTATTTATGTATATTATAATATGTAGGAGAGAGGTGGGACACATTCGGTGTTCCCGAATCACTTGGAACATGCTTCATGCACCTAGTGCTGTAAAGAAACTAGACATTCTATGTTCATGCAGCGTTTAATTGTACTTAATGTCTTTTCCACTAGTCTCAATTTCCTTTGCTTCGATGCTGCTCTCCACTTAGCCTTTAAAAGATAGTGGTCCTACTACAGCTAGATATACTGGCCATTACTAACAGCCAGAGTATACCAAAAGATATATTTCCAGAGGATGGAGACTGTGCACCCAACATCCATCCCTACCCCTTCCATGGCAACATGAGGCTGCACCTGAGATCTCAGAGAGCTAGCGCTCTCACTCTATAAGTAGGTAAATAAATATAACATGATATAATAATATATATTATTTTTTAGTTACTGCCAGGACTGGAGAGATGGCTCAGTGGTTAAGAGCACTGACTGCTCTTCCAGGGGACCTGGGTTTCATTCCCGGAGCCCACATGGAAGCTTACAAATATTTATAATTCAATTCCAAGGGATCTGATGCCCTCTTCTGGCCACCGAGGGTGTGAGCACACCTGCGGTACAGATATAATACTCATAAAATACTAATACTATATTGCACATAAAATAATAATAGTAAATAAACCATGAGTCGAGTCTCTCCTAGGGTAGCTTGGTGTATTTTTGTTGTTCTTGGAGGGCCTCATCCCCATTACCCTATCATGTTACCTCCTAACTAGAGCTCCATCTCTGACCTGTACCCAGGAACACTGGCAAGCTTATACCATTCATGTCTTTTGGATCAATAAGGTTCTTATTCTCCTAGAAGAGGAATCCCAGGACATATTTCAGTACTAGCCCCCACTCCCACCCGCGCTTCTGGCACGTCAGCTTCTGTGCACTGTGGGAAGCACAGATTAGGTAGACCTGGGAGTAGAACTGACCAAAACCAGTCCGATGCACCTCCATGTTTTCCCACCCATCCGTCCTGTTTTTCTGCTGGTTGGGTGAAACTCAGCCCATTCGAGCACACTGTTCCCTCGTGGAAATGAGCCTGCCAGAGACCCCTAGGAAGCAGAAATGCTCACCCGAAAGATTGGGTCAGGATACCCTAAATGTTCTTTTAGAAAAACATTTGAGCCGGGCAGTGGTGCACACCTTTAATCCCAGCACTTGGGAGGCAGAAGCAGTCATCTGTGAATTCGAAGACAGCCTGGTCTACGGAGGACAGCCAGGGCTACACAGAGAAACCCTGTCTTGAAAAACAAAACAGAAATAACATTTTTTAAAAGTTAGACTGATGGGCTAGCAGTGATGGAACTTTACCTCATTGATCAGAATGTGGGCTTGGTATTTAGTATTTACCAATACTTTTATTTTGCCATGCGGAGCTTGCTTAGTTTTCTGTATATATACGTGGATTTTTCTCAAGCATCTTTTTTCCTCCTCTTCCATTCTGAGCATATGAAGAAAAATGAAGTTTCTACTATTAATACTATTAAATTGCTTACGTAAAAACAGTATTTATCTTTTCCTATTTCTGAATGAGCATCTTATTTTGGTTTGTCAGTGTATTGTTTGTTTGTTTGGGGTTGATCTTAGGTATAAAGGCAGTCTGGTAGAAGGTTTGATGTAAAATATCATGCATTTCATGAATTTAAAAAAAAAAAGCCTTTGCCACTAACTTCAAAGTGCTATGTGGTTCCAAATTGGCTTTTCAGTTAATAATACACAATACAAATCCTATTGCACTTAACTCTTCTGAAAATGAACTTCTACAGTATTGTCTGATTGGAATTATATTTATAAATTCATCTAACTAAAGCAGAACCATATTCATCTGGATGGAAGCTACTTTATGTAGTTTAGAACATAAAATAGATATTTTTTACAATAAAAGAAACCAAAGAGGGACTGCAAGTCTTAGAGTGTGATGTGTGCAGCTCCCCAAGCCCTGGGATTCAGCAGCATCCTGGGTACTTGCAGCACACAGAGGCCACTGGGCACACACTGTAATAACTAGCTCTTCAGCTATCCAAAGCAAGGTCCTCAAACCAAGAGTTACTTGTAAGAAAATAGGGTTAAAACCTCCTGTTTTCGGGGTAGGTTTGCAGTAATTCATTTTCCAATCCTAGCCCATAGGCTTCTTCCTGAAGCCTCCTGTTAGAGGCCTGTTTATTTTTTCATTGTTTACACATTTTGCTCCATTTGCTTTGTGTGCACATGTGTTTGAGAATGGACATATGTGTGCAGACAGGCACATACCACCGCACATATGTGGAGATTTGAGGATAACCTGGAAGGGTCAGTTCTCCCCTCCTGTCACGTAAGCTTCAGAGATCAAACTCAGGTTGTTAGCCTTGGCTGACGAATTCCCTTACCCCGAGCCATCTCCCACACTCCTTAAGGTTTACTTCTTCACACTCTCAGAAACCTGCCTGTTTATTCGTTATCTCACAGTAATAACCACCTATGAAGACGTATAATAACATTAGAACAGGGAATGCAGCCAGTTGAAATTTCAGTAAGCTGTCTGTGTTTTCTTCATATAACTTACATAGCTGAAAGTTGTTAAATCTCATCCCAAAGCCTTCTAGACCCATCAGGACCGATGTGCTGAACTCACAGAGACTGTGGAAGCATGCACAGGGCCTACACATGTCTAAGCCGGAAAGAGTTCCAGCAATGAGTGGGAAAGTGGACGCTAACCCCCAATTTTTGGTCTTGTTTAGGGGTTTGTGGGGAGGGTTTCTTTTGGGGTTTGGGGTTTTTGTTTTGTTTTGGCTTTGGCTTTTTTGAGACAGGATTTCTCTGTGTAGCTATGGCTGTCCTTTGTAGACCAGGCTGGCCTCAAACTCAGAGATCCACCTGCCTCTGCCTCCTGAGTGCTGGGATGAAAGGCGTGCACCTCCACTCCTGGCCACGAGCCCCCATTGTTAATCCAGAAGCTATCTCCAATTGATAACATCTCACAAAGGAAAAATGGGTTTCCTCCAATGGAGTTTCAGTGGGGATACAAACCGCTCTTAAGGGCAGGCCTAATGTTCAGCAGTGGACGGCCAATGCAAAATGAACTCAGTGGCATCTCGGAGCTTCTTTATCTAATAATGTATTGCCGCGGCCTTTTAAAAATTCTTGCAGGTCCTTTGTGTATATGTTATGGTTTCCAGGTTTGTGTTTTTATGGGATGTCTCTGTGTGTGATCACGTGTGTCTCTACATCGGTGTGTGTTCCTTGTGCTTTTTCTTCATCTCTTTTTCTTCTGTTTGTCTTGACCTAGTCTGGGTCGCTTGTTTTTATTTTATCATTATTGTTGTTGTTATCATTTAGATGCCTGTTTTCACTCTAATAAGAGGGAGAAGGAGAGGATGTGGATTTGGGAGGATGGAAAAGTAGGGAGAATCTAGGAGGAGTTAGGGGGAACTGTAATTAGAATATATTGAATTTAAAAGTCCATTTTTGCTGGGTGATGGTGGCACACGCTTTTAATCCCAGCACTCAGGAGGCAGAGGCAGGAGGATCTCTGTGAGTTCAAGGTCAGCGTGGTCTACAGAGCTAGTTCCAAGACAGGCTCCAAAGCTACAGAGAAACCCTGTCTCAAAAATACAAAAACAAACAAACAAACAAACAGAAACCCTATTTTCAACTGAAAAAAGTCTCATCACAGATATGTTGCTCTTATTGGGGGTACAAAGTATTCAGAAAGTTATTTTTTAAAATATCCAATTATGCACACACATTGAAAACCAAATATGAAAGATTTTCAAACTGAAATGACTTTCATTTTGCAAGTCAGGGAAGAACCCTAGAGCCATTAATTGAGAAACACAGGACGGACTGAATTACAAAGCACACTCAGACAGGCAGGCAGGCAGGCAGGCATCAAATTAATAAAGCTACAGACTCTTTCAATGGAGTATAGATTCTCCCCCATTCTCCGTGAAAAATGGAATCCCTGTTGTCTTTGAATACTTCATGAAGGTAGAAATTCATCCAGCAACCTTTCTGATCGACTTGATTAGCAGCTGACTCAAGTCTGCCAAGACTCCAACACAGGAACAAGAGACTCCCACCCCCACTCTGCATGTCAGTCTCCAGTTACGGTTGTTACAAATCTTTACTTAGGCACCTAAAATAGGGCCCGTCTATTTTAGTACAGTTCTGGAAGGCAGAAGTATAAAATCAAGGTCCTGACTAGGTTTAGTAGCTTCGGACACAGTGGCTCTCAACCTGTGTGTCGCGACCCAAATATGGGTCAAATGACCTTTTCACAAGAGTCACCAAAGACAATCAGAAAACACAAATACATTTATATTATGGCTCATGACAGTAGAAAAAGCACAGTTACGAAGTAGTAACAAAAATAATTTTATGGTTCGGGGATCACCGTGGCATGAGAAACCGTACTAAAGGATCGCAGCATCAAGGTTGAGGATCACTGTTCTGGAAGCGTCAAGAGAGAAACCACTTTTCTCTTTGTCTTCAGCTTCCAGGGGCACCTGCACTGTGTGGCTCCCAGCCTGGCCTTGGCATCGGTCTAAGATCTGCTCCCATCTTCTTGCTTTGTCTTGTCTCTTGGGATCACACAGGGTTATCCTAGATAATCCAGTCCAACGCCCCGATCTGAGGACAGGCTCAGGAGCTATTTGGTGAAAGAATGTACCATGGTGTCGTTTGGACAAGGCTGCCTAGGAAGGATGCTGTTCTGCATGCAGGTGTGTCCCAGTTTGCTTTCTACTGCTGTGGAAAGCACCACGACCAAAGACAACTTAGGGTGGAGACAGCTTATTTTATTTAGGCTTCCGAAGCATACTCCATCACTGAGGGAAGTCGGGGCAGGAACTCAAGCAGAAGCAGATATACAGGAACTACAGAGAAAGGCTGCTTCCTGGGTTGCTCTCCGAGACTTTCTCAGCTTTTATTTTTCTTAAAAATTTTAAGAACTTATTTTATTATATATATGTAGGCCGGTAAGTGTGTATGTGTGCATGTATGAATGAATGTTTTGCTTGCATGTATATCTGTGCACCATGTTTGTGCAGTGCCTGCAGAGCCCAGAAGAGGGTATTCCATCCTCTGATGCTGAAGCCACATATGGTTGTGAGCTGCCACCTCAGTTCTGGGATTCAAAGCCTTGTCTTCTGGAAGAGCAGCCAGTGATTTTAACAGCTGAGCCATCTCTCCAGCCCAAGCCTCAGCTTGCTTTCTTCTATACCCTAGGACCATCTGCTCAGGGAGAACACCGTTCTCAGTGCACTGGGTCCTCTCCCATTAACTGTTAATCAGGAAAACGACCAGCAGGTAAAATGGGCCCAGGAAGACAAACATCGCAAGCTTTCTCTCATACGTGGAGTTAGCCTTTAAGATTGATATGTGTGTGTGTTTCATTCAGATTAATCACAGAGATTTGGTATCTAGTAAGGGACCACGGGGAGGAGGAGATCCTTCAAGGACAAGGGAATACAACATAGTGTTATAAAGGAATAAATTACAAACTAGTATAGAAGGACTAAATGGGAAAGGGTCTCAGGCCAAGGATCTGAGACCAGATATGCCATGAATCCTAAGAGGAAATATAGTAATTTTAATTCTCCTAAATGAACATCATAATAAAATGACTGCTAATGACTGCTAGTTGCTCTACCCATTGCTTAACCTTCATCAGAGATGCTTCTTCTCGCAGTAGGTGATCATTGACACAAGAGTCACCGCCACACAATGTGCAGAGACTGAGAGAGTTTGACACACTCAACCTTAAATCGGATGCCTTCAGCAAGCCCCTCCCCTCAAGGTTCAGGGACCTATGCAAAAGATGAGACAGAAAGATTAGAGTAACCCGGGGTGATGGATGACTCCAAGAGAACAGCATCTGCCAGCCACAACAAAACTGACACGCTGATGGACTCACAGAGACTGCGACAGCATGCACAAGGCCTGCACAGGTTCAAGCCAGGCAAAATCCCAGCATGCAAAGGGGGAAGTGGACACAAAGTCCCACTTCTAACCAAGAAACTGTTTGCAACTGACACATGATGGGAGAGGGAAAATCTGTTTTCTCCAGTAGAACAGCACTGAATACATCAACCACACTGACACATGACGGGAGAGGGAAAATCTGAAAGTCCCACTTCTAACCAAGAAACTGTTTGCAACTGACACATGATGGGAGAGGGAAAATCTGTTTTCCCCAGTAGAACGGCACTGAATGCATCAACCACAGTCAATGGCACGTCCCACACTCCAAAGTAACTGGGCAATACAAAACGGTCTCCAGGATTTTTTGTGGGCTTTTGTTTTATTTTGCAGCGTCTGTCATTTTGGGCTTATGTTTGTTTGCTTTGGTTTTTTTTCTCTATTTTATTTAGAGAGAACGAACACAAGTTGGGCAGGCTGGGAGGTGCAGGAGAGAAAGAATATGCTCAAACTATTCTCTACGAAAAATGTAAAGACAATAAATCTGTTTTATAAAAGAAAATTTCCAGCAGACGTGCTTACAGCCCTGCCTGGTGGAGGCAGTTCCTCATTTGAGGGTTCCTCTTCCCAGGTGGCTCCAACTTTGTGTCAGGTTGACAAAACTTTCTGGCACACACAGGTTGGCGGAAAAGCACTCCCCCCCGTTCTAAAACCATCACAAGAACTGAGACATCCCTTCGACGTTAATCTGATAAACGCCAGGAAGATGCGAGTGACTACAGCGTGTTTCGGTTTTACAATGCAAATCCTGAAGAAGAAGAAGCCACAGTCTCCTCTGCCAGGCTTGCGTGCTTCTTTGCTTCACGGGTATCACTGTGACACTAACATCCTGAAGTCACAGAGTGGATAAGCATCCCGAGAGATCCTGCCACCTCAGACAGCTCTCTCCCACCTCAAACAGGAGAAGCTCCTGTCTCTCATTGCCTCCTGTCTCCACACCTCACTTCTTAGGATGGGGACAGAGTGGGAAAGACATGGAGGAACGAATTCTATCAAGCCCAGTGCTGGTTAGATTCAGAGGGCTATTATTCTCAGGGCCAACAAGCCTTCCCTGGCTTTCTTGGTGGATTTCATATTTTAGTGTTTGAAGTCAACTCTCAAAACTTTGTTCTCGTGTTCAGCATCTGAGATGTCAGTTAAAGACAGACATTGTATACGTCTGTCATATCTTAACATCCCCTCTCTTTAGCCATGTGATCCTAGCCCAGGCTGGACAGCTGAGGCATTCTCTCTGACCACATAAATGGTAAACAACTAGATGAGAGAAGAAAATTCTTCCGCCAGCCGGATGCGATAGCTTGCGAGAAGTGGGGCCGACACCACTCAGCATAAAAGCTTAAGAAAGTCTTATGCGTTACAGAGAACTAAGAAAGAAGCAGGAACTGGGCCTGGAGTGTGAACCCTGGTTATACTTAAGAATACTTAAGTCTGGGCCTGGGGGTTAGGTATGACAGCAAACAGAAGAATGCAGCTCCACTGCCTGGAGCTTCCTGGAGGAAGGCTGTTTCCCGCCAAAAAGTGACAGGGACAGCAGACGCCAGAGTGCAATAATATTCTAGACTTTTTTGATCCACCAGGGCACTGATTTTCCCACCTTTCCCTTGTTGCTCTGGGTGAGCAAGTTTGGTGTGCTGAGAAGTAAGCCCTCCTAACGCCAGAAGTTCCGACTGCAAACACCTTAGAAAACAGCACAGTCCCCTCCACTCTCGGGACGAAAGGCAAAGACGGACTCCTGAGGCTGGGCCTTATTTAACTAGCTTTGAGAGGACAGGCTCCTCCTAGGTCCAAAGTTGAGTCTTTGGTGTTTACTGCCAGCCTAAAAGCTAAACACCTGTTAAAATTTGTTCTGTGATATTGAAAAAAATCGGGACGAGAAACACGAGCATTTTACCTAAGGAACACTACGACCCTGCCAGGGCACCAGGGACCAGGCATGCATTTAATAACTAAAAATCCTCTCTCAGAGTCCCCAGACCACCCTCCTCAAGTGCACATGGTGTTTTTGTTCTGGCCCAAGGGATACAAGTCTTCAAAAAAATAAAAACTGAGGCAAAGCTGAAACAGAAGCTTGTTTATTGATTAAATTGCAGCATTAACAGAAGCGTATCAGCAAAGCCATAACATTGGTCAACTTCTGAACCAAAAAGCAGGGAGGAAAACACAGAAGCTCAACAACAGATCGTGACTACAGGGCAAACAAGAATATAACCTCCAATTACAGGGGAGTGAACACAGTTAGAGGTGACAAATTCAGAACCCTGACTGGCCTAGAGATGGAGCTAGCTCAGTGGTAGTGTTTGATTTGCATGCACAGGGCCCTAAAGTCACTCCCCAGCACTAGTAAAGAAAAACAAAAATAAACCACCAAAGCTAGAGATGGAGTTAGCTCAGTGGTAGAGTTTGTTTTGCATGTACAAAGCCCTAAAGTCACTCCCAAGCACCAGAAAAGAAAAAAGAAAAAAAAAAAAAAACCTTACCTGAGCTAGAGATGGAGCTCAGTGATAAGAGTGTTTGCTTTGCATGTGCAAGGCCTGAATGTCCCTTCCTAGGTCTAGCCAAAACAAAACTAGCTGTTACCATCATTTAGAATAACAAGGAAAATTTGACACTTGAAGCTACTGACAACTTACTTCAGTACAGGGCTTGCATGTCAATAGTTTTCATTTAAGGTATGAACAATGTATGCGATCTGTATTCCATTATCACAGTATTTGTGAAATGGGTACTGTTTTGGAATAAACAATATCCGTATTAAAAGCAAAAAAAAAAAATCCTACCAGGCCCAGAAAATCACATGCAGGTAGGTGGGGAGTAGGTGGGGAGTAGGTGGCTCTCTAGCATTAGGAAGCCTTGGAAGGCAGGTTTTGCATCTAGCTAAAAGCAAAGCTCCACTCTGAAATAAGTTCACACAGCACTATCCTCCCAAGACAGCCCAGAGGCTCTTATGAGGCAGCAAGCCCTCATTAGGGGATCTTGCTTTCATCAACACAGCTTGGGGAGTTGTGCTGTGAACCTTGCAGGTGGGTGAGCTATTGGTTTGCATCGTGCGCGGGGCCCTGAGAACCCTGGCTTTGCTTGTGCTCTTTCCCTCTCTTGTGGATTTTTACGTGTCTCAGCAGGCTGGACTTGTGTTTATAGCTTTTGTCACAGTGTTGGCATAAAAATGGTCTCTCGTGAGTGTGTGTCACTAGGTGTGCAGTAACACGTGACTTTCCTTTAAAACCTTTGCCACAGACAGAGCACTGGTGTTTGAGAACGGTCTGAGTTTGCCCACGTTCTACCAGGCCCAAATTATACATAAACTCCCTCTTACACAGCCTACATTGCTCTCTTTCTTGGTCAAAATTGTCTGCCTCTGTCTCGCTAACAGTTGCCGCCTGAGTAGATGAAGTGCCAGGCATTGCACGCTCATGGGTACTCTCCTCCTGGGAAACCAACTGGCACCTATAGGTGTCTGAGCCACGGGAGGTCCCTGCACTATCTCCAGGACCCTTTTTAGCTATTTTTCCTGTGCGAATTTCCAGGCAGCTATTGTGTTGCTGCCGGTGAGCAGAACACAGCCCTAACTGCTCATTAGAGAAAGGCTTCTCATCGGGAGGAGCCTGTGTCTGGACTCCAGTGCTGTGAGTCTCCCGTACTTGCCAGGAGGTCCCCGGCATCTCCCATTGGTTCTGGTTTTCTGAGGACATCTGGTCTTCCTCAGGCTCACTGAAGACAGTCAGCAGCTCTTCTGGGGGTTCTTCACCAGGAGGTTCCAGAGTTTTGTACTCGTTGGCTAAAGGGTACTCTGTGAGCAAAGCAGAAAATGGACCTGTCCCTTTAATCTGTGCTAACATCTGTTCATTTTCCCCCTCCCAACATCAAAAGCTGAGAGGAGGGATGGAAACGGCAGGTGTTCCTATGTTCTATGGAAAATAGATATTCTGAGTGTAGGTGGAAGCCCTCAGGTAGCACCAGTGACCTCCCCTCCTTGATGAAGTCTCCCTTTCTCGTCCCTTTCTTCCCTGGCTTCTACTGAATCCCTCTCTTCCTGCTAGAGTGTGGTAACTGGCCTATGTGTGGAGAAGCCAGCAGTCCTTCCACTTCCGTCTGTCTTACAAGCTCCAGCGGGGCTCTGCTATTGCATGCTAGAAGGAAGAGGGAGGGCAGTTGAAAACGTCACCACAAACCGTATCAGAGATCATTCAGTCTGCTGTTTTGTACAGAAGAAGTCTCTCCATCCATTTCCCTCTCAGTTAGGGTTCCTTTGCCAGGAGCCCCTGACCAATGCTGTCTTGTTTCGCTTTACAGACTACAAGGGGAAGGCTGGCAGGAACCTACTATGCTTAGTGAAAAGCTAGTCTCCTGTCATCTGCGGAAGCAGATGTAGACTATATCCAAGCTTAAAGTTGATGAACTGAGAGAGTTCCACATGGATCTTAAAGGGACATATTTACCTGGAAAGCAAATCACCAAGAAAATCTTGCTAGTCTTTTCAAATGGAGACCAACGAACTTTCCTACATATTACCAGTGTGTGTGTGTCTGTCTGTGTGTGTGTGTGTGTGTTTTGCACTGATTGTACTGATTTTGCAGCCATCTTAGATTATCTGTCCATTTTGATTTTCACTGAAGTGTAGTCGTGCATTTGCTGAAAACAACACAAGTCACTACCAGCCATTGCTTTTGCCTGCCGACCTCAGGACCACAAGGTAAAATACCCTAGCCCTTACTTGCTCCCTGCCTGCTCCTGCGGTCCTAATGCCTTAGCAGACAGCCTGGGTTCGCTTCTCTTTCTTAAGTACTGGCCATCTCTACTGCTCCACATGGCGTGTAAGTTGCAATGGATTTTAATCCAATGTATACCCTAAGCAGCCTTGCCCATTCTGACATCATCCTCTGCGATTCGGTGGCAAGTGCCTCAGGTTCACACACCCGCCACATCGGAGGGAACCAAAAGCCCGTTCCAAAGAGTTTCCTCCGTTCTTCTCTTCAGAGTCTCTGTTCATAGCCATCGGCCAGTCCTATCCCCATCCTCAGTCCCCACTCCTTATCCCTTCACATTGAATAAAACACTATCACTTGATGCTAAGTGAACTTGATACTTATTGAAGATATTTTTGTGGATCTCCACACTGCTCCCTTCTGTCTACCCACCAAGGAAGTGAGGCTACCCAGATCCCTTGTCACGGGGCTGAAATCAAACTGTTTGTGAAGGGAACAAATGCTAGCACTGGTGTAAGTTACGGCTGGAGGGCACAAATTCCAGGTCATTTGGGAGGACATCTGGCCGTGTCTATTATGTTTAGGGAACTGGTAACTCCAAACTACCCTAGAGCCATGAGAGAACTTGAGTTCTCAAAAAGAAACCAAGAGCAGGGGGTGGGGAATCCCTTTCCTTACCAATTTCCAGAAAGGTCCGGCATTTGTCGTCATCGTCATCAATGATTATTTCCTGTGGCTCTGCCGGTGGGATTTCAGGGAACTCCTGGGCAGGCTCCATTAGCTGAGGTGCAGGCAGCCTCATATGCATGTTTGATGGTGTGACTAATGGACCCATCGGCACCAGTTCTTCTAAGATCATATCACCAATGTTGATCTGAGGAAATATTAGAACCCATCATCCCACTGTAAATACCAACTACTTTTATCTTACTGTAAATACATCATTAACCATCAGCAATGCAAGGAGGTTGAAGATTTCCAGCAACCACTGGGCAGTGATGGCACAAGCCTTTAATGCCAGCACTCAGGAGGCAGAGGCAAGCAGATCTCTGTGAGTTCGAGGTCAACCCGGTCTACAGACTGACTACCAGGACAGTTAGAGCTACACAGAGAAATCATGTCTTAGAAAACCACAGGAAAAAAAAAGTTTCCAGCAACCATTGGCAACAGCACACATAAAGAAAGAGTTGGAGTCACAACTGATTTATAGCAACGCTGGTCACATTTCAATTATTCAAGAGCCAAGAGTGGCATACGGCTCCTGTGCTGAGAGGACATGTATAGACCCTTGAAGATAATACCTTACGTTGTCAAGAAAATCAGGAAGACAGACAAAGAAAGCAAAACCACTCACTCGTGGTACCTTCAGGATCCAGAAGCCTTTGGCAGAACCCTGTCCTTGCAGCCAAATACCCTGGAGCTGAAGCTCCTTCAAAGCAGCCCCTGTCCCAAGCTGAGACTATGAATCTCAGCTGGCTGCTCCTGCTGCTTCCTCCCACGGACCCGCCCCGTGCTCAGCCATGCCTTCCCCAAACAGAGGCTTCAAGAAGTGGCTCCATACAGAAGGCAATATTGCCTCCATTATGAGGTCTTTTGGATATGCTGGCAGGAGCTGCTACTGGAATTTAATGGGCCAGAGATGGGTGTATCGCTCCTGAGGCAGGGCTCCTCTTAGGCTTTCTCAAGTTTAGAACTTCCTCCCTCAGACATTCATACAGATGAAAAGCCCCAGTGAGCACTGGATAGCATTCCATATTTCTCTGTAACTTAGATGTCGTAGAGATGAGGCATGATGAGAGAGGGGTCATAGTATCTGTTGCTCCTATTTACCCAAGCCAAAGTTCCTTGCATGGCATTAGTGTAGTTCACAGTAAGGTAAAAGCAGTTCTCCACTTACAGAGATCACATGACCATGGGTTAAATGTTTGTAGCATGGGACATTTGATGCTAACTCCTGGCTCTCAGTGAGAGTAAGCGGAGACACAGGCTTCATAATAAACTGCGTTCCCTTTTTTTCTATGCTTTCTAGACTCTACTTGACCTCGGGTTTTCAAACTGTCCTATAAAGAGCCTAACCATATCTCAGACCATGCAGCACCAGAGTGATGCTTTTGGTAACTCACTCGGTCTGAGAATTTTGTTTACTGATAATTAAAGAGGCCATTTGTGTGTTGTAGAGAGGGCGTGCTGGTCGGGTAAGGGCGGGGGTGGAACCTCTAACCCCTAACCTATGGCCCCTATGTGGAGTTCAGCTGACTTCTACAAAAAACACCGTTGAAAAGGACTCTGGGGAAGGGGAAGGGCTGTGGAATGACAGGGACAGAATGACTCGTCTTGACGCAACTGCCTGGGCATTTGTTTTGGTCTGAGAACAACGAAGCCAGAAGTTCTCACATTGTTTTCTGCTTCCCCGTTGTCTCTCCGCAGCTCCTCTATCAGGGTGAAAAGTCGTTCTCTAGTCTCCAGGCTGCGCATGCTGGCGCTGCTCTCCATGTCTGCAGGTAGAATTTGCAGGAATTTCTCCGTCACCAACAGTGCCAGGATCTGTTCCACGGACCGTGTCTGTGGCTTCAGCCATTGAGAGCAAAGCTCCCAGAGTCGGCAGAAGGCGTCCCGAGGCCCGGCTGCTTCTTCATACTGGAACTGACTGAAGCGCCTGTGGAAGGCTTCCCAGGGTGTGTCACGCTCTTGAGGCTGAGGGCCCTGGTGGCACGATGGGGAGACCTGCACGGCAGATTTCCTGCGTGCAGCCATTGTGCCCCTTGGCTGGCTGCTTACAGCTTCTCTTGGGCCTGAGGTCTCAGGTCTCAGCTGTTTTGCTGGGTGTTCAACAGGGAAGCCGCCTGCAACAGAGGAGGGGACTCGGTGACAAAGGAGACAGAGCAGTGGTGACAAGAGTGTTCATTGGGTGCCCTGCTTTTCAGAATCTAACAAAAGGCAGTACGCTTCTCATAAACATATTTTTATATGTTCATGTCTAATATATACATGTCCAACTCTACACCCAGCTGCCAAAAACTTACAAAATGTCCACCCCTCCACAGACTCCCTGGGCCTGTCCTTTCCCTAGGTTAGCCACTGGCCCTGTGTGGTTACTGAAGTGGGCATTAGTGGAAGCTGGAGGCTCTGTTCCTAGCCACATTCTCCTGCTCCGTGAGCATCATTGAAGAGCCCTACCTGTTATTGGGAAGCTCTGCTCAGAGCAGTCCCATGAACTACAGGCTGGGAACATCTAACGCTAACAAACTTCCTGAAGAGGTTCAGGACTAGAGAAATGGCTCATGGGGTAGGAGCACTATCTGCTCTTCCAGAGGGCCTGGGTTTGAGTCTCAGTACCCACACAGTTCCCACGACCATCTGTAATCTGGTTCTAGGAGGTCCAACACACTCATCTAGCCTCTGCAGACACAAGGCACACATGTGGCATATAGACATACATACAGAAAATAATCTATATACATCAAGTAAGATATTAATAATAACCCTTTTTTAAAAGTGCAGGTCCTTAGCCATACTCCTCACATAATAATGGTAATCATGTGTTTCTGAATACAAGGAGGTCGCCAAAATAATGGGGAGGAACATCTACAATTTCCCTGAAAAATCCCTCTAGCTTTGTGTCCCCCTTTAGTAACCTTCAAACAGTAGCCCATGCTGGATCTGGGCTATATTAGAACAGTCAACCTTCACTCCCTTGATCTTGTCATCACAGATTAAGTACAATTGTATTAATGACTTCATGCCCACCCCTAGCACTTTCTTTCTGTAGGAGCCTTTCTAGTAGCTTTTCTAAAAGGAAAAAAAAATCACACTGTAAAATGTGATAGCATAGTGACTATCTTAGGAGTTCTTATTAAGGGATATATACTGAGTTCACACCACATCCTGTACCAGGTCCACTCTAGACATCCTTCAGACAATAATATCTGTTTCTTTGTGGTGGTGGGAAGTTAGGTATGACTCTTAGAACCATGGAATTAAACTGCCCCAGACCACAAAGAAATTGCAAGAGGGAAATAGTAATGAGGACTGAAGAATACACAGTCTTCACTTAAAAATTTTTCAACATCTTCAGCCATCAGAGAAATGCAAATCAAAAGAACTCTGAGATTCCATCTTACACTTGAAAGAATGACCAAGGTCAAAAACACTGATAACAACTTATGCTGGAGAGGATGTGGGGTAAAGGAAACACTCCTGCATTGTTAGTGGGAATGCAAGCTGGTACAACCCCTTTGGATGTCAGTGTGGCCATTTCTCAGAATATTATGAAACAACCTTTCTCAAGACCCAGCAATGCCACTTTTGGGTGTATATCCAAAGTATGTTCAACCATACCACAAGGACATGTGCTCAATTATATTCATAGCAGCATTCTTTGTCAAAACCAGAACCTGGAAACAACCTAAATGCCCCTCGACCAAAGAATGGATAAGGAAAATGAGGTACATTTATACAATGGAGTACTACACAGCAGAAAAAAATAACATCTTGAAATTTGCAGACAAATGGATGGAGCTAGAAAACATAACTTTGAGAGAGGTAACCGAGACCCAGAAAGACAATCACATGTACTCACTCATAAGTGTTTTTTTTTTAAACATAAAGCAAAGAAAACCAGCCTACAATTCCCAATCCCAGAGAACCTAGACAATGAGGTTAATGAGGACCCTAAGAGAGACATACATGGATCTAATCTACAAAGGAAGTAGAAAAAGACAAGATCTTCTGAGCAAATTGGGAGCGTGGGGACCTTGGGAGAGGGTTTAAGGGAAGGGGAGAGGTAGGAAGTGGAGCGGAGAAAAAATGTTTAGCTCAATAAAATCAATAAACACACACACACACACAAGAATACCCAGTCTTCTGCATTTGTGCATTCAATTGCTCTAGATTGCATGGAAACATTCTTCTGGTGATCTGTGGTGTCATGGACGCGCTTACAGACAGTCTCTCAAACTTTCAGAACCTGGACCTACTATTATGATGTAGAACTTTTTTCTCTGGCTGGATTTCCAGCTCTTTCCTTCTTCCCTCTATTACTCTGCCCTTAAATCCCTCGGTTCCTCCCACCCTCCCTTCTTCCCTCTCGTTTCTCTTCCTTTTACCGAAACAGCTTCTGTTCCTGACCTCTTCTCTAGAAATCTGGTCATCAAAAAAATATCCAGGCCTCTGTCCCCTACCCCCAAACTATCACCTCTACCTCATCTGCTCCACCACACTTCTATGCAAAGGTGAAGAGATACCTAGCCCTTATGTAGGTGACTCAGACACCAACGTGACTGTCCACTGAAAGGGGCTCACAGACTAACCATGAAGCCACTGGTCATCGTGAGCTTCTGCTGTTGTGAACAACACCAACCTCAGACTGAACATGTTGCAGAGAAAATTGCATGTCTATTGAACATGGATAGAGCTCTTTCCAAATCATTATAGATAGCCAGTATAAGTTATAATGAGCATTTCTACTGCATTTACACTGTATTGATGATTATAAGTCATCTAGATACTATTTATAGTTCTTTTAAATTAACATAAAAGATATTAGATATTATATCATTATCAAACAAAGTCTGTTTTAATGATTCTTCTTCCCCCCAACTCCCTGCTCAGTGCTCCCCCTAGTAGCCTCTCTCCTTGTAGCCTCCCCATTTACAGTCCTCTTTCATGTCCTGTGTATTTTTCCTCATCATCTATTATTAACCCTCTTGGTCTCCTTTGTAGACTTTTGGGCATTTCCTACCTTTAAAACTGTTTGTATATACTATATACATATCATGTATATAAACAATGCATTCATAAACATACTGTAGTCCACATAGGAATAAGAACATGGAGCTTCTGCTTAAGTTTGGCTCACCTCAATTAAGATCATACTTTCTAGATCCACCCATTTGCCTGAAATTTTCATGATTTTATTTTCTTTACAGTTTAATAAAATTCCATCATGCATATGGACCACATTTTCATATTGCTTCTTTAGTCACTAAAGCAATGGAATGGAACCAGACAACAAACAGATGAGTAATGAACATCTAGACGGGATTTAAAGGAAATGTGATGATTTGTATAACTCGTATTCAAGTCTAGGTCATTTTCCCTGAGGGTACTGAAACTGAAAGAACTGCAGTATCCCAGAGCATAGATGAGAAAATCCTCCCTGGAACCCAAAGAAGCTTCTAGTTTCCTTGACCTAGACAAAGCTTCAGAATGGAACCCTTTGGGCTTGGCTCACCCAAAATATGAAAATGTGACGTGTAATCACGATGGAATTTTATTCAGCTGTAAAGAAAATGAAGCCCAGGAAATGGATGCATCTGGAAAGTATATTAATTGAGGTTACAGAAACTGCATGTTTTTCCTCCCATGGTAGTCCTAGACGATAGTGTATTTATGTATACACTAAATATGTATATACAATATATAGATATTCTATATGAACAGATTAAAGTACAGGAAAAGCCCCCGAATCTACAAACTTACTTATCACATCAACGATCTACTTAGTAAAGCTAAGCCAATGCATCACAAACAGAGAAGAGTGAAGCACTCCAACAACCAGGGGAAACAAACTAGCGGCTTTTGTCACGCTTTTGAAATAAGTTTAATTAATATTTATAAGAGAAGTGTCAGAAATCCCAGATCCCTTAGAACCGAAGCAGAGAATGCTGCAAAGAAGCCCTGTCCCTAGTTCTGCGGTGGCCAGCAGGAGTAAGGACAGTTCCCTGTGATCCTAGGTCCAAGGCAACGGGGACCAATTAGAGCCACATGCTAATCAGTACCATCTTTCCTCTTATCTGGTCAATATGACCATCTCATACCAAACTGAAAAGCCTTACTTCTCATCTCTTGTGTTCCCTACATGTCCACTTATTATTATTGATATTATTATTATTAATTGCATGTGATGTATATGTGAGAGTATGGGTGCCCACGTGGATTGCATTGGGGAGGCCAGAGGAGGACTTTCAGGGGTCTTAGAGATTATTCTCCTCTACCGCGGTTCTAGGAATGGAATCAGGCACATGAGGCTTACACAGCAAGTGCTTTTACCTCCTGAGCCATCTAGTCCTACCATGAGCATTTGAAACCTAATGCTCATTTTAACTCACGCTGTTTGTTTATACCATGACACTCTCTGCCTTCAAGTTTTATCAACTGACTAAAATTAACCCTCTCATCCCAACCCCACAACAAACAATGCCTTCCCAGTCCCTGTTCCAACCGTTTCCCCAGCTCCGAGGGCTAAGCACATCATCCACCTGGTCTCCAACCTTCTGGTGGCTATGGAAGCTTCAGAGGATGGCAACAGGCACAGGTACATTCTGAATCCTCCTCCTTACCCTTCCTAGGGACTGTCTGGAACCTGCTGTGAACCATTCTCTTCATCTTGTACTTAGGCACTTCTTGAACCGGGACCACCAAGGGTTAGTATCTTCCTTCACTGGTTCCTAGATCTGACTCAGTTGTTGTCTCCTTTTATCCTTTCTCTCCACCCATGCACCTATAGGTTTATAGGCCCTTTTCAGAAAAAAATCTTCCTTTTGACCCAGTAGCAAAAGGCTCAATGTCCCCAGGGCTGCAGAGGATCTGGCAGAATGTTGCCTTCGGCAACTATCACAGACTGACGGTTGTTTTCCACAAGAAAGTCTGTTCAGGGTCCAAGCTAGCCGACAAACATTACCTCAGCCTGCTAGAGTCAGATGAGAGATAAACCGGAGACCACCCCACCTCTACATTCGTCCCCACACCCACCTCCACCCCCACCCACTCCGTTTCCTGCTCTACTTTATGCTCTCTTCAGGTAATTATGAAAGTAGCAGATGTCTGTCTCTCTGAAATCCCTGTCCCCACCTGGGAGTCTAGGACTCACTCTTCTGTGTTCTCCCGCTGACTGTCACAAAGGAGTTGCTCTCACTCCGTCTCCAGTGCAGATTTCATAGTCCTCAGCCACAGCTACCCGTTTTCTGTTTTCTCAAGTAGCCCTGGCTGTCCTGGAACTCACTTTGTAGAGCAGGCTGTCCACAAACTCACAGAGATTCGCCTGTCTCTGCCTCCCGAGTGCTGTGAATAAAGACGTGTGCTAGCACTGCCCGGCCACATTTACCTTGTGGAGCTCTAAGCAAGGATACCTTTAAGGTACCTTTGGCACACACATCTTAAGAAGCAAGCAGCTTTTAAAGCATCAGGGTGGGGAGGTCATAGACGTTGTCTTGTGATCAGGTCAGGGGTAGTGAGGTCAAGGAAAGATCAGGTCACCCACACAATACTGCACAGAGTGCAGATGGTTTCCTTTGTACGGGAATAGGATACAAAAAGCACAAAGACTGGAGATTTAACCATTCCTTAGTGTGCTATTAAGGCAGAATAATCTCAATACTCAGGAGGCAGACGCAGGCAGGACTCTATGAGTTGGACACTATCCTGGATCTATAGTGATTTCTAGGCTAGCCTAAGCTAAATAGTGAGACATTGTCTCTGTTAGGTCTCTTAACTCCTTGTGAGCACTCATGGTCTTCTTTTATTTCTTTTTTCATTCAGTATCCCCCCCCAAAAAAAGCACAGGAGCTAGTTGTAAATTTAAAATCAAAATCAAAGTTTAAGCTTGATGATAAATTTCTCTGTGTGACAAAAAAAAAAAAGCACTCAAAAGACAGAGGCAGGAGGATCTCTGTGAGTTAGAGGCCAGCCTGGTCTACAAGAGCTAGTTCCAGGACAGGAGGACAGGCTCCAAAACCACAGAGAAACCCTGTCTCAAAAACAAAACAAAACAGAAAAACAAAAACCTTTTTTCAGTGTGTCCCATGTTCCCCAACTCATCTCAAAATATTATACACGTATATGAACATTAAATAATATACTGGAATAAGTATATATTTTTAAGAAATCAAAGCAAAAATTTAAAAATTCTAAAAACCAAACGAAAATGAAAGCCCCTAATAAATCATAAAACAAACAGTCCCAAGATGATCATTGATAGTTATGAGTGCTTATGTCTAAATAAGACAGCATTTAAATATATAATTTAACAATGCACCACAAGGAAAACAGGAATAAGGCTAATGCAAAAGCAGTATCTGGAAATAAATAATAAGAATTAGGGAAGCAATGAAATGTACACTAATAGAACATACTAAGAGCTGGATAATGGTGACACACGCCTTTAATCTCAGCACTCCAGAGGCAGAGGCAAGCGGATCTCTGTGGGTTTGAGGTCAGCCTGGTCTACAGAGCGAGTTCCAGGATAGCCAGGCTACACAAAGAAACCCTATCTCAAAAAAAAAACCAAAACAAAACCCAAAAACCAAAAGCAGGACAATACAAAGAAAGAATAAAAGAAAAACTTGGCTCATTACAATGTTTCACAAACCCTTAACCAAAAAAAAAATATATTATAGCAAGAAATATTAAAATTGGAAATTAAGTTTGGGAAATTAAGTCACTCAGTAAGAGAGTCCCTCTAAATTTAAAAAATCCCCCCCCAAAAAAGGATGGGGATATAGTTCAGTGGCAGCATGCTTTCTCAGCAAGTACAAAGCTCTGAGTTGCCTCAGTAGTATCACAAATAGAGGTTAAAAAATGAGATGAAAAAGAGGATGATATAGCAGATACCAATTCACAGGCTCATTAGGAGATATTTTGAAAATCTGTATTTTCAAAAACCAAAGACTCTAGAAGACATTGATAAGTTCCTAGATACATGTGAACTGTCAAAATTAAACCAAAAGGATATAAAGTACTTCAACATAAGCAATAAAGAAACTCCCAGGAAGCAAAAACAATTTCCAGGTTGGTTTCTCTATGTTCTGTGACCAAAGTGTGTAGTGTCTTAACAATAACTCTTGTGGAGAACCGTGGTGTGGTCTGGGAGGAGCTGTCATTAGGAAGTAGGAGTGAGCATGATCAAATTATATTGTATATACCTTTGAAGATCTCAAATAAAAGTGTGTGTGTGTGTGTACACGCCCAAAACCAGATGGATTCACTATCAATATCTACTAAGCCTCTAAAGAGATAACGCCAATGCTCCTCAAATCATTCCAAAAACTAGAAAAGGAAGGAACACTACCAAACACATTTTATGAAGCTGGTATTATTCTGATACCAAAAATCAGAGGAAGCAGCAAAATCTAGACCAACTCTCCAAATGAACACAAATGCAAAAACAATCTACAAAATACGTAATAATCAACTTCACAACATATCCAAAATCACTCTGTCTCGTGAACAAGTTTACCTCATCCCAGGGATGCTAAACAACACACTTACAAGACCAGTCAGTCAGGATAACTGACGTTAAACAAATAACAACAACCATTATGTTTTGCTAGAAGAAAACTAAACTAGTACCTGGCTGTGGTGGCACACACTTTTAATCCCGGCACTCAGGAGGGGAATCTCGGTGAGTTTGAAGCTGGGCCAGCCTGAGCTACATGGAAAAACTCTGTCTTGAAAAAAACAAAAGTTAATTAATTTACAAAGAAAGAAAGGAAACACTATATGGCCACTACAGAAATTGCTCTTTTGGAAGTTAAATTTCAAAAAAAAAAGGAAACCAAAAGTTAATAATAATAAAAGCTAAAACTGTAAAACTACCATGTGAAACAAGTATACCAGGTGAATTTATATATAAATTTTCTTCGTTATTTATATATATTTCACAAGGCGTGTAAGGCATAGTAAATGCCAACCTACAGATGAATGAATAAAGAAAATGATATGTGTGTGTATACATACATATATATACATATACATACATACACACACACATATATAATGGAGTTTTGTTCAGCTATAAAAATAAGTACAAATTTGTAGTAAGCTGAATGGAACAGGAGATCCTCATGTTTGGAGACACAAATCCAGATCCTTCCTTCCTGAAAGTTGAGGCAACTTAAATTACTGTCACACATTAATCAGCCAGTCCTTCCTCTTATTTGGTCAGCTTGGCTATCTCGTACCCAGTTGTTATTTTTAATTGCCTTATGTTCCCAATTTAGCCATGTATTTTAATGTTTTTTTGTTGTGGTGGTGGTGGTGTCCACACTTGGCTATGTTGAGCCTTGTGCCTGTGAAGATCAGAGGACATCTTTTGCAAGTCAGTTCTTTCCTCCTACCATGGGTTCCGGGCACAGAACTCATCATGTCAGGCCCTCCTAGAAGCTGCTTTTTCTCTACAGGACACCTTCAGAGCACCGGCCTACCTCATCCTACCCAGACCTTGCAAGTCTACTCATAAACTCCGTAAGTTCCATACTTGGTTTGAATCACAGTTTGCTTTTACTTCAAGGTCACACCACCCGCTGCCCGCCGGCCTACCAGGCCCATTCACTGACTAAAACAAGTCCACTCTCATCTCCACGCTAAGCAATACTTCCCGTCTCTATTCGTGTCCTAATTCCTGGGATCAAGTGCACCTACCATACACAAGCCTCAGCGTGCTGAGGCGCCACCCCTGACAAGATCCATGCTCTTCTTAGGTTCTATCAGGGACTGGCGCATCTCTGTCTCCTCACTGCAGGCACCTCAGGAACTGAGACAACCAGAGGGGGCGCTACTCTAGTTGTTCCTAGACCTGGCTGGCCCCCTTGCGACACCTTGTGCCTTGGAGCACCACAGCTCTTCAGACCGGGCACGCACAAGCTGGCGTCAGTTAACCCTGAGGCAAAAGTAGCTAAGTTTTCAGACCTTCTCTAAGAAAGGAACATCTCACCAGTCCACTAGTAAAGAGATCCGAGTTTCAGAGCAAAAAAAAAAAAAAAAAAATCTGGTTGCTTGCAGCCGTTGGCAAGTTACACAGACAAACAGTTCTTTTGCGTAAGTCTGAGCCTGTTGAGGGCTAGGGTACAGCAGAGACTACCACCTCAGTCTCCTCAGATAAGGATCCAGCCCCTCAGGGATTCAAAGGAGTCCCTCGCCCCACCACCCCTATCTCTCTACCTTGTACTCACTTGTCAGTGACTATCACGACTGGCCGCGCTCGAGTTCTGTGTGGCTTCTTCAGCTTCTCTTGCCTTTTGAAGCTAAGAGAAAGCCCGCGCGAAGCCTACTTGTAAGAGGCAGCCTTTGCGCATGCGTCTTGGGAAGTCAACGTGGTAGACGAGCGCTTGGGAATGTCCAATGAACAAGACTGGGCTAGTGGGGTCAACAAGAGGTCAAAACTGGTCATTCTGTATCTCAAACTGCTGGTGTTTTCCTCATGGCAAGACTGAGGTACTGACGCAGGGGCCTCAGCGAAACCTTTGAGTAGTTTTCAACTAATTTGTGTTTTAGTATCATATTCTTAAAATATTCTTCACTATTTCTTAACTTTTATTTTTTAAAAAGGAGCCCTCTAATATAAAATTCTGTAAGAGAAGGTCTAGTCTTCCTAGCCGTTTGCACCTGTAAGTATCTCCCCAGTCCCTTTTTATTCAGAATTGAAGTTGTAAACTAAGGAGTTCTTTAGCTTGCTAGCATCTTCAAAAGTGGCTATCCTGAATCATAATAGACTTTGGCACACAGAGTATGAGGACAGCATATCCTTGCTAGTCCCTAGGGAGGAGAAGTGGACAAAATTCTTTAAACCCCTGAGGCCTGGGTATTACCTGAAGATAAGGAGGCAAGACAAATATCTTTCAACCCTGGGCATTACAAGGACCGAGCCCCTATTCCTTCAACTTGGCCTTAATATGGTCATGGGAGGGTTGGCTAGCTGAGATGCTGACTGCATAAACGGATGGAAAAAGTCTAAGGAACCTGGAGGCATCTTATGGAGGAGTAGTGACCAGCAATTGCAATCACTGCTTGCCTTCTATGGAGGATGGGTGTATCTAACTTTCTCAGGAATAAAATCCCCTATGTTGAATACTCTTATGAAATATGAGTTTGAATATAATCTGTGTACACATTTCTGTGTACTTTAAATTAAGCTAGATTAATTACATAGTATTTCTGCTGTATATCATGCAAGATTTATTTCATCATAAATATTTAGGTACTTTCAAATACAATTATCAGTGGATTTAAAAAACACAGGCAAACATTGTGATTATAGAATTGCACAACAAAAAAAACTTTATTATAGGTATCTGTGATGTAAATAATTTCTGTGTAAAAATAAAAATGTGCCTTCTGAACACTATTTAAAAGGCTAATACATAACTCTTCTGTTCCAAACGTACAGTAAATATTTTCTAAGAAAAATAAAAACATTTCAAAGAAACTTTTACCCAGGCAGTAGTAGCACATACTTTTAATACCAGCACTCAGGAGGTAGAGGCAAAAGGATCCCTGTGAGTCTGAAACCAGCCTGAGTAAGTTCCAAGACATTCAGGACCACACAGAGAAACCCTGTCTTGAAAATCGAAACAAACAAACAAAAATAAAAGAATTAATGATCTTTTAAGCTATTTTCCTTTCCATGCAAGTAGAGGGATAGTGTTTCAACCTTCCTAATGCTGTGACCCTTTAATACAGCCCCAACCATAAACATATTTTTGTTAGTACTTCCTGTCATTTTGCTACTTTTATGAATCGTAATGTAAATATCTGTGTTTTCCTATGCTCTCAGACGACTCCTGTGAAAGGGTCATTCGAGCCTCCTCCCCAGTAGGGTCACAACCCATACATAGGTTGACAACCACTGGTCTATAAGTCTTTTTCATGATCATATCCAATTTTTTTTCATTTTTCCCCAGCATAATATGTTTATTGGTTATTTTGAAATTTCACAGTATGCACCCTGATCACAATCCCAGGTCTGATTCTCACCCTTATGATCTCCCCCATCCCCATAAAAATAAGAAAAAAAGTTCAATTTGTGTTGTTCATATACTCACTGGAGCATGGCCAAACTCCCAGGGCCATCCCCTTAAAGAAAATGGAGTCCTACCTCCCCACCCTCTGCCAGAAGCCATCAATTACGAAGAGCTACAGTTCAGCATCCTTATTGCGATTTTTTGGACTTCTCTTTAATGAATTTCTTTCTAGGCTGTTTCTTCTGGGGGTAGGGATTGCCACAAAAGCCTTCTATATCCCTCTTTCTCAACTGTGAGTGTGTAGTCATCAATACCATTGCAAAAGTACCTTCCTTACCCTTGGCAGTGAGAGGGACCATGAATATCCACATGGCCTCCAGCATTGGCATGGCCCACAGACCTCAGCATGATCTCCAGTGGTGCTACAGACCATGGACATTAGCACAGCCCTCTGCCACAGCACAAGCCGTGGCCCCCCATGATAGTACAGGTCAAGGACAACAGTGTGGCTTCTGGAAGCCATGGATTCAGTGGCATCGTAGGCCAAGGACATCAAAATGGTGTCTGGGTCAACACAGGTCACAGATCCAATATGGTTCCTGACAGCAGCTCAGTCCATGGACATCAGCACAGATTCAGACGTCAGCACAAACCATGGACAGATGCACGGCCTTCAGTGGTAACCAGGGCGACAAACATTAACACAAACCCATGGACCCAAACATGGCCCTTGGCAGTATAATAAACCACAAACACTACGTCAACATGGCCTCAGGTGACTACACAAGCCATTTCATCAACCTGGACCCTAGCAGCAGCATGTTTACTTATTTTGATTTGTGTGACAAACAACGGGTTCCAATGTGACGTTTTAATACATTTTCATTGTTGATATTTTGTTCATTTTCATTAGTCTTCCTAGCTCTTTCTTCCTCATGTTTCTCCCTTATACCCTCCAAATAGTCCTTTTGCTTTCATTTATGTGTGCATATGAGAGAAAACATGCTATTTTGTGTTTAGTTACTCCTACTTTATACCTAACTGCTTCTCCCAAAGGAGATAAGAGCTTGGCCAATGAGTTAAGAAATCCAGTGGTCCTACTGAAAAGTTCACTGTGAGAAGTCAATGTATTTCCACACCTGACTGCAATAAATCAGTAAAGACGAATCAGGTTTGTAATCAGGATTAACATTTCCCTTACAATAGGAAGATTCAGAAGGCACTGTTTAAGCATTGAAAATATTACCTTGCATTCAGTAAAATGTTGATCAGTATATTACAGTGATAACGGCCTTCGCAATTCTTACATGAGCTCAGTAAAATAGTAATTACACTTCAAATTTCCCTTATTGTTTTAGGATTTTTGTTTTTTGGGGTTTTTTTATTTATTTATTTTTTACTAGCTGAGTGTTCCATGAAGCCAGGTACCTCATACATCCATGTCCACACTGTGAGCCTCCTAAAATCTCAGCATATGGGTAAAGTGATTTGTGAAATTTGACTGTGGGAAGGTACAGGAAGAATGAATGAAGTAGGCCACAAGGCTTCCTTTTATAGGTAAAAGGCAGATAACAGGTAGTAAACCTGACAATAAGGCTAGTCAGAAATGTGTATGTATGACCATTGTGAATAACATGTAGAGCAAGCTGTCTCATCAGAGGCCCACTATCTCTGTTATAATTGATGTTCAGTGGAATCTGGGGCTGGACATGTCCATACTGCAACTCAGAGTTTGGCCAATGTGTCAAGTAGAATAGGAATCAGTGATGGAGTGGAAGGACCTGTTGGTTAAACCCAAAGTGAGGCTGAGCGGTGGTGGTGCACGCCTTTGATCCCAGCACTGGGGAGGCAGAGGCAGGTGGATCTCTGTGAGTTTGAGGCCAGCCTGGTCTACAGAGTAAGTTCCAGGACAGCCAGGACTGTTACACAGAGAAACCCTGTCTCAGAAAAAAAAATCCAGAGTGTGGAAAGGTAGGGTTTACCACAATTGATTCTACTTTTCTGCAATCCTTGGATTCCCTGAAATGCCCTTCTGGATAACTGTGCCAACAAGATGGGGCTGTAAGTGTGGATGCAGTAGGAAGCACTCAGCTCTATCATCACTGGGAACAGTTTCCACCGTCCCTGCAGGAATCAAATCTTTTTAGTACTTCTTCAATGTTACTTCCATGGGTAATGAAGAGCCCGAATTTTAATGCAATAGTTTGGTAGTACGCCCAAATAAATGCTAAATATGACCTTTTTGGAAGCATCCCTGTGACTGTTGCTGGAAGCATGAACCCACTTTAAAGAAGATGCCGAGACTTGGAGAAAGGTGGCTCAGCAGTTAAGAACAGACACTGCTCTTAAAGAAGATCCAAGTTTGGATCTCAGCACCCAAGTTAGGCAACTGACAAGAGCTTGTAACTCCCATTCCAGGGGATCTGAAGCCATCTGCTGACCTCCACAGACACCACACAACACATGCATGTGAACACACACACGCACACACGCTTTAAAAAACAAAATAAGAGCTGGGTGGTGGCAGCTCATGACTTTAATACCAGCACTCGGGAGGCAGAGATGGGCGGATCACTGTGAGTTCAAGGCCAGCCTGGTCTACTAGAGTTAGTTCCAGAACAGGCTCCAAAGCTACAGACAGGTCTTGAAAAACCAAAGTAAATAGAGTAGATAGATATTTTTTAAAAAGAAGAAGTGTGACTATTCAAAACTACACTAAAGCTGGCTCTTAGCTATAGAGGAAACAGCACTGCATATTGCGTTGATTATCCTTGTTTTCCATAGCCAGGAATGGACTGTTCACTGCCAGTGGCCTGGTTTCTATGGAGACAAGGCATTTTATCTCTAACGTTGAGTCTTTTTACACCATGCCTAATGTTTATTTGTTCACAAACCATCCTTCCCTAACATCTACTCTGTTTGTTCAGTTTAGTGCTTATCTAGGGCCCATCTTCCCTTCCCTTCTCTTTATGATATGCTGTGTCCAGCACACTGCGTTCACGGTGAAATGTTCAATAGATATTTCCAGAATCTCTTCCAGGGAGTGCTAGAGTAAGTCACAATGAGGGAAGAAAGGACTGCAAAAGTTGGGCTTTCTGAGGTGTGCGTTTTTCTACTAATCTATCAACAAACAAAATAGGTGACACATTAGTAAGCTCAATAATTGACTCAAGTAGAAATAGTACTTACTTGTGGCTGTTTTTCCTTTTCTAATCACTCAGTCTCTAAGAATGAACTTATTTTGCCTGTCACTAGAAACTCGGTTGCTTAAAACCAAGTGGAGCTGTTTGCGCATTACATTGTGGGAGACGCACAGCTCATTTTTATACAATATTTAGCAGAAAAGCACAGAGCCCCCTGCAAGAAGGAACTTACCCATGGAGAAGGTTCTTAGAATGTTGAACTTGTATGTTTAATGGGAAACTCCTTGCTTCCCATCGAGAGAGCATGTACTCTGGGGGACTCAGGTGAATGTATCCTAGGAAAAATGCTATTTCTTTTTTCTTTCTTTCTTTCTTTCTTTCTTTCTTTCTTTCTTTCTTTCTTTCTGTTTTGGTTTTATTTTGTTTTTTGAGACAGGGTTTCTCAGTGTTATCCTGAATGTCCTAGAACTAGCTCTGTAGACCAGGCTAGCCTTGAACTCACAGAGGTCCACCCATCTCTGCTTCCCCAGTGCTGGGGTTAAAGGCGTGTGCCACCACCGCCCAGCCTGGAAGAACGATATTTCAAAGCTTTAGCATCATTGAAAAGTGTCAGTGAGTACACTCCAGTTCCAGGATTCATAATTCCTCCTTAATCCCAGGATCTAATAAACAGCATTCAGTTTGACTTTGCTTTAGAAGTGTAGTGACCCCCCGTACCATCTACTAGTTCCTGCTCAGTTTTCTAATAAGGGGAGACAGTAGGAGTGAATTTCTTGAGCTTAGGACTTCACTCAGTGGTCCAGTCCATAGATTCTTACTAACGGCATGTTATTTACCTCACAGTGTTCTAAGCACTATAGTACAGCACATAACCTCAGGCCCCCGGAGAATGGAACTTCTGGCACTGCATGCCTGGGCTTGCTGAACCCAGGAGCGTCTTGTCCTATGAGATGAACAGCGAGAAGTAAATAGCCCTGGAGTTCCAGGTACTTGTAAAAGTTGACATTCCTATGAAACCTCCTGTTTGTGGGAATCGGAGAAAACTACCCATATAGTTGGGAAAGATGTGTGGGCCAGGTGGCTTCCCACCTGCCTGAGCTGATATGGAAAATGGTTCTTTGGAAGCAACAGCGAATGTTCCCAACCCAATCATCTGTGATTCAAATCTGTTTGGCAGATGTCTTCCCGGGCCTGAGGGAGAACAGCATTTAGAGTGTAGATGAGGTTTATTTTTTTCAACTCTTCCCACACAAAAGCCCACAATGCATTTGCTTTCATAGGATAGACACAATAGAGCTTAACTTGAGCATTTTGGGTCAAGAATTCACAGGCCAATTGTGAGGCTCTTTCCCATAATTTGAGATGCAGGATCCTTACCATCGTGTCATGTTCAAGCAGAGTGTCACACTGGTCTTCCTAAGTGACACATGGATTCACAGAGCAGAAAGTTGTTGTGGGCTACAAACAAGAAAAAATGTGGCATGAAATTCTCAGGCCCTGCTACCCACAGAGGCCTCAGTAATCGAAAGTAGTTTCCAATTGGCATGCTGGAAATATGTGTTGATGAGCAGGTATGGCGGGTGCTCCTGTGTTCATTTCATAGCCTGTGCTGATAAAAAGGAAAGAAATCAATGATCTTGTGCAGAGGTTAGTAAATTCTGAAGTGCATCTGTTCCCTGTTGTCTTATAAACAGTTTATTGATGCCTAACTCATGCCACGTGGAATTACTTGCTCAGAGCATACCATGGAATGATTTCTTTCTTTCTTTCTTTCTTTCTTTCTTTCTTTCTTTCTTTCTTTCTTTCTTTTTGTTTTTTTTTTTAAGATAGTATTTCCCTGTAGCTTTGGAGCCTGTCCTGGAACTAGCTCTTGTAGACCAGACTGGCCTCGAACTCACAAAGATCTGCCTGACTCTGCCTCCCAAATGCTGGGATTAAAGGTGTGCACCAACACCATCCAGCTATTATTTCTAATATGTTGATTTTATTCTGCAATTATCATCTCTATGGGAAAAGAGATAACAAATTTAAGAGACTAGTGGAAATGAAACTGTTTTAAATACACCATTTTGCAGAAAGGGATGTCAAGATAGAGAAAAGGCAAAAGTAGCTGAGATTCTGATTTGGCACCAAGTAGTGATTTTTGAACCCATGACCACCAGAAATTCCCACCCTCTTTTTCTCTGAGGTGGCCCTTCTGAGAATGACAGTCTAGCATAACTTCCTTTTCAGATTCCCCATCCTATTGGTTTAGGAGTCAAAGCCTTATCTAACAAATAATGGGGGACTTGGAACCGTCCCTATCTCTGACTATGGGCTCAATTACATGACACACTGCTTGGAACTTACCAACTCTCAGTTTTGAGACAAGCAGGCTCCGGTGCCAGCTTAGAGGAGATGGGGGAAGGGGGCTAATGCTTCCTGCCTATCTATAACTGGGATGAGTTCTAATCACACCTCATATTGAACATGGGCCCCATTTACTTTCTGACAATCAACGACCAATTTTACACCTTCTCATTTTCCTTCACAAAGCATAATAACCACTAGTTGGCAGTTGCTGTCGTTGCTGTTTGTCAATCAATTTTATTGTATTGTAACAGCATCCTTAAATTTCTGATTGTCTGTGGCTACTCTAGCAAGACAAGAGAAAAGGTATGTGTTTATAGCAGAAGCTGCATGGCTCCCAAAATAATCTGTTCCCACTCATGCCACCAGTCAGTTTAACTTACTCTCCTGTGCTCTTTCTCTCCTGAGTGAGGTAACCATACCAGAAAGACAAGTGCCACATGCCCCCCCCCATCTGTGGTTCATAGCTTCAAATATTCTAATTTTAGTATATAGCCTGGAGTAACATAAACTCCAAATATTCAAATTTTAGTAGATAGCCTGGAGTAACATAGAAACCAGGAAGATAGAGACCATGAATGGGCGGCTCTAGAGAGGGGGATAGTATGATACAGGTGACGTGAAGGGGGAAATGGCAAAAAGAAGCACGGAGGGGGCTTTGTGTGGGGAGGGGGATGAGGAGACAATAGTGAATAAGAAGGAGAGAAGAAGAATTTTTTACAAACCACTGAGGGGAATGGAGAAATGACCCAACAATTAAGAGCAGGGACTGCTCTTCTGAGTAACCCAGCACCTACATGGTATCTTACAAGTGCCGTGTAACTCCAGGTCTGTGGGATTCTGACATCCTCTTATGGCTTCTGTGGGAAGGCACACAAATGGTATACAGGCACACTGAAATTATAATTAAAAATTTAAAAATAGTAAGGATGCTTGAAAAGGACAGGGAGAATCATTATTTATACTTACCTAAAATCACAATAATGCATATTAATATATAATTATGCATATATATTTTAATGAAATGATGCCTCTTGGGATAACAATACACCCCAAGACCATAGATTATCTAATAAAATACCTAGTAACAAAAATGAGAAGCTTCTTTTCAAGTTGTTGGTCAAGGGAGTTCAAGAGACTCCCCAAAACAATATAACCAATTGCAATTTTCTTTGCTTGACTCCTAGAAGTTGAAGGTTAAGTGCCTCTAGCTGAAGATACAGGACTTAGATTTGAACTGGAACTAACTTGAAAGCCTCCTCCCTGAGGACTAGCTTTCATAACACTGAAGAGAAGAAATATTAACAAGGTTTAACATTAATTAAAATATCATTTGAAAGTATTCACTAATAAGCTTACTCAGAAAATGTTAAATTAGATAGAAATAAGAAATTTAGTTAAGGGTCTCTGCCTCAATCATTATTCAAATATAATTTTGAGAGATAGTTTACTGACCATATCTAGACAATGTGGATAAAGGAAATAGTTCTACTTCTGACTTAATTAGTGTTGAAGTTCGCTGAACTTTCGCTTTCTACAAACCTGTTAGGGATGCTTGGTCATAGAAAGCCCTTTCTTATAGTTACTTTTTTATTTCCGTGAAGAGACTCTGTGACCAAAACAGCTTATAAAAGAAAGAATTTAATTGGGGCTTAAAGTTCCAGAGAGTGAGTCCATTGTTGCACAAAACATGGCAGCAGTTAGGCCACAGGCCAGCCTGGTGCTGGAGAAGTAGCTTAGAGCTTACATCTGTTCTCTTCACATTCACAAGACACAAAGGGAGGGAGAGAAAGAACACTAACTGGGCCTGGTGTGGGCTTTTGAGACCTCGAAGTCCACCTACAATGGCATTACTTTCTCTAAGGCCACAAGGCCACAGTTCCTAGCCTTTCCAAAACAGTTCCACAAACCATGGCAGAAACATTCAAATATATAGAAGCCTACTGGGGAGCATTATCATACAAAGCATCGCAAGCCCCTGTTGTTTTTTGTTTGTTTCTTTTGTTTGTTTGTTTTTGTGACAAGATCTCTCTACATAGCTCTGGCTGTTCTGATGTTCTATGTTGGACTCTTATGGCACCCACACCTATGTGTGAGTGTCCTCCTGCTCCCCCACACACAAAAAAAATGAATAAGGAAAATCTTTTTTAAAATAATAAAAATTTAAAAATTAAGTCAGGCAGTGGTGGTGCACACCTTTAATCCCAGCACTCAGGAGGCAGAGGTAGGATGACCTCTGTGAGTTTGAGGTCAGCCTGGTCTACAAAGCAAGTTTCAGGACAGCCAAAGCTACACAGAGACACCATCTCAAAAACCAAAAGAGTGAAAAGGAGGAGAATGTGAGCATACACACATGCATACAGCTCTGGCTGTCCTGGAACTCACTCTGTAGACCAGACTGGCCTCTGCCTCCCTAGCTGGGATTGAAGGCATGAGCCACCATACTCAGCTGATGTTCTTGTTTCTTTCTCCAGAGTGCTGAGATTCCAAGATTTTACCACTTCCCCGGCTAAAGGAGTTCGTGACTTATAAACCATACCTGGCGCCCAGGGGTTCAAACCTAGGCACTTGGGGAGGGCATTTAAACACTTCATAAAATGCTATCACAGGATGTGAGTAACAGCGAAACTTGAATTTAGCTACTTACTCCCTATTAGAAAGGACAGGCCCAGGGAGTCTGTGGAGGGGTGGACATTTTCTAAGTTTTTGGCAGCTGGGTGTAGAGTTGGACATGTATATATTAGACATGAACATATAAAAATATGTTTATGAGAAGCGTACTGCCTTTTGTTAGATTCTGAAAAGCAGGGCACCCAATGAACACTCTTGTCACCACTGCTCTGTCTCCTTTGTCACCGAGTCCCCTCCTCTGTTGCAGGCGGCTTCCCTGTTGAACACCCAGCAAAACAACTGAGACCTGAGACCTCAGGCTCAAGAGAAGCTGTAAGCAGCCAGCCAAGGGGCACAATGGCTGCACGCAGGAAATCTGCCGTGCAGGTCCCCTCAACGTGCCACCAGGGCCCTCAGCCTCAAGAGCGTGACACACCCTGGGAAGCCTTCCACAGGCGCTTCAGTCAGTTCCAGTATGAAGAAGCAGCCGGGCCTCGGGACGCCTTCTGCCGACTCTGGGAGCTTTGCTCTCAATGGCTGAAGCCACAGACACGGTCCGTGGAACAGATCCTGGCGCTGTTGGTGACGGAGAAATTCATGCAAATTCTACCTGCAGACATAGAGAGCAGCGCCAGCATGCGCAGCCTGGAGACTAGAGAACGACTTTTCACCCTGATAGAGGAGCTGCGGAGAGACAACGGGAAAGCAGAAAACAATGTGGGAACAGCTGGCTTCGTTGTTCTCAGAACAAAACAAATGCCCAGGCAGCTGTGTCAAGATGAGTCATTCTGTCCCTGTCATTCCACAGCCCTTACCCTTCCCCCAGAGTCCTTTTCAACGGTGTTTTTTGTAGAAGTCAGCTGGACTCCACATAGGGGCCATAGGTTAGGCCCCGTACCTGACCACCGCCCTCTCTACAAAACACAAATGGCAGTGCCTCACTGTCATTAAATCAAATTCTTGGGTTTTTCTATCATCTGAAAACCTAGATTGATGATCAAATGTGTAGTGTGTATGTCCCAAGATCTTAACATAGGTTGCTATTTTATTTATTTTTTTGTTTTTGTTGTTTTGTTTTTGTTTTTAAGGTAAAACAATTGGTTTTAAAAAGAGGGTGGACGGTGGTGGCACACCTTTGATCACAGCACTCAGGAGGCAGAGACAGGAGGATCTCTGGGTTGGAGGCCAGCCTGGTCTACAGAGTGAGATCCAGGGCAGTCAGAACAATTAGAAGAAATCCTATCTCAAAACCACTCCCTCCCAAATAGGATAAAGATAGCCCCTATATCTAAAATATTAATCTTTGACTCTTCATATAAACAACTGTCTTATCCCCAGTGGATCAGAACCTAGAGAAGATTCTGTAAGGAAACTAGGTTTTATAAGCTCTTAGGCTTTTTGTCACAAACATCTTTGGGTTTCACATCCATGGCTGACAGGATAAAATGTTCACATGCTGTTTCTCTGCTCATAATTACTATGCTTGGAGAACTCAGGAATTCAGGCCAGTGTCCTAGGGCCGTGAGCATTCTTGCCTCTGGTCATATGAACACTCCAAGTGGCAAACAAGTCTTGGTAAAGAGAAGGCTCATAAGCAACATGTTGTTCCAGCAACTTCACAACTGTATGTTTCTGAGACAACCAAGTCCTTCTCAAATGGGCAGAACTATCTGGTTTCTACCTGATCAACAGGATTCTTTCGCTAGATTCTTTCACTCTAGGTGGCCATTTGAGGAGGACACTCCATATTTGGAGAACCTAGGAATGGCTCCGTGTTGTGAGTGATGCACCCCGCCTCTGGCCCATTAAATTCCAGCAGCATTTTCAAGCATATGGTGAAAATCCTCATGGGGGCTGGCAGTTTTCCCTTCTGTTCAGAACCACCTCTTGAAGCTTCATCGACAGAAGGCATCAATGAACACAAGGCAGTGTCCCTGGGAGGAAATAGCAGGAACTCTCATGCTGTGTGGGACTTGAGGCCGGAGCTGCTCTGTAGGAGCAGTTGGCTTCAGGGTAGGTGGTGGCCTGCATAGGAGGCTGCCAAAGGCTTCTATCTAAGGATGGAACGAGTGAGTGGCTCTCCCTCCCTTCTCTGTCATCTCAAGTTTATTAATTATATAAGATACTGTCTTCAGTGGCCTGGCTATGTCCTGCTAGGCACAGGAGCCAAAAGCAGCTCCTGGTTCTTGAGCATTTAGAATATGACCAGTGCAACTGGAAATCAGCTGTGAGTGTGAAAAGCATAGAAACAGAAAGAACTTCTTTGGATGAAGGGAGCGGCTCTCCCTCCATCCCCTGAACAAACTGCATAGTATTGAGAAAACAAATAAGAAGTCCAAGTTACAAGATATAAACTCCTGGTGGATGCACAATAAGCACATAGGATCCAGGAGCTGGTTCCTTATTCGCATCATGACACTTAGTAATCCAATAAGCATTATGAGCCCCTGTAAAAAATCCAACCCGTAAGCCTCCTGGGACCATAGTCATTAGGGCCTATGCTAGGCATGCAACAACTGCCCAGGTGCCTTCTATTACAGCACTGATTGGTTGAAGCTGAGGCTAAAGGGAAGAGAGCACAGTCCCAGCAGAAGCAGATGTGGGGACATGCCTTCTCATCCATATGAGGATTCCTCAGTCATCACTGTGTAACACTGGAGAAGGGCAAGCACCTGTTTTCTGCTTTGCTCCCAGAGTTCCATTTAGCCAAAGAATACAAACATCTGGAACTTCGTGGTGAAGAACCCCACCCCCCAAACAGCTGTTGACTGACTAAGGTTTAGCAGGCAGTCGCATGTTACTGCACACCAAGTGAGACATACTCACGAGAAACCATTTATACGCCAATACTGTCAGAAAAGCTATAAATACAAATCCAGCCTGCTGAGACACGTAAAAATCCACACAAGAGTGAATGAGTACAAGCAAAGCCAGGGTTCTCAGGGCCCCACATTTAGCTCAATGCCTTCTCTATATGCCACATGCTACGGTATGGTTCATGAGTCGGCAAGGACCTGGAGACTGAAACACACACACACACATACACACACACACACACACACACAGAGAGAGAGAGAGAGAGAGAGAGAGAGAGAGAGAGAGAGAGAGAGAAACATGGGTAATGCCAAGAATGCCACATTTTTAAAATTTATTTATTAGATTTTTTTAAAAAAATACTAATACAACCTTCCTTTATCCCCAATCATCCCGTTTCCCCCAGTTCCCCTCATCCTCTCCTTCACACTTTTCTCTCCCCATCTCCCCTCACCCCCATCCCACCCCACCCCCAAGATTCCAATTTTTTGCCCCGCAATCTTGTCTATTTCCCATAGCCGGGAGGATAACTATATGTTTTTCCTTGGGTTTACCCTCTTGTTTAGCTTCTTTAGGATCACAAATTATAGACTCAGTGGGGATAAAACCGGACTCTCTAAACATGGCGGACAATGAGAGCTGACGAGAGGCCAAGGAGAATGGCACAGGGTTTTGATCCTACTTCATGTTCTGGCTTTGTGGGAGCCTAGACAGTTTGGATGTTCACCTTCCTAGACCTGGATGGAGGGGGGAGGACCTTGGACTTTCCACAGGGCAGGGAACCCTGACTGCTCTTGGGACTGGAGAGGGAGGGGGAGAGGAGTGGCGGGAGGGGGAGAGGGGCGGGAGGAGGGGGAAGGAAATGGGAGGTGGGGAGGAAGCAGGAAAATTTTTTTTCAATAAAAAAAAGAAAAGAAAAAAAATACTAATACAAATTCCCACTCCCTCCCTTTCTCCCACTCCCTCCACACACCCTCCCACACCACCCCCCTCTAATCCTGAGAGGGTAAGGCACATTGCCTTGTGGAAGGTCCAAGGCCCTCCCTACTACATCTAGGCTGAGCAAGGTATACATACAAAGAGAAGAGGATCTCAAAAAGTCAGTATATGCAGTAAGGATAAATCCTGGTGCCACTGCCAGTGACCCCTCAGTCTGCCCGAGCCATACAACTGTCAACCACATTTAGAGGGACAAGCTTGGTCCTATGCTTGTTCCTTCCCAGTCCAGCTGGAGTTGGTGAGCTCCTATTATCTCAGGTAGACTGTCTCAGTGGGTGAACCCTTCACGGTCTTGACCTCTTTGCTCATATTCTCGCTCCTTCCACTCTTCAACTGGACTTTGGGAGCTCAGTCCAGTGCCCCAATGTGGGTCTCTGCCTCTGCCTCCATCAGTTGCTGGATGAAGGTTCTATGCTGATAGTTAAGATAGTCATCAGTCTGACTACAGAGCAAGTCAAGATTAGGCCTCCTCTCCTCTATTGCTTAGAGTCTTAGCTGGGGTCATGCTTGTGGATTTCTGGGAATTTCTCTAGAGCCAGGTTTCTTGCTAGCCTCATAATGGCTCCCTCAATCAAGATATCTCTTTCCTTGCTCTCAGCTCTGTCCTTCCTCCATCTTGACCATCCCATTCCCTCAAGTTCTCCTCAACCCCACATTCTCCCCTCTTCTTCCCCTTCTCCCCTTCCTTCTATCCCCCGCCCCCATGCTCCCAGTTTTGTCAGGCTATCTTGTCTGTTTCCAATTTTCAGGTGGATCTATATATGTTTTTCTTTGGGTTTACCTTATTACTTAGCTTCTCTAGGTTCATGAAGTATAAGCTCAATATCCTTTGTTTATAGCTAGAATCCACTTATGAGTGAGTACATACCATATTCATTTTGGGGGGTTTGGGTTACCTCACTCAGGATAGTGTTTTCTAATTCCATCCCTTTGCATGATGTCATTGGTTTGTTTTTTTTTTTGTTTGTGTTTTTTTTCCACTGAGTAGTACTCTAATGTGTAAATGTGCCACACATTTTTTTATGCCACACTTTCTTTATCCGTTCTTCAGTTGAGGGGCATCTAGGGTTTTTTTCCCCAGGTTCTGGCTATTACAAATAATGCTGCTATGAACATAGTTGAACAAATGCTTTTGTAGTATGATTGAGCATCTTTTGGGCAGCTTATATAGGGTCTCCTTGACTAATGGCCACACCCTAACTCTCAGCTGCAAGCCTACCAGAAACCACTCCCCTGCTATCAGGAACTCCTGAGGATCTCCTGCTCAGGGCAACTCCAAAACAGGTTGTTTGCTCAGACCAGCTGCAAGAACGGGAAAACAAGTTGTTTTACTTCAGAAGGCAGGGGTGGGGGTCACAGGAAATTCATGGTCTGGGGGGTCCACAGTCCCCAACACCCATGAACAATGCAAACCAATAGCCCACCCACCTGCAAGTTTCACAGCACAACTCCCCAAGCTGTGTTGATGAAAGCAAGATCCCCTAATGAGGGCTCGCTGCCTCATAAGAGCCTCTGGGCTGTCTTGGGAGGATAGTGCTGTGTGAACTTATTTCAGAGTGGAGCTTTGCTTTTAGCTAGATGCAAAACCTGCCTTCCAAGGCTTCCTAATGCTAGAGAGCCACCTACTCCCCACCTACCTGCATGTGATTTTCTGGGCCTGGTAAGATCTTGTTTCACCTTAAATATGTATATTGCTTGTTCCTGAGCCAGCAAATTGTAAGCAAAAGTGATGAGCACACATATATCATGGCATCCCCAGCACTGGGGAGGCAGAGGTAGATGGAACTCTGTGAGTTCAAGGTCACTCTGGGCCACTCTAGATTGGTTGATCCAGTGTCAAAGAGAAACAGAGACAGGCAATAGTGGCTCACCCCTTTAATCCCAGCACTTGGGAGGCAGAGGCACGCTTCCCTGGTCTACAGAGTGAGTTCCAGGACTAAACACGGAAACTGTGTCTAGAAAAACTAAAAAAAAAGGGGGGGAGCTGGAGAGATGGCTCAGAGGTTAAGAGCATTGCCTGCTCTTCCAAAGGTCCTGAGTTCAATTCCCAAAAACCACATGGTGGCTCACAACCATCTGTAATGAGGTCTGGTGCCCTCTTCTGGCCTGCAGGCATATATGCAAACAGAATATTGTATCCATAATAAATAAATATTTTTTTTAAAAAGGGGAGGGAGGAGAGAGAGGGAGAGAGAGAGAGAGAGAGAGAGAGAGAGAGAGAGAGAGAGAAACTTAAAGACAAATAGAAAAACCAGGCAGTGGTCACACACACCTTTAATCCCAGCACTCAGGAGGCAGAGGCAAGCAGATCTCTGTGAGTTCGAGGCCAGCCTGGTCTACAGAGATAGTTCCAGGACAGGCTCCAAAGCTACAGAGAAACCCTGTCTCAAAAGAAAGAAAGAAGGAAGGAGGAGGAAGGAAGGAAGGAAGGAAGGAAGGAAGGAAGGAAGGAAGGAAGGAAGGAAGGAAGGAAGGAAAGAGGAAGGAAGGAAGGAAGGAAGGAAGGAAGGAAGGAAGGAAGGAAATGACATGAGATTCAGTCTCATCTTCTTTGCACTTTCTCAGTCCTGATCTGGGCTAAATATTCTCCAAAATAATGAGAATTCACACCTCAGGCTGGACGCCTGGACCCAATTCTATGCCACATGTGCCTCTCTTTAGTTTTCATGCTTAGTTGTGTCAGGATGTAGTGGCATTTCATTTGTGTTTTAATAAATAAAGCTTGTCTGAAGGTCAAAAATTAAACCAGTCACACTGGTCAGCCTTACAGACCAGGCAGCAATGACAAACACCTTTAATCCCAGTAGCCACAGTGATACATACCTTTAATCCCAGTAACCACACTGGCTTGCCATCAAAACCAGGCAATAGTGATGCACACCCTTAATTCCAGAACTAGAGAAGATTATAAAACAGCTCTCAGTCTCAGTCTCGTTCTGAGATTCCTGGAGGAAGGATGCCATTTTCAGATTGAGGTCAAGGTAAGAGCCAGTGGCTGGCTGCTTTGCTTTAGTCTTCAGGTTGAACCCCAGTTTCTGTCTCTGGGTTTTTATTAATCGTGCTTCACCAGACCTTCCTTCCTTCCTTCCTTCCTTCCTTCCTTCCTTCCTTCCTTTCTTTCTTTCTTTCTTTCTTTCTTTCTTTCATTTTTTTAAGACAGGGTTTTTCTGTACAACAGTTCTAGCAATTCTGAAACTCTCTTTGTAGACCAGGCTGGCTTCAAACTCAGAGATCTGCCTTCCTCTGCCTCCCAAGTGCTGGGAATAAAGGCCTGTGCCATCGTCACTTGACTTTTTGTTAACAGGGATTTTCTTACCAGCCTCATCATTTACGGATATGAGACTAAGGTCTAAGTAAGCCAATAGACTTAAGTACAGCATTATAAATGTCAGCAATTGGAACACATTGCCTTATGTTAGCAATTGTATTCTTAACCCAGTCCAGGAAATGGAGAAATGTTTAAATAGTAAGTTGATTTTCAAAGCAAGGGAACAGTCTTACTATGTATGGACTACTATGGACTAACAATGAACTTGCATATGTTACGTGCCACTACGTGCTGCTAGTGTCCTAACTCATGTTCCAGTTAGACATGAAGCTCACATTCTCGTCAGTGCCTCTTAATGAAAATGCAATTTCTTGCCTGGGGACAGATAGTCATCTCAGCCATCAGCAACACTGGAGTCCGGCTGAAGGCCGGTGCGTCTGTAGGCTTGGGATTCCATGGTCTTGGATGTGACACAGAACCGTGACTCACCAGAGGACCAGAAGCAGTGCTTCGGGCTAATGCTTTGGAGACGGGGGCCCACTCTGTCCACAGGCAGACCTCAGGATCCCCAGTTCCAGTAAGAACTGGAATTAAGCTCATGTATAAAACAAGGGCAGTTCGTCTTAGCACTCGGGCAGTCCGTCTTAGCACTCTGGGAGTGCAGTACATGCTGATTTTCTCAAAGTCAGATGATGGCAGACTGACCAGGGACACAAATTTAGTGTCTCTCCTGTGAATACAAGTGATTCTATAGGCAAGAACTTGCCTATCAGCCACAGAATAGAGACCAGCTTTTGAGAGTCAAGAGCCCTTTCCCTTTGCTACTGTGAGTACCCGGAGCTTTCCCTTATCCCCCAAGAACTTTCGTGGGGTTTTTGGGTTTTGTTTTGTTTTGTTTTTCAAGACAGGGTTTCTCTGTAGCTTTAGAGCCTGTCCTGAAACTAGCTCTTGTAGACCAGGCTGGTCTTGAACTCATAGAGATCCTTCTGCCTCTGCCTCCCAAGTGCTGAGATTAAAGGTGTGTGCCACCACCACCCGGCTTCCCAAGAACTTTTGTTTGAGAATGGCGAGAAACACGGGGAAGGGGAAACAGCACCACCAAGGAGGACAACTTTCAAGGAAGTAAAAAAAAAGCCAATAGGAAAGGCTTAAGGCCAAGGTCTATGGTGACCAGCAGAGTGAGGAGTGGAAAGGACCTGAGTACTCCCTGGAAGACAGTTACAGTTACTGAGTACGGTTTTGACTCCATTCCAGTAAATCCTTACAAACACCCAAAGGTGAAGGCGTTTGCCTTGTAGAAGACAGACCTGAGGACAATAGATTTATGTATGGGAGCCATCCAGGGCTGGGATAGAAACCAGAACACGTTTAACTTAAAGCTGTTTCTGCAACGACTTTCTACTAATTAAATGATAGCATCCATCTTGCCACAGTGCAGCGGGATTGGTGTTTATCAGTTTAGTTAATTTGTTTATAATGAACAAAGTTGCTATAATTTCTGTGAATGTTTTTTTCTCCAGCTAACTGAGGAGCCAGATCCCAAGGGAGCAGTACTGATCTGGGAGTGAGGGTAAGAAGGGAGAGGGAAAGTTTCATTTCTTCACTTTCCATTCATTTCCTCTATGTCCTGGGATCTGATTGGTTAAGAAGCCATGATGTCTCACAATGGACCTCAGAACCTTGGAACTGTATACAATGGGAAGATTTTTGCCCTGACCACTACCACCTAGGTTACTCTTGACTTAGGACTGAAAACAGTAAGTAGAGAGATTGCTGGGAGGAGGATTGAGTACTGTGTTCAGGTGTAGATTCCTGTAGCTGTTCTTGGGACGCTCAGGTATTTTGGCCTTAGACTGCTCCTTAGACCATGAAAATTCTCTTTGTTTGAATTTCTCCTGTGATGGGAGGCACCAAAATGTCCTAACAGTGTTCATTCCATTTCCACAGCCTACCTGGGCTTCAGAAGTCAATCATCAATTGAGTTGCTGGAGACTTCGGTCTCAGGTAAGAGTCTCTCCTGTGTCCTTCTTCTGGGTAAGCATTTTAGAGATAAGGCCTGGGTTCAGCTTTTCCCCCAGAAACTCTGTTCTGTTGCCTTAGAGACCGCTGTCAGGTTCCTAGGCTCCCTTTGTGTGTTTCATTGGTTAGTTGGTTGTGTTTGACTTGGCTTGCTTTTCCTGTGCCTGGGTTCTTTTCTTGTGGCCCCGTGCTAGTGATCACTCTTCTAGAACAGTGGTTCTCAGTCTGTGAATTGTAATTTTTTGTGCATATCAGATATTTACAGTACAGTTCACAACAGTAGCAAAATTACAGCTAGGAAGTAGAAACGAAAATCATTTATGGTTGGGGGTCAGCACAACATGAGGAGCTGTGTTAAAGGATTGCAGCATTAGGAAAGTTGAGAACCGATCTTGTAAAGCTGAGAGCCGGGCAGTAATGGTGCACGTTTTCAATCCCAGCACTCAGGAGGCAGAGGCAAATGGATCTCTGTGGGTTCAAGGCCAGCCTGGTCTACAGAGCTAGTTCCAGGACAGTCAGGGCTATTATAAAGAGAAACCTTGTCTCGAAAGAAAACCAAACAATAAAACAAAAGCAAACAAAAAAACCAACAAACAAAAAGCCAAGAAAACATCTGTGAACCAACCTGCCTCGGTCCTATCCTTCTGTGTCTCAAATCTATGCCTTCCAAGAGCCTTGATACTGGTTCAACACCATTGGCGGAATTAATCTGGGCACAATTTTTCATGCTGGTACTGAAAACACACTAGAGTAATGTATGTAGACCTACAACAGATAATGCCTCCTATCTCCTACCCCTCTGTTTTACATTCTAATGCCTAAAGAACTTGCAGCATGGGAATGCTGTGAATTATTTCAAACCATCTCCTTTATTCATGTGGATTTAACTTATTTTGACTAAAATGTAGTAATTCTTGTACACATTTGTAGCTTAGTATTTCTGTGTGTTTATATAGAGTGTGTACTGGTCAAGGCAGATAATAAATGTTTTGGCTTTTCAAGACTGGGTTTTTCTGTTTAACAGTCCTGGCTGTCCTGGAACTCAGTCTGTAGACCAGGCTGGCCTAGAATTCAAAGAGATCTGCCTGCCTCTGCCTCCCAAGGGTTGGGATCAAAAGCATGCACCACCACTGCCCAGCTGTGAAAATGATTTTTTAATGGCACATATTTGTTTCACATTTAAAATATTATCATTTTTCCTGAATAATAATATTAATTCTTACTCCAAACCAATCTATAAATTCAACACAATATCATTTATGCGCTTTAATAGGATTTTCTCAAGTAATGACACGAGCAGATTATTCAATTAAGAAAAGCATGCACCTGGCAGTGGTGGTGCACTCCTTTAATCCCAGCACTCAGGAGAATGTGTATAAGGAATATAGAAGAGATTTGTCAGATGGTGGTGGCGCACGCCTTTAATCCCAGCACTTGGGAGAATGTATATAGGAATATATAAGAGAATTGTCAGACAGTGGTGGCACACGCCACCTAGTACTTGGGAGGCAGAGGCTGGTGGGTCTCTGTGAGTTCAAGGCCAGCCTGGTTTACAAGAGCTACTTCCAGGAGAGACTCCAAAGCTACAGGAAACCCTGTCTCGAAAAACCAAGATATATACCTGATAATGAACTTGACCTATAAGACATGGAAACTTACATGAAGGATTTAGAAATAAAGACATGACTTAAAATGCACCAGAAAAACAAAAGAGATTCTAGACACAGACCTACATGAATAACAATGTGGAAAAGGGGGTAGCATTCTTTTTTTTTATTAAGAATTTTTTTATTTTTATTGAGCTCTACATTTTTGTCTGCTCCCCTCGCTGCCTCTCCCCTCCAATCCTTCCCCAAGGTCCCCATGCTCCCAATTTACTCAGGAGATCTTGTATTTTTCTACTTCCCATGTAGATTAGATCTATGTATTTCAGGACTGTCAAAGCCCCATTCCACGAGAGAATGTGTTCTAAATCCAGTGAGTATCCACTATACGATGGCTTTTCCTACATGTCCTGCAACATTGCTATATAGTACCAGAATAAATCCGTCTTTCCGTGTTTATGCCCTGGCACTTTTCCATCACTGCTTTTATGCTTTGGGAGCATCGTTAACAAAAAACAGGGTAACACTGACACAAGCTACAGATACTATGGAAGAGTTCATGTACACAGCTGCATGTGATAATAAACACAGAGGTGATTCGTGCAGTTCCCACGCAGGACAGTGAGAAATGGCATGGGATTCCATCATGCCACTTCACAAAGGAACATAATTTCTAATTTAGAAACTCTCTTATTTCTGGAATTTCCCACTTACTATCTTCAGATCATGATTGACCATTAGTAAGTGAAGCTATGGGAATTGAAACTCTAGGTGAGGCAGGACTCCTGCATTAACAGTAATGTGGGGGCGGGTAAGGAGGTGATAAGAAAATGAGAACCTCTGAGGCCCGTGGCTTATTTGGATTTCATTATCTTTTATAGGCATCCTCCGCTGTGCTGTCTCCTTGAGACTGCGTGGGATCTACCAGCCATGGATAGCGGACAACCCGAGGAAATTCCCAGCACACCAAGAGTGAGTCCCAGGAGGAAGGCAAACGAATACTTAAAGCGTGGAAAAGGCACCAAAAACGTGATGAGCTTTATATTAGGCAGACAACTGGGGAGGCATGAAGATGAAGCGGAAATGTACAGGTGGCTGTGGATGCTGACACGAGGAATGCCAGGCTGGAGGTGGCCGTTGCCCAAGCATCATATTACTTACATGCTTATGCCCATCCCAAATCACGGGAAACCCTCCAAGAAGAATGGAAATTAAAACTTCTTGTTTTTGCTGTTGAATACAAGCTGTATTTTCCATTTCTTTTGGTCTGTGTGTCTTTTTTTACTAAATGTTTACTAAAATATTTTACTAAATATCTCATTTAGTATTCATCTATGAATAGACTTGTCTGGAACTAATCCATTCACCCACTTCCTGCTCTCCAACTTCTCCCCTAGCCCTGTCCCCACTTCTCTCTCCTCCTAGTTTCGTGTGCTTTTTAAAATTTAATACCCACTGAGTCCATTTGGTGCCGCCTATTGTATATGGTTTTTTTTTCTTTCTTTTTTTTTTTTTTTTTTTGGATTTTCGAGACAGGGTTTCTCCGTAGCTTTTTGGTTCCTGTCCTGGAACTAGCTCTTGTAGACCAGGCTGGTCTCAAACTCACAGAGATCCGCCTGCCTCTGCCTCCCAAGTGCTGGGATTAAAGGCATGCGCCACTACCGCCCGACTGGATATGTTTTAATCTGACTTTCTACAGTCATGTTGGACAGAGAAGTCTACCCATCCTGACAGTCCATATAGAAGCTCTCAGACTCAAGGTAGTGAGATTGGGTTGCAAATCACGTCTCTTTTGCTGTCATCTGGAAAATCAGTGTTTATGCATTCCTGTAGCACTTGGCCATTCAGGAGCAAAGAATCTTTCCCCTAAGTCATTTTGGACAGACATCCATCATGGTGCTCTGTAAAGCCTGTCTGCCTTCCTTACTAAAAAAATTCTTGAGGGCAAAGCAGAGCCAGTGGGAGGTTCGGAGTACCTTTTTATTATGGTGCTCATGAGAATATGACTTAGAAATCCCAGTTCTATTTAATACAAAATAGGGCACGGAGCATTTTGTATTGGAAATACTATACATTGAGAACCTTGTTAAAGTCTTTTTTCAAAGAAGTGGAATCCCCAAGTGTGAGTTTTTGTAGGAGAGCCAGAGAGAGACAGGGTGGGGTGGGAGAACTTAAATATGTCAAGCCCCAGGTAGACTGAGTAGAATTCTTCTGTTTTGGTTTGGTTTTTCAAGACAGGGTTTCTCTGTGGTTTTGGAGCCTGTCCTGGAACTAGCTCTTGTAGACCAGACTGGCCTCCAACTCACAGGCCTGCCTCTGCCTCCTGAGTGCTGGGATAGAATTCTTCTGACCAACATGATGCTACCTCATAGTCAAGAAAGACTTAAGGAATAGCTCTTGTTAAAACAAAACAAAAACAAAAAACAAACCAGGTGGTGGTGGCACATGCCTTAGTCCCAACACTCAGGAAGCAGAGGCAGGAGTATCTCTGTGAGTTCAAAACCAGCCTAGACTACAGAGTGAGTTCCAGGACAGCCAGAGCTGTTACACAGAGGAAACCCTGTCTTGAAAAGCCAAAAACCAACCAAATAAACACCAACCTCTATCTTAAGGCTAGAAAGGTGGCTCATCTGTTAAGATCCCTTGCTGCCCTTGCAAAGGTCCTGAGTTCAGTTTCTACCCCATGGGGGTTCAGAACTGCCTGTAATTTCAGCTTCTGGGGGTCCAGGGCTTTCTTTTGGCCTCGTCAGGCACCAGGCACACACATGGTGCAGTTATAAAATGCAGGAAAACACTCAAAAACACACAAAAACAAAAGAGTAAAAAACAATAGCAACTTTATCCCTAAAAGGAATGGGCTGAGAAACACCAGAAGTCTACAACAAGTTTACAAGTCTAAACCAGATGTTGTGCAAGAATGAGGGCGAACGTCAACAGGAAAAAAAAGGGCTAGGAGCCTGAGCACGGGAAATGTGGGTAGCCCAGATAGATGACAAGAAGGATGGAAAGGACAGGTGGGATGACAATAGGTTCCAAACACCTCTCTAAAGTGAAATGGCCAAGACTTGGAGGCGCCACCGTGAGAACATTCCTGAATTTCTTACATTGTTCTTGTTGCTTAATGTGAGATTAAAAAAAAAAAAAATGAGACTCCATGTAGCCTTCACGGCAAATAGTTTTCTGCATCCTCACCAACTGTAGAGCTTTTTGTTGGGGGAGGCAGGAGTTATGGGGTTTTTGTTGTTTTTCTGTTTGGTTGGTTTTTGTTTTGTTTTGTTTTGAGACAGGGTTTCCCTGGAGATCCTGGGACTTGTTATGTAGACCAGGCTGACCTCAGAATCACACCTGCCTCTGCCTCCAACACACCTGCCTCTGCCTCCAACACACCTGCCTCTGCCTCCAAGTACTGGGATTAAAGGTGTGCACCACTACTGCCTAGCTAATAGAGCATTTGTTTTTACCCCTTGCTAAGTCTGTCCTTGGCTCTATCTCAGAGGATGTCACTGTGTCTCCCTTTAACTTCCTCTGTTCCAGGTTCTCGTGTAGAATATGTTCTTCTTCCCGTCCCCCTTGATAGCTATGCTTTGATCCCGTTGCATCAAAAATACATCCCCCCCCCCAATATCTATATAGTTCCAGTCTAGGTCCAGAGGTGCGGGTGGTTCTGTGAAAGAGAGAGTACAGTCACTCTTGTGATCGCAACAATGATCAGTCAAGCCCATTAAAACCATGACTGTGGGGAAAAGAGAACGAGCTGAGGCTGAAGACAGCAGCAGGGGAACAAGGAGACACGCCAGAGGAGTGGAGACCAGACAAGCAGCAGCATCCCAGGGCTATCCAAGGCCAGAGAGAATTTTGCGTGGAGGCCCACAGGTGGCAACCATATGTGATCCCCCAATGATCCAAGGGAGGGAAGTACACAAGTAGCTCAGAGCGGAAGAGGGTGGTGCTGCCGGATAGCTAGAGTTTACCGAGCAGAACCTGGAGATGTCAAGGAAACCACTAGAAGGCAGCAGGAAGTTCAAGTGGAACGACCTAGTCTCTGACTGGCTGAGTCCTCAGACTAGTTGATGGCAACAGTTTCATGCCTCACTTCCTGTCCTCCTGTGAAGGTGATCAAACCCAAAGGTAGGAGCTCTAGCTGCTCCTCCACGAGAGGGTATGTACTCCCTAGGTATCTGGAGGGGCTGGAGAACTGAAGAACTTCTTGGTGGAGAATGAGGGGTGGAATGTAGCCTTTATGTGTTGATTTCCTGAGAATCAGAGCAGAGGGCACAAGGAAGGAGAAGAAAGGAGGACACATTGCATTGCACAAATAGAGTAACCAATACAGTCTGCCATTTTTCCCACACCCAGCCCCACGGTTTCTTTGGTCAGGTTAAAGGAGCCCTTTGCCTAACACAAGGTAACATGTGAAATCCTATCAGATATCGTGGAATGAGGTTACTTTTACCGCAATTCCACTTGGAACAGAAATTTAAATTCTAACTTTAAGGTTAACGGCAAGTTTTCACATATCATGTAGTGTAAAAAGGAAACCCCCCTTCATGCATAGTTAATTCTGACAAAATCTCACATAGTAGATCACTACCCAGTGAGATGGCTCTTTTGTTCCCAAAAGACATCAGTGTTTGGAGCTGATACAATCGTGGAGTTCCATCCGTTCCCCATTAAGCAGTCAAAGTGGACACAGAAGTGTTACACGGCATTCCAGTGAATTCCATTGCTTCCACAAAAGTCTTCTTTTTATTTTATACTTGTGAAGCAGAAAACTCAAGTTCTGCCTTGACAGTCTAGGTAGCCCTTCACATATATAGGTCTTGCTACCAAGTAGCTGACAGTCAACAGGGGACAACATGTCCGTGTAGTATCCATGCAGCGGGATCATGGGTGTGTCAAACTGAGAACTGTAGCCATCAAACCACCCAAATCATATTTTGGGGGAGGAAGGAATGGAAAACTATAGATTGTAAAGAATTTTATAGTGGGGATTCCTGTTCTCAACTCCAAGCAACCTGAGGTGTCATTTGCCAAGTTCAAGCTGGAGAGAAGAGTTGGGGTGAGAAAGAAGGCAGCCCCACTTCATCCTTGCTTCATTTCAACTTCATCTTCAGCTGCATAAAGGTCAACCATGTCCATATGCATCTACTTTAGAATGCCTCTTTTGGTTCCATTTAGGTTTTCCAGAGGCTCTCAATTCTCCGCTCCTGAGTTTACCTTTCTGTAGGCACTGAGCAGCATCTTCTTCCCAGTGCCTGGAGAACCAAGGAGAAGCCAAAGGTGTGAGCATCACTCTCAAAGGCTCTAGGAAAGAGAGGCACGCTGTCTCCCCCTTGTCCTTCCTGGAACAGAGAGAACAGGGGGACAAAAGAGAGAGATAAAACAAAAGGGGGGATGGTCCTTTTGCCCCTTCCTTTCAGTAAATGCTCTAATCTTCCTTTTTTCTACTCCAAGTGAGGGTCAGCTTGGAGGAAAGGGAAGGAAAAGGCTGAAGTGTGTGGAAAAGCCCGTGTTCTGGCTGCTGCTGATCAGCACCGCGGCCGTGGGCTAATGGAGCTGGGTGTCTTAGACATGTGCATCTCAGCCCTGGATTCGGGGTACTTGTTCACGTGTATATGAACTATGGCTTCTTAACAACAGGGTATCTGAGGCCTGAACTACCTTCCCCTTAATTTCATGTCTTCTCCAGAACAATAGTTGTGATGAAAGGCAGAGCCCAGAGAAGGTTGGAGGCTCAGGACTGTGCCTTGTGGCCTTCCCTGTACTGTTTGTTAGTTGACCTCGATAACATCACTATCTTCTAAATCTTGTCCTCTGGCTGTTCAACTCTACCGAGTCAACAGATTCTTTCACCCCAATGTCTGCAATGATCCTTGGTTTAGTTCCTGGTGTAGAAAAGAAGCTGTTCCGCACTGTGTGGTGCTGGAGGACTAGGAGAACAAAGTATGTGGAGTAGCAACATCCGACAGAGGGAGTTAGAGAGCAGTAAATTGAAGATGTGGGCAAGACTGCGTTTTCTTTCTTTCTTTCTTTCGTTTTTTGTCTTCAGTTTTTCAAGACAAAAATGGTTTCTCTGTGTAACTCTGACTATCTTGGAACTCAAACTTGCTTTGTAGACCAGGCTGGCCTCGAACTTAACAGAGATCTGTGTGCCTCTGCCTCCAGAGTGCTGGGATTAAAGGTGTGCATCACCACTGTTCAAGTAAGACTAGATTCTTTTTTTTTTTTTTTTTTTTTGGATTTTCGAGACAGGGTTTCTCCGTAGCTTTCTGGTTCCTGTCCTGGAACTAGCTCTTGTAGACCAGGCTGGCCTCAAGCTCACAGAGATCCACCTGCCTCTGCCTCCTGAGTGCTGGGATTAAAGGCGTGCGCTACCACCGCCTGGCTAAGACTAGATTCTTATAGGACATCATTATGTCTGTAAAGATTTAGTATGACTCAAGCAATAGACATACAGTATTGAGTTTCCCCTTCCCCGTTCAGTACACCATTGGGGTAGGATGCCTTTTCTCCTGATCGCTCCAGCTCATCCACCAGGCTCTGCCTAATAGTCTCCTGGGGCCATCCTCTGACTCAGCTAGGGCCTCTCAGTCTTGACTTGTTAGCCTCCAGGCTCCCTTCTTGCTTCATCGCTGCATCCGAGAACTGAAGTCCTTATTACGCACGTCAAAGGAAATGATAAAGTTGTTTACTCGCGAGGCCAGCTCAGCTGTTTTCTGGGTTTGGGAGAGAAGAGAAAAGGTCAAGGGACGAGTCTGTTGTCTGACTACTCTGCCACTTAACTTTTAGATCCCCAGGAACCACGTTTACACACACACATATGACTGTGATATACACATATCTATGTGTATGCGTATATGTTTATAAAACAGTCCTTCTATATTTTCATAGTTCAATGAACTATCACAAATAAAACCTGGAACTAAACTCCCCAAAAGAATACAACCTGACAGACACCTTGACATTCCACTTCTGATTCCTTCCCTTTAACAGTTACCAGCATCCTAAATGGTATCCTAATCACTAGTTTACCTTGTTTCGATTTTTATTGTGTTTGCATTCTTAAATACATTTGTTGTTTTGTTTAGTCTGAAAATGAAGCATTTGACTACCATAGTTGTTGTAATCTATATTCTCCCAAAATATGTATGTTAGAATTTAGTCTCAAGAAATGGAGTCAGGCGGTGGTGGCACACACCTTTAATCAGGAGGCAGAGAGGCAGGCAGATCTCTATGAGTTCGAGGCCAGCCTGGTCTACAGAGCTAGTTCCAGGACAGCCAGAGCAGTTACACAGAGAAACCTTGTCTCCAAAAGCAAGCAAACAAGCAAAAACAAGAAATAGAGGCTTTGGAGTGATCAAGTCCTGAGTAGACTATTCTCATGGATAAGATTAATATCTTTACCAACAGGCTCGGCGAGAACCCCCCTTCCCGCTTTCCTTTTATGTAAAGGCCTATGTAGCAACAAAGCAGTCTAGGAAGCAAAGAGTGAGTCCTGACCAAGGGTCAAGTCTGCCAGCACCTTGGCCTTGAACTTCCCAGCCTCCGGAACAGTGAGCAATAGCTGTGGTTTGTAAAGCACCCAGGCTGAGAGATTTTGGTCTAAGAGCTCAAAAAGACTTACGGTGGCATAAGTGCAGAAGACTGTTGGGAGGGAAACAGAGGCTTCTGAGCAGGAATGGAGGAGTTAGGCTTCTGCCAAAAACTCCCATGAGCGCGGGGAAGGTGCTCCCCTGCTGAAGCCTTGGTGCACAGCCAGTGCATTGTAGTCTCTAAGAAAGTTACAGTCACAGACTCAGAGGCCTCTCTGGAGTGCCAGACACTTTCTTACCTGTGTCTAGATTCTGGGCTCTTGCCCATTCCAAACCTTTTTATTGAGAACCTTCAGCCAAGGTTTTCACCAGGTATTTCTACTCCTTCTATGAGAGAAAGGTCTTGAAGATGCTTTCTTATCTTTCATTTTAATTACTACTACTAGCCCTACCCCTTTTTTTTATTCTTGGGTCCACAAGAATGAGCCTTTTGTTGAGGGCTCCCTTTTCAGTGATACTATTCTCCATCTCTGTGCTGACTGAGGATTCTTGATCCAGTGGTATTTTCAGGAAGAATATGGAGCAGGAGGGAGGTGACATTTGCGCCCACTTAGTCTATTGCTAGCTATTACAGCGGTTAAAGGACTGGCTGCTACCATTTTGACTTGGCTTAGCAGCTACCTTGACACCTAGCAGCTCTTTCCTGCTCTCTCTGGCTCAACTTTGGCCTTGATGGTGTAAGCAAAGAGAACAATGCCATCACATCCGGGAACCTCTGCTTTTCTGTCCCCAGGTGGTAGTTAATTGCTTTCCTACCTTGTAGCACTCTTGTCTGGTTCCATCGATGCTTAAATCTTATTTAAATTTGTCATCGCTTGGAAATTGTGTAGATGCTGGCAGTTTCTGAGAGTTACGTGACTCAGCTCATGGGTGACTTTCTTTGTATCTCTACAGCCAACTTCCACATGCACACAAGCTCCCATTTGTACAGATGGAGGAAATGGTGAAATCTTCCTGCTTCAAGGTGAGTCCATCAAGTCCTTTCTGGTTTAAACATTAACCTCTTTGGGGCAATTGGTACTTATTTTGTTCTTTAGTTCAATGGTTTAGGATCTTTAGATTCAAATCCAGTAGTATTTTTCAAGTTTTAATGGTGTATTTATTTAATTAGTGTGCATGCACACACACAAATATGCACATATGTGTATGTACTAGGGCATGCATGTGAAGGTCATAGGACAAGGTATGGGAGTCATTTTTCTCCTTTCTCCACAAGGGTCCTGGAGCTAGACCTCAGGTCATTGGGTTTGGGAGCAAGCACCTTTACCTGCAATGCCATCTCACCAGCCCCCAAATCCAATGTTCTTAACATGGCCATTCCACCCTTTCATGTTCCCTAGCCACTCCTTCCTTTTTCCCATTTCTTTTTCTTCCTTCGCTTCCTCATCCTTTCTCTTTTTGTAAAACCTCCTTTCACTTGCTTTCTCCTCCTTTCTATCTCCTCTTGGTAACCTGCCCAATCAATACATCTTCTTCCCTCCTCTTCTGATTCTTTTCCCTCATCCTCCTCTACTCAAACTATCTAGCTACTGATGAATGTAGCAAGGATAACATGCCCAAAGTCTTGGCACAACACCTTTGCATGTTTGCCATTCCCCACTAAACTTCTGATAAACAAAACAGATTATCCCTGGCCGTGGCACACACCAACATTTGATATTGGTATCTGTGGTTGCTGTTTTGGCTTAATGGGTTGTGTGCCTTGGGCCTTCTTCTGAGTCCCAGGCTTTGTTTCCTCGACCAGTACTCTTGGTACATCCAGGAAATCCCTTTCTGGGATCTTCAGCTGAACTTCATTCATGTTACAAAGAAGGAAACTCAAGACACCCATCACCTCCAAACCCATCCTCCCCTAATGATAGGGTATCATTTCTGACCTCCAATTGTCTAGTTCTGTTGGAGGGTACTGATAATAGTTCCCTCAGGTATAGTTACCACTAAAAATGTGTGGCCACTAAAAATCTGAGATTCTCAGCCTCACATGTTTTCTGTCCCTATGTTCTCTTTCCTTTCTTGGCCTCTCTTCCAGGGTTACCTCCTGTCACCATATAGACTGTGCACTCTGCAACCGAAACAGAACCATTCACACACAACGCATTCTGGAGTTGGAGTCATGCACAGCCTACCTGAGAGTGCATTTTGCTCTTGCATCTCCTTGAATAGCTCAGGAACCTCACTCCTTTCTCAGAAACAGAAATCAAGAATTACATCATTTTGGGTACCAAGAAAACATTGATATCAAAATTTCTTTTGGATATGTTATGCTAAAAAGATTGAAAATAAAATCCTTGCTATATTTCTACAAATCTGACTTAAAAACAAGTCCAGCACCATAAAAATGTGTACCCAAATTCTTTCTATGTATAGCAATCACTGAGAGGGCCTGTACCTTCTTTCTGATACTTTAAGTTCAGTGATGGCAGATAAGTGGGAATGCCGATCAGCATCTTTAAAATGTTCACTGTTTTCATCTTTCTAGAAAAATAAGCGATCCTAATAAAAGGTAGAGATTATGAAAGAATTCAGAAAAACAAGCGCCTTGTCTGAAACCAAAACTTTAGATTAGATATATTCCTCAGGACTGAGGGGGGGGGTATTCATTGATTCTTGTTTTTCCTACCTTAGGAAGTGTACTAAGTTCTCTAAGCTCTGGCAGCTGGAGCTTCATTCTCAGAGACCACTCTGCTACTTGACAGTCAGCCACACCGAACTGACTGTAGTGAGTTTTGGCCACTGAATGAAGGATGCTCCATGCAGAAGCTCAGTACAAGCCCTGACAATAAACAGCACAGTCTTCATCCCTGAACCAAATCAACATGTTCCCTCATCATCCATGCCCCAGGATCTTGATGTCCACTCCCGGGGAAAGTAGACAAATGCACATTCACCAAGCATTCAGGCAACTGAAAGAGAAGCTCCAAGAATTGTCGGATGGGATAACGTGAGAAAATAGGGGTACTTACAACGTGCTGCAAGGTGGAAGGGTAGCAAGCCCACGAGTGAGGTGTGGATAAGACAAATTAAATTAAGTCAGAGGAAACATGTAGTGGAGAGAAAAAGGGCAGAAAGGGACTCGTAAGAGCAGCACTTGGAGAAGGGAAAGGTGATGGGGGCATTTCATTGTTTCCCATCATTTCTTCAGAAGAAAAGACAGGAATGCAGCAGGGAGATAGTTCAGAAGGTGACAAAAATCCCACTAAGAATATCATTTCAAGCCGGGCGGTGGTGGCGCACGCCTTTAATCCCAGCACTTGGGAGGCAGAGGCAGGGGAATCTCTGTGAGTTCGAGGCCAGCTTCGTCTGCAAGAGCTAGTTCCAGGACAGCTATGATTGTTGCACAGAGAAAACCTGCCTTGAAAAACCAAAAAAATAAAAATATAAAAAAAGAATAGTATTCATAATTCTTGCCATCCCGTAGACCAGTGGTTCTCAACCTTCCTAATGCTGTGACCTTTTATACAGTTCTTCGTGTTGTGGTGACCCCAAACCATAAAATTATTTTCATTGCTACTTCATAGCTGTAACTTTGGTACTGCTAAGAACTGTAATGTAAATATCTATGGATTTTGATGTTCTTAGGTGACCGCTGTGAAAGACTCCTCCACAAAGGGGTTGCGAGCTACAGGTTGAGAACCACTACCTTAGATGATTACAAAATAATATTATTCCCCAAGACCTAGTCTCTGCTCCTTAGGACTAAACAAGGTACGTAAGGAAGTTAAGGAAATCTCCTTCCACTACTTAGAAAACACCCTTTCTACCAGGCTCAAGCCTTCCCTTTCCTGTGCAGAAACCCTTTGTGACCGGGAGCACAGGAAAAGCAGACCCGCTACAGTGGCCTGCCTGGCACAATAACTGTGTTCAGCTTTGGGCCCAAGCCTGACTTCCTCAATCACACTCACCATCTCACTTGGAAGAACAGCACAATGAATCAGGTTACAAAACCCAGGCTCGAAAAATGTCCACCGTGCGGACAGAGGCCTCTAGAAGCTCTCAAAGCAGTGAACATTCTTCTTACAAAAGTCACCCAAATCCTTTCTGCTCCCTGTAGCTATCAGGTAGGGAGAGGCCTAAACACCTTTCACCTCTTCCAGCAGTGCTAATAGCAAAAGCATGTGAGATACGAGCACTAGAGCACAGTACCAAAAAAATCGCTGATCTTCACTCTGTCCTTAAACTCAGGGTTCAAAAAGTACACCAGTACCTGCACGTCCAACCTAAATACGTGACAACCTCCTTCAAAACAGTATGATCATGACCTGGTGTCTTTCTACACTATAACCCAAATGTCTGCAGTACATGCAAAAAGTCACATACAAAATAACCTAGACAGATGGTGGTGGTGAACATCTTTAATATTAATGCTTGAGAATCTCTGAGTTCGAGGCCAGCCTGGTCTACCAACCTAGTTTTAGGACAGCCAGGGCTACACAGAGGAACTCTGTCTCAAAAAAGTAATTAAATAAAATAAAATAACCCCAAAACAGACAAAGATCATGTAGTGATGGTGTACACCTTTAATCCCATCACTCAGGAGACAGAGGCAGGACGATCTATTGAGTTCCAGGATAACCAAGACTGCACAGAGAAATCCCGTTTCGAAAAATGAAAAACGAAAACAACCCCCTCCAAAAAATACAAAACAAAACAAAACAGAAAAGGCCATGTAGTGGTGGTGCATTCCTTTGATCCCAGCACTCAGGAGACAGAGACAGGTGAATCTCTGTGAATTCCAGGCCAGCCTGGCCTACAGAGTGAGTTTCAGGACAGTTAGGGCTACACAGAGAAGCCCTGTCTCGAAGACTACAAGTAAGTAGTATGACATCTTTCAAGAGTAAAAATAAAGAATTGTCAACTACCAACTACCAATGTTCTTTCCTCTAAAGGGAGGAGAACAATGGCTGATACTCAAGATGATGGCAGTTAGAAGCAGAAAGCATGAAGGCACAGATGTGGCAGTCAAGTTGCTGTACCTCATGAAGTGAAGTGAAATGTTTATATAAGTAAACTGTGATGATTCATTGTATTGAGACTCACCAGAGCCAGGCAGTGGTCACACACACACCTTTAATCCCAGCACTCAGGAGGCAGAGGCAGGCGGATCTCTGTGGCTTTGAGGCCAGCCTGATCTACAGAGTGAGTTCTAGGTGGGGAGATTCAAAACAGGGTTTCTCTGTTTAACAGTCCTGGCTGTCCTGGAACTCACTCTGTAGACCAGGATGGCCTCGAACTCACAGAGATCCACCTGCCTCTGCCTCCCAAGTGCTGGGATTAAAGGCGTACGCCACCACTCTCCAGCACAAACACTGATACAGTAAACATAAAACTAAAACTTTTGTTCTGTGAAGGATCTTGCTAATAATATAAAAAATAAGCCACAAACTGTGATAAATGATTTCCAAAGCTCATGCCCAACAAAGGCTAGTGTCGAAGCTATATAAAGAATACTTCAAAATTCAATTTAAAAACAGCTCCATTAAATAACAGGAAAAATATCGCAATAGGTATTTTATGGGAAAAGAAGAACAGGCAGCAAATAAGCACGTGAAATGATATAAAGCATTCGTGCGCACAGCTTGATCCCAGCACAGTAGGGGCAGGCAGAGCTCTGTGAATTCAAGACAAGCTTGGCCACAAAGCAAGTTCCAAGCCAGGCAGGGCTACATAGTAAGACACTGCCTTAGAAATGTAAATGAGAGCTATAATAAGACAATACATGTGGAATATGATAAAGGCTCAAATGAGAAACAGTGCTGACACTAAATACTGGCAACAATGCGGAGAAACCGAGCTGTTCATGCACTACTGGCTGCAATATAAAATGATATATTCATTCTGGAAAATAATTTAAACATTTCCTTACAAAATTGAAGATGCAAAAATTGTTTTGGTTTTGTGAAACAGTGTTCTGCTATGCAGTCTTAGCTGGCCTCTGCCTCCAGAGTGTTGGGATTGAAGGTGTATGTATGTGATCAGTCTGGGTTTCAACATGCCACTATTTGATGGCTTTACCATGTATCGATTCAGGTAGACTATAGTACTTACGGGTCAAACGCTCATCTAAGCTTTAGTGTGATAGTACTCTGTAAGTTGCTCCATCCACAGTTAGCTGATTTTTAAGAAAAGGGGACTACTCTTCATAAGGTGGGTGGCTCTCATGCAATGAGTTAGAGAACAAACACATTTTCCTAGAGAAAGAAGAAATCCTGCTTATATGAGAGGCTTCACTTTGCCAGCCTTCCCTATAGTTTTCAGGCTTACAGCCTCATAATTTACATAAACCAACTCCTTAAAATAAATATCTCTGTATACATACGTATACATGCATGTTCATATGTGCACAGCCATGCAATAGTATGTATTTATCTTTAAACAGCTATACATACATGAGTGTTTGTATGTGTGCGTATGTGAGTGGGTTTCCTATAGCCTAATGGTCATGTTTCTCTGAACAACCCTGGCTGATACAGATTTTAGTACCAAGAGTGGTTCCACAGGAACAGAATCTTAAAGTTAAGAGTCTTGGCATTTTTTTCTTTCAATTTGATTAAACGTGAATGCACTGACTCAATTTCCTGAGTGAGAGAAGACCCTGGTTGTCTGTGCTATGGCAGGAGAAGCAGACAAGGAAAATTTCAGTATTAGGTAATCTTAGTAAAAGACTTACAAAAGGTTGAGATCTGAGGTGATCACCAACTGGACCTCTGGACACATGTTATCATAACTAAGGAGTGCGATAAGGCTAGCTAGTTGATCTAAGCAGGGCTAAAGAGAATGGGAGTAGAAAAGAAAAGAGAATCTATACCAAACACCACAAAAAATTACCAGAAAGCTTCTATACCTGTGCCCCAAAGGAACCCTTATCTCCTGTAGTAACCCTTATCTCATGTAGCTGAAACCTGCATGAAACCACTCTAAAAGGTATCTTTTTTTTTTTTTAAGGGCATTGATTGAAAAGAAAAGCTATTCTGTAACAGCATCATGTGGATGTAAGGAGAGATCCTCAGAAAACCCAGGATTCAGAACCTTCAAATTCTGCCACATAGTCTCTGACAATTAAGAAAAGTGTCTTTCAGGTCGGACATGGTGGCCCACACCTTTAATCCCGGCACTCAAGAGGCAGAGGCAGGCAGATCTCTGGGAGTTTGAGGCCAGCCTGGTCTACAGAGCGAGTTCCAGGACAACCAAGGTTGTGTAGAGACCCTGTCTCCTAAACCAGAACAAAACAAACTTTAAAAAAAGTATCTTTCTACCAGTTTGAGATGAACCCTGAAAAAACTTTAATGACTTCTATTAGTTAATTGCTTTTCAAGACAATGATGACTTGCCTCAGGATTTCCCTCATAAACAGCCTTTTGTATTTCTAGACTGAAAACTAACTAGTCTTAAATTCTAGCAGACCTCAAAAGGTGAGGTAGAAGGAGGAAATATGCTACAGCTAAAGATTAGTTTATTTTCCAATTCATAAAAACACAAATTTAGACACTGGACATTTAGCAAATGGATGCTAGAAGTGTGGGATAGGACCCGGAAGAAGGCTCAGCAGTTAAGAGCATGGTCTGCTCTTTGAGATCTGATTCTCTGAACTCACACAGTGGCTCAAACTACCCATAACTCCAGTTCCATGGGATTTGCTGCCCTCTTCTGACCCCTTGGGCAATAGACACACACGTGGAGGACAGACACACCGGCAAGCAGAACAGCCAAACACATAAAAAATAGGAAAAAAAAAATCTAAAAAAAAAAAGGTGAAAAGGAAAACTCTTATGAACCATTCACTGAGAATTTTTTTATATTATCATCTTTGTTTTCGCAGTTTCTAAGGGGTTAGAGATCCTGTACATGTTTTTAACTTTTTATTTATTTCATGGATATTAGTATTTTGCCTGCATATATACATGGGCCCCACATGTGTGCCTGTGGAGGCCATAGGAGAATGTCAGATTCCCTAGAACTGGATTTGCAGTTGGCATGTAGGCTCTGGGAACCAAACCTTGATCCTCTGCAAAAGTAACAAGTCCTCTTAACACCTGAGCCATCTCTCCAGAGTCAGACATGTTTTATAATTATGATATTGGCAGAAGTCACAAGAATGAGCTTCCTGGTTTATTGTATGTTTATTAAAAAGCTTTTTATTCAATAAACAAAAGAGAGCTAAGCTTTTCTGTGTCAAAAATAGTGTGATTATAATTATAAAGTTTCTCCTCTTCCATTTTCTCCCTCCAAATTGTCCTATGCAACCCCCCTTGGTTACCTTTAATTTTATAGCCTCTTTTTTTCTAATTGTTGTTACAAAAGTTATTTTTAAAAACTCAAAACTTCAGAGTTCAAAAATATGAAAGAATGTGGGAGTAATGTAAAGGTGGATCGAGTTGAATGTACCGATGTTAGGTGAGAACACAGTGCTTCAGAATCTAATGCTAAAACCCAGAGCTGAATACATTAGCTCAGCAGAACTATTGACTGGCATGTGCAAGACTCTTTGTTCAACAGCCAGGAAATCATTTCATTCATCTGTGGGGTGAGAATTACTCCAAAAATATTGTAAAGGGTACACAAGGTGTAGAAAGAGGTCTACTAGTTTCACTGAAGCATGAATGAAAGTGTGCCTTGTTTTAATCAGAGTTGAAATGATTGAACTGCCTTGATATACTGTATACAGATTCTTAGGGAGATTACAATGCTAAATAAAGACCCACTTACCCTTCATGCAGATTTTAAAACTACAAGTTAGTAACTATGCAGCATACATATGTGAAAAAGGCCCCCCTCCCGGGTCTTTAGGATCGCTTTGATTGTTCTCTGCAGAACAAAAAACTCAGTGGTGCTAGGTGGTGGTGCTGGTACACCTTTAATTCCAGCACTCGGGAGGCAGAGGCAGGTGAATATCTGTGAGTTCGAGACCAGCCTGGTCTACAGAGTTAGTTCCAGGACAGATAGGGCTACACAGAGAAACCCTGTCTGAAAAAACTTAAAATAAAATCGGGACTGGAGAGATGGCTCAGAGGTTAAGAGCACTGGCTACTTTTCCAGAGGTCCTGAGTTCAATTCCCAGAAACCACATGGTGGCTCACAGCCATCTGTAATGAGATCTGGCGCCCTCTTCTGGTGTGCAGGCATACATATCAGCAAAACACTGTATACATTATAAATAAATCCTTAAAAAAATTCATTGTCAACTGCTCCCCATGAACCTGTTTACATGAAGTGATGGAGGTGACTGAACATCAGGGTGGCATGAACCAAGTCAGGACACTTAGAGACTTCTGGCATTAACTTAGCTGTTCAGAATGGCCCTTGAAGAGAGCCTACTGACAGGATGGATGGAAGACCTAGAGAAAATTCACAGGAGACTAACTGCAATAGTCCAAACCTCAGCCATTTTTCAGATCTGAGCCAGTTATGTACCTAGAGCCTCCTGAATGAAAGGGGAGGCCGAGGCCAAGCACCCTTGAGAAAGGATAGGCTTCCTTCTTGCTACAATCTCAAAAACCTATTCTTATAATGGCTCTGCTAGGTTTCCCCAAAGGGAATCAAGGTCTCGTACCAGATGAATAAGCAGTAAGGAAAATGCCATCAGACATTTCAGGGACATTGATGACAGGAGATCTAAGCATCACTGTGTTGTATCTACCAGTTTAGAGTGGAGGACTATGGAGATGAGGTGATTAATGGAGTTTCAGCTCAGGTCCATTCTCCCAGTGGAGCAGATAGGTCTCTGAAACCACCCTGCAGGTAATTCCCAACTTCCCAAATATTTAATTGGAATAAATACACTCAGCACTTGCTGGAATTCCCACAGCCTTAGCTTCACCTGTAGAATGAGCACTATTACAATGTATTAACCCATGTGGTGAAGTGATATTTTGAGAGAGGAATATAAGGCGAGAGGAGAGAGGAATATAAGGCAAGAGGAGACAGGAGCTCAGTGCAGTCTGAGATGCAGTCTCAAGCAGTCACTCTGAGGATGCAGTCAAAGCATGCAGCCTGAGGATGCAGTCAGAGCATGCAACCTGGGGATGCAGTTTGAGGAATAGTAGAGACAGGATCCTCAGTCTGAGAATTCGGTAGAGATAAAAGGTATCTCTAGTAGCTGGCTAGTGCTTCTCTGATCCCTCAGCTTTCACGCCATAATAGCTGACTCCGAGATTTTATTATTAAGACCAAAGAGAAGTCGTGTTACAATGTGGATACTGTTAAAACAGCCGTTTCTGTGGTAAAGTCGTAAATTAACATCAGACTTCTGTCTCTAGTTAGGGTGTGGCTACCTGGGGCCCAGGTTAAAAAAAAAAAAACTGGGAGAAACCAGGTACGCTCTCTCTCTGCACGGTGCCTGCCGGACAGATAAGACATTGGACCTCCCACTCTTGTAGCGTGAGTTTTCCCTTTTCAACCATTAAAATATAACTGTTATTTTTGAGCTGGTCTGGTTATTTATTGTACCCTAACTAGATGTGATTAGTTGATAGAGTTTTTCCATCATCCTACCACAGTGATTTTCAACTTTCTGGTCTACATCATAATTACTTCACAAAATTCATTTTAGTAAAATATCTTATTAATTCTTTGAAATTTTCATACATGCATACAATAATTTTGATTATATTCATCCCCAATTCCTCTCCCTAAGTCCTCCAGTAGCCATTCGTATCCACACAACTTTAATGGACATAAAAATGTCCTCTTTATTATTTAATAGCCCACCAAATCCAGTTTGTGCTGCCCTTATATTCAGGGGTGCGGGGACATCCACTACAGCTTAGTTGACCTATCAGGGGCCACTGTAATGGTCTGCTTTGCTCCCTTTAAGAGACAAGCCCCGCCCACTCCCTCCCCAGTCCATGGCCAAGGCAGGCAGATCTTCCTTCCTGCCTGCAGCCCAAGTCCTTTCTGTAAGTTCGGGTCTCTGACCTCCATCTTTGGAGGCCCTGTCCCTGTGTCCGCCAAACCTTGACCCCTCCCCAGAGGAGGGTCAAGACAGCCCGCCAAAATCTTGACCACTCCCCCAGTCTATTTAAACTGCTCCCCCACACATGGTGTGTGTCTCCCCCCCCCCCCCGCGTCTCCCCCTCCCCCTCCCCCCGTCCCCCATCCCCTGCCCCCCCCTCCGTCCCCCCCACCTCCAATGGTGATCAAGTTCACGGTCCTGGTTTCCCCTAGAAGCCACCCGAGAGCACAGGAATACCATTAAACCTGGATTTTTTTTTTTTTTTTTTTTTTTTTTTTTTTGGTTTTTCGAGACAGGGTTTCTCTGTGGTTTTGGAGCCTGTCCTGGAACTAGCTCTTGTAGACCGGGCTGGTCTCGAACTCACAGAGATCCGCCTGCCTCTGCCTCCCGAGTGCTGGGATTAAAGGCGTGCGCCACCACCGCCCGGCTAAACCTGGATATTTTTAATTTGGCTTGTTGTGATTTGGTGTGATTGGGATTTTTGCATAGGCAGAGAGCTCGTGTTAGGAAAATTCCCAACACTTTCCTTTCCTTCTCTCTCCCAAAGAGGTAGCTGCTGCCGTGGCTCCTCTCCTCCCCCCTTTCTCTCTCTCTGTTTCTCTTTCTCTCTCTGCCTCTCTCTGCTCTTCCCCCTTCTTTTCTTCCCCCCTTTCCCTTACCCCTCCATAACCCACTAAATACATCCAACCTCACTCTGCATGGCGTGCCTATCCATCTGTCTTTAATCTGCTGTGGCTGAGGCTCCTCATGGGGATGGCTGCCCCATCAGGTCTCTCACCCACCTTGCAGCTCCCTGCCTAAGCTCCCTGCCTAGGACCCTTGGGCCATCATGGCCTGCAGGCCACTCAGGGGCTCCCTGCCTGGGACTGGCTGCCTTTGTGACCTGCCATGGTCTCGTGGCCCTTGCCCACTGCTGCTATTCAGGGCGTTGTTTTGTTTTTACCATTATAGCCATGCCCTTCAAGGAAGCGACCTCTTCCTGCCCCAGTAGCTATCAACTGTTCATAGTCCTTCAGTTAGGGGTAGGGGATCCCCTCTATGATGCAGTGTCCACTGGCTTGATCTTGTGCAGATCTTAGTACACAAGCACAGCTTCTGGAAGTTCATGTATACAGTGTTATGCCCAGATCACATAGTCCCCCCAAAAAACAACAAGGAGACCGAGTTCCATATGTAAAAGCAAAGAGCCTTTTGTAATGGTCTGCTCTGTCCCTTTAATAAACAAGCCACGCCCACTCCCCCCCTCAGCAGAGGCAAGCTGATCTTCAGCTTCCAGCCTGAGTTCTTCTTTTTGTCTCTCCCCCCAAAGAGGCAGCTTCTGCCTCGTTCCATTCTTCCCCACCACTCCCCTTCCCCCCTCTCTCTGTCTCTCTCTCTGTCTCTCTCCCTGTTTCTCTCTGGTCTTTCCCCTTCTCCCTTACCCTCTCTCCCCTTTCCTTCCATAACCCACTAAATAAATATCCAACCTCACTCTGCATGGTGTGCCTATCCATATCCATGTCTTTGTCTCTCACCTGCGGCATGGCTCCCTGCCCAGGACCAGCCAACTTCGGAGACCTGTGGCATGGTCTCATGGCGTGCCCATCTGTCTGTCTCTCCTCATGGGACTCGCTGCCTGTCTTGGCCCACTGCAGGCACTCGGGGAACTGCACTGTCCCTGCCTGGGACTGGCTGCTCTTGGGACCCAGTGCCCGCTGTAGCCACTTGGGGACCTGCAGCATTTCTGCCGCTGTAGTCACTTGGGGATCCGCAGCATTTTTACTTAATCCATTACAAGTTCGTGAACTCGGACTCTCTGTATGTCCAATGTATTGGTGTGATTGGAGAGACCCTGAGCTGAGCTGGGGTTGGATTTTTAAAATAGCAAAGGTAGGGGTGTGTAGGGTTAGCCCTGCCCCTTTGGGGGCGTGTTCGCCTCGGGCTAATGTTTACATATAAATCTGGCGAGCCTGAGCCCAGCTGCTCTCTTTTTTGTATTTCCTGCTCATCGCTGGATCCCTAGTGTTGTAAGCTATTCCTTCATTAAAATTTGCTGTTTCATATTAAGCTAGCCTGGTTATTACGTCGATACAGATTGGCACCCCAAATGATGTGGGAGTGATCTCTTTCTAATCTGTTGCTTTCGTTGGTTAATTAATAAAGAAACTGCCTAGACCCATTTGATAGGCCAACCCTTAGGTGGGTGGAGTAGACAGAACAGAATGCTGGGAGAAAGAAGCTGAGTCAGGCAGTCTCCATGATTCTCCTACTCCAGACGGACGCAGGTTAAGATCTTTCCTGGTAAGCCAGCTCGTGGTGCTACACAGGATATTAGAAATGGGTTAGATCAATGTGTAAGAGCTAGCCAATAAGAGGCTGGAACTAATGGGCCAGGCAGTGTTCAAAAGAATACAGTTTCCGTGTAATTATTTCGGGTGTAAAGCTAGCCGGGTGGTGGGACGCAGCCCGCCACTCCTCACTACAGAGTGGCGCTCAACGTGATTAACTAATGCCACGTAAAACCTGAGAGGACTTAAAAGGGAGAGAGAGAGAGAATTTAAGACAGCTTTTTGCTGTTTGTGGGTTGCGGTTGCGTGCCACAAAGAAATTGTCCCGACTCAGCAACAGGAAAAAACTGGCTGTTTTAAAATGCTGGCTTTCTGGGCTGTGCTGCCATTGCGATCTCTGTCTGGCTCCTGTGGAAGACAGAGATTTTGAATGGAGCATTTGGAGTAAAGTGCTATGGCTTGCTTGATGGCAATGTGGACTGCTGTGTGCCTGGAACTGTGTGTGGCTCAGGGGCACCAAATGGCTCTGAGGCAGGAGCGGCTCAGCTCTGCCATGCTGAACTGTGCTGGTCTCAGGCAGGAACTACCGTAATTACCATAATAGCACAGTTAAGGTTTAGACTGGGCAGGACACAGGCCGTACCGTATTACCTGTACATAATGCAACTTAAGTTTTTAAGAAGTGCTTAACATTTTAAGAAATGCTCCTGGATAGTAAAAAAATGACAGATTCACAATAAAACAGATTCAGACATAAAAGACCACAGTGTTGGATGAGTGTACATAGGCTTGAGAGAGAGAAGAAAAAAATAGAGAGAATAAAGTTAATGGTTTAAAAAAAGGGTAAAGTCTTTAAAGAGACAGAGTACAGATAGTTGTAGATTAAAAGAAATAAAGAAAAATAAGCCATGTAACAATGGAAAATTTACAGGGAGTCTGGATTATGTACATTGTGTTTTCTTTAAAATTTTTGACTATGAAAGAGCTAAGTACAGAGAGACATTTCATTATATGGGCTGCCAAGTGGAACCAGAATGGATATCATGAGGGTATGACTTCACAATTTGGATCTAAGGATATGATGCTTTGGAGAGGGTCTTCTTTTGTTTTCACAGATGACACCCTGTGGATTGTTTCTATCCCAATATGGTATGATAGACCACGCCCTCCTGAAAGGTTGCTGTGAACACCCTCAAAAAATTACTTCATTCAACTGCCAACTGAGATGACCCTGGCACACAGGTTACACCATGAAAGATCTGAATAACAGTGCCTGTTCTTCTCTTCGTCTGTTCTTCTCTTCTTAGTCTTCTTCGTCTTCGTCTTCTTCATCTTCTTCACCTCGAAAGGAGGGAAAGGAGGACACAAGACACAACAAAACACAACAAAACTCAGCGCGCGAGGTTTATTGCGGCATGCAGGAGAGAAGGGGGAAAAGAGAGCAAACAGATGGCGTTTCAGCCTTTTTAAAGGGTCCCCCACGTGCGTGCATCAAGCGCCATGCCACGTTCTGTGCCTGTGCAGCCTTTGCGTGGAACGCTAGGGGCTCCTGGGAAATGTAGTTCCCCAGGCGAGCCACGCTCAGGGGCCTTCTGGGGAATAACATTCCCACCCTTTTTAATTTATTAAAAATCTGGGGGGTTGAGAGTCTTAATGGGTAGGGAATAGGGGCGTAGCCCGGTCTCTCATAACTGCTTCCTGCTGACTTTGGGCGTCGAGGGGTCTGGGGAGTATTGATTGTCCTGGCGATGTCCTGTTGATCATGTTCTGTCCGCTGACGTTCTGAGGTGGCTGATTGAAGAAATCGCATCTGTCTGAGGGATCCGGGGAGTATCAATTGTCCTGGTGATGTCCTGTTGATCATGTCCTGTCCACTGATGTTCTGAGGTAGCTGATTGAAGGAATTGCATCTGTCTGGCTTTTGGGTAGCTGGGTAGTTGTTAAGGTGCTAGAAAACAAAAGTCGCATTAGTAGAGAAGAAAATTAGTAGAGAAGGAAAGAGGAGGTTTGGGAAATTAAAGAGGAGATTTTTGGAAATTAAAGGGGAGATTTGGGGTGGGGGGGGCTTTAGGAGGTTTGGGGTTAAGAATGCTAAAAAATTGAATGGTACTTATTCCATTAATGATCCGTTTGGGCCTGCTTCGTTCAGGTGGGTCGGGATGGCTTCTTGGAGCTTAAAGGAAATGTCTTAAAAGGAATAAATTCTTAACCATGTATGATGTTTTGGGCATTACCTTAACATCTGGGAGACACTGCTGCAGTCAGTGACGAACCTGTTGTATCAAGGAACTTTGTTAAGAATTTGCTTACCACCTGAACCTTTGGCTCCATGTCTGATGATGATTCCTGTAATGACAGCTGAGTGGTTATTCAGAAATTTAGAAAAAGCGGAGAAAGGAAAATATGTTGGCACAAGAGGGTTGAGTGAAAGATAGGACCTCTACTTTCCTTGGACTGGAGTCCTCTGGAACTTAAGAGAACAAGGTCCTGTCTGGGTTACCGTGTATGAGGGGATTATCTTGAGCTGGAGGAGTAAACGGTTTAAGATGTGACAGGTGAATCCAGTGAGGAATTCCCTCGAGCTTAGCAGCTGTAGGAGTCAAAAGAATTACTCTGAGGGGACCCTGCCATTTAGGGGAAAAGGGTGAGGGACGTTGACCTGGGGGGAGAAATAATACCTGATCTCCTATTTTAATTGGCGGTGGACATGGATTAGCACATGGTTGAGGTAATGAGTGGTTGGTAAAATCCCACAGTAGCGAGCATAGATGGGTTAGTAGTGGCGTGAGCAGGTGATCAGGAAGGGGGGAGGTTTTAGGTGGGAGGCCGGGGGTTAGAATGGGCCGCCCATACATGAGTTCGAAAGGTGAGATAAAAAGGGGACTTTTTGGAAGGGCTCTAAGCCTGAGGAGGGCCAGAGGTAGGAGTCTTACCCAGTCAAGGTGAAGTTCCTGGGACATTTTTACAAGGGCGTCTTTTAAAGAACGGTTAGTCCGTTCTACCTTACCTGAAGACTGAGGGTGGTATGGGATATGGAAATGCCAGGGAATGTTAAGAGCCTTGGACAGGTTTCGAGAGATCTGGGAAGTGAACTCAGATCTCTCAAAACCTGTCCAAGGGGAATAACAGAGCCCCCATTCATCAGGAAGCAATTTGGAGAGAAAAAACTGCGCCTATGTTCCCAAATATGGTTTATAAATGTTCTTTTACATTTAAAGGGGGATATGATATAGATATGAATAATTTGCATTGGTATGGATTTTAAGGTCAATTTTGTTATATGTATATGTATTTCTGATATTGATTAAGGTATTGTGATTGTGTAGTTCCTTTAAAAATGTAATGTATAATTAGGAAATATAGGTTGTTAATGGATAATCATTGATAATAGTCAAGCTTGTAGTCATGTTAGTTAGATTTTCTAGATATATAGAGATATATTTCAGTTAGATAGGCATTCTTCATATCTTTCAAAGACTGCAGAATATGGCATTTAAATGTTTTGATAAATTGGGGTTTTTCATGACAATGAGACACGTCTGTTCCTGGCAGCACCAATCTACTTCAAGAGGAAGATGGGCATCTAAGAGGCTCCTTATGGAGTTTGATAGACATTTGGGCAAGAAACTGCTTTTGCCTGGACTGTTGCATAAACTGGACACAAAGAACCCACAGAAAAAGGACTTCTGAACTTGCCTAAAGGTGAGATGGTCTTTCAGGGTTCCTGATTCATGAAAGAGTCTGCGAGACATTCTGCAGGACACAGCAGATAGTGACTGAACTGTCTTTGAAATTTCCTGCTTCATGGAAATGTCTCTGGATACTATGGGCCTGAAGGCTGAAGATGGATGCCCCAATGGTACAAAAGAACTTTGGGTGACTGTCCAGGCAGCGAGATGTCTCTGTTATTTCTAGAGCTTTGGACTTCTTGTTTGCTTAGGTAATATTATATCCTTCTGGAGTCTTTGATGGAGTTGAAGAATGGTTAGTTATAGTTATAGTTTTCCTTAGTTATGATAAAAGATAAAATAGATCTAAATATTGTAACTGTAATTCTTGCTTGATAACTGTTTTGCTATATGTAATCTTACTATGTTAAAATGAAAGCCTTCTTTTTTGCTTAAATAGAAAAAGGGGAAATGATGTGGGAGTGATCTCTTTCTAATCTGTTGCTTTCATTGGTTAATTAATAAAGAAACTGCCTAGGCCCATTTGATAGGCCAACCCTTAGGTGGGTGGAGTAAACAGAACAGAATGCTGGGAGAAAGAAGCCGAGTCAGTGAGTCGCCATGATTCTCCCACCGGACACAGACGCAGGTTAAGATCCTCCCTGGGAGCTGGAGAGATGGCTCAGCCGTTAAAGGCTAGGCTCACAACCAAAAATATAAGATCCTCCCTGGTAAGCCACCAGCTCATGGTGCTACACAAAATATTAGAAATGGGTTAGATCAATATGTAAGAGCTAGCCAATAAGAGACTGGAACTAATGGGCCAGGCAGTGTTTAAAAGAATACAGTTTCCATGTAATTATTTCAGGTAAAGCTAGCCGGGTGGCAGGATGCAGCCCGCCGCTTCATCACTACAGGGGTGAGGGATTTCTAAAGTTCAGGACCCCTGATTGCCTGACATTTGTTTAGGGGCGTCCTGGTGAAAAGCAATGGGTGCATGTTGGCAGGTGATCCTATCTACAATGTTTGGAATGTTAGAAATTTCCTGAGTGGTGCCTGGATGGATGGTCACAATTTGTGGTTTGTCTTAGGGTAAACTACTGAGACTTGGGCCTCTATTGAGCTTGTCATGGCAGGGTCCTACATGCAGCAGGCCTGCCATGTCCAGTGGACACTTTTGCTCCAGTACTTCTCAACCTCCATTTATTTCAATCTATACATCTTCGTTCCTGAGCCTTGGGAGGGCACAAAATTCTTTATCACATTTCCCTTTCATTAGATTACATTTTAGCCTCTTACACTGATGACGTGCTGACTGGACCAAATGAATTAGAGGTAGCAACTACTTTAACTGTGGGGCTTTTTTCCCTATCAATCAATTGCATTTGAAAACATAATGACTGCTATTCTGCTTCTGGAGGTAAAAGCCATTCCAAAAGCATTTCTGTTCCTAGCCCCCAGCTGGTTGTTTTTCAGTAGCAACCTAAGCTCACTCTTCATCACTATGGGGGGCCAACATAAAAGAGATCTGTTTACAGGAAACTGACAGCAAAGTTTCAACAGAATTAATCTGACTCTCTGGCCCCATCAAGAGAAAGGGGTGGTTCAAACCCAAGGGTTTTTTCAAAGTCAAGTCCATGCAACTATACATATGTAACTACACGTGGAGGGTTTGGGGAGAGGGCCCCAATCAGCATTTATCTTTACCCCTTCCTTCCATCTTTTTCTAAGCCTGTCCCTGACCACCAGAGAAGCTGATCTGAGAGCCATGAGTACCTCAAAGTCTCACTGCGAACGATTTTTTCAAGTTCACAATTAACTCTTCTCTGAAAAAGGAAAAGCAGGCTGTCAACCCTGACTTTAGTAACTGATAGTGAAGGGTCCAAGAATAAGAATATAAAATTGTAGATTCCAGAAATAAGAATGTAAAAGTAAAGAAATATAAAGTTGTACGCCTGGGAGAATGAGAGCAGACTGTCAGCAGCTTGGTCAGCAGCTCAAGGATTAACTATTAACAGCAGGTTACTCCACTTTACAACTGGCTGCTCTGTTTACAAGAGTGAAGCAGCCCTCTACAAACTGAGGGTCAGCTTTTAGATAACCCCCATGACCACTCATGACCAGATATTGATGCGAGCTGAGTTAACTTTTAAATGATGGGATGTACGTGACTTTTGACTTTTTGGTTGTGCATTTTTCCATACCCTTCCCTGCTTTGTGAAACTGGCAGTGTCAGGGGGGTGCAGAGCCTTGGTAAACATGATCAAGGGATACCAGGGAAGACAATAGATTAAGAACAAACACTAGTTTAACTGAAAAAAACTCTGTTAATGGAAATTGCAAAAAAGGGCAATTTGTATCTGAGTTTTATCTTGAGATTGTAAACATTCTTTTGTTATTGCCTAATTCTTGCTAAAAAAGAAGGAGTTCAGAAGCTCTCCTTTGCCACAGCCTTACAAAATCCATCTCTGGTTGTGGTCTCAGCTAGCTGATAAGATTTTTTTTTAATTTTTTCCCTAGAATCTGGTTTCTAGAATAGTTTGCCTCTGGTTTATTAAACTTCAGTGGTCTGTCCCCATCTTTGCGCCACCCGTGTGGACCCGACAATAGTTTTAGCACTAACTGTGTCAGCAGAGTGATCAAAATGTACACTCTGCCGTCCATCACAAACAACCTCAGAAGACTCGGAGGATTTCATCACTAGAGTTTTACCTATAGGGAAAGTGAGGCTAGGAGAAATAGTGCCTTGTGTTAGTGTCATGCAGATAGTAGGCGACAGGCAAAATCTGAAAGCACCTTTATTCATTTATTTATTTATTAAGACAGAGTTTCTCTGTGTAATAGTCTAGCTTTGTAGACCACGCTGGCCTGGAACTCAGAGAGAGAAAGCACCTTTTGATCTAAGGACACAGCTGATGTTTTTATTGAAGTAACTCCGTCTTCCTATGGAAGCCAAAAGCAATACCACAGTATTTACTAGAGTTGGGGTTTGTGGAGAAAGCTTCCAGACTAAGCTATAAAAGGCATCACAGGACTTCTTAGTGTAATTCAGAATGGACAATGGATGAGTGGATAAAAAACAATGGCATTTTAGTCAGCCATAAAGAATGAAATTATCAACTAGATGCGATGATGCATGTTAGGTATAATTCTTAAGAGGAGCCTGTCCGCCAACACAAATAATTCCAATCAGACCAAATTAGACCGAATAAAAGATGCCCACGTTTAATGCAGTGCTCCCAGATGGCCGGGAGCATGGTGAGGGGAAGAGAGTGAGGGGGAGACCATGGGAAACCTGAGACCACGTGTTCCTTTTCTGGGTAGCAGCCTCAATAGCCTGTGGGAGTGGTCTGCTGTTTGGCGGGCTTTTTTAGACCCTCCTTGGGCTTTCCTGGAGGTGGAGTCCGGACCAAGGCAACTCTCAGGGGGAGGGGTCTTTCAAAGATGAATGCCGGGTATTATAGTGCACACTTACAATCCTACAATTTGGAGGCCAAGACAAGAGGATCGTCTAAAAAGCAAAGAAAAACAAAAGACAGAAAATGGAACTAAGACATTTTCAAGAAAATTGATAGAACTGGAGATCAAAAATTAAAAGAACATGAAGGTAAAAGAGAGATTATTAGGGACGTGGGGGTGAATATGACCACAGTATATGGCATGCATACATGAAAAGGCCATAAGAAAATCTTTACTTTGCACAATTAGTATATGTTAATTAAAATAGTAGATGGAACATGTGGCCATATTGGTGTCCGAGGACCTTGCTGCCATGGGGCCATGCCAACTGAGTATAGCCTGTGCAGCCACATGGGGCTTCGACCAGGCTGATGCCGTGGGGCTATGTCTGGGTCTGTGGCCCAACAGCAGCCAGGATTTGGACTGATGTGCATGGCTGGGTTACCACAGAGGGTCATAGAAACCATGCATGTTGAAATCCAAGGGCCACGCTGAGCCAGCACTGGCCCTCACTGGCCCCAGAAGAGGTGTCCCTGCCTCTGCTGGACACTGCAACAGGAGAGCTAGCAATGCCCCTCCACAAGAGAGCTGACCCCAGCACTCAGGAGAGATGGCCCCACCCCTCACCACAGGCTTGGGAGAGCTGGTCACAGATGACATGGGCCTAGGAGAGCTGGTTCTGCCCCTCACCTGAAGGGGCAGTCCCAATGGCCCAGCCTGACCAGCTCAGCTACATCCTGGGCCTTGGGTTGGCCCACCCTAGCATCTACCCCATCTATGACTTGATGGAGTCAGTGAAGGGACTGGTCCTGTAAAATGATAATGGCAGGATCTCCATGACTCGGGGCAACAGCAGGGTATCTGAGAGGAGTTTTGATGAGGACCCAGTGATGATGGTGTACCAGAAACTAGAGACATTGAACCAGACCAATGAGTCATTGCAATGAGCATTTTTACAGGTGGGACTGACTGGACACATGGTATATATACTGCGTGACACATTGCAGCTCCCGATGCCACTAGGATGAAGGAAGAGGTGTTGGAACAATGAAGGATCTTTTTTGTTATTTGTTTGCTTTGTTTTATTTTTAATTAATTTGGGGGGCACACTGCAGGGGTAAGGGGCAGATATGGAGGGACTGGGATGCAAGCAGGATTAGGGTGCATGATGTGAAATTTCTGAAGAATCAACAAAAAATTATGTTTAAAATAAAAAACAGAAAGAAAAAGGTAGATGGATAATATGATACAAACACATTATACAAAGGCATTTTCAAAGAATAATTATTTTTAGAAAAGAAAAGGGTTGGGAATGTAGCTCAGTGGTAGATAGAGTACTTAATTAGAATGCATGAGGTCGGCTGGGCAGTGGTAGCGCGGCCCTTTAATTCCAGCACTCGGGAGGCAGAAGCAGGAGGACCTTTCTGAGTTCGAGGCCAGCCTGGTCTACAAGAGCTAGTTCCAGGAGTGTCTCCAAAGCTAGAGAAACCCTGTCCAAAAAAAAAAAAAAAAAAAAAAAAAAAAAAAAAAAAAAAAAAAAAAAAAAAAAGGATGCATGAGGTCCTAGGTTCAATTCCAACACCAGTTCCCAGAAGAAACAAAAAACAAAAACCTGAGTGCAGCAGCCAGACAACAAACAGAACCATCTCAGACTTTAGAGCCAACTATGAAGCAGAAAAATCTTCCCTCTCAACCTACTCTCCAAACCTTACAAGCACTCTCCAAACAAATCACAGGAGGTTTTTGTTTTTTTTTTTTTTTTAAAAAAAAACGCACACACACACACACACAGTTATAGCTTCTTCACAGCTGAGTACAGCACCTGCACTTTGCTGTGGATTTCCTAGAACAGAATGGTCAGGAAATAACTGCTCTGGCATCAGCATCCCCACGCTCTGCTCCTCGATGCACATCTTAAACTGAATTCACCCATGGCAGTGCCCCAGGGAATGCCTAAAGTTTTTGTTTTGTTTTGTTTTTTTTTTTGAGAAAATGAAAAATAGAAAGCCTCTTGGAAACAGAATTCTCAAAAGCATAGGTGGACAGCCTCTAGGGATGTGTCTTGGGTCCAGCAGGGACAGGTTGTACCTCCCTCCACACACAACTGCAGTTTTACTATCAATCACCCTTTCCAGTTGACTTTCAGATCAAACGAATAATCAGACTCCCATACCACCTCAGTGGAGATCAGTTACTCTTGCTATCAAGAGAGCAGCAGTGAGTTCGCAGGACTTTGGAGTCAGGGGCTCCAGCTCAGCTGATGAGAACAACTTTGGCTTGGGTGGAGCTGTCTTCAATGCCTGCCAACAACCCCACTCCTCCCATGTCTGTCTCAATTCCCAACAGATCCTCAAGGAGACACAGGAACAGGAAGTTTGTTCCTCGCTATATTGGGCCCACTCAGGCCTAGATACAGAATCTCAGGCAGAAAAAAAAAAAAAAAAAAAAAAGCCCTAGCACTAAAATCAGGCACCTATAGACCAATAGCCCCAGCTTGGTCCCAATATGAACGCGGTTTTCCAGTTAGCACCATTGTATCTGTTGGCCATTGGACTGAGTCTCAATCCTGAGAGTGGAAAGTTTGTTTCCAGGGGCGGGAACAGTGGGGGACCAATTTGAAGTAGTGCCAGCGGGCTAATCCTAAAACTCCAGAGACCACTGGTGGCCGTACAAAGTGGAGAGGAATGGGAGGGTTTCGCTAGATGGAAGCTCCAAGTCTTCAAGAGAAAAAAAAAAAAAAACAAACCTAAGATGTATCCCCAAGGCCACTGTGACACACAAAGACAGATCAGATTCAGCATCCCAGAAAAACTATTAAAAGTGCGAATCCTTAAGCTCCAAGCTCTTTCGCTCTCCAGGGTGTCGGGTGGGGCCCAGAAACGTGAATTTTAAAAATGCTTTCCCTAGAACCTCCCCCTCGAGGCTTGAGAATCACTGCGTAGGTCAAGGCTGTTTTAAACAAAGTTATTCCCCCACCTGCACTGATTACTCTAAAGCTGCTGGGAAGAAGTCCTTACTTGACTCAGGACTCAGGGCTCGTCCCACCCACTCCCCTAGGACCCAGAAGCTATAAGACCGGAAATAGGAGCTCTTCCAAAGTCGCTTGAGGCTAGGTGGAAGACTGGAAGAGTCCCAGCCATTCCCACGTCAGCATCCTTCTGGGCTAGAAGAGCGGGCAGCGCGAAGCCTACCGGGAGATGTAGTACTGAACGCGGCTCCGCGCCTGCGCCTTGAGCAGTTGCCGGTGAGCTTGGGAGAGCCGTGGGCGCAGAGGCGGTGAGTCCCGGAGCGGCCAGAGGGCGTGGCTGTCCCTGGGGCGCGGGCGCGGGTAGCGGGGCTCCTTTCGCTGGCTGGGGCCACACAAACTGGCAAATTTCATATGTGCCCTGGGCGCCAGGCCCCAGGAGCAACGAGGAGCGGCGGGCCCCTATTCGTTCAGGGACCCCGCCGCCGCTCCCTGCGACCCGGCCAGGCCTTGCTGGGAGTCCTCCAGGACTGGGAGTGCCCATCTGGGTGGTCGGGCATCGTCATCTAGGAGCTTTGGGGGAACCACATCCCTAACACTGGCATCGGATTTTAAGCCAGCTTTTAGGCTTTTGGGGGACATGTCACGCCTGCCGTTTCCCTAAGTGCCCTCTTTTCTTACATTGCTTTACGGGTAGGCCCTGTGGGTGGATTCACTGAGGGGAGGTTTGAGAGAAAGAGAGAGAGAGGAAAAAAAAACAAAAAAAAACAAAAAACACTGTTCCTTAAAGAAGTGAAATTTTCACTAGGTAGGGCCCAGGAAAGGAAACCTAGAGGGTCGCTTCCCCAGTAGACGTGGTGGAAGGTTTTGGGTCAGCCAGGGGAAGGCTAGCCAGCTGTGAGGCTGGAGAAGATTAACTGAGTAGGTCCACAGCCAAAAGACTGCAGATCCTTGGGTGTCCTCCAGCAACGGTTACACGCCTGGGCTCGGGAAACTAGAAGCTTCCTAGGAAGGAGCCTTGACCAACGAGAAACTTCACTTAAGTCTTTACCTTGTGCCAGGCACGCTGCTATTCACTTTCAGTGCCATTTGGTCCTTGAAGGATATTTTTATGAAATTGATGCTATAACTGCGTGTGTTGCAGTCAGGGGCATTTGGGTGTGATGATTACACAGCAAATTATGCCTAACCCCTGCCACAGAAGCATAGGTCACTGTCCCGGTGACAGGAAGCATACATAGGTTACTGTCCCGGTGACGGGAAGCATGCATAGGTTACCGTCACGGTGACGGGAAGCATGCATAGGTTACTGTCACGGTGATGGGAAGCATGCATAGGTTACTGTCACGGCGACGGGAAGCATACAAAGGTTACTGTCACGGTGATGGGAGGCATATGTTACTGTCACGGTGACGAGAAGCATGCACAGGTTACCTGTCACAGTGACAGGAAGGATGCATAGGTTACTGTCACGGTAATGAGAAGCATGCATAGGTTACCGTCACGGTGACGGGAAGCATGCATAGGTTACCGTCACGGTGACGGGAAGCATGCATAGGTTACCGTCACGGTGACGGGAAGCATGCATAGGTTACTGTCAGGGTGACGGGAAGCATGCAAAGGTTACTGTCACGGTGATGGGAAGCATGCATAGGTTACTGTCAGGGTGACGGGAAGCATGCAAAGGTTACTGTCACGGTGATGGGAGGCATAGGTCACTGTCACGGTGACGGGAAGCATGCACAGGTTACCTGTCACGGTGACGGAAAGCATACATAGGTTACCTGTCACGGTGACAGGAAGCATAGGTCACTGTTACGGTAATGGGAAGCATGCATAGGTCACTGTCACAGTGACGGGAAGCATGCATAGGTCACTGTCACGGTGACGGAAAGCATACATAGGTTACCGTCACGGTGACAGGAAGCATAGGTCACTGTCACGATAACGGGAAGCATGCATAGGTTACTGTCACAGTGATGGGAAACATACATAAGTCACTGTCACGGTGACGGGAAGCATGCATAGGTCACTGTCACGGTGACGGAAAGCATACATAGGTTACCGTCACGGTGACAGGAAGCATAGGTCACTGTCACGATAACGGGAAGCATGCATAGGTTACTGTCACAGTGATGGGAAACATACATAGGTCACTGTCACGGTAACGGGAAGCATACATAGGTCACTGTCACGGTGACGGGAAGCATGCATAGGTCACTGTCACGGTGACAGGAAACATACGTAGGTTATTGTCATGGTGACGGGAGGCATAGGTCACTGTCAGGGTGATGGGAAGCATACATAGGTTACTGTCACAGTAACGGGAAGCATAGGTTCCTGCCACAGTGACAGGTGATAAGGAGTCAGTTTCGGATCAATTGACTGAACAGGAGGAGAATCGGACTATTTTTTCTTGACTCACATCAGAAATCTTAAATAAGACAAGTATATACGGAACTGCCTCAACAAATGCAGAGAGACGGGGGGGGGGGGGGTTGGTCCATAGTATACCTGCATGTACAGATCCTGAGCCCTGACTTGGCGTATATATGGCCAACCCTGTGACCCCACAGATCACACTAAAATGGCTTGACACTTTTAGTTACTTCAGAAGTGTTGCATTGATGGGGGAGAGTCTTTTGTTTTGTGTTAATTTTATTGGTTAATAAAGAAACTGCCTTGGCCCTGATAGGACAGAAAATTAGGTAGGTGGAGTAGACAGAACAGAATGCTGGGAGAAAGAAGCCGAGTCAGGCAATCGCCATGATTCTCCCACTCCAGACAGATGCAGGTTAAGATCTTTCTTGGAATGTCACACCTCGTGGGGCTACATACATTATTAAAAATGGGTTAATCAAGATGTAAAAATTAGCCAATAAGAGGCTGGAACTAATAGGCCAAGCAGTGCTTAAAAGAATACAGTTTCCGTGTAATTATTTCCGGGGTAAGCTAGCCGGGATCCAGGTGGGAACGCAGCCCGCCATTCCTCACAACATTGCATTATTCCTATTTTTTTTTAAATCTCCCTATAGGAAAAAAGACTTGGGATTAGACTAGGGATAGGATTAAAAGCCAGCAGATCAGTGGGAGTATATAAAAAGGCTGTTACCTTTGTCATTGTAAGATATTAGCAAAGTTCTTCTGGTAATGTTATTTCCTGAGCACCTTAAATTTATGTGGCATAACTGAGAAAGTAAGTTGAATTTTTGGTTAAACTTACAATACCATATGTTGTTATTGTCATATCGGACAGCATGTTCTAGAGGATATGTGGGGGAGCTCTTGAGATTTTTAGAAATATTAGAAATTGATTGTGTCTATAGATGTTGTTCTGGGAGGTGCGTCCCCAGTTTCTATCTGACTTGCAAAACCGCCAGAAAGACTGTGAAGTGCTCCTTTAAGTTTTTGTGGGAGAAAGCAAAGCTAAGTAAGTTAAAGACGGTGAGTGTGCCATCTTGTAACTGTTGCTTTTTCTCCTTTTTGTGTTTTCCTGTCTTCAGCTGTAGGTGGCTCCCCCAGATCATTACAGAAAGGAAAAACCTGGACTCTGAGCCATAGACCCCAGATAAACTGTAAAACTCTTGAAGAGGTGATGGCTGTGGCCCTGGGTTGTGCAATCCAGGCCTCCTTGAATCAGGGTTCTGTCCTGCAAGAGTATGACACAGACTGCGAGGTCTTCCGCCAGCGCTTCAGGCAGTTCCAGTACACAGAAGCTGCAGGGCCTCATGAAGCCTTCAACAAACTCTGGGAGCTTTGCTGTCAGTGGCTGAAGCCAAAGATGCGTTCTAAGGAACAAATCCTGGAGCTGCTTGTGCTCGAGCAATTCCTAACCATTCTCCCCACAGAAATAGAGACCTGGGTGAGGGAACACTGCCCAGACAATAGAGAAAGAGTGGTGTCCCTCATTGAAGACTTGCAGAGAGAGCTTGAGATACCAGAACCACAGGTGAGAAAAAAAAAATGTGGAGTCTCTGTTCTTAGGGGAACAAAAAGAGGTACCCAGGCCAGGGGTCTGTATCCATCATTTTGACTCTGATTCCACAGCCCCAAAACTTCTCCAGAGACTTTTCCAGGGTTCTCTTCTGCTGGAATCAGCATGTGGTTCTGAGATTCTCCCCTGTATCTGACCCCATGCCCTCTCTAGGACACACATATGAGAATGCCCCATTTGGTATTATTAAATGAAATTTGCAGACAGCATAGCTTATCTAGAAACATCAATTACAGTTATCCATACTCTGCTCTATGGCTTCCTAGCCAGTTCCTGCCATGGTATGATTGATTGTGACCACTAAGTTTCTAGGGGTTTTTTACTTTGTTAATGACTTTCTTTTCAAAACAGAAGGAGGAGAGGATAGGGTGAATGTGGCCTGCGCATTCTAAACTCTTTACTATTTGTTTCTTTCCAGAATGATCTGGCTGGCATTGAGTCAAGGAGAGTCTAGAGAGAGTACAAGGAAGGCAGCGCAGTTTAGTGTAAACTGATATGCATTTCTCCAGTGCATGTGATCACTGCATGGGAGGACATGAAGTGGTCACATGCCAACCCCTCTGCTTTCAATTACTGTGATGGGACAGTCAGGAATTCTGAGCAAGGCTCCAGTGCTATGAGCAGTGTTGTCCCTGGTGATGTGATTGTACAGAGTGGCCAAAAAAATCAGTTCTTGGTAAAGGAAAAGAAAATCTGTGGTTTTCTCTGGTTCGCACAAAAAGTGCTAAACTAATAAATGTGCAAAACCTGTTCAGTTTCTGCCTGATCACCAGGATGTGGTTCATACTAGGTTCTTTTCCTCTACATGAAGATTTGAAGAAGGAGTCCCATGTTTGGGAGAGCATAGGAAGAGCTCTGATTGTAAGTGATGTGCCCATTGCTGGCCCATTAAATTCCACTAGCACTGGCTGCCCGCATATTGCCTTGTATTCGGAACCACCTCGTGACGCTTCTGCTAGGAAAACCATCGATGAACACAGGGCAAGCTTAACACAGGACACTTTTCCCAAAAGGCAATAGCAAGAGCTTCTGTCTGACATTCACAATCTCTGGGGCTTGGGACACAGATTACTAGAGCAGTTGGCTTCACCGCAAGTAGTGGCTTGCCTAGGATATCACCAAGGTCCCTGCATCCCTAGGCAGTAGTTTCCATTACTTTCCATAGCTTCCCGGTTTGAGTGAAAATAGATGATTTTTGTCTTTGGGAGGTCTGGGCATCTCTGCACATCTCTAGAGTTGCAAACCACTCCTGGCACTTGATCACTTAAATGCACTTAACAGTGCAGCTGGATCAGCTGTGAGTGTGAAATGCACACTCCCCAGAGACTTTGTATGAAGGAAGGAGCAGGTGGAATAACTCACTAGGAATTATTTGTGTTGATTACTATTGAAATCCTGGTACTTTGTAGATGTTGTAATAAGGCCATCCTGGTCCAGTCAACTTACCTGTTGTTGGTTGATGGTTGGTTGGTTTTTTTTTTTTTTTAAATGCATTACCTCCCAAAATCCCTGGAGACCTTAAAGCTACATCTGTGGCTCATGGTACTGTTGGTGAGGAATGGCTGACTTTGAAAGTGGTAAACTGGCTTTAGTTCCAGTGGAGTCTAGACTCCGGAGTGATGTGTGTGGCCTCTCTCTCAGATTGACATGGATGACATGCTCTTGGAAGAACTGGCACCAGTTGGAACAGTACCCATGCCATCCACCTTGCACCTGGAGGCACCTGCGCTCCAAGTAATGGAACCTGTCCAGGAGCCCCCGGTGCCAGATGCCTGGATGCCGCAAGCAGGGCCACAGGAGCTGAGCTACAGTGCTAATGGTGAATGCCAACCCTTTCTGGACCCTGGTAAGACACGACTTTTCTTTTCATTCTGGGTTTGTGTTTGAGAGCTAAAGAACTTGGAAGGTTTTGGTTTGAGTTAGAAATATGAATCCCCCGATGGCCCTGAACCACTGCCATAAAGAAGTGGAGGGCTGAGAACAGGAGTGATGCTCATCGGATCGAGTGGCCTTGGGAGTTGGGTATAGTGATAGCCTTGCCCAAAGGACTGTTCACCAAGAATGTTATTTGGGAAAACCTCTTATGGGAGTTAGTTTGGATCCTCTGGTGAAGACACAGTTGTTCACCAAGTTTTGAGCCTGTGATGTGAGGTAAAGGGAGGGCCAGTTCAAGTCCCATTTTAGAAGAGGATTTTGCAACATGCTTCCTTCAGATCCTTAAAAAGGACACGGTTCTTTATAGAATGAGGTGAAAAAATGTCAATTTCACCACGCTGTGGTGGCACATATCTTTATTCTCAGCACTTGGGAGTCAGAGGTAGGTGGATTTCTTTGAATTCGAGGTCATCCTGGTCTACAGAGTAAGTTCCGGGATAGCCAAGACAATACAGGGAAACCGTCTCTCAAAAAGCAAAACAAAAAAGGTCAATTTCATAAAACCCCTAACTAGAATGGTATTTTTAGAATGTGGTGAGGAGACCTCAGGCATTAGTTTAATACAGATAAATGCTATACACACTAGTGTTTGAAGCTCACTGACTCTGGCATAACAGGTGAGTTCTAGAAGGAGCCAGGTCCAGTAGAGAAATGCAGCTGGGCCCTGTAGCCTTTGTGCCCTTGTGTTTCCCTTCCCTTTGGGGTTCTCTGCTCCATTTCTCCCCTCACTGGCTCATGTGTGGCTGGAACCCTGACTCCTGGGGCCAGTGCATCTTGAATATGTTGGCACTTGGACTAAACTGGGTAACACTGAGACAGCTAAAGCAAACAACAAAATGGAAATCAGTGAGAACAACCCAAGTTACCAAAGCAAAGTGCCTGATGCATGAGTAACTAGCAACAGCTAAGGCCTAGAATTCCTTTTTACAATTTTGTATTATTAATTCAACCAAGATTAGGAGCACCTGAAAAGAACCAGGCCAGACACTGGGAAATTGTTGATGCACAAAGCAAAAAAGCCGCCTTCTCCATTCTGGAGCTCCAAGTCTACTGGGCAGTTGAAATATTCCGTGTATGATATGGAAAGTAATGCTGGAGGGCATAGGTGATAGTGAAGCACATAGAGAGACACCTTACCACCAGTTAAGAGAACTGACTCCAGGAGGAGGGGTTAGGGGGAATGCCTATGGGAAGGGACCAGGATGGGCTTGATGAGCGAGAGCAGTGCAAACAGTGGGGGGGACGGGGGGGACTATGAGTAGAAGCACTAGGACCAGAAAGACCACCTGCTTCTGCACTGGGAGGGGCTGACTGGAGCACGAGCCAAGCTGGTGATCGTGGACAAGAAAAAGCAATTTCAAAAATATTCAGCCTATGTGAAACATAGGACTTGTGACTGACTGACTGGTTACTGAGTAATGAACGAGAAAGGTGAAGGATGCAGCCTAAGTCTCTGACCTGTGACCTGGGTAGATGGGAATGTCACTGGCATGGAGAACTCAGAGGGAGACTGGCTTTCAAAGGTCAAGATAAGCTTAAGGTATGACCACACCAGGCCAGTATAGTTTTAAATGATGGTAAGAAAGAAAAAAAAAACACTGTAAAATCCATACTTACACATATTGGTTGAAGCAGAACTATATAATATTATCATTTATATTCTAGTATTTATATTGCCTTCATTTCATAATCTGTTGAGAAGTTTAAATTTAGCTGGGCGATGGTGGCACATATCTTTAATCCCAGCACTTGCAAGGCAGAAGCAGGCAGATCTGAGTTTAAAGCCAGCCTGGTCTACAGAGTGAGTTCTAGGTCAGCCATGGGTACACAGAGAAACCCTGTCTTGAAAAACAACAAACAAAAACCCCCAAAGTTTAAATTTTTGTACATATATGTTTGCAATTAATTTTAGAACTTAGCCATCCTACTCAGTTATAAGTCTATATACTCATTCTGATTTTGCATGTGATTTCTTTCTTGTCTCAATATTGCACATATATAATCGTAGAGCAGTATTATTAATATTATTAGTCATATTCATTTTCATTGATGTAGACGGAAGTTTCTGTCCCACCCAGTCCCAAAGCCATTCAATCCCAAAAACACACATAGGCTTATATTAATCATAAACTGTTTGGCCTATTGCTTAGGTTTATTACTAACTAGTTCTTATGACTTACATTCCCTCATAATTCTTGTCTATGTTTAGCCATGTAGCTTGGTACCTTTTCTCAGTGAAGCATTCTCATCTTGCTTCCTCTGCATCTGGCTAGTGACTGCATCTCTGCCTTTCCTCTTCCTAGAATTCTCCTAGTCTGGTTGTCCCGCCTATACTTCCTGCCTGGCTACTGGCCAGTCGGTGTTTTATTAAACCAATATGAGTGACAAATCTTTACAGTGTACAAGAGCATTATCCCACAGCACATTAACATTCAGTGTATTTTTAAAAACAGGTATAATGTATTAATGAAGCAAGTATTAAATAAAAATCAGAAGAAATTAGCCTGTTTAAAATGATATAAAATGGTGCAAGACTTATCACATTATTTATTTAAAAGTTACTTAAAGTTTTGATTTTTTTTTAATTTTTTTTAATTTTTATTTTTTTATTTATTTATTTTTATTTATTTATTTATTAAAGATTTCTGCCTTCTCCCTGCCACCACCTCCCATTTCCCTCCCCCTCCCCCATCAAGTCCCCCTCCCTCATCATCCCTAAGAGTAATCCGGGTTTCCTGCCCTGTGGGAAGTCCAAGGACCACCCAGCTCCATCCAGGTCTAGTAAGGTGAGCATCCAAACTGCCTAGGCTCCCACAAAGCTAGTACGTGCAGTAGGATCAAAAACCCATTGCCATTGTTCTTGAGTTCTCAGTAGACCTCATTGTCTATTATGTTCAGCAAGTCTGGTTTTATCCCATGCTTTTTCAGACCCAGGCCAGCTGGCCTTGGTGAGTTCCTGATAGAACATCTCCATTGTCTCAGTGTGTGGGTGCACCCCTCGTGGTCCTGAGTTCCTTGTTCGTGCTCTGTCTCCTGCTCTTGATTTGGACCTTGAGATTTCAGTCAGGTGCTCCAATGTGGGTCTTTGTCTCTGTCTCCTTTCATCGCCTAAATGTTTTTCTTCGGGTTCACCTTCTTAATTAGCTTCTCTAGGATCACGCATAATAGGCTCAACGTCCCCTATTCATGGCTAGAAACCAAATATGAGTGAGTACATCCCATATTCCTCTTTTTGGGTCTGGCTCACCTCACTCAGGATAGGTACACTCATCCATTGCTGGTGGGAATGCAAACTTGTGCAACCACTTTGGAAAACAGTATGGCGGTTTCTCAGGAATTTCGGGATCCACCTACCCCTGGACCCAGCAATACCACTCTTGGGAATATACCCAAGAAATGCCCTATCATACAACAAAAGTATATGCTCAACTATGTTCATAGCAGCATTGTTTGTAATAACCAGAACCTGGAAACAACCTAGATGCCCTTCAATGGAAGAATGGATGAAGAAAGTATGGAATATATACATATTAGAGTATTACTCAGCAGTAAAAAACAATGACTTCCTGAATTTTGCAGGCAAATGGACGGAAATAGAAAGTTTTGATTTTTTACAAAATAAAAGCATCTCAATATTTTGCATGATAATCATATTGGAAATTGAGTGAAAGATCATAAGATAATGGTTAGTGGGGAAATAAATGTAAAAGTTATATATGAATTTGAGTTTATTTGAAAATCTGGACCATATCCCCTGTTGGTAAAAAATGAACTTTTGGAGGATATATGTATTGCAATTTATAATAAAATAGTCCCACACTAGCCCAGAATGGAGTATAATAAAGGTTTATTTATTTAGGGGTAGACTCACATAAAGAGCAGTGACCAGTAGTCCTCTGCGTGAGCAGGGAACTGGAACCAAATCCAGCAGCCAAGGGGCTCTCATGTGCCCCTATATCTGCATATATAATACATATGTCCACGCCCAAAGTGGGCCAGCATCCCAAAGGCCATTGGCTGAAGAAGTTTCCACAACACCTCCCCATTTTGTCTAAATAAGAGTTCCAAACCCAATACAAAACTATATATAATAGGAACAAATATCAAGTATAAAAATTAGAATTACAAAAGAATTAGAATTACAACAAGCATAAACAATATCAAGCAAGAAACATGTGCTAAATGTTTTAATAGTTATCCTATTCTAAGGAGTCTAAGTCTTATATTAGAAATGGCTTGGTTAAGTCATGAGAGGAAAGTAACTATGGCTATCTAGTCTTCAACCCCATAAAAGTCCTGAAAAGGGAAATAATATTACTTGAGTAAACAGGAAGCACAATCAAGCAACTTCCAAAGGGTGTAAGAAATGACGGAGACAACAGGCTACCTGGGCAATCACCCATAGTCTCATTTGCAATACTGGAGCAACCAACTTTGGCTAAGGTCTAAAGTATCTGACAGACCATTTTCAGAGGCAGCAAAATTTTCAAAACTGTCTTACCCTGTCTTGGCAAGGTTTGACTATCTTTTTGCTTGTATTCTGCTTGTCCAGTCTGGACACCATGCATTTTGTCAGCAGTTGAGCAGGGGCAGTTCTTTGTTCAAGAAAACAAGCTCCAAGTGGAGTGTCTTTGGTGCCCAACATTCTCTCAGGAATAGATTGGTGCTGCTAAGAGCAATTGTGTTTCATGTCAACAGAATCCTAAGTTATTTAAATGCCATATTCTACAGCTCTTTGAAGTGGATGAAGATTACCTATCTATGCAGAATACAATCTCTATGTAACTAAAGAACCTGACTAGTCTAACCATAAGTATGACAAACATGGATGACTATTGTTCTGTAATTCTTAATACCTATATAGCTTAAAGACTAAGGCTTTATATTAAAATAGTAAATAATCTTTAAACAACTGTGAAGCAAATTAGGACAGTGACCTCCAAATGTAAACAGTGTATAAGTATTTTGATCAGAGGTAGAAATGTATAGTGCAGTGTGATAAATATATTCTAAAATTGTATCAGTATACAAAATATCTTAAGCAGAAGTAGAAACATGTATGCATACAATATGATAAAATAACTTTGCATAGGTACACAAATGTTGTAAACAGAAATAGGAGAATATTCAATATAACAAATATAATTTGAATTTGTATCAATATACAAGAATCTATACCAATGTAAGTTTTCAATAAATAATAGCTTACAAGTATTCACTCTATTGCTCACTATTATTATTAGTGTGAATAAGCTCACACTAATCTACCTATTATCCCATCCAATTCCTTTTTTGCCTTAAGATATCCCTGATCCTACTTAATTTCCCCAACTGTATACCACTTATAATCAACCCCAATAGATGTCCCTAACCCTGAGGACAAACTTTGTTGGGAAAGGGAACGTCGTTTTCTAGAATTACTTCCAGCTGTCATGGGGGTGATTTATTTCTATGGGATCCTGTAAAAGGTAAAATGATGGTTAAGTTCTAAGATTACTGTCTGGTGTAATTGCAAATAGTTTCTGAGTAGTCAGTAGGGCTTTTTGAAGTTATGTATATGTATAGGAGTCATTTAATCATAGTCACTAACCTATTGCCACATTTGTTAATTGCAAAATTAAGAACTTAAATGCAAACTACAAATAGAGCTAACAAAGACAAAAGCTTTAAGAATCCCTCATTGCCAGGTGGTGGTGGTGCACGCCTTTAATTCCAGAACGTGGGAGGCAGAGGCTAGTGAATCTCTGTGAGTTCAAGGCCAGCCTGGTTGACAGAGTGAGTTCCAGGACGTCCAGGACTGTTACACAGAGAAACCCTGTCTCAAACAAACAAACAAAGAAAAAATCCCCACATTTGGGACTGGAGAGATGGCTGAGTGCTTAAGAGTTTAACTTTATGCCTGACACCCTAGAACTTTGGGATACTGTAGACTATCTGCAGTCAGAAAGAAAAAGGGTAAGGAGGCACTAGGCCTGAGTGCTTAAACTGTATCATATAAACTATAATTAGTGCCTCACAACTAGAACACATTTTCAGTTGCCTAAGCTTTGGATTTTTTGACTCAGTTAATGAGATTTCACTCTGAGCACATGAAAGATGTCAAAGAACACACCAAAAGATTCATTTTCTATTATTGTTTCGTTTTGTTTTTAGAAACAGGGTTCCTCTGTGTAACAGTCCTGGCTGTCCTGTAGACCAGGCTAGCCTTGAACACAGAGATCCTCCTGCCTCTGTCTCCCCAGTGCTGGGATCAAAGGCATGCACCACCGCCCAACCTAATTTAAAAAAAAATGTGTGTATGTCTGTATGTGGATGTTTGCGTGCGAGTGCAGGTGCCCACGGAGGCTGGAAGAGGGTGCTGGAGTCCCTGAAGCTGTAGTTACAGATGATCATGAACACCTGACGTGAGTGTTGGGAACTGAACCCTCGTCTCTGAAAGAACCGTGCATGCTCATAATCACTGAGCCATCTCCCTAGCCTGAGAAGATTTTTTTTTTTTTTTTTTTGGTTTTTCGAGACAGATTTTCTCTGTAGCTTTGGACCTGTCCTGGAACTAGCTCTTGTAGACCAGGGTGGCCTTGAACTCACAAAGATCTGCCTGCCTCTGCCTCCCGAGGGCTGGAATTAAAGGCATGTGCCACCACCGCTTGGCTCCTGAGAAGATTTTTTTTTTAAATAAAACAAGTTTATGTTTATTTATTTTGTGTGTGTGCATGTGTTGATGTCCATGCATGTGTGAATGTCAGAAGAGAGTTTGCAGGAGTCACTTTTCTCCTAGCGTGTGAGTTCCTAGTGTCAAACTAGATCTTCATACTTGTGGGCAAACTGTTTTACCTGATGAGCCATCACTAGCTGAGAAGGCTATTGTGAGTTAAATCATTTCAGAATTCCCTGTTCCATTAAATGTTAATATAGGTAATATCTAATGCCCGGCTATAGTAATGATACCTCGTAGAGCAGTGCACCCTTAGTAACATGATCTTTGCTAAGTGGAGCTTAGTAAAATGATTGGCTGAACATTAGTGAAGGATCTCTTTCTTAACCTCCAATTGTTTTATATCACACTCCACTATATTATTTCTTTTGTACCATAGTCTACAACTGTAAATCGCCTCTGAAGCTTAGCAGCTTAAAGGAGAAAATGAAAAGAGGGGGTGCTTTTAAAAAATATATACTTTCTATGAACCAGGAATTTCCAGAAGATTTACAATGTTTCTGGCTCAGTGTCCGTGAGCTAGCAGAACCTTCAGTTTCTTGCTAAGGGGACTTCTCCATATGCGTGTCCTCAAGACAGGCTTCCCTCATAGGAGATGATCTAAAAGAAAGCAAGACATGTGCCACAATGTTGTTGGTAACCCAGTCACACACCGTCACTTCTGCAATTTTCTCTTTAGAACAAAGTCACAGATCCACCCACACTTAAAGGGGAAAAACATCTCACTCGATGAAGGGAAGACTGTAAAATAATTTGGTGGCTTAACTTATTTGAAAACAACCCATTCTTTCTTCCATTTAAAAATTGGATCCATTTTCAACAATGATTTAATAGCATGTGAGGGCGGGACGCCATTTACTTGTGTGTAGTTATCTAGATGTGATTTCATTAAAAGCCTAAAAGTAAAAAGCCTCTTATTTTGGGAAGAATTTTATTTCTTCTTTCATCATTACTTTTATATTAGGTGTGGGGGCTTTCATAGATAGAATATATCAAGTTGAGGAGATAATTTTTCTATTCCTTCTTTGAGTTTTTTTTTTAATTTGGGTGGCAATATTTTTGGATATATCTTATTAATGAATTGTTCTTTTACTCACTATAAAATGATACCCTTTATAAATAGTAAGTTTTGGGTTTCAGTATCTGAGTTGTCTAACTGTCTTATGAATAATATTTATAGAACATTCCCTTTTCCATCTTGGAGGCAGAGGCAGACAGGAGGATCTCTGTGAGTTCAAGACCAGCCTGGTCTGCAGAGCAAGTTCCAGGACAGCTAGAGGTGTACAGAGAAACCCCGTCTTGAAAAACAAATGAAAGCAAACAGGGAGTACAAAACTCCAGCAGAAGCTCTGCCTTTCCACTGAATTGTGTAGTCCGCTCAGATCTAGCCTGGTCAGTATCTAGTTGGAGTTACAGATGCCATTTTATTTAGTCTTCTGTATAACTCTCTTCTCTCTCACACACGTACTGCTTTCTCTTGTGTAGCCCTTTGCTTTAATGAACTTTCCCTATTTCTAAGTTAGTTCTTAAGTAGATGATTACAGCTCCCCATTTATGCTTAAACTTCTCATCAGTTCAGAGTTATATTAACAATGTCATTAAAATACAGAAACCTTAGTGCTATATAGGTCTATATTCTATACTTCTGTATTAGAATCATATTCTCAAACCTGGTATAAGCCCCACAATACATTGCTATAATTATTACTCCACGTGATTTTGGGATTTTAAAAAGAAATGAATGAGAAAGGAAAACAAATTACAGCTTTTTTTTTAGCTCTGTTGTCATGTACGGTTTTAGAAGGATTTGATCAGGCAACTCTAGTCATTTCTTAACCATGTACCGAGTTTTCTCTCACCTGCCTCATATATGGTGCTATTAACAAATACAGTACCTTCCTACATGGCAAAGAACTTGTTTTCTCAAATGTTTGAGACAAACGAAACAGACTTTTTGATTTATAATGTCTTTTCCAATTATATGCTACTTTTATTTGTGCTATTTTTTCATGTGGCTTCAAGTTACTTTCTCAGAATCTCTCACTTTCAGACTGAGGGATTACCCTTACTTTTTTAAAAACATATATAGCTATTTTCAGGCAAGGCGGCTAGCAGTGAATTCTGTTTTGTTTTTCAGGGATATCTTTATTGCATGTTCATTTGGGAAAGACAGATTTCTTGAATATAGGATTCTTTTTTCCTTTCTTTTTATTTATTCATTTACATATTTATATTTTATATGCATTGATGGTTTGTCTACATGTCTGTCTGTGTGAGGGAGGGTGTCAGATCCCCTGGAACTAGGGTTACAGACAGTTGTAAGTTGCCATGTGGGTTCTGGGAATTGAACTCGGGTCCTCTGGAAGAGCAGCCGTGCTCTTAACCACTGAGCCATCTCTCCAGCTCACTTTTCATTTTTCTTTAAGCACTTTGACTCTGTCACCCCACTGCGTTTTAACCTCTTGTTTGTAATGGAACTCAAAGTTTCATTTCAAACTAAATTGGTATAATTAAATCTTTATTTGACTAATTTGGGGTTTAACGTCTTAGTAAATTTGCTTGCTACTAACCTTAAAACTTTTATTACATTCATTTATTTGTATGTGTGTATATAAAAGTTCCTGGAATTGACTTTAAGTCACTGAGTTTGGCTGCAGGGGCCTTTACCTGCTGAGCCCTTATACTGCCCCCCTCTACTAACTTTAATCAGATTTAATCTCTATGGAAATAGTTCACTTGTAATTGGGGGTCATTTTTCTGATTTTCAAGGTCTCTCTCGCCGGGCGGTGGTGGCGCACGCCTTTAATCCCAGCACTCGGGAGGCAGAGACAGGCGGATCTCTGTGAGTTCGAGACCAGCCTGGTCTACAGAGCTAGTTCCAGGACAGGCTCCAAAACCACAGAGAAACCCTGTCTCAAAAAAAAACAAAAAACAAAAAAACAAACAAACAAACAAAAAAAATCAAGGTCTCTCTCTCTCTCTCTCTCTTTCTCTCGCGCGTGCGCGCTCTCTCTCGCTCTCTCTCTCTCTCTCTCTCTCTCTCTCTCTCTCTCTCTCTCTCTCTCTCTCTCTCTCTCTCTCTCGCTTTCGCTCTCTCTCTGCTTGCGGATCTTCTGTAATTATCCTACTTGAAATTCATTGACCTTCCTAGATATGTAGGTGAGTTCTTCTCAATATACTTGAGGGATTCTAGCCATCATTTCTTTAACTATTTCCTCTGATGCCCTACAAAAATACCTGTCATTCCAGAGTAACCATGAAGAAGTTCTGTCAGACTGCTTTCTAATCCGTAGCTTATAGGGGGCTAGAAATCACTAAAATTACCCAGTCATCAACTTAACCTGGAGCACACACCACAGACAGCTCAACAGGTGGAGAGTGTCCTTTCCAGGTGCCTCAGTTGGCCTAAACCTCTTGTAAGCAGCTCTGCTGGTTTCTGCATCTTCCAGGCCGCTGCTCTGCTCTCAGAGTCTTCTTTGCAGCTTGCCTAGTCTGAGAGTTTTCTTTGAAGCTTGGCTTGTTTACTCCTGGAACGAAGGGGCCCAGTGAATCTGGTCAGTTTCAGGAACTTTCTAGAGTTTTTTTGAGTTTCTAGACTTTTTTTTTGAGTTGTTTGCCTTCTGTCTTAAAGGCTTCCCTGCAGAACGAAGTGTTCATTTTTTAGAGGAAACTGCTATACAGCACATTTAAGTTACAGTTATTACAATATATTATCTAAAAATGCCATTTCCTTAAAAAATATAAGATATGCATGTGAACATAAAAATATACACATACTGGAATGTGGAATGTAGTCCAGGCAGACCTAGAACTCACTATGGAGCCCATATTGGCCTTTTTTTTTTTTTTGAGGCAGGGTTTCTCTATGCAGTAGTCCTGACTGTCCTGGAAATCTCTCTGTAGACCAGGGTGGTCTTGAACTCATACAGATCTGCCTGTCTCTGCCCCCAGAGTGCTGGGATTAAAGGTATGCACCACCACTGCCCACCCATATTCGCAGTCTTACTGCCTCAGGCTCCAAGGTGCTGCAGTTACAGTCATGAGCCAGCACAGCTGGTTGGCCATCACACTTTTACAAACATCTGGTCACTTGTCCTTCTGTTGATTTCATTACTAATTCTTTTGCTGGTTTTTTTTTTCTCTTTTTTCTTTCTTTTTAGGTTTTTATATATACACTGGATAGTAATCCTCTAAGATGAATAACAAAGATTTACTTTTACCCATTCTTTAAGCTATTTCATTACTATTAATTGTTTCCATTACTGTTCAAAGGGTTTTTTTTTAACTTAATAGGATCCCACTGGCCTGTTCTTACTATTATTTTCCAAGATTTGGAGTTCATTTCTGAAAGGTTTTACTAATACCTATTTCAGGACATATTCACCATGTTTTTTCTGGTAGTTTAAAAGTATCAGGTCTAAAATTAAGGTCTTTGATTTTTTTCTTTCTTTTTGGAGACAGGTTTTCTTTGTGTAATCCTGGCTGTCCTGGAACACTGGGATTAAATGCCTGCCTTCTTTGAGCCATTTTAAATTAAGTTTTAATCGAATTATTGGTAGGGATAAAGTCTTAATCATTGGCATGTAGAAGTTGGGTACTGGTGGTGCACACCTTTAATCCCAGCATTTGGGAGGCAGAGGCAGACAGATCTCTGTGAGTTTGAGGCCGGTCTGGTCTACAGAATGAGTTCCAGGACTGCCAAGGCTACACAGAGAAATCCTGTCTCGAAAAACAGAACAAAAAGTAGCATTTACATGTAGATAAGTTCTGTTTTCCAGGTGCCATTTATTGAGGAGACTATTTTTTCCTCTAAGTTTTCTTTTTGGCAGCTTTGTCAGTATGGTTCTGTAGTATAATTTGAAGTCAGGTGTGATGCCTCCAGCATTCTTCTTTTCAGTCAGGGTTGCTTTCACTATTTGTATCCTTTGTGCTTCTGCATGAAATTTAGGGCCCATTTCTAGTTCTGTGAAGAATGTAGTTTGAATTTTGAAAGTTAGTTACACTTAACCCACAGACCACTTTGGGCGACAGTGCCATTTTTACAACTTTAATTCTGCTACTTTGTGAAGTTCCTCAGTCTTCTAGTATATTCCTCTGATTCTTTCATACATGTTTTGTAGTTATATTATAGAGGAATTTTGCCTCCTTGGTTAGATTTATTCCTAGGTACTTAAAAATATTTTATTGTTAATTATGTGTGCATTTGGGGGTACATGAATACAGTGCCTGCAGAGGCCAGAAGAAGGCATCAGATCCCCCAGACCTGAAGTTACAAGCAGCTGATATCTTCTGATGTGAAGTGCAGAGAAGTACTGCTTTTTCCATTTCTCCAGCCCCTATTCCTAGTTTTTTTTTTTTTTATGGTATACTAGATGGCATTGTTTTTTTCTGATTTCTTTCTCAAGGTCAAGTTTTATATAAAAAAAAAAGTTACTGGATCTTCTTTGTTGATTTCGTATCATGCCTGTTTGCTGAAATTCTATCAGATCTTTGATTCTTCTATCTTAGGGTCTAAGTATAAGAATTTATCTTCAGATAGGGATATTGGGCTTCATCCTTTTCTGTTTGTTTCACTTTTATTTCTTTCTCTTGCTGCTCTGGCTAAGATTTCAGGTGCTATATATTAAGAGTAGTGAGAAAGGCTAGCATAGAGCTTTCAGAGGCTTTGGTTAAGTCTTTTCCAGCAGCCAGCTGATTGGCTGTCTGGTCCAACACTTCCTAGATTAGTTAGTGGGTTTTCCTGTGGGTTTCGGGAGACAAATGTAGGTAGCTTTGAATCCTGGAGCAGTTCAGGGAAGACCTTTAAGATGGCTGCAGTACTGGAGCATGATTCCATGGTGGGAAGTAGGGAAACTCCCGCCAGTTCCGGGATGCTATGCAAAGTCCGTGTTCCATGTCAAGGCTGTCTTTTGCATACTGGGGAAGACTGCGTTTTCTGAATTTCTCCTTTTCTTTACTCCAGCCCCTGCCCGTTGCTGTGCCATTACCATGTACAAGGATGCTCTTTCTTGTCCTCTGTTCTACTCTCCAGAAAGATTTGCATTTTCTCATATCTCTGCCTTTCCACCAACAACTAACACCAGCTACCTCGAGGGTAGTTAGTGCCTCTCTGTTTCAGCCCTATTCCCAGGAGAACTTGGCAGTGGTTGGGTGGGTATAATCTGCCATCTTGGACTGTTACCTGAATCAGTATTTTACATATTAGCTTGTTAGTCTCTTCCCAGTTTTAGTGTGTGCCCTCTGTTTCCTCGCAGCAGCTTTCCTTCGGGGTGTGACCCTCAGCTTTTTTGTCTATCCCATATTATCCCTTCATCTTATCTTAACTTTGAAATCCAAACAAAAATAAAATAGTGAATTTTGAAGTATATATCTTCTTTTTGAGGCAGGTCTCACTCTGTAGCCAAGGTTGTCATGGAACTTGAAATCCTTCTAGCTGAGCCCGGAATTATAGCATGCACCGTCACGCCCAGCGCAGGAATCCATTTGAGCTCCCTATCTTTCATTTGTTGGTCTTAAATTTTTTTTAAATATTCATTTATTATGTATACAATATTCTGTCAGTGTGTATTCCTGCAGGCCAGAAGAGGGCACCAGACCTCATTACAGATGGTTGTGAGCCACCATGTGGTTGCTGGGAATTGAACTCAGGACCTTTGGAAGACCAGGCAATGCTAGCCATCTCTCCAGCCCCCTGTTAGTCTTAAAATTGAAACATGGTTTCTTCTTGATAAAACAAACAAGGAACTTCTGTCCATTTCTCATGCCTTAATCTAAAATACAAATTAGTATTTGCCTGCATGTGCCATTTTAATAATTCTAACATTTAACCATCAGCCTGCTTGTTAGCTCATTTCCATACCAAATGTTCCTGTAGAGCAGTATACGTGGCCAGCAATGAGGATGGAGAAAAAGAAACAGGAAAAATAGGGTGCCAATGAAGGCTGAAATGGTAGGAAACCAAGTAGTACTTAACATGTTGGGCAGACAGAACTACCTCTGCCAAAGGTACTTTGGGGTTTGATCCTCAGAAACACATCTATCTTGTAATTGCTAAATTTAAGAGTAATAATAAACACAGATATAATGAATTTAAAAAGATGTTGGGAAGAAACACTACCTCGCAGTTCATTTGGGTTATTTATTTTGAAGTGCCCTTTCTAGACTTCTGCTGACATATAAAGACTACATTTTGCTGCTGCCAGTTGAGTACAATACAATGGAAATGTTTCTGTGAAGGGATCAAGTGAGCTTATTCCAGTAAGCAATTTCCTAACACCTGTGTTCACACCGCTCTTCTCCAACACCTGTGTTCACAGTGCTCTTCTCTGACACCTGTGTTTACACCGCTCTTCTGGGCACATATGTTATATTACTCTTCTCTGACATGTATGTTGATACTAATTTTCTCTGACATGTATGTTTAGACCACTCTTCTTTCACGTGTATGTTTACACTCCTCTTCTTTGACACATGTTTACAGAACTCTTCTTTGACACGTATGTTTAGACTGCTCTTCTTTAAGCACTCAATAGCAGTAATTCCAGGTTTTTAGTATACCAACATTCTATGAAGATTTACTCCATAGTTTAGCTCTAGCATAAATAAATGTATTATCAAAATAGATACAGAGCTAAATACATTGCTTTTAGCACATGATTCATTCACCTGAAATCACAAAAAGATGGACTTCTCAACTGTTGTTTTGTTCTTATGTTTTCAAAAGACTCTTCTAAGTGACTCCAGATGAAGGAACAATTTGGGGAGGATATGAGTATTTAGAGGCTATATATCCATGTAGTCAGCCTATATGCTAGAAAAAACCTTGATGAACCACACTGTCATGCTTCTCCCTTTTGCTTCTATGACCAGGTTATCAGTTACCAAAGCTTGACATGAACTTCCCGTTGGATCATAGAGAAGAGTCATGGGTAAAAGAATTACAGGATCCCAAAGATATGAAACAATTGCTTGATCCCAAGATTGGTAAGTAATGGTTCCTTTCTGGTCCTGGGAAGGGGGGAAGAAAGCGCAGTAATGGGGGTGAGGAGAGTGGAAGTGTGTCTAGGCATTTCTACATTCACTATTTACTTTCCTCCACTGGTTCTCTTTTCCGAACACAGTGACATCTTCAGTTTCTATTTCTTCTCAGGTTTTGAGATGGGGCTAGAAAATGAAGAAGATCCTTCAAAAGAGAAAAAACTGGAAGATATGTACCCTTTTGTTGTAACTTTAGAAGGGAATGCTCTCCATGGTCCCATCCTGCAGAAAGACTATGTGCAGTTAGAAAATCAGTGGGATCCACCCCCAGAGGATTTACAGACAGACTTAACCACACTTGGAGACCCTCAGAACCCCACTCTAGGAGAGACACCTGAGACCTCCAATTTGGAAGAACCTCTCAACCCGAAGCCTCCAAAGAAAAAGAGTCCTGGAGAGAAACCTCACCGATGTCCTCAGTGTGGAAAATGCTTCGCTCGGAAGTCCCAGCTTACTGGGCACCAGAGAATTCATTCAGGGGAGGAGCCTCATAAATGCCCTGAATGTGGAAAAAGGTTCCTGCGGAGCTCAGACCTATATAGACATCAGCGACTTCACACCGGAGAGAGACCCTACGAATGTACTGTATGTAAAAAGCGGTTCACTCGGCGCTCTCACCTTATTGGGCACCAGAGAACCCATTCTGAAGAAGAAACATATAAATGTCTTGAGTGTGGGAAAAGCTTTTGTCATGGATCGAGTCTTAAAAGACACCTGAAAACTCATACAGGTGAAAAGCCCCATAGATGCCATAATTGTGGAAAGAGTTTTAGTCGCCTGACGGCGCTCACTTTGCACCAGAGAACACACACGGAAGAGAGGCCCTTTAAATGTAGTTATTGTGGGAAAAGCTTTAGACAGAGACCGAGCCTTGTAATTCATTTGAGAATCCATACAGGGGAGAAGCCATACAAGTGCACTCACTGTTCTAAAAGCTTCAGACAGCGAGCAGGCCTTATCATGCACCAGGTCACACACTTCAGAGGACTTCTTTAAGAACTCTTAAGGGAAGCAGGTCCTATGACAGTTACCATTGGAGCCTATAGGAGCTGTTTGTCTTAGAAGCCTTTTGTCTGAACTTAGAAGTACAGGTTTGATGGTGCTGTTTTTAAAGCCCATCTTTCAAGGTGTAGGAGTTCTAGAGTGACTACCTATCCTTGCAGTTTTTCTGAATTTCATACATTCTGTCTTTTTTCTGTTGTTTAATTGCAATGGAAAGTTTTGATTCCAAGGCATTTAACCGTATGATAAGCACAAAGCATAGGCATGGTGGCAGTCGTTTATAGATAGGACCAGCGTAATGGAAGCACAGCGCCTGCCGTACCACTGCCACACCTGTCCCCTCCAGAGTTGCTGAAGGCGACTGTGTGACAGCAGTCACTCAGATAGACATGCCTCATGTGACAAGAAATGAGGCAGTGAATTTTGTCTAACAATACAAACGTTTCAGGAGGATTAGGGAGAGAATGCCGTTGGCCGAAGGAGCAGGCTTGTTTCCCTTTCCAGTCTTATGCTTAGGGCTGTGACTTTGAGCTCAGACTTTTGCGGGGTTCTCTGCTCTGCTTAGCTGGCCATCTGGGGTGATGGGGACTCCAGTGGAGTTCTAAGATTCGGACTGCTAGGTCTAGCAGAAGTAACTCGCAGTTGAAGTTGTACAAGTAGAATCTCACTTTATCTGGATGGACTGAAGAAGAAGTATCGTGGCTTTTCGTTCTGCTTTGCTATTCTCTCACGTTTATTTCAGTGCTTTTGAAACCGTGTTCATTCTCTATTCAGTGTCTCCCTAAGTATGTGTCATAGAAAACTTCGTTCTGCAAGTGTTCTGCAAATCTTTGTGGAAACTGCTTCTAGCTTTTGTCCTTCCTAAATTCATGATGCTCATCAGCATATGAGACTCTTGGAAAGGGCGTAGTTTAGTAAAGGAGGCTGAGGCACCTCTTGTAGCTCAATGCTTTCCAAACTTATTTGACCCCTGAACCTTTGTCATGTACTCGTAGTAATAGCTTGCAGGACGATTCTGCAGGTACCCTTGGGACACACTGCCTTAAACCAGTATGTCTGTAGCTATCAGTGTAGTCCTGTAGCTCTAAGCCTAGTTGTTTCCAATTTCAAGGATTTTATGAAAAATCATTTGAAAATATACATCTTTTGTATTATACACACATCATTTCAAGGACATGAAGATCACTAAGTGACATAATTTGTGGGTTACTTAGTGATTTGCAGCCTCTGAATTTTAATTATACTTACACATCATTTTCAGAGATGGCAGTCACTACGTCACATAAGTTATGAATTACCTAGTGATTCTTGATCTTTTTGAATTTTACTCATAATCACACACACAAACACATACATACACATACAGAGTTGCTACTTATATAAGTGTTCTAAATGTAATCATAGTAACAACTCAAGTCTCATAGTAAGGGAGAAAATCATTATCAATTGAAGCTGTTGATATGTGAAAAATACTCGTTGAGCTTAGTCCTTGTTATTAGATACATGAAATGGGACATTCAAGTATATTCCCTTTATGAAGATGCACAGTCATCTTTAAAGTAGAACTAAGGAAAATGTATCTCTTCATTGCATTCAAGTTCTTTGAAGTGATATGTAAGTATTTGGCGGGTATGTATTATGTGCCTAACTTGTCCTGTTCTAGTCTTAATTGAAGCTAGTAACAAAACATAATTCATGTGTAAGGCTCATAAAACTTTATAATATCTCTAGTTAAACAAGAGTTGGGAAACAAATGGAGAAAATACAAGAGAGCTTATAATTAAGTGCCAAATCATATAAAGTGCCAGAGCCAGGATGTGTCTTTAATTCTTGGCATCCAGGTCCCTGTATGATGCTGCTAATAATTCTGGGATTAAAATTAGACCCAAGGAACATAGGAGGAGTCTGAATGTAGAGATTAAAAAATACAGAATGTAGTGGCTTCTCTTTCTCTCTTGTGGAATTGCATTTAAACCAGAACAGTGCCTTAGAATGGATGTGCCCAACCGCTCTGTATTTATACACTATTTTAATAAAGTGGAAATGTGTATGCTCTTTTTGATTCTCTTGAATTAAATAATCATTTGAACAATTTAGAGCTACTTCCCTAAGCGGGGGCAACAAGCACCCCAATAGACTTCTCTGTGCCCATCCCAAGTTGGACTCGCTTTTCTGACTGCAACCCTAGTGCTGTGGTTAGCCAGCCGGACCAGTGGCAATCGCACTATAAACTGTATCCCTCCTTTGTCTATATTGTGAGTAGATTTAGACAGGGTAGAAAACATTGTGGAATTTTTGTTACTTACTGTGCCCTGTGTAGAATAATAACCATTAATAAACATTTGTGGCATAAAATCAAGAAGCATGTGAAGTAGTTCTTGGAAACAGGTTGCACTGTTGGTACATTGCATGCGTGTGCCTATACATATACAGGACCTACCTCCTATCATAAACAGGACTCACCTGATAAGTCCTATGAAGACTAAATGAAATATATTTTGTTCAGGCCCTACACAGTATTAGCATTAGTAAAATCAAACATATTGTACTTTATTTCTTTCTAATGTAATAATAAAAACATTTGAGATTCTGGATTTTCTCTTAAGTATGGCTTTGGTCACATTGTATAATTTTTACACGTAGTTTTTCTTGACTATAAAGTTATAGTTTTCATTATAATTCCCCCCTTTTAGCCCAAGTGTTGCTATTTTCATGTTCATTTTTGGTTTTGCTTTTTTTGCAGTTGAAAAAAAAATGGTTTCATTTCATTGCTGCTTTTAAACCTCATTTTTAAAAGACTTGTATTTATAAAATTTGTTAAGCATCCGAAAAACTATAGAAGATAAAGTTTCATTTGTGAACACAGTATTTAGAGTCCTGGCCTCTCCACTGCTTTAGTATCTTCCTCATCGTTCTTGTGAAGGAAGAGGAGCATAGAAAGTGGGTTGCTCCCAATTCTGTCTCCCTGCACACCACCTATCCTTGGTTAGGGGAACTTTTGTAATGTCCTGTAAAATCATGTTACAATGTGGGTAACAGTCTGAGTAAGCCAAGATCAAACCAAGTAGGAGTAGTATGGCCTCTCCAAGCAGGCTCAGAAGATTCACCCCCAAGATCCCCTCCTTGCCTCTCCTGAGAGCAGCCAGAACGCGCAGGAGTCCCTTAACGGTTTTCCACAGCCCTAGCCTCCTAAGCAGCAGGGCTTCTTTCCTTGCTTGCCAGTTTGTTCACCCAAGGACTACAAATAGGGAAACAGTTCCCTCTGGTCACCACAAGGTAGCGCAAGAGAAGCACTACACACTGCCGCCTTCCTTAGCGTTTGCTGGAAATCAGGGTTGGGCTCTTCCAGAAACTGCACAAGTTGCAACCCTTTACCCTCTGTCAGTGCTTGCCTCCTGGCCTGGCCTAAATATGCTTAAAAAAAAAAAAACAACAAAAAAAAAAACAAAGATACAAACAAAAACCAACGCCCCTTTGCCCGGGCCTGCCGCTGTTTCTGTAGTCATCTGTATCACATGTGTAATGCCATGGGAGAGAATTCAATCTCTCAGCTCGGGAACCTGTTTTCTCAGTCCCCCACTAGGCACTTATCCACCTAGTTTCCGTAAGGGACCAGATGCCTTTCTCTGCTCAGCGCTATAGGTTGCCTCTTATCAAGCCTTTTCCAGCTTACACTGTTAGGCAGGCCTTCTCAAAGGTCTAGACAAAACTAAATTCACATTTCCTAACTATATTAAGACATTAAAATATTGCTATTTTTATATTTTAAAAATTTGTATTTAATACATTTCTTTCAAAGGATATTTATTTTATGTGTGTGTGTAAGCGTATATGTATACCATGTTTGTGCATGAAATCATAGATGTCAGGAGAGGGCATTGGATCTCCTGGAAGTGGTGTTACAGGCAGTTGTGAACTTCTGTATGGGTGCTGGGGGCCGAACCTTGGGAAGAGAAGCAGCTACTCAGTCCTGAGCCATATGCACTTCTCTGTGCCCTAATGCATGAATTATGAATTACTGGAGATTGCCTCAAAATTTGAAGGTCTTTTTTATAATCAAAACCTACCTGTTGGCCCTTGGAGAAAGCTATTTTCCCTTATTTTTAAAATACATTCTGCTGGGTGGTGGTGGCACACGCCTTTAATCCCAGCACTAAGGAGGCAGAGACAGGTTGAGTTTGAGGACCTTTGTTGAGTTTGAGGCCTGCCTGGTCTACAGATGAGTTCCAGGACAACCAGGACTACACAGAGAAATTCTGTCTTGAAAAACCATAAAGAAAGAAAGAAAAGAAAATACACTCTATATATTTCTTTAGCTATGTATTTCCCCATAAGATTCCCTCCCTGTGTGGAAGTAGAAGAAACCAAGTCCCCCGTCTTAACTGGGAGTGAAAGGATACTGTCTTCAGAGGCAGCTCATCCTGGCAAAGTTGGAGTCTCTCATCTTAAGATGCTATTTACATGGTGCTATACACACACACACACACACACATCGCATGCCTATGTGTGCACCAGGGGACAAGAAAGGGACGTCTGTACTTCCTATCCCAGTTCCTTCACTTTTCAAACAAAGAAATAGTGCCATTAGTACTGAGAGGTTCTGTGTTCACCAAACAAATGACCTTGGCAAAGGCACCAACACTTGATTTCTTAACCTGCTGTGACAGTTAGCAAGCCTTTCTGCAAACTCTTAGCTGGGTTTCCATCAACACGCACAGTTTATGGCCCTTGCCTTTGAATTTGGGCACCTTTGAGATTGCTACAAAAAGAATGTTGCTGATGTGACGCTGTGTTCGGAGATGAGACCATGAAAGACGTTAGTTTTCCCCACTTTTCCTCTAAACACTCTTGGATCCCAAGTTACAAATGTTACTATTTTAAGATCACCGTTATGAAGAGGACACACATAGGCTCTTGGGGGGGATATAAAGTAATGCAAATTTTAGTATACGCTTGAAGCTAGGATATACATTAAACTAATTTGTTTTAAGATATCAATTGTAATCACCAGGGTACACACTGAGAAACTGGCCTAAAACTATGGTTTTTTTTATAAAAACAAAACAAAAACAAACCCTACATCTGGTGAAAATATAAAGAATAAATGACAGCCGGGCGGTGGTGGCGCACGCCTTTAATCCAAGCACTTGGGAGGCAGAGGCAGGCGGATCTCTGTGAGTTCGAGACCAGCCTGGTCTACAAGAGCTAGTTCCAGGACAGGCTCCAAAACCACAGAGAAACCCTGTCTCGAAAAACCAAAAAAAAAAAAAAAAAAAAAAAAAAAAAAAAAGAATAAATGACAATCGTGGGGAGCCCAAGCCTGGTTAGTACATCTCCAAGGCAACGGCTAAGCCTAAGACTCAGGGAACATCTCCGAAGAGGGGGTGGAAAGATTTTTAAGAGCCAGAGAGTACCAGGGCAGCTGCTGCTAGCATCTTCCAGACAGAACAGGGAAGCAGAGCCAACATGGAATCTCAACAGTATGGTTGCCTAGACAAAGACCTGCATAATGGCAACACCAGTTGACATGCCAACATGGACGGCCAGAATTTCAGAGGTCTCACCCCTAGATGAAGAGCTGCAGGCGATCAGTGGCTGCGGAGAGAAATGGTTTCTCCAGGGACGAGCTCTCTTATAGGTGATCAGTCCCTAAGTGCTCAATTGTAGACACATGTGCATGCAAGCAACACTAAATGGACTCAATAGTAGGTGTGTGTGTGCACTTCATAGTGAGACTCTATCTAAAAATTAAAAAACAAAAACTGGACTCAGTAGGTAGGTGTGTGTGTGCACTTCATAACTTCATAGTGAGACTCTATCTAAAAAATAATTAAAAAACAAAAGATAATACCACATTACCAGGAAGATAATTCATTTAGTAGAGTGTTTGCGGCACAGGCATGAGACAATAAACTGAATCCCTAGAACCCGTTGTAAAAAGCCTGACTCAGATGCATACATGCCAGTGATATCAGCACTGGAAAGGCAAAGACAGGATAATCTCTGAGGCTCACTGGTAAGCCAGCCTAACCTCTTCAGTGAGCTTCTACAAGTGAGTGACCCAGTTTCAAAAGCAAAGTGTGGGCTGAGGAGGTGGCTGAGCGGATACAAGCACGAAGACACGAGTTCAGATCCCCAGCACTCATGTGAAAAGCTGGATGTGCTGGCAAATGTGTAACCCAGGAACTGATGGGTAGGGCGGCGATGGCTGGAGACAAATGGATCCTGGAAGGGCGCTTAGCTCATAGCCGATCCAGCCAAGAAACTCCGAGCTCTAGGTTTAGTGTGAGACCTTTTCTAAAATAATTAGAAGTAAAGCAATAGAAGAAGATATTCCATGTCAATCTGTGGTCTCTACATACACATATACAGGCAAACACACTCACCCATATACACATGCATACAACACACACACGCACATGCACACACACGTAAATAAATAAAATGGATATCACCTGAGGGATGACATTCAAATTTGTTCTGTAGTCTCCGTATGTACATGCACAGACATAAACACATACACACAAAATAAAGTGAAACCGTGTGCCAGGAAAGCACCTGTTTAAAATAAAAGGCAGGGGGCTGGAGAGATGGCTCAGAGCTTAAGAGATTTCCAGAGGTCCTGAGTTCAATTCCCAGCAACCACATGGTGGCTCACAGTCATCTGTAATGGGATCTGGTGCCCTTTTATGATATGCAGGCAGAACACTGTATACATAATAAATAAATAAATAAATCATTTTATAAAGGGGAGTAGGAAGATATAGATATTAAAATAAATAAAAGACAATAAAGTATTGAGGATATAAGACACAGAAGACATAAAATACATAAAATATCAAAATGGACCCTATACATCCTATCTTTTGTTTGTTTCGAGACAGGGTTTCTCTGTAGCTTTGGAGCCTGTCCTGGAACTAGCTCTTGTAGGCCAGGCTGGCCTCGAACTCACAGAGATCCGCCTGCCTCTGCCTCCCAAGTGCTTGGATTAAAGGCGTGCGCCACCACCACTACCCAACTGTACATTCTATCTTATTGGTAATCACATTAACTTCAATTGATTTTATTTTAGGTAAATGACTGTTTTGTCCCAGTACCACGTGCATGCCTGTTGCCCCAGGAGGCCAGAAGAGGGCGCCAGATCACTTGTGAGTCACCCTGTGGATACTAGAACTCAAACCTGGGTCCTCTTTAAGAGCTAACCACTGAGCCTTTTCCCACACCCTAGTTGTATTAAATTTGAATGAGCTAAATTGTCAATAAAAACATAAACACTGGCTGACTGGATTTTTCTTTCTTAAGAATGTTATATGTAGGGCTGGAGAGATGGCTCAGCGAACACTGACCGTTCGTCCTAAGGACCCCAGTTCAATTCCCAGTACCCATATTGCAGCTCACAGCTGTCTGCAACTCCAATTCCAGGGGACCCAACACTCTCATGCAGGCAAAACACCTATGCACATAATGTGCATAGGTGTTTTGCCTACATATATGTCTGTACACCACATGTGTGCAGTGCCCACAGAGGCCATAAAAAAGCATCAGATCCCTTAGGACTGAATTACAGAGGGTTGTGGGATGTGGGTGCTGGGAATTAGAACTTTCATTCTCTGAAGAACAGACAACCGCTGAGTCATCCCACCTTATATTCCTCTCTAGTGCTGGGATTAAAGGTGTGTGCAGCCACTGCCTGGTTTGTATGGCTGACCAGTGTAGCTGTTTTGCCTTCTGATCTTCAGGCAAACTTTATTTATTAAAATACAAATGAAATATCACTACAGTGTGGAAAACAATACATTTTAAATACACACACATAACAATATTAATTGCAGAAGAGATCATGAACTTGAGAGGAAATTGTGGGAGAAAAAGGAATGGACATAAGTACATAATCACTATGAAATTCTTAAAAAACTAACTTTAAAAAGTGTGGGAAAAGACTGAACTATCATGTATATCCCTTAAATACATAATTATCATATGCAATTCAAAAATAAAATAATAAATTACATTAAAATGTGCAAAACAGTACCCCAAAGAAAGCTGAAATTGTTATATTAATGTCAGGAACAGTATATGTTTTATTTTTTTAGTTTTTCTTCTATTTTTGAGATAATATAATTAAATTTCTTCCTTGCCTTTCCTCCCCACTTAACGCCTCCTTTCTCTCTTTCAAATTCATGGACTCTTTTTTCATTGTTGTCACAAGCATGCATATATATATATATATATACCTCAAGCTTATTATTAACTAGTTCTTAAAACTTAAATTAACCCATTTCTAATAGTCTGTATTTTACCACGGGGCTCTTGGTTTATTACCTCACATCTTGTTTTTCCAACTGCTACTGGTGTCTCCCAAACTCCTCCTTCTTTTTCCCTTTAACATTGATTGGATTTCCTGCCTGGCTCTATTCTGCCTGGCTATTGGCCAAATCAGCTTCTTTATTAACCAATGATAATAAAATATATTCACAACATACAGAAGAACATGCACATCATTTACATAAATGTGGATATATATGTGTGTGTATATCTTTTTGGTCTGTATACTGTTACTTTTCAGTATCATATTATATATAATATATATATAATTTCTAAATTATATATATAATTACTAACTTGTTGTAACATTTTATAAAGTATTTCTCCTTGCTGGTCAAAATTCTCCATGTTACAGGGGAAACAACATTGATAAAATAGTTTAGCCACTTAACTCAAGAAACAATTAAGCAACAAGGACAGTGAGTCCAGGAGAGATTGATGTCTAAAATTGCTACAGTATTATTTTAACTGTCCATTCTTTCATCAAAGCCTGACAAGCTAAAAATGGCAGAGGAAAAGCCACAAATAATTCTCACCTCCAAAATATCAGTAAAACTACTGGCAAATCATATGAATCAGCATTTTAGGGTCATAAAAATAACTCAAATGCTTATGTTTGTCAGGAAATGAAAGGAAGAATTTGAGAAAACAGGTAGTATTTGTGGCAGTTATGCTTGTTGTCCTTCTAATTCTAAGCCCACATGAAAGTGCAAACATTAGCCTGGCTGTCACCAGAACTGTCAAATGGAGGAGGAAGTTTAAGTCCCTCAGATAATTATTATCTGATCTGTTCAGAGGCTCCCTGGAAGACCCCATTTATAAGGAGGGTTATATTAGACCAAACTTTGCAGTCACCCATAAAAAGCTATAGGGTTAGGAAGGAAGTTTTATAATAAAGGTGCCAATCTAGGAGGAAGAGCAATATACCTAAAACATTTATATTTCAGTTAACTAACACCATATCCCAAGACTTAATTTCTATTGGCCAAAAGAAACTAGCCTTGAAAAATGTAATAACTATCCTTATTATCAATCTAAACCTCAGATATTTAGGCAAGTTCTTATTATATGCTTCAGGCTAGACTTGAACTCACTGTGTAGGTCATGCTGGGCTTCATCCTGCCTCAGCCCTCCAAGTTCCAGGATAGTAAGCGTGCACTACCATGCCTACTTTTTCTACTTACCTCCTCTAAAAATTATGGCTTGTTTGAAGTTTTTTTATATCTATAACCATGATACAAATTCATGTATTCTTCTGGTGTTTTGTATTTTCATGCCTAGGCACCAATATCCCAGTATAATGTTGTAGACTGAGGAATCTGGGGCTGTAATGATTGAAAACAATTGAGGGTAAGTTGTAGTTTATATGCAAACACTCCTTGAAAGAATTATTTCGCTAGGGACTGGAGAGCTTGCTTAGCAGTTAAGAGCACTTGGTGTACAATCATGAAGACATCAGTAATTAAAAATGGAGTTTGTTGATCGAGATTTTCTGTCCCACCTGGTCCTACAGTCATTCAGTACCAAAGAAACACTCAGAGGTCTACATTAATTATAAACTGGTTGGCCTAGTGGCTCAAGATTTTCTTATAATTTTTATAACTTATATTTTTGTCTGTGTTTGCCATGCAGCTTGGTACCTTTCAGCAGTGAGGCATTCTCATCTTGCTTCCTCTGTCTCTGTGTGATAACTGCAGACTCAGTCTTTCCTCTTCCCAGAATTCTCCTGTTCTCGTCACCCTGCCTATACTTCCTGCCTGGCTACTGGCCAATCAGCATTTTATTAAAATATAAGTGACAAATCTTTACAAAGTACAAGACCATTGTCCTACAGCATTCCCCCACACACACACTTTTTTTCAAAACAAGAATTCTGAATCTAATCTCCCTTGTTTAGCTTTCTTCCTGACCATTGTCCATAACAACATGTATCCAACACTCTAAACAAAGAAAAATATCCATAGTCCATTTTTTGGGAATGTGGGCATAGTTTTTCTACTTCCTGCTGACTGGTGGCACTGATAATCTTATGGGGACCTAAAGAACATTTAGAATTATGATCAAGTCCTGACTTGAGTATCCTGTGAGGCTTGATCATCTCAGTCAGCAGTTTTGAATCTGTTCTAGATGTAGAACTCAGACATCTGGGCCATCTGGATTTCTCAGGAGGTCTTCCTTGATCCAACTTGATTTTTCTTAACCCAGAATGAATCCAGAGCCTCCCATTTCCTGTATAAATAAAAGCAAAGCCTCTTCTCCAAAATAACATATATATTTTGACTTATATTTTAAAGTCAAGGCATTTTCAAAATAAATAGGTTGGATTAATTCAGCAACATCTATAATCAAATGTTGTTTAGCAGCCGTAACACAATAACATATAGCATCCAGACTCTGTATTTTCCATCTTTACTTGGCTTTAATTTAAACTCTATTTTTTTCTTTTTCTTTTTAATTTTTGTTTTTTTGAGACCAGGTTTCTCTGTGTATCTGGCTGTCCTGGCACTCACTCTGTAGAACAGATTGTCCTTGAACTCACAGAGATCCACCCGCCTCTCTGCCTCCACCTGTTGGGATTAAAGATGTGTTCTACCACACCTTGAGCTCACAGAGATCCACCTGCCTCTGCCTCCCAAGGGTTGGGATTAAAGGTATGTGCCACCACACCTTGAACTCACAGAGATCCATCCACCTGCCAGAGTTAAGATCCCAAGACTGTGTAACACGCCAGCTGTACCTAGCAAACACCCATAAGTGATTCTAGTGCTGAGATAGATAGACAACTTCTTGCTTCTGCACGGACAAACATATGCAGCTATGCGAGCACGCGCACACACACACAGACACAGACACACACACACATGCAGGTGTATGTCCCTGTTAGCATGCATGTACATACACACATTTTTAATGTGTTTGGCATTTGTTCATTATAAATACAATTAAAATAATAACACAAAAGTAAGACCAGCCTAGGTTACATAGTGAGTTCCAGGCAAGTATGGCTACAAATTGAGACTGAATCAAAAAGTTAGGTATATGAAAGTTTAAAATAGTATTTTTTTTCATCTTTTGAGACAGGGTTTCTCTGTGTAACAGCCCTGGCTGTCCTGGAACTAGCTCTTTGTACACCAGACTGGCCTTGAACTCACAGAGATCTGCCTGCTTCTGCCTTCCAGTAAGGGGGTTAAAGGTGTGTGCCACCACACCCAGCGTTGTAATCTTAGTTTCTAAAGATACTCAAAATCAGTGATTTAGAAAACGCATTTGCCCACACACGGCCATTAGGGTGTAATGATGTGTTCTGTCTCTTTAAGAGACAAGCCACATTCACTCCCTCCCCAAGCCAGGCATGGAGGCACAGGGGGCAGAGATGGCTTTTTGGTTTGTTTGTTGGGCTTTTTAGTCCACAGCCTCACCATGTAGGCCTGACTGGCCTGGGACTTGTTATGTAGACCAGGCTGGCCTCAAACTTTCAAAGGTCTGCCTGCCTCTGCTGCTTAGGATCAAAGACTTGTGCGGTCATACCTGGCAGTGACACAAGTTTAAAAGCCCAGATCTTGGGAAGGCAGTGACAGGCAGATCCCTGGAGCTTGCTGACCCTCTGGTCTACTGGAAGGGCTCTTAGCCATGAAGAGACGGTCCAACAACTGAAGTAAATAGGCTCCATGCGTTGTCTTCTCGCCTCCACACACAGGGATGCATGCACATCTACACATACATGTGAATCCACACAGGGATGCATGCACACCTACACATACATGTGAATCCACACAGGAATGCATGCACACCTACACATACATGTGAATCCACACAGGGATGCATGCACACCTACACATACATGTGAATCCACACAGGGATGCATGCACACCTACACATACATGTGAATCCACACAGGAATGCATGCACACCTACGCATACATGTGAATCCACACAGGGATGCATGCACACCTACACATACATGTGAATCCACACAGGGATGCATGCACACCTACACATACATGTGAATCCACACAGGGATGCATGCACACCTACACATACATGTGAATCCACACAGGGATGCATGCGCACCTACGCATACATGTGAATCCACACAGGGATGCATGCGCACCTACGCATACATGTGAATCCACACAGGGATGCATGCGCACCTACGCATACATGTGAATCCACACAGGAATGCATGCGCACCTACGCCTACATGTGAATCCACACAGGAATGCATGCACACCTACGCATACATGTGAATCCACACAGGAATGCATGCAGACACATATACATACAAAGATACATTTCTATATACTAATAATGAACAGGCATATGGAAACTGAGATTAAAAGTCCAAAATCATTTATAGTGCTTTCAAAGAAAATGAGTATTTTCGAGTAGCTATAACAAATGTAAAAAGGATCTCAATGCCAAACCATACAAATTTCAATAAAAGAAATAAAAACATCTTGATGAACAAAGACAGACTCTGTTCTTAACATGAAACAATTTACATAAAAATGGTGTCAGTTCTCCCCAAAACTGGTCTATTTAATACAATTTCAATCAATGCCTTTTGTACTCACTATTTACTTCTAAAATTATGTGGTTATGCACAGCCCCTAGAATAACTAAAGATGTGCTGTCAAATAAAAATCGAATTTGGAAGGATCACTCTACTCCCTATTAATAAATACAGATGATCTTTGATTTATTCTGAAGTTTTATCTGGATAAATCAATTTTAAGGGGAAAATATCCTAAGACAAAAATGCCCTTCGGGCACCTAACCCACTGAACACAATAACGGAGGAACGCTCTACAATGCGGAATCTTGGCTGTTTTCCTCTCAGCCTTGCATAGGTGACTGAATGCTGCCCGCATCGCCAGAGACAATCTGGCTTTGGGTTGGATTTGGTTTAACCTGCTGATCTAAAGATTAGGTGTTAACATGAAAACGCAGCCGGCAAACACAACAGAAATGGAACAAAATGCATGCACGATTGATCTGATGACACTACGTGGGGCAGTTAAGGGCATTATGCAAATAATGAAAGGTGCAATGAGTCCTTGTACCTGGTTCCCAAGGAGGCGGTGGAAGAGGGGTGTTAGCGTGCATAGGAGAGAACTACTGGATATGCTTTCCTATAGAATTAGCAAAAGTGGTCCACGAGAGCTAGCTAGTCCTTAAGCCCCTCCATTCTAGAGTATTTCCCTAGAGCTAGTCCTAGCAGCGCACCATTCACGCCGTTCAGTATTTGTGCACTCTAGGAATAACAAGCTGAACAGGTGGGACAGGCACTTGTTTGGTATGAGACTTCGTGGAGAGAGGGTTCCCATCTGTGGGACTGAGGCAGTAAGGCCAAGCAAGCCCGGCCCGACTTCTGCGGCCATTCTGTAGCAGCAGTACTCAGGATGAGACAAAGATACCTGCTGAACTAGGGGAAGGATTTCTGCCCAGAGCCTGCGGCGAGGGGGCGGAGCTGAGCAGCCGCAGGTCTCGCAAGGAGGCGGAGAGCCACTGAGGCTGCGGGGTGGTGGGTGGAGCACTGGAGGCAGCAAGGACCCGGAGCCCGAGGGCGGGGCTGCAGACAGCGTTGGGCGGCTTGTCGCGGTGCAGCGCCGCGTCGCGCACTGAGCTGGCTCTGCAGCGGGTGAGCTGGTGAGCCAGGCCGATGGCGGTGTCGACGGCCCTGTCGGCTGCAGCTGCGGCTGCAGCCCTATCCGGCCTGGCAATGCGATTGTCGCGTTGGGCGGCGACGCGCGGCTCCTACAGCGCCTTCTGCAAGGGGCTCACGCGCACGCTGCTCACCTTCTTCGACTTGGCCTGGCGGCTGCGCGTGAACTTCCCCTACTTCTATATGGTGGCCTCGGTGATGCTCAACGTCCGCCTGCAGGTGCGGATCGAGTGAGCCATCGCCGGCCACAACGGCGGCCCCCCGGGTGGAGAGCGCCACCCACGCCACCCCGCCATCCCCGCCGGGCGGCCGCATGAAGGACCGTGGGGCCGCTCAGGGCCCAGAAACGGCGGCGCGGGGCGCAGGCGGGACTGCCTGGGCCCCTCCATTTTAGGCCTCCGAGGAGGGCCACAGTACTGCATCCCATACTGCAAAAACCCTTCGCAGCCTAGTCATTTTCCGCGGCATCCAGAGAATTATCAGAGTCTGGCAAACCTGTTGCCTCCGATTGGCCAGAAAGAGGGAGAACCCGAAAGAGGGGGTGCTACCGCAGGATTTACCAGGCCCTGTGCAGGAAGGTAGGCGCGGACAGGTTGGAATGGGGGCTGGTGGGTATAACTCGTTTGTGGAAATAGGGAATACGCCATGGCACACCTGCTGCGTAGCCAAGCTTGGAAACTAAAAAGGTAGGCAAGGCTCTCCCGTGTCCCTGGTGGTGGTTCCATGATAGGGTATTGGGAGACAGAGAGCCCCTCTCACCCACCTCCAAGCCTCAAGTCCCTTTTTTGTTTGTTTGTTTTCGAGACAGGGTTTCTCTGTCTAACATTTCTGGCTGTCCTGGAACTAGCTCTTGTAGACCAGGCTGGCCTCGAACTCACAGAGATTCACCTGCCTCTGCATCCTGAGTGCTGGGATTGAAGACATGGACCACCACCACCCTGGCTTCAAGTCCCTTTTTTGTAGAAGCAATCTGAGATGTAACCTGAACCCTGAATAGGCCAGTGAGCCCCCAGGAAGGTGCTAGAAGAGTAAATATTTGCCCATCGGTCTCCCTATGTCAGGTGGTCAGATAAAATGGACAGTTCTTTTCTGAACCAAACCTCAGGTCTGTCCCCTTCTTTGCATGCAGGCCCAAGGTTAGTCTCTGCAGCTCTGTGCAGCCCTTCTCCAGACTGCCTCCTGCACTCTTGGGGATGGGGCAGGGGACTGTCCTCTGCCTGCTCCTCCTGCTCTCCCTCTTGCTCCCCTAACCCAGTCTGGGGCATTCCTGAGGTTCTCTGCATTTGAAGACAGGAAAGAACAGGAAATACTGGTTACAATCGTCTCTTTCCCCCACAGCCTGCTTCTCCCATCCTCCCTGTCTGCCCAGCAGCACCTGCGACGACACTGGTGAGACCCAGAAGCCCATCTTCCAGCCATGAGCAGCCTGGCAGCCGTGTGCCACAGGATCTGGGGAAGTGGGAAGGATTCCAGCAGCAAGCAGCTGCTGCCGGGATAGGGTGGAGAAGCAGAGTGCACAGGAGGCCAACTCTGAAGTCTTCTTTTTTTTCAGGCCTTGGTCTTCTGGGTGATGGCTCCCTTCTCTGATCATTTCAAGATGGATCCCTATGTAGAGATGCCTGCCTCTGTTCCTGAGCAGCCCGGGGAGCAGCTGAGTGAAGAACCTGCCTAGAAGAGGAAGGGCCTTTCTGGTAGAGGCCTAGAGAGTGGTGGGGTTGCTCAGGCCTTCTGGCCCCACCATAGAAAAGATGCCAGTGTACCTCGGGTTATCTCCTAGCAACACTGTGAGGGAGACATATTCCCTCATCTCATGAACACAATGGGGCTCAAGTGCCGGGCTGGGTTTGCCCTTGTTACACACAGAAAAAGGGGGAACTCAGCCTGCCCTGGACCTGCATTCCCCCACCCCTTCTGCAGTCTTCTTCATGACCTAGAAGGACGCCAGGGTGGGGAGGGAGTAGAGAGCTGCCAGGGACCTAGGGAGAAAGAGAGGCTGTGGGTTAGGGTAGCTGGGCACCTGCCTTTCCTTGGAGTAGACTAGAAGACAGGCAGATGTTGAGTTCATGAAGAGAGAGGAAGGTTCAAGAACTTCCTGAAAGTAGTCCTCTCCATCAGGGGCCCCTAAGCAGGTGTGTGGTAGTGGACTACAATGATGGCATTGTGGTTCATGGGAAGTCGAGGAGCTACAGGCTGAGACCCATGGTATGGCCCTCTTTCTATGTTCCCAGGCTTGTAGCCCAATCCCAGGCATCACATGGGAAAAAAATTCTCCTCCAGATATACTGAGCACAGTCTGTCCAGGAGGCCCTTCTTAGGTTAGACTCTCCAAATGCCCAAGGATGGCCCAAGGGATACTTTTACTACTTACCTACACTCCTCCAAGCTTCTCCGTCACTGGTGTCTGAAGGCCATGCATTCCATTCCTGATATGGAAACCTTCAGCATGCTGGTCAGCCTTGACCTACTGGGAGAAATGAGTGTGGAGACAGAGGCCCTGCCTTCTTAGACCTCCTGCTCCAGGAAGCCCCTCCCTGCTCATGTCCAGGTATGGGCTGTGGTGTGAGGTCAGAGGCACTGGCAATGGACTGGACTCTGGACCAGGAGATGGGGGTAGAGCTAGGACTCTGCTTTGTGTTTGTGTCCCATTCTGGCCCTGAGTAGTCTGTGAGCCTCTGTTTTCCCCACCTCTTGGCTGCTTTTCTTCCTCCACAGTGCCCTGGCTGTGTGATGGGGTCGTGATGCACTTTATCTCCTTGCTGTCTGTATTGCAAGCAGTGGAGCTTCAATCAGCTCAGAGACTGGACCCGGATGGCCGTACATTTCCATGTGTGATGAACTCTGCGCTGCCAGCACTGTCTGGTCAGAGTTGCCTTTTCTGATGTTGCCACATGTTGTTGTCTCTCAAAGTTAAAAGAAAATCCTCTAGTTCAGTACACCAAATACTGCCTGGATGCCTCCTGCTTTTCTAGGGTGCCATACCATACCTAGTGTGGGGAAGTGGGTGGGGTACAGGACAGCATGCTCCAAGCCCAGCAGGGGGCATCCAGAGAGCTGAGCAGGGAAACTGCAGCTTCAGAGCCTCCTCCTAGACCACCCTTGACAGAACCAGCACCCTCCACTCCCCCCACACCAAGTGGGCAACAATAGAGCCAGGCCCAGAATGTTCCAGTTGGTCAAGAAGCATAGGTCTTTTCTTTGCTTCTAGAGACTGATGTCAGAAATGTTTAACTGAAGTTGAACTTCAAGGGTAAAGGGAAGTGTAGCTGTGATCTTGGAGGTCACTTGGTGCAGGTCAGAATTTCTGAGAAGATAAATGACCCATAAGGGAATGGTGCTGAATGCCTGCTTTCTCGTGGCCTTAGGAGTCAAAGTCTATTCTCTCAGAGTAACACTCCCCTGGGCTCCTCCAAAGAAACCAGGAACTGATAGGATTGAGGTGAGAAGGTGGTTAACAGACAAGCCGCCCAGTGGTGGTGCGCGCCTTCAATCCCAGCACTTGGGAGACTGAGTTTGAGGCCAGCCTTGTTTACAGAGGGAGTTCCGGGACAGCCAAGGCTCAGAAAAAGAAAACAAAAATCTACAGATGACATTAAGAAATTGGGGAAGATGGGTGGTGATGGCACACTTGGGAGGCAGAGGCAAGGGGATCTCTGAGTTTGTGGCCAGCATGAGCTACAGAGTGAGTTCCAGGGCTACACAGGAAAACTCTGTCTTGAAACATGCCCCTGCCTCCAAAAGAAGTTGAAGAAGATAGAAAGAGGGAGTGAGGCTCAAGGGGAGGGCGGGAAAGGAGGAATCTAGGAAAGTGGATGGTGAGCTCAAGGCTGGATCCCTCCAGAAGAGGCCAGAAGCCTGGGAAGGAAGAACCTGGAGAGTGCGGGAGGAGCATCCACCGTACACTAAAGAAGCATGCTTCAGCAGAGGAGTACAGCCAGAGTTCAGGGGCTCAGGTTATACTCATTATGAGCCTCCAAGCGCTCCCCAGGGGTCAGGGAACCGGAATAAGGACAGCACTCCTAGCAGTGGTGGAAGTGAGTTCGTGTGGCATCTGCCAGTCCAAGCACAGATCCGAGCCACTGAGCCTACCCTCTCCATCCTGCCTGCCTCATTAGCATGCACTCTCGGATCTCTTGGTCCAGGAAACCAGAGGAGGAAGGCAGACTTGGCCTGTAATGGTGATAGGTGGTGCCCAGCAAACGCCGAACCAGGCTCTCCGCCTTAGTTCTGCCAGATGCCTGGTACAGAGGTACAGCACAGCGCACCACACAGCGTGCACTGGTTTGTTCAGTGACCTTCTCGTGCTTGTGGGCATTCAGTGGTGGAAAAGCTGTGTGACATTTGTCAACAGGTCATGGAGCGGCCTAGTTACTAGGAAGAAAAGGAGCCGGGTGATGAGAACTGACCTCCAAGGAGATCTTGCCCAGTGATTGCACTGTGCTTTGCATTCTGAATCTCAGCATAATCCCACACCCTTATCCTCTGTCCAAAAAAAGAGATGGGGTCTAAAATAGATCAGGAAGGAGAAGCCCATTTTCTGCATCCCTGTTCCTGGGTAGGAAGAGAAAGGCAGACTGGAAAATGATGGAAGGGCAAAGGTAAAAAGGTCCATTCTGCGTGGACTCGGATAAGAAAGCTTGGGCTTTGGGGAGCTGGCCTGCTCCAAACCGAGCTCCCTATGTGGAGCAGCTAGGGCCATGCAGAGATGGGCCATCTTCTCTCTGTACCACCTCTGGAAAGTTCTAATCTTAGTGACTGAGTCAGGACAGAGCAAGTTGGCAGTAATCAGGCAGTTCTGGGATAAACAGAGCAAAATGTATGAAGAAAGTGAGAAGAGCGAAGAGCAAACAAACGCTCCTGTCCCTGATCCCCTGCTGAACCTCCCCACAAAGGCTGCGGAGTCTTGGGTGAATGTGGGGGCGCGGGGGAGTAGAATGTGAAACTGAGCTGTGGCAAATCCGTTCTTCGTTCCTCCCACTTCTCGCTTATCATTCCATATAGTTGATTTTTTTTCTATATTCAAAGCTGCCTTAGCCCCTTGTAGGAAGGTATTTTGCATTTCTCCGTGTTTTCTCATGCCCTTTGTTTCTGTTCACGGTTTTTCTGTTTTCTAGAAGTTTTTTTTGGGGGGGAGTATCATTTTTTTGTTTGTTGTTATGCAGTTTTATAGGCGATGAAATGACCACTGTCATGGAGGATAAATGCCTGGCATACTCGTGATCGGTTTCTAAATACATGCTTTTAGATGTAAGTAGACATGGGTGGGGCTTTTGTTTAGCTCCAGCATTGTGGTACCAAGTTACTTTCTTCAACTCAGCCAGGGGTGAGATACTTTTTTGAGGAAAGGGTCACATTCTGGGTCACAACAGCATTTAAGAATGCTACAGTCTGCTAGGTGGTGGTGGCACACAACTTTAATCCCAGCACTCGGGAGGCAGAGGCAGACAGATCTCTGTGAGTTCAAGGCCAGCCTGGTCTACAGAGTGAGTTCCAGGACAGGCTCCAAAGTTATAGAGAAACCCTGTCTCAAAAAACAAAAACAAAAAAAAGTGCTACAGTCTTCCATTGCCTCAAGCTGGGTACAATTCTCTCTCTCCAATACCAATATATTCAGTTGAGCCCATTACTTTCCTAAAACTTTTCTCTCTTCACCATTCATGACCCAAATTAAATCTTGTCTCCTAGTCTTTGTGGACAGAGAACTTGACCCCATTGTCTGTCAGACATCCATTAGGCTTATAACTATTTCAGTTTGATACATTAAAATGGCTTTTTATAAGAATCCATTTTAGATTGCTTTCAATACACATTAGGACAGTATGTGGTCATATGTCTATTGGCCACTTGTATTTGTCTTTTCAAACAGAAGCAGGGCGTTTTTAAAAAGAGGAAATGGGGTGTTCTTTTCCATCATTGATTAATGGGAAATGATTTCGGGACAGGCTGTCAGCTTGAATATGCGCGGTAGACAAGTGGCGCTCGTTCCATCCTTCACCCTCTCTACTAACACATGACACAGCATCATTTAGGAACACTAGCTGCTCTCCAAAGTGAAGCACACAGAAACAGCAGGCGGCCGGAACGATGAGTGGAACCGAAAGCGGGTCTGGGGGGCCAAGAAAGTCAGCCAGCAACAAACAGGCACCCCGTGCAGGGTGAGGGCAGGGTGGGGGTGGGGCTGGAACTGTGTGATTTATGCGTGCCTCTGCAACACCAGTGTACTGTCTGCCACGAACAGGAGCCAGGACATCTTGACTTGCTTGCTTGTGACTCAAGAAAGTTAATTCTCGTGTCCAAGCCGTGGCTTGAAAGAGGCTCATCATCAAGACTCAGTCCCCACGAGAACCTTTCTGTTAACAGAGGCTTCATACATGGCTTTGGGATGAACACCTGACCAACTAATCTAAGGGCTTAGGAATTTCTCAGCACAGAACTGTGATGCCATGAGCAGAGCCTTTCTGAAAAGGTTCCACTCAAACTCTACTTTGGGAAACATGAATTCCTTGCATTTTTCTTGTCCATGGGACTCCCAGCAATCTTTGCCAGACTGTACTCAAATGCATATTGCTGCAGCTCCGCATGTACTGAATGGTATCCACTGAAGCAAGTTCACTGAAAATTATACATTGTGGGATTTGGGTCAGAAACACAGACATAGGCTGGGCGGTGGTGGCACATGCCTTTAATCTCAGCACTCAGGAGCAGAGGCAGGCGGATCTCTATGAGTTCGAGGTCAGCCTGGTATACAAGAGCTAGTTCTAGGACAGGCTCCAAAGCTACAGAGAAACCCTGTCTCGAAAAACCAAAAAGAAAGAAAGAAAAGAAACATAGACATGGAACTCACGTCTCTTGAGTACTAACTGTGCTAGCAGGAAATTGAATAAATTTGTGCAATCCTGCGTCCTTGCCCAGGTTTAGAAGTCCCTAGTGGCAGATGGTGGAAGTGCAGCACCTGCTGGGCCTATACCTAGAACAATGTGGGCTTGGGTGGTGATGCCTGAGATCTGGATGTGTGCAAGGCTGTCAGACAAACGCTGTGGCATCAGGGAGCTATTCTCGTTGGAGTGAACTGCAGTTGGGGGCACTTTGATCCCATGCTGCCTTCTACCAGCAAGCAGGAACACTGAGCCCATTTGAATGTGCTTTCATGCCCAAACACACTTCCTGCCAGTTGCTCTCACCAAGGGGCACACAGCACAAGGAGACTCCGACAGAAATGAAGAGCGTCACCATGCCCGGCCAGAGTAATACCCACTGTTACACAAACACTACAATGGAGACAGTATTTTCTCACTAAGATCTTCTTTCTCAGGTCGAGCATGGTGATGCACGCCTTTAGTCCCAGCACTCAGGAGGCAGAAGCTGGTGGATCTGTGTGAGTTTGAAGCCAGCCTGGTCTACAGAGTGAGTTCCAGGACAGACATGGCTGTTACACAAAGAAACCCTGTCTCTAAAAACCCACATACACATACAAAGATTTTCTTTCTTTCTCACTGATGAAGCATTCAGAGCCATGACTAAAAAGATCAAACTTAAGGAGCTGGAGAGATGGCTCAGTAGTTAAGAGTGCAGACTGCCCCTGCAGAGGACCCAAGTTTTGTTTCCAGCACTCACGTTGAGCTTCTCACAACTGCTTGTAATTCTAGATCTGCAGAATCCAAGGTCCTCTTTTGACTTCCGTGAGCATCTTCACTCATGGGTATATTACCCTTTACCCGTCTTCCCATAATTAAAAATAAAATAATCATAAGACCAAACCTTGGAAGGGGAGTGGCTCATGATCTCCCACACATAACTGAGGAGCTATTGACAATTGATGGCTTCTTGGAGGGGGAAAGGAACTAATTTAAGAGTGCAACCCCTGGTGGGTAACCAATGTTTCAGTGGATGGTTCCCAAACCTGGGCCTATCTATTAAGCACACATCAGACAGGGTTGTTTTTTCGTTCCTTCCTTCTTTCTTTTTTTTAAAGACACAAAGTTGAGAGTGGGCAAGGAAGTGGGCATGGACCTGAGAGGCATTAGGAGGAGGAGTGAAAGATAAATGTGACTAGCATACATTACATGAAATTCTCAAAAAATTAAGAAATATACTATATTTAAAATATTAAAATATGGAAAGGTGCTTGTAATAATGTTGTTCGATATTAAATGTTCAATAAACATTAATTGTTATTCTTAGAAAAAAGATCAAAATTAAGTGTTCAGGTATAGAAGGTCCTGGGGTATGGATGTAAGTCACAGAAAATCTCTATGGTTAAATAAGAGAACTTCTGTTGGGAAATTCATGACACAGATTTCTGAATACAAGATGCTTTTAAAATTCAACAAACAAGATGAAAAATAGTTTCCCTGTGATATTCTATAGTTTATCTTTGTGTGCTTTTGAAACAAGATCCCGCTCCATAGCCAAGGCTGGTCCTGCCTCAGCCTCCCAAGAGCAAGGGTTACAAGCGTGAAATGATATCCACGTTTACAGTTCAAATGCTAAGAATAAAGTAAAGAGAATACTAGAAACTCAGAAATGGAAGTACCAAATTACTAAGAAAAGACAATCCATTAAAATATCCATATAGGATGCTGGGCAGTGGTGGCACACACCTTTAATCCCAGTACTTGGGAGACAGAGGCAGGCAGATCTCTGTGAGTTCAAGGCCAGCCTGATCTACAGAGTGAGTTCCAGGACAGCCAGGGCTGTTACACAGAGAAACCCTGTCTCAGAAAAACAGAACAAAGCAAAACAAAACAACCACCTATGTCTCAGTAGAAGCCCCAAAGGCCACGGGGGCATGTGTAATATAGTTCAAGCTCTCACATAAAATAACTGCTAATCCTTTTTACTATAGCCAGCAAAGTTAGCATTCACAATCAAGAAAAGTTAGGATTTTCCAAGATAAACTTCAATTTAAAGAAATCATGACTGCTAAATCATCACTGCAGGAGACACTTGAAGGCACCCTGTACACAGGAAGTAGGAGATAAGACAAGTGGGAGAGGGTAGTGAACTTGCTGGCAGGAGTAGGTCAGCTAAGGAGAACTAGGAAAGAAGGTCATTAGGAATACAATACCTCTGAAAGCAAATTCTCCAATTAAAAAGCAAAGACTGACTAGATTGAAAATGATATTTAGTTGTTTGCTCCTTCCACAAACACATGTGGGTAGGAAGTCATATAGAGTCAAAACATGGAGAAAAACAACAACAAAACCCCGTATGTCTTTAGCCATTAGGGAAATGCCAGTCCAGACTATAATGAGGTTCCATTCCTACTGAAGTAGAATGGCTATTATCAAGAAAATGAGACGGGAGAAAATTCTGGTGAGAATGCGGGAGGAAGAAGCCTTATGCGCTGCTGCTGGAAATATAAATTAGAATAGGAACTATGGAAACCAACATGGACTTTCCTGCAAAGACTGAACGTAGAACTGTCTTACATTATTCCGGAGTATATTCCCCAATTAAGGACAGCATACAACAGATACCTCAACACCCCTGCCCCTGCCCATCACACTGCTATTCACAACAGCCAAGCTGTGGAATCGGCCTGGGAAGCCATGAATGAATGAATAAATGAATGAATGAAGAAAATGTATAGGACACAAACAACCAAAGTGTTAGTCGTAAAGAATAAAATTGTGTCATTTTCAGGAAAACAGGTAAAACTGGAGACCATGTTAAATGAGGTTTTTTTTGTTGTTTTTTTTTGTTTGTTTGTTTGTTTTTTTGTTTTTGTTTTTTTGGTTTTTCGAGACAAGGTTTCTCTGTGGTTTTGGAGCCTGTCCTGGAACTAGCTCTTGTAGACCAGGCTGGTCTAGAACTCACAGAGATCCGCCTGCCTCTGCCTCCCAAGTGCTGGGATTAAAGGCGTGCGCCACCACCGCCCGGCTGACCATGTTAAATGAAATAAGTCAGATCGACATAGTGGCACACACTGCTAGTCCCAACACTCTGGGGTTAGAGGTAGGAGGATTCAGAGTTCAAGGCTACAAGCAAAATGAAATAAAGCAGGCTCAGAGAGAACAGGTTCATGTGTTTTCTCTCACGTATGTGGAATCTAGGGGAAAAGTCACAAAAGTGGAATGATGTGTCTTACAGAGACGAAAGAAAGAAGTTCAGATAAGCGTGGAGAGGCAGATAAGGGGGGATTTGAGAAAGCGAATATGGGCAAGTGTCTTCTATGTACGCAGGAAAACATCACAATTTATCTGTACAATTAAAATATACTGGTACCAAGTTTTTAAAAGGGTTATCACTACACGAAGAAGGAGAATAAGGATGTTTGACAGTGAATAAAGGATGTTTGGAACTTATTTTGTGTCAGGTACTGCTCTAAACACATAGACTAGACAGTACGTTAGTCAGGAGGGCTCCAGAAAAGAACGTACAGAATCCCTCTATGAAGAAAAATTAATCGAGGCTCAGAGAAGTAAAGCAACTTGCTGACGGCCAGACATGCGGCAGAGTGACTTTGTGAGCCAGATAGTTTGACTCATGCTTTGGAGGTCCAAAAGCCTCGTGCCAAAAAATGAAAGAAAGAAAGAAAGAAAGAAAGAAAGAAAGAAAGAAAGAAAGGAAGGAAGGAAGGAAGGAAGGAAGGAAGGAAGGAAGGAAGGAAGGAAGGAAGGAAGGAAGGAAGGAAGGAAGGAAGAGAAAGAAGGAAGGAAGGAAGGAAGGAAGGAAGGAAGGAAGGAAGGAAGGAAGGAAGGAAGGAAGGAAGGAAGGAAGGAAGGAAGAAGAAAAATAATTTATCTGAGGTTAAATTGAGGAGTAGCAGACTATTTTTTTTTTTTTTTGGTGGGGTATAGGAGCATAACAGGAATGTCCTTGTCCCCACAGATCTCCAGGGAAATTAGGAATGTTAAACCTGCAGGATTGTCTTTCCAATGGAAAAGATGTTTTAAAAAACAACAACAAAAAAAAAAAACAAAAAACAAACAACAAAAAAAAGTTCTTTTATCCAGAAAGCTTGGAACTGAAAGTAATTAATAGTTTAGTGACCTGTTATCTGTGTGCTCACAAACAAAAAGAGATGCCAAATGGTCTTAATGCCTCTTGAGATCATCCATAGAGCCAGAAGCTCCCACAAGCCCCCACAACCAGAACCAGAGGTGACTAATAACCCAAATGACCTCTAAGCTATCTCTATGACCAAGGCCAGGCCAGAACCTTGCCTAGGCCCTTAAGCTAGTATGGGCAGCCTATCTCTAGAACCCATCTTCTTGGCAGAAACGACATTACCTGGAGTTGTGTTTTCAATGTAATTACGGTTCTTTGTGCACCAGAGATTGCATTACACCAGAAAACTTTTTCCGAAATTGCACTGTGTTTAAATTTGTTGAGAATCAACTGCCTAAATGAGTTTTCATCTCTTTGAGCTTGCTTCCCTACCTAGGCATCTGCAGGGTCCCCTCAGTGGGGGTGGTTGCTTTCCTGCTGTCTTACCCAATAGACCTGCAACCCTCTGGAATCAAATCCTCAAAACATAGGAAAGCCTGTCCAAGAAAGCACCTGTCCTGTGAGCGTGGTAAACCGTTCGAAAGCAGAAGAAGGGACCTTAGGCTTAGGGCTGAGGTTTCGCTAATCACGCTTGTTAGAAGCGTGGTGAAATCGTGACTTGGAAGATTGTTTGGGAGATGTTTCCAAAACTTGAGTCTCTCAAAAGCCAAGACCTTGGCAGTCAGGAAGCGCTGAGATAATAAGTTGAAGGCTAGTAGGAGCTGCCCAGGAAGCGCTGACAGATAGGCAAACACTGTGATTCCAGTTCAGCATTTGTTCTTGTTTTGTCTTAAGCTGATAAGAGGATGCCCAGCTGCTTGCTTTCAGTCATCTCGGGAGGTTCACATTCAAATCTCTTAGCACTTCGTGTCTGTCCGCTCCTGGATTTCCCCCAACTTTTACTTCCTTTTGAAAATTTATTTAAAAGATAATTACATCATTTCTCCCCGACTCCTTCATCTAACCCATCCCGTGCCTCCTCCCAACTCCCTCTCAAATGCATGACCCCTCTTTCTTTTATTATTGTTACATATGTGTATGTGTGTGAATAAATACATACATGCAAAAAAAGAGCTTGATGCCAGCAGTAGATGCTACTGAAGACCCAAAATGGATATACATTACATGTTAGGAGCATGTATAAAGCATGTAAAATAATTCCATTCAAGAGATCTTGGAAGGGAAAACAGGCCACAGTTTCTTTCTTTTTTTCTTTTTTTGTAGATTTAACTTCTTTATTGATTTTTTGGGAATTTCACATCATGCACCCCAATTCTACTCACCTCCTAGTTCCCCCATATCCTCCCCTCACCCCTGCAGCGCCCCCCAAAGAAAAATTTAAAAGATCAAAACAAGACAAAGCTAGTAAACAAATAACAAACAAGAACAAAATAAGCAAACAAAATAATCCAAAGAACAAGAAACAAAAACCCTCTTTGCTTCTCATTTCTCGCCTCTCCGACACCTCTTCATTCATGCCGGTGGCACTAGGAGCAGGGTGTCACATAGTGTATCCTTTTGTCCAATCAGCTCTACTAGCAGATGTTCATTGCCATGAGTCACTGGCCTGGTTCAAGGCCTCTGGTCTCTGGTACACCATCATCACTGGGTCCTCGCTGAAACTCCTCCAGGATATCTTGTGGCCACCCCAAGCCATGAAGATCCTTCGGATATTGTTCCACAGGACCAGACCCTTCACGAGCTCCAGCAGGTCCCAGATAGGGTGATGCCAAGTGGACCAACCCAAAACCTGGCTGTGGGCCTGGGTGATAGCTGAGCTGGTCAGTCCAGGCCATTGGGCCACCTGCCTCAGGCGAGGGGGCAGAGCCAACACCCCCATGCCCATGCTGTCAGGGGCAGGAGAACCTTCTATAGCAAACAATGGAGGTGACTGGATCCCGTCTGAATGTCTGGACTGACCACATCCAAATGGCTTCCTGACAATACTCTTTCCTATCAGGCAAGCTGGGGAGTTGCGGTCAGTAGTCTATGGTTCACGCTGCACTCTGAGTAGCCTTGTCTGTGATTGTCACTGGTGTAGACTGACTAACGAATGATGGTTTCACAGGTACCTGGAACTGCCAGCGCTCTCCCTTTCCCTTCCTCTTCCTGGATCTTCTGCTTCCTAGGCCAGTATGCTAGCCCAAGAAAGCAGTAAGAAGCCTGGTTCCATTACTGCCCAGAAGAAGTCTCTGGCATACAACATGGAGGTACCCCGTGGAATTTTGTGAAATCGCCAATAAGCAAAAGCTGAAGGTTAGCAAGGTAGTCACTTCTAGTACTTTCCTTCGCGGCACTGTGGATCAGGGTCCATCGTATTGTGGGAAGGGTCCTCAAAACCTGTAGAGCAAGGAAGATGAAAATTCTGTGGACTTGGAGAGGGGCTTGCGGTGTAATTGAAAACCCCAGGACTGGGACGGAGCACAGCAGCACTCCCTGAAGGAAGCACTTTGAATGATACTTCCCCCAAGGCAGTCACCTGGTGTCAGGCTCTGGAAAGGGAGCAGAGAGTCTGAAGACCTAGAATCCCAGCATGAGTGAGCCTTCCCCAAGTATAAACACTGGCCCCTTGTGGCACAGAACTCCAGGGTTGCCTGGGGATTCATATTTGCAAAGGGGCCACGTTTCCTTTCAGAACGGTTCATATAGGTTGATGAACACCACCCAAGGCACATTTGTTTACTAAAGCAACTGAGAATTCTTATTGGGATGCCTAACAATTTTATTTTAGTGACAATAAATAAATTAAATTCAGGTCAGGATTATTGCCACACGGCTTTAATCCCACTACTTGGAAGGCAGAAGCAAGCAGATCTCTAAGGCCAACCTCATCTACAGAGCAAGTTCCAAGACAACCAGGGCCACACAGAGAAACTGTCTCAAAAAATTATCTTTGCTTGATGGTTTAATTTATTTTAATAATATGTAATGTAGATCTAGTATTGACACAGATTGCTCTGAGTGTTGCTGCCATGACAGAACCCACTGGTGACCATGAAAAATAAGGAACTTAACCAACTGGCAATGTTGCTTCTTTGCTACAATCAAGAGCACGTTTAAGGCACCTTCCTAAGGTGGGCTCATAGCTCGGCATGGAGATGTAGGCTTGTATCAAAGTCACTCAGGGAAACAGACTGTTTTCAAAAGGAAAAGCAAAGAAAAAAGGCTAAGATTTAGTTCAATGATGGCGTGTTTGTCTAGTATACATATGACCCTGTGTTCAAAAAAGTTGGTTCATGGTCCAAAAAGAATAGCCTAGAGCCGGGCAGTATTAATCCCAGCACTCGGGAAGCAGAGGCAGGAGGATCTCTGCGAGTTGGAGGCTAGTCAGGTCTACAGAGCAAGCTCCAGGACAGCCAGGGCTACACAGAGAAAGCCTGTCTTTTACAATAAAAAACAAACAACCAAAAAGAAAAGAAAAGAAAAAAAGAATGGCCTAATATAATTTTTAAAAAAATTTGGAGGAACAAAGACTATATTGTCCATGCTAGTCTCAAATTCTCAAGACTATTGTTTTACAAGTTTTGGAATAATATATGTGTGCTACCATTCCTGTCCTTTGACAGTATCTCAGTAGAATTTACCTGAGGCATAATTTCAAAACAGTGTTTAAACTTTTCCATTCAAACATTTGCCTGCACATACAAAGAAGATGTGAGCTGGGGACAGAGTCCACTGGTATAGCATTTGCATAACATATGTGAAGCTCTGGGTTCTCTCTCCATCACTTCATAAACTTGGCAAGGTGGCACGTGTTCATAATCTCAGCACTGGACAGGTGAAGGAAAGAGGGACCAGAGGAGGAAAGGCACCCTTGGCCACACAGGGGAGCTTGAGGCTAGCCTTGACTCAATGAGATGCTGTCTCAAAATAAAATAAATAAATAAATAAATAAATAAATAAATAAATAAATAAATAAAATGTGAAACAAAAGAACAAAAGAGAAAGCCAAGGGAGAAACATGGAACAAAGAATAGAAATTTTCTCTTAAAAAAAGATGTATTTATTATGCATGCAGTGCTCTGCCTGCTTGTATGCTGGCATGTGAGAAGAGGGTACCAGATCTCATTATAGACATCTGTGAGCCACCATGTCGGTGCTGGGAATTGAACTCAGGACCTCTGGAAGAGCAACCGGTGCTCTTAACCTCTGAGCCATCTTCCTAGCCCCCTAGAAATGTTTTCTCATGATCTTTCCACTGGGGTCATAGAAATTGCTCTCCAAACAGAGAAAACCTAAACGCGTTCCACTATGGTCACGTTCATAACATCACACACATAAGGGTCATATCCAGGCGGAAGCTTCAGTGAATCCAAGCTGCAAAAGATGGAGTATTCTATCATTCCATGTCTTTCCTCTGGGGGAGTAATATAGACCTACAAAACACACAGGCTAGAACAGTTTATAGAGAAACCCAATCTGCGCTTGTAGGCTCTGGCCCTCCTCTGGCTCTAACCGGCAGATTCCTGCTCCATCCCATGCCTGGTTCCCTTTCAGTCTGGAACACTGACAGTACCTGGGTGTTGTGTAAGCCACACCACATGCCTGAATCCCACCTCACACCAATTAGAAGAATGTGTTCTGTGGCTCTGAATATTGATCACAGTGGCCATTAACCCCTTACAATCCAAGTTAAGAGGCCAGAAAGACTTGGCTGAGAAAGGATTAAGGCAAGTAAGATGACAATTATTGTTGCCACTAACCTGTCACATTTCAAGATTGTGTGTGTGTGTGTGTGTGTGTGCGTGTGTTCAGGTGTTTGTGTATTTCATGGGTGCCCAGCTACAAGTGTGTGGGGTCATGAGTATGTGTGTGCATGCATCTAGAGGCCTGAGAGCAATCTCAAATGGTGTTCTTCACAAATTAGGAGCCTTCTTTTTGAGACATGTTGTCTTACTGAAGCCCGTGTTTGCCAATTAGCCTCGACTGGCTGGTCAGCAAGCCCCATGATCTTCCTATCTATCTCCACAGTGCCAGGATTCCAAGTGTATGCTGCCACGTCAGGTTTTTAATGTAGGTGTTTGGAATGGAACTCGGGTTCCCAAGCTTGCACGGGGTGCACTTCACTGACTAAGTGGTCCCTTTGATGGGGGAGAGTCTTCTGTTTTGTGTTAATTTCATTGGTTAAATAAAGAGACTGCCTTGGCTCTTTAATAGGACAGAAAATTAGGTAGGCAGAGTAAACAGAACAGAATGCTGGGAGAAAGAAGCCGAGTCAGGCAGTCATCATGATTCTCCTACCCCAGACGGATGTAGGCTAGAATCCTTCTTGATAAGCCACATGGTGCTACACAGATTATTAGAAATGGGTTAATCAAGATGAGAGAATTAGCCAATAAGAGGCTGGAACTAATGGGCCAGGCAGTGTTTAAAAGAATACAATTTGTGTGTAATTATTTTGGGGCATAAGCTAGCCAGAAGGCCGGGAGCTGGGGCGGCAGGAAAGTGGCCCGTCGCTCCTTACTACAGTCCCTTGGTCTCCTATCCACATTATTTCATCTGTTTGATTGTTGAAACTCATGGCCGGTCTCCATTATCTCAATAACAGCTAGCTCTTCCTGGGAAGTTCTGACCCCAGCAGCCACTCCCTTCCTTCAGTAGGATGGTTGTTTTTCTTCCAATCAGCTAAGAATACCCCTGGTTAATGTTCCAAAAAATACTGTGTAGCTAGGAGCTTAATTTTATGTATTTCCTCTGTATTATTTCCAAACTATTTCCTTTGGGAGGTGTTGCCATTTCTATAAGAAAACAGGCTCCTCTTGGTAAAGAATACATGCTTTCCGGCACACCCGAGAGATTTTCTGGCCACAAAATGCATCGCGTAGATTCAGAGAAACATAGGAACATAGGAAGTCAAGTGCAACATAGGAACAAATCACCTCCTGCAAGAGCTTGACTTTGGTGGGCTTTGCTGACCATACATTGAGTTTTGAGATCCACCGAAGCTTGAAATCCTCCACTTCTAATCAGTCACCCCAATAAGGCAGAAAACCTAAAGGAGCCGAGGGAAAATTTGAGTGTAATTCTTTCTGCTTTTGCAGCAGTTCTGTGACTTACAATCCCTCCCCCCCCCCCGCGGTTTATTCAGTGTAAATTATCTCATACACACCTCTTAACAGATGCCCTTTAGCAGCCTTCTGCCAGAAGGGGATTTATAATCCTCTAGGGTCAAAAGCTTAGACTTTAAGTCTTCCGTCCTCTACGGCCTTCGTAGTCAAATGGGAAGCGTCAACTTCCCACAGGGTTTATTCCACATTTGTTCACAGTCAATGCCCCCTTCACAGGGAAGAGCATATTTCTCCACCTGCTACCCGTACTCAAAGCTTTTTAAAGAGACTTTACGATCTCGGGGAAGGGGCTTGCCATTTCAGAGCCTGGGCCCCCTTACCTGAGAAGAGTCACTGTCCTTAGACTCATATCCCCTGTAGTGGCAATTATGGCTCCACCTCATCGAATGAGGCCTGCCGTATGGTAAGCACCACATGAATATTGATAATATTGATTCCCACTGGGTATGTTAATTGTGTTAGGAAACCGTGTCAAGGTAAAAATGAATCTGTTTCCAAAAGTGTCTGAGCCAGCTGAAGAACTCTTAAATGTGTTACGGAAAACATAAACATAATAGCAAGAAGAACATATGACTACAAATACAATATATAAAGTGTATATTATATGCAGAACACACACACTGTATTTTATGGTTGTAAATATGTAGTCTTACAGTCCCAGGATAATCATCAGAGAAGCTTCCTTCTGTAGCAGATGAGGACAAATGCAGAGAGACACAGCCAGACATTACACAGAGAGTGAGGCACCTTGGAACATTCTGCCTGTAATTGGAATGCCTCCATCTCCCTTCAGGACTAAGGAAACCCTGTGGAAGAGGAGGCTGAAAGAGTGTGAGAGCCAGAGGGGATGGAGGACACCAAGAAAATAAGGCCCTCTAAGTCAACAGCATCAACGCACTATGACTTCAGAGACTGAGGCTGCCTGCACGGGGCCTGCATGACTCCACTCCGGATGGGGTTCCAGCACTGAAAGGGGAAGTGCACACATTCCTTCACCCCTAATTCAGAAGCATTCTCTGACTGATAACCCCTTGCAAATGAAAATTTAGATTTCTCCAAGGGAGTCTCACTGAGGAAACTAATTACTCTTTTTTTTTTAAAACTAATTACTCTTAAGGGCTGGATGTGCCTAGCTATAGCTAGGCAACAGAAAACAAACTCAGTGGCATCTTCGGAGGTTCCTGCTCTCATAATGTTGTGTAAGGGCTTTCCCTGTCTTTTTAAAATTCTGTCTTACTTACACACACACACACACACACACACACACGTTGTAATAGGAGCGGCGGGGCTGCGTCCCCGGCACCCAGCTGTCCACATGGCTTTACCCAAAATAATTACACGGAAACTGTATTCTTTTAATCACTGCCTGGCCCATTAGCTCCAGCCTCTTATTGGCTAGCTCTTACGTATTGATCTAACCCATTTCTAATATTCTGTGTAGCACCACGAGCTGGCTTACCAGGAAAGATCTTAACCTGCATCTGTCTGGAGTGGGCGAATCATGGCGACTGCCTGACTCGGCTTCTTTCTCCCAGCATTCTGTTCTGTTTACTCCGCCTATCTAATTTTCTGTCCTATCAGGGCCAAGCAGTTTTCTTTATTAATTAACCAATGAAAGCAACAGATAAATGCAAGACCCACCTCCATCATTTCCCCTTTTTCTGTTTAAACAAAAAAGAAAGACTTTAATTATAACATAGTAAAATTACATATAACAAAACAGTTATCAAGCAAGAATTACAGTTACAATATTTATATCTACTTTATCTTTTATCATAACTAAGGAAAACTATAACTATCTATCCATTCTTCAACTCTATCAAAGACTCCAGAAGGATATAATATTACCTAAGTAAACAAGAAATAAGAAAATGATGGAGGTGGGTCTTGCATTTATCTCACACACACACAGATACACACACACACTTATATCTCTTTTTTGCCCTATAGGTCCTTTACATGTATGCTATGGCTTTCTGTTTAGTGTTTTTATGGGATTTCTGCGTGTGAGGATGAGCGAATCTCTGCACCTATATCTGTTCTTGGGCTCCTTTCCTTCTGATTGTTTTGTTCTATTCTGATATGTGAGTTTTTGTTTTGTCTTATTTTATTCTATTCTATTATTATCCGTTAGAAGCTCATTTGTTTTCTAATGAGAGACAAAAATGGGATGGATCCAGATGGAAGGGGAGGTGGGGAGGAACTGGAAGGAGTCAGGGACTGCAATTATGATATGTTATGTGAGAAAAAATAGAAGTTAAAAAAAAAGAGGGACTGGGTGGTGGTGGCACACACCTTTAATCCCCGTACTTGGGAGGCAGAGGCAGATGGATCTCTTTGAGTTTGAGGTCAGCTTGGTCTACAGAGTGAGCTCCAGAACAGGCACCAAAGCTACAGAGAATCCCTGTCTCCAAAAAAAAAGAAAAAGAAAAAGAAAAAGAGCTGGGCGGCGGTGGTGCAAGCCTTTAATCCCAGCACTCGGGAGGCAGAGGCAGGTGGATCTCTGTGAGTTCAAGACCAGCCTGGTCTATAAGAGCTAGTTCCAGGAAAGGCTCCAAAACCACAGAGAAACCCTGTCTCAAAAAACCAAAAAAAAAAAAGAAAATAAAAGAAAAGAGGGCCTGGAAAGATGGTTCAGCAGTTAAGAGCACTGGCTGCTCTTCCAGAGGAAATGAGTTCAATTCCCATCACCAACATGGCAGCTCACAGTTGTCTATAACTCCAGTTCCAGGGAATCCAATACTCTCACATAGACATACATGCAGGAAAAACACAAGTGAATATTAAATAAAAATAACTTGTGAAAATGCCCCAGGATAAGAAGGAATCTACAGTAACTGGAAATCTCACATCCCGCAGGTGAGAGTGTTGACTAGCCCACCCACTTTGGTTAACATATGCTACTGAAAAAGTCAAACATTTGACTACTCCATAACCAGAAGTGTGGGAGGACACAGCTTTCTCACTCACTCATCTTTTTCTCTCATCTGAATTCATTTCTTTGCTGTGGCTATTACCTATTGTTTGCATTACCTATTGAGATAACAGTTTCCAAATATATACGCCTCCAGGTCTAACCAAACCCACATTCTACTATCTGAGGGCCTGTGTGTAAAGCCCATTGTGCCTCTTCTGGCCCAACTTGCCATGAGTCTTCTTCCACATCTCAGACTGGCGGCTGCAGCCTTACTCTGGCTCAGGCGAACACCTGCAGTCACTGGCGGCAAAGAGGACCAACGCAAGACTCCGTAGTAGGAGATCTCAGCTTTCTGTCCTCCCACAGGCAGCAATTGTACAGATCTCCAGTAGCGGAGACAGCCGGCAGCTGAGAGTGCAGGAGCTCGGGTAAAATGCTGCAGCAGTGCAGGAGAAAACAGACACCGAAACAAAACCTCATGCCCCAAGCAGAAATTAGAGCTTCGTGTTGCCTAATCCCACCTTCCAGGCAGACAGTCCTCAGAATGCAGGGGGAATTCTTTTGGTTCTAGGTTCCCCTCAAAAGGAAAGGGATAGAAAAGGGAATACTTAGCATCCCCACCTATTGGGGAACCCGACCTAAATGACTACTTCTATTTCACCCCAGGTAGAATTCTGGGGAAAGACCAACTGAGATGCTGGAAGATGGTTAGGGACAAAGGAAAGGGCGGGGTCATCAGCCTCTGTCCCATAGCACGAGCTACTGTCATTCCCATGGGCAACCTCTGCACAGGACTTCAGAAGCCTCCTCCTCCTCTGACAACAACCAGCCACCCCTAGACAACCAGAGACAATGGCCAAGTCTGGAAACTTCCAGCCATAAGGTAGGTACTGGAGCAAATTAGAACATTGCGACTCCTGTTAACAGCAATGGCTTAAACAGTCTGAAGGCGTGAATCTCACGTGTTTCAATCACACACAAAACAACGGTAACCACTACATCAGGCTGAGGCTATGTAGTCAGCTGGATCTGTTAATTATTTCATGATGTATGTGTGTATTGCTCCAAATGCCACATGGAAAATGTTAAGTACTTACAATTGTCAAGAATACCTCAGTAATGCCATGAGGAGGAGACAACTCAAAACTCAGGAGTTACCCGTGATTCCTCCTTTACATTAAGCTCCATGTCTACCCTACAATATTGTTGCAGGGGGCAGCCACTTGTTGGTCCCAGCTGCCCCAAACCAAAATAACCACACAGAAACTATATTAATTAAACCACTGTTTGACCCATTAGCTCTAGCTTCTTATTGGCTAACTCTTACATCCTAATTTAACCCATTTTATTAATCTGTGTACCGCCACAATGCTGTGGCTTACTGGGTAAAATTTCCAGCATCTGTCTCCAGTGGCTTCATGGCGTCTCTCCCTGACTCCGAAATAATCACACAGAAACTGTATTAATTAAATCACTGCTTGGCCCATTACAATATCTGTTACTAACTTCCAAATACGCCCGGCATCAAGAGTCCTGAGGGCCTCCATCACCTCGTCTAAGACTGTCGCATCATTTTCCTGGCTCTGCCTTTGCTGCATACAGTGTGTCATCCGCAAAGAAGAGAGTCACCATCACAGGAGCATTTACACCCACAGTAGGAAACCTTTAGAGGGAAAACATAGAATATAAACAAAATCTCAAAAAATCCTGCTAATTAGAAATAAAATTCAACAGTAGACACACAGTATACACAGAAAACTATGCGCCCATTCCCTCATCTTATTTTGAAGCATTTTCAGTATTTAAAAATGTTTTTCATTGTGTGTCCAATAGGGCTTACATGTTCAGGCATGAAAGTCAGATGTCTGTGGAGTGTTTCTGTCCTTCCACATTTATGTGGGTCCCAAGGACATAACTCAGGCCATTGGGCTTGCAAGGCCAGCACATCATAGCCCCCTGCAGAATCTTATCTATCCTCACTTATTTTAGGATGCTGTCTCTATTCAAATATATCAAATAGAGTATCTTTTAGTATAGGAAACTATATACGTGAATGAGAAGATAATTGACTTTATGAGAGACTGACCAGAGATCAACTACATTTCATTGATGGGTACCTAATAAACAATAGCATGAATTTTACAAATATTGCCCTCTAGTCTCTGTATTGCATTTTCCCTTCCATGCCCAAACTCCATCACAAATATTAAAAAGCCACTGAATGGCGTCAAAGGCAGAAACAATTCCAGTTTTAAAATATTACCAAAATATTAATCATTATGTGCTTTGACACATAAACCATATTTTCAATCACATGGCTGAGAGAGAAGAAAAATTTGTTTTCAACATAAAAAGTATTTTTCTTTATACAGGTAACATGACCAACTAAAGATCTGGATCCAAGCCCAGCAGTGGTGGCGCTTGCCTTTAATCCCAGCACTAGGGAGGCAGAGGCAGGCGGATCTCTGTGAGTTCGAGGCCAGCCTGGTCTACAAGAGCTAGTTCTAGGCTATTGAGAAACCCTGTATCTAAAAACCAAGAGAGAGAGAGAGAGAGAGAGAGAGAGAGAGAGAGAGAGAGAGAGAGAAAGATAGATCTGGATCCATGATATGATAGACTGGTGGTCACAGATTTATCAGGGGCAACATCCACCTATAGCATAAGGAAACAAGTTCTTAAAATAGGACCAACAGAGTAAATTCAAATCCTTAAAATAGTGGTTCTCAACCTTCCCGATGCTGAGACCCTTTAATACAGTTCCTCATGTTGTGGTGACTCCAGCCATAACATTAGTTTCAGTACTGCTTCATAGCTGTAATTTGGCTACTGTTAGGAATTGCAATGTAAATATCTGAGATATACCCCAAATGGGTTGAGAATCATTGGCTTAAAACGTTGTCCAAGAAGCGCTTCAAACCAGGTGTTTTTCATTGTGTTCAATGAAATCCCGAGGTTCCCAGATTCTAGGAGGCTGAGGCTGGAGAATCACTCGAACCCAATTAGTTCAAGGCTAGCTTGGGCTAACGAGCAAGAGTTTGTCCTAAAACATTTAAACAGTTATTCGGAGGAAGAATGAACATGCAGGACCACAGTTAGGCATGACGTGAAGCTCTGTGCTTCAAGCACTGACAAAATGCATTGAAAGAGTTAATTGGCTACCCAACTTCCCTAAACCGCCATCCAGCTTGGTGGTGAGGCAAAGGCCTCGGCAGCAGCAGGTCTCCATCCACCTTGGAGGGCAGCCCACCGCAAAATCATGAAGATCCGTCCTGTGCCACAGCCTACCCAGGAACCATCACAGAAAACTCCTGGAATAGCTAGACCTCTCTGCGATCTGATACCTTATTCGAGCCGTATGACTGTGAAGTGCTGGCTCCAGCTGCATGCTGGGACTCTTCCTTACATCCCCCCCACTCCCCACCCAAGCATGGTGGCACATGCCTCTAATCCCAGCACTCTGGAGGCAGAGATCAGAAAATCACGAGCTCAAAGCTCAGAAGTGAATTTCAGGTATGTCTGAGCTACAGCAGGAGGCTCTGCCTTTCTTGCATGTATCCCTTTTTTATAGAGAGAGCACTACAACTATTAGAAAAGAGGCTAGGGCTGGATGTGGTGGATGTGGCTTTAATCCCAGCACAGCACTTGGGGAGGCAGGAGGATCTCTGTGTGTCCCTTGTCTGTCTCAAATACAAAAAAAAAGGGTGCGGGAGAAAGTAAGAAAAGAACCTAAAACTTCAAGGGTAAAGAACTTCAAAACCCTCTAGATATACTACAGAGCTCACTTGTAAGTGATTGAATTCAAAATAGAAACAATACTGAAATGCCATTAAGAAAAGAAACTATCCCCAAATTCATGCAAATCTTCCTTCAGTAGCTTTCAATCCACTAGTGTTTCGATATTCTACTTCAGCAGTAACTGTTTGCCAGACACTCAGAGGTGTGTTACCCCTCACAACATCAACATTAAAGGATATAAGTGATTCTGTCCAGCCATAATCACCAAAATAACCCGTCACAACTCCTGGCACAGATTTTAATTTGGCCTCACCTATAAGACAGGTAAACACCAGATTCTATTTATTAATCTGAAAAGCTAATAATGTTTGCCACAAACAATTCTTCCAAGAGAAAGACAAGGTAGACAGCCATCTCCTAGAAACAGAATGGCTCTGATTTCTTTTTTTTTTAAAATATTTATTTATTTATTATGTATACAATATTTTTTCTGCATGTATGTCTGAAGGCCAGAAGAGGGCACCAGATCTCATTCTAGATGGTTGTGAGCCACCATGTGGTTGCTGGGAATTGAATTCAGGACCTTTGGAAGAGCAGGCAATGCTCTTAACTGCTGAGCCATCTCTCCAGCCCTTTTTGGTTTTTCGAGACAGGGTTTCTCTGTGGTTTTGGAGCCTGTCCTGGAACTAGCTCTTGTAGACCAGGCTGGTCTCAAACTCACAGAGATCCGCCTGCCTCTGCCTCCTGAGTGCTGGGATTAAGGGCGTGCGCCACCACTGCCTGACTTGGCTCTGATTGGACAGACAAGTTGGGCATAACGGTGATCTGTGTGGGATTCTGGAGGCAGAGTAACCAAATTCAAGTCCCACTTGTGTGCCTTTTCTCTGTAAAGCACAATCTGCTGGCAACCACACACAGTGGAAGACCACAATCAAGAGCAGGAAGATGGGATCCAGATTGCTTAGTCATAAGCCCAGCTTCCTACGAAGGTCAACTTTATAACCCTAAGCACAGTTCTAAACCATCCTGAACAGGGAGCAGCTGTTAAACAAAGATACTTGCAGCATCTGCTTCTTTCCACTGTGTACATTAACTGATGCCCACATGACCACTCCCTGGAAACATGCATGCCTTGCACCCTGGAAACATGCATGCCTTGCACCCTGGAAACATGCATACCTTGCACAGGTTAAAGGATATTATTTTATCTGTGTACGGAGAGCCCCTTAGGGACACCTACCATTATACAACTAGCACTGACCAAAGATGAGGCTGTTCTCATCACCCTCCTCAATGACTGGAATACAGGTCCCCAGAGTGAAAACCGGTGGGCTTTCTGCTGTGTACATCAAGGACTTAGCTGTTGTTGTTTTTTTAAAAAAAAACAAACGTAAAAATCCTTGTGCTTCTCTTGTTGGGTAGAATTAAATACTAATTGATGAAAATCCCAGACTATGAACCAGGCCGTGGCTGCACAGACCTTTAATCCCAGCACTTAGCAGGCAGAGCAGATGTCTGTGAGTTCAAAGCCAACCTGCTCTACAGAATGAGTTCCAGAAGAACCAGAGCTACAGAGAGAAACCATGTCTCAAAAATAAAACAAAACAAAACACCCTCACTGTCCCCCCAAAGAAAGAAAGAAAGAAAGAAAGAAAGAAAGAAAGAAAGAAAGAAAGAAAGAGAAGAGAAGAGAAGAGAAGAGAAGAGAAGAGAAGAGAAGAGAAGAGAAGAGAAGAGAAAAGAAAAGAAAATCCCAGGTTTTAAATCCCCTGGTCAGACGTTTTTCACATCTAATCAACTGGACACAAACTGGAATTCCTATCACTCAGAGCACAGACACCACCCACCTCAGCAGACTTGCCCATGTTTTGTTGGACTGACTGTCCACTGGCAGACTTGCACCCTTCTTCCTTAAATGTCTCCTTTCTGCCAACTCTGGGGCATGGGTAGGGAAAACAAAGTGAGAGCCCTAAACTGTGTTTCCTGTTGTCCCGTGCGCAGCTGAAGACTGGCTCACTGCCCTGCTTGCTTTCAATCACAAACCCCTTGGAAAGCAGGAGCAGATGCTCACACACAATGGGATGTTTCCCATCTCCTGGAAATATCAAAGCGAGTTTTGCAAAGGGAAACTCAGTCTCAACCCCTTGGGAGTTTGTCCCCTTTCCTTTAGCCCACCAAGAGAATGTCTGCCTTTCTCAGGATTCAGGAACTGTGGGGGAAAGAAGGTAATTCAGTTCCACAGGACTTAGTAGCCGGCATTGGTTCAAACACGGGGAGTCTGACCCCAAGTAGTTTATTTTAGGCATATTTAAACACAGCACGATTTGGTAAGATAAACAAACAAACAAACAAACAAACAAATAAATAAATAATTCTGGTGATAAATAACTCCATCCCATGTGCACAATAAAGCTTATGATACGCCTACCTCGAAACTCTTTGAACAGTACATGTTACATCTTCTATAAAGGTGGGTTCTATAGTTTGACTACATGTGACACATGTAAAGGTTACCAAGCTATTAACTGCATCTTCTCTCATGGATAACAGGTTATGCATTCTCCCTTTGAAGGGAGAACTCTGTGTGTTTAACATGCCTGGTTCCCCTAGCACTTATCTGTGAGCACGAGGACCTCCACGCCCGCTATGAGGGTCAATGTCCCCAGAATGGTCATTCCAGATAATAACAATAGTGTCTCCTGGCCTTTCAGGTCTCTATGAGCGCCAATGCTTTTTGAGTGTTGGAGAAAGGAGATAAAAAGGAATACCTCGAAGGTGAACCTACTTCTTTTCCTGGGGGGGGGGGTCTATCCTTCTCCCCTTCTCCTCCTGAAGAAGGCAGGAGTCTGACTCAGAATCCTGAGCATGCGCTAACAGCCTGGATCTACAGGTCCTCGAGGTAGGTGAACTTCTTTGGAAAATGGAGCCTGATAGCAAAGTCGTGGCTAGTGAGTGGGCCCCTAGTTCAAGTCTCTCTTGGAACTGATTGGTTTCAGTGTTGACGTTATGAAGCCACACTCATATGGCTAACAAAATAAACTAAATTGAGAAACATGGCTTTTCCTACCCGTTGTGTGCTAACCAGTAGGAAAGACTCAGAGAAAGAGCTGATGCCCTGAGGTGCACAGCAATGGTGGGGGTGGAGATGGGAGAGGAGGCTTCTTTCTGTGTTTCCCTAAGAGGTTCAAAGGTTTGACTTGAGAAGTGTGGAAAATAAAATACAGATTTTGCAAGAATAAAAATCCCATCGTGATGTCTAAGGACTGGCCACACAGCGGTTGGTCACTATTCTTCGTCAAGGTTCCTGGAGGGTGTGGGTCTTGTGAGTGTGCAACATTTTTGAGACTTTCAATAGCTACATGTATTTGTGTTGCAACTCTGTTAGTGTGTGTGGTGGGATGGGATACCATCCCAGAACCCATTCTTCTCATTGCCACAACCTTCCTTGCCCTGGCTTTAGCTAGGCATCTATTTGGAGGTACAGTGTCCCAGGCAGAAGGAGCCGCCTGTGGAGAGAGAGCACCTCAAGTGTGTGCCTGCTGTGTCTGAGGAAAAGCTCAGTGGAGTCATCAGGAAAAGTGAGAGAACAGTGTGAAATATGGAGAGAGAATTTTTAAGAGATCGAGTTGATGTAGGACCTCAAAGCACACCGTAAATGCTGCCTTTTCCTATGCATGCTGGATGAAGTTCCTGAACAGTTTGAACACCTAAAAGGATCCCTCTACCAAATACATTCCTTGAAGATCTTCACGAAAATCTGCCTTTCATGATGAGATTACGAGAAGCCCCATCCCATACACAGAATAACATTCTAGATGTGGGTAGGATTTTATATAATTCTATATGTAATAGATGAAGGACTATGCTATTAGGTCCTAAAAAAACTAGCTAGTATATTACACTTAAAAGGCAATTAAATTGCCAAAATGTGATTTAGGTAAGTACTGCTTTATGCTCAGTGTACTTAAAATGTAAATCTAAAAGACCAAAACTGAAGAACTGACCTGTGTATGGAGACACTTTTATATGACTCCTGGACTCTGTTCCATATGAATTATATAGTTTGTTAATGTTGGGATGGTTTGTTCTGTCATTTTTACTATCATTGTTAATAGATAATACACCTCATTATAAATAATGTTATAAGTTGGATGTTTTAAATATATGTGGGTATTTTTATACATTATAAAGTTATCAAAATAAAACTAATATTGTTCACAAAAAGATGATATTAGAGAGGGGGCACTGTGGCCATGGGCTTGGTAGTGCAGAAATAAGGGGTGTCCTAAAGAGATGCTTGTACCACTCTTTGCCTAGGTGACTATTGAAATAACAGACCCTGAGAAATTGAAATTTCCTCAGATGTCTTTTGGATATGTTAATGGCCATTCTGTCTCTGAAAATTTTGTCTCTGAAGCATGTATCACAAGAGTAGGCAGTCCACACAACAGATTAAAGCAGACTCGTGAAAGCTGATCCTTCTTGATGCCTGGGGTGTTCAGAAAAAGGGTGTCAGATCCCCTGGAACTTGAGTTATGGTTATGAGCTGCTGTGTTTGTGCTGAGATCTAAGCCGAGTAAGTGCTTTTAACTGCTAAGCCTTCGCTCCAGCAAACATGTATGGTTTATTAACCTTTGTCATAAATCAGATGACTGTAGATATTTACTTCTGGTTTTCTCTATGTCATTGTCCTTGTTCTGCATACCTTTTTCTATGCCATACATGTGGTTTTGTTACTATGGCTCTATAGTGTAATTTGAAATTGACTAATATGATATTGCATTTCTATATTTTCTCAAGGCTGCCCAGGGGTCTTTTGTTTTTCCATATGATATTTTTAAATTATTTTAATAGTCCTGTGAATAATATAATTAGAATTTGGGGCATTGCTTTGAGCCTGTCAATTGCGTTCAGCCCAAGATCCATTGGTGATGGAGGAAGGTCATTGGTTAATTAAAAAAGAAACTGCTTGGCCCTCATAGGTTAGAACATAGGTGGGTGGAGTAAACAGAACAGAATGCTGGGAGGAAGAGGAAGTGAGCTCAGATGCAGGGCAGCTCCTCTCAGAGGCAGACACAATGAAGCAAGCTGCCAGGTCAGACATGCTGAATCTTTCCCGGTAAGACTGATGCTACACAGATTATTAGAGATGGGTTGATCAGGATATGAGAATTAGCCAGTAAGGGCTAGAGCTAATGGGCCAAGCAGTGTTTAAAAGAATACAGTTTGTGTGTTGTTATTTCGGGACATAAGCTAGCCAGGCAACCAGGAGCTGGGGCGGCAGGAACACAGCCCACAGCTCCCACAACAGAATGGTTCCCAACGTGTGGACGACTATAGCCACAGAAAGCCTGAGAAAGCTTGGGAAAGAATAGAGTAAAGCATGTTTTCTTGGTAGCAGCAATTTCTTGGGTCTGCTCTGCTTGCTAGAGGCAAGCAAGCACTCTCATCTAAGAGAGGCTTCCTGACTCAGCTTTAGCTGCAAAACCCTGCAGCTCTCTTAAGAGGTCCTGCCATGAAACACTTAAACGGTGTTGATGAAAAGCTGAACGCATGCTTTTCGGTTTTCAGCCATAGCAGGAAAAAAGCTGCACCATTTAAAAATGCTGGCTTTCTGGGCCGTCCTGTCAGGGCAAACTCTGACTCAGGCAGGCAGTCTGAACGAGTGTGGTCTGTGAGCAGAATGCTGCAGCTTGCTTGCTGGCAAGGACCTTGAAACGCCACAGAGTTGTGGCAAGAAAAATGGTTCCAGCAGTATGTTGTAATAGGAGCGGCAGGGCTACGTCCCCGACACCCGGCCGCCCGCATGGCTAGCTTATGCCCCGAAATAATTACACCGGAATCTGTATTCTTTTAATCACTGCCTGGCCCATTAGTTCCAGCCTCTTATTGGCTAGCTCTTACATATTGATCTAACCCATTTCTAATATTCTGTGTAGTACCACGAGCCGGCTTACCAGGAAAGATCTTAACCTGTGTCTGTCTGGAGTGGGAGAATCATGGCGACTCCCTCACTTGGCTTCTTTCTCCCAGCATTCCGTTCTGTTTACTCCACCCACCTAAAGGCTGGCCAATCAAATGGGCCAAGGCAGTTTCTTTATTAGCCAATGACCTTCCTCCATCAGCAGTACCTCCACCATGAGGCTGGAAAGCTAAGGAATGGGCTGGATCTAGCTGGCAAAGCCACGGCTTTAATCCTACCCATATTGCTCAGTAATTTAAAGGCTCGTGTGGTCAGAAAAAGAGAGAGATACAGTAAAGAGAGATTCAAACACAAAGAAAACCTTTAAATGATTTACAGTATGTTAAAAATATATGCAGGCTAAAAGTTAAAGTTCTTAAAAGTAAAAAAGGAAGAAAGAGAGTAGTCGGGTATGGTAGTACACACCTTTAATCCCAACAGTTGGGAGGCAGAGGTAGATTGACCTCGGAGTTGAACTCTGTGACTTCAAGGTGTGGTAGCACACACCTTTAATCCCAATGCCTGGGAGGCAGAGACAGAGGGATCTCTGAGAGTTCAAGGACAGCCTGGTCGACAGAGTTATTCCAGGTCAGAGATATACAGAGAACTTGTATCAAAAAGCAAAAAATAAAAGTGAAAATAAACGAAATAGAGGTTAAAATAAAGCCGCACAAAGATGGAAAATACAATGAGAATCTTGATACTATATGCTATTATGCTCTGTTTGAATTGTTTGAATGCTGAGGAAGGAGCAACAGATGCTAAACGATATTTGTTTATAAATGCTACTGAACTAATCCAACGTAGATATTTTGAAAATACCTTGACTTCAGAATTTGGATCTAAGGATATGATGCTTTGGAAAAGAGATTCTTCTTTTGTTTTCACAGATGATGACACCCTGCGGATTGCTTCCATCCCAATATGGTATGATAGACCATGCCCTCCTGAAAGGTTGCTGTGAACACCTTCAAAAAATTACTTCACTCGACCACTGACTGAGATGAATCTAGCAGACAGGTTATCCCATAAAAGACCTGAATAACAGCGCCCCCATACAGCAGGAAGCAGTTTGGAGAGAAATAACTGTGCCCATATTCCCAAATACTGTTTATAAATGTTCTTTTACATTTAGAGGGGGATATGATATAGATATGAATAATTTGCATTGATATGGATTTTGCTTTAGTGATTTAAAGTTAAGGTCAATTTTGTTATATGTATATGTATTTTTGATCTTGATTAAGGTATTGTGATTGTGTAGTTCATGTAAAAATGTAATGTATAAGGTTGTTAATAGATAATCATAATAGTCAAGTTTGTAGTCATGTTAGTTAAGATTTTCTAGATGTACATAGATGTATTTTAGATAGGCATTCTTCATATCTTTCAAAGATTATAGAATATGGCATTTTAAATGTTTTAATAACTTAGGGTTTTTCATGACAATGAGACACGTCTGCTCCTGGCAGCACCAATCTACTTCAAGAAGAAAGAAGATGGGCATCAAAGAGGCTCCTTATGGAGTTTGATAGCCATTTGGGCAAGAAACTGCTCTTTCCTGGACTATTGTATAAACTGGACACAAAGAATCCGCAGAGAGAGGATTGCTGAACTTGCCTAAAGGTGAGATGGTCTTTCAGGGTTCCTGATTCATGAAAGAGTCTATGAGACATTCTGCAGGACACAGCAGATAGTGACTGAACTGCCTTTGAAATTTCCTGCTTCATTGAAATGTCTGCTAGAAACTATGGGCCTGAAGGCCGAAGACGGATGCCCCAATGGTACAAAAGAACTTTGGGTGACTGTCCAGGCAGCGAGATCTCTCTGTCACTTCTAGAGTTTCGGAAGATTCTTACTTGTTTACTTAGGTAATATTATATCCTTCTGGAGTCTTTGATGGAGTTGAAGAATAGTTAGTTATAGTTTTCCTTTGTTATGATAAAAGATAAAGTATATGTAAATATTGTAACTATAATTCTTGCTTTATAACTGTTTTGTTATATGTAATTTTCTTATGTTAAAGTGAAAGCCTTTCCTTTTTGTTTAAACAGAAAAAGGGGAAATGATGTAAGATTTCATTGCATGACTGGGGTGGGGGCACACAGTTGAAAAGTTATGAACTATAATTTCTTCTTCTTCTTCTTCTTCTTCTTCTTCTTCTTCTTCTTCTTCTTCTTCTTCTTCTTCTTCTTCTTCTTCTTCTTCGTTTTTCAAGACAGGGTTTCTCTGTGTAGTTCTGGCTGTCCTGGAACTTGCTCTGTAGGCCAGGCTGTTCTGGAATTCACAGAGTTCTGCGTGCCTCTGCCTCCTAAGTGCTGGGGTTCAAGGCACACATCACCACCACCCAGCTGAGTTGCTTATTTCTAGATGTTAGTAACCAAAGGGGCTACTACTCTAACTGGACAGGCTTTCATAGTTTTCATATCTCTCAGAACTTTGTTGCATGCTCACTGCTTTGGGAACAAGTTCTAGTTCCAAAGGAAACTGTGACCTTTTCATTGAGTTACCATTGCAACTCCACTCTGTCAAATCTCACTAAATTGTAGATAGGACTCAACCTGGTACTCGCTTCCATTTGCATGCAAAATTCGAGAAGTCATTGTTTTTTACCATAGAGTAGTACTCTAATGTGTATATATTCCATACTTTCTTCATCCATTCTTCCATTGAAGGACATCTAGGATACTTCCAGGTTCTGGTTATTACAAATAATGCTGCTATGAACATAGTTGAACAAATGCTTTTGTCATATGATAGGTCATCTCTTGAGTATATTCCCAAGAGTGGTATTACTGGGTCCAGGGATAGGTTGATCCCAATTTTTCTAAGAAACCGCCAAACTGATTTCCAAAGTGGTTGCACAAGTTTGCAGTGCCCCCAGCAATGGATGAGAGTACCCCTTTCTCCACAACCTCTCCAGCAAAGGCTATCCTTGGTGTTTTTGATTTTAGCCATTCTGACAGGTGTAAGATGATATCTCAAAGTTGTTTTGATTTGCATTTCTCTGATCGATAAGGAGGATGAGCATGACCTTAAGTATCTTTAGGCCATTTGAACTTCTTCTGTTGAGAATTCTCTGTTCAGTTCAGTGCCCCATCTTTTAATTGGGTTAATTATCATTTTAAAGTCTAGTTTCTTGAGTTCTTTATATATTTTGGAGATCAGACCTTTGTGTGTTGTGGGGTTGGTGAAGATCTTCTCCCAGTCAGTAGGCTGCCTTTTTGTCTTAGTGACAGTGTCCTTTGCTTTACAGAAGCTTCTCAGTTTCAGGAGGTCCCATTTATTCAGTGTTGCCCTTAATGTCTGTGCTGCTGGGGTTATACATAGGAAGCGATCTCCTGTGCCCATATGTTGTAGGGTACTTTCCATTTTCTCTTCTATCAGGTTCAGTGTGTTCAGATTGATATTGAGGTCTTTGATCCATTTGGACTTGAGTTTTATGCATGGTGATAGATATGGGTTTATTTTCATTCTTCTACAGGTTGACATCCAGTTGTGCCAGCACCATTTGTTGAAGATGCTTTCTTTCTTCCATTGTATACTTTTAGCTCCTTTATCGAAAATGAGGTGTTCATAGGTTTGTGGGTTAAAATCCGGGTCTTCTATATGATTCCATTGGTCGACTTCTCTGTTTTTATGCCAGTACCACGCTGTTTTCATTACTGTAGCTCTGTAATAGAGTTTGAATTCAGGGATGGTAATGCCTCCAGAAGTTCCTTTATTGTATAAGATTGTTTTGGCTATCCTGGGTTTTTTGTTTTTCCATATAAAGTTGATTATTGTCCTCTCAAGATCTGTGAAGAATTTTGATGGGACCTTGATGGGGATTGCATTGAATCTATAAATTGCCTTTGGTAGAATTGCCATTTTTACTATGTTGATCCTCCCAATGCAAGAGCAAGGGAGATCCTTCCATTTTCTGGTATCCTCTTCAATTTCTTTCTTCAATGCCTTAAAGTTCTTGTCAAATAGATCTTTCACTTCCTTGGTTAGCGTTACCCCAAGATATTTTATGCTGTTTGTGGCTATCGTGAAAGGTGATGATTCTCTTATTTCCCTCTCTGCTTCCATATCCTATGTTTATAAGAGGGTGACTGATTTTTTGGAGTTGATCTTGTATCCTGCCACATTACTAAAGGTGTTTATCAGCTGTAGGAATTCTTTGGTGGAGTTTTTGGGGTCGCTTATGTACACTATCATATCATCTGCAAATAACGCAAGTTTAACTTCTTTCTTTCCAATTCGAATCCCCTTTATCCCCTTATGTTGTCTTATTGCTATTACTAAAACTTCAAGCACTATATTGAAGAGGTATGGAGAGAGTGGACAGCCTTGGCGTGTTCCTGATTTTAGTGGGATGGCTTTAAGTTTTTCTCCATTTAATTTGATGTTAGCTGTCGGTTTGCTGTAAATAGCTTTAATTATATTTAGGTATGACCCTTGTATCCCTAATCTCCCCAAGACTTTTATCATAAAGGGATGTTGAATTTTGTCAAATGCTTTTTCAGCATCTAATGAAACAATCATATGTTTTTTTTCTTTCAGTTTATTTATATGGTGGATTACATTGATAGATTTGCGTATGTTAAACCAGCCCTGCATCTCTGGGATGAAGCCTACTTGATCATAATGGATAATTTTTCTAATGTGTTCTTGGATTCGGTTTGCCAGTATTTTGTTGAGGATTTTTGCATCGATGTTCATGAGTGAGATTGGCCTGTAATTCTCTTTCTTGGTTGAGTCTTTGTGTGGTTTTGGTATCAGAGTTACTGTAGCTTCATAAAAGGAATTTGGCAATGACTCTTTTGTTTCTATATTGTGAAACACATTAAGGAGTATCGGTATTAGGTCTTCTTGGAAGTTCTGGTAGAATTCAGCATTGAAACCATCTGTTCCTGGACTTTTTTTGGAAGGGAGGTTTTTGATAACAGCTTCTAATTCTTTGCGACTAACAGGTCTATTTAGATTGTTCACCTGGTCCTGATTTAACTTTGGTATATGGTATTTATCTAAAAATGTGTCCATTTTTTTACATTTTCCAGTTTTGTGGCATACAGACTTTTGTAGTAAGATCTAATGATTCTCTGAATTTCCTCTGTGTCTGTGGTTATGTCCCCCTTTTCATTTCTGATTTTATTAATTTGCAAATTCTCTCTCCACCGTTTGATTAGTTTGGATAGGGGTTTATCAATCTTGTTGATTTTCTCCAGGAACCAGCTTTTTGTTTCATTGATTCTTTCAATTGTTTTCTGTGTCTCTATTTTGTTGATTTCAGCCCTCAGTTTGATTATTTCCATTCTTCTACTCCTCCTAGGTGAGTCTGCTTCTTTTTTTTCTAGAGCTTTCAGGTGGGCTGTTAAGTCTCCAACGTATGCTTTCTCTGTTTTCTTTAAGTGGGCACTTAGTGCTATGAACTTTCCTCTCAGGACTACTTTCTTAGTGTCCCATAGGTTTGAGTATGTTGTTTCTTTATTTTCATTGAATTCAAGGAAGACTTTAATTTCTTTCTTTATTTCTTCCTTAATCCAGGTATGGTTCAGTAATTGACTGTTCAGTTTCCATTAGTTTGTAGGCTTTCTGAGGGTACCATTGTTGTTGAATTCCAGCTTTAATCCATGGTGATCAGATAAGATACAGGTGGTTACTAATATTTTTTTGTATCTCTGGATGTTTGCTTTGTTACCGAGTAAGTGGTCAATTTTAGAGAAGGTTTCGTGAGCTGCAGAGAAGAAGGTATATTCTTTCCTATTTGGGTGGAATATTCTATAGATGTCTGTTAAGTCCATTTGATTCATTACCTCCATTAATTCCCTTATTTCTCTGTTAGATTTCTGTCTAGTTGACCTGTCCCTTGGCGAGAGAGGAGTGTTAAAGTCTCCTACTATTAATGTGTGCGGTTTGATGGCTGCCTTGAGTTTTAGCAATGTTTCTTTTACGTACGTGGGTCCTTTTATATTAGGGGCATAGATATTCAGGATTGAGACTTCATCCTGATGAATTGTTCCTGTTGTGAGTAGAAAATGTCCCTCTCCATCTCTTCTGATTCATTTAAGTTTGAAGTCAACTTTGTTAGAAATTAGTATGGCCACGCCTGCTTGTTTCTTATGTCCATTTGCTTGGTAAGCCTTATCCCAGCCCTTTATTCTGAGTAGGTGCCTGTCTTTGTGGTTGAGGTGTGTTTCTTGTAAACAGCAGAATGTTGGATCTTGTTTTGGTATCCAATCTCTTAGCCTGTGCTTTTTTACAGGTGAGTTGAGTTCATTGACATTAAGTGAAATTAATGACCAGTGGTTGTTAACTCTGGTCACTTTTTTAGTAGTAGAATTTGTGTGTTTCCCTTCTTTGAGTTGCGCTGGTGAAGGGTCTCTAGATAGCTGAGTTATTGTGGTCATTGTTGGGCTCCTGGTTAGTGATTTTCCTTCTATTACTTTCTGTAAGGCTGGATTTGTGGCTACATATTGTTTAAATTTGTTTTTATCCTGGAAAATTTTGTTATCTCCATTTATAGTGAACGAAAGCTTCGCTGGGTATAGTAGTCTGGGCTTGCAGCCATGATCTCTTAGTTTCTGCAGTTCATCTATGCAGGACCTTCTGGCTTTCATGGCTTCCATAGAGAAGTCAGGTGTAAGTCTGATAGGTTTACCTTTATAAGTAACTTGGCCTTTTTCCTTTGCAGCTCTTAATATTCTTTCTTTATTCTGTATGCTTTGTGTTTTGATTATTATATGGCGAGGGGATTTTTTTTTTTTTGATCCAGCCTATTCGGTGTTCTGTATGCTTCTTGAACCTTCATAGGTATATCTTTCTTTAGGTTGGGAAAGTTTTCTTCTATAATTTTATTAAATATATTTTCTGGACCGTTGAGCTGCGCTTCTTCCCCTTCTTCTACTCCTATTATTCTTAGGTTTGGTCTTTTTATTGTATCCCATATTTCCTGAATGTTTTGTGATGAGAGTTTGTTGGCCTTGCTGTTTTCTTTGATCAGCGTGTTTATTTTCTCTATGGTATCTTCAGAATCTGAGATTCTTTCTTCTATCTCTTGTATTCTGTTGGTTATGCTTGTTTCTGTAGTCTCTATTCGTTTACCTAGATTTTCCATGTCCAGCCCGCCTTCTGTTTGTGTTTTCTTTTTTGCCTCCATTTCAGTAGTCAAATCTTGAACTGTTTCCATTATCTGTTTGATTGTTTTTCCTTGGTTTCCTAGGGTATCATTCACTGATTTACTCAATTCTTCAAACTTTCTGTTATACTTCTCATCCATTTCTATAAGGGCATTTTTTACATGCTGTTTAAGGGTGTCAATCACTTTCATAAAGTCAATTTTTTTCTATTTCTTCATGATTAAGGTGTTCATGTCCTCCTGTTGTGAGGTCGCTGGGTTCTGGTGGTTTCATATTGTTTTTCAGATTGTTGGGTGAATTCTTGCATTGGTGCCTGCCCATCTCTTCCTCTGAATGCTCCCCTATGGATCTTCTTTTACAGGATCAGGTCTCCTTGCCTACTGATGTACCTTCCCTGTGATGGCACTCCCCAGTGATGGCTCTCCTGGTGCTCCAGTGATGGCTCTCCTGGTGCCAATATCAGATCTCCGTGCCCAATGATGGCTCTCCTGGTGCCGACATCAGCTCTCCGTTCTGGTTGGGTAGTTCATAAACAAAACACCTACCTTGCTTGGTGCAGGCAGGCCAGTGAAACAAAGGGACTCCTGCCCTCCCGCTTGCCCTGAGGATTCGCCCCCAGCGCCCAGACAGGCTGAGCTGGGTGGTGTTATGTGTCCGAAAAGGGAAGGGGGCAAAAGGTATGAGGGTTCTGGATGCAAGCTGGATGGGATAGGAAGAGAGAGGCAGTATGTGGGGAGTAGAGTCCCTGCAGGGAGCCCAGGAAGGATGGGGGGGGGTGGGGAACTTATGAGTTCCCTGTTCCGGGCTGCTGTGGGTCACAAACTCACCCCAATGATGGCTCTCCTGGTGCCGAGATCAGATCTCCGTGCTGGTTGGGTAGTTCATAAACATCCTTTTAGGGGGATTAAAATTCGTTCATGAAAAATACAAAGAGGAGAGTCTATTAATTATTTAGTGTATAAAATATATTTTAAAAATTAGACTTTAACAGGTGCAAGTTAGGAGAGATCAATTGCAGACTCTTTATGACCTCCAGAGATTGCTGAGACATTTCCCAGCTATGGACCTCAACTGGGATCGAACCTGAAGGTATGATTAATTTAAACACACCTTAGATGGTGACAAGGGTTTTAATAGTTCTAAGGAACTATCAACTGAAACTAAGAGGGAATTGACTTTGGTTGGGGAGAAATTACAGGAGTCACATGTGGGTACTGTAGACTGAATCTTAAATGTATTTTTGTAATAGTACCCTCCAAACATTCCCCTACAGGAATTGGAAAGCAGAGGGAAGATGTTATCTTAGAATATATATTCTTACTATATAAACTAAGAAAAAATTAAATACTTATATAGAAAAGGTCTCAGAGCTAATTAAAAAAAGATAATTGAGACTTTGTCAGTTATCAAGAATAGACATAGAAGAAATTGTGGTACTATTCAGTAATGCTGAAATTAACAAATTGTGGCAAGAAAGCCAGTCCTGGCAAAGAGCTTGTAATAATATTTTTAGTATTAAAAACAAACACCCATAAAATGAGAGAATTTGTATTATATAGAGATTAATTGGATTCTTCCTTGCATTGTATGGGACACACCAATAACTGGAGCCCCTACATTCTATGCTGATGCAAATAAATCAAAACAGACAGGTTACTAGTCTGAAAGCTTTCAACAATGCAGAATAAAGCCCTTATAATTCTGTTCAAAAGACAAATTCATATGCTATTCTCTTGGTACTAAGGAATTATAAAGAACCTCTCAACATAGTTAACCTGTAGGTCGATGATAGATACCCCATAATTGCAGATGAACATTGGGTGACTGTCCAGACAGCCAGCTATTTTTGTTATTTCTCAAAATTTTTGGACATTGCTTGCTCACATTTCCTGTTCACTCATTTAATATTATTTCCTTTTTGGTTCTAAAGGAGTTGAAGATTAGATAGTTTTAGCTATAGTATTCAATGTTTACCTGAGGCAGAAATCAAGTTATGATAGAAAGTAAATTAGGTGAAGAATGTTGAATTTACCAATAAATGACAGATATGGAGTATATTCTCTGAATTTGTCAGATGCAAATGGACTAGACATTGTTGATGTATTATTTAATGCCTGTATATATTGTAAATAGTCATTGTACTTAACATATATAGTTTTCTTATATTAGTTATAGCCTTATTTTTTCCTTTTTAAAAACTGGTGAAATGTAGTGATATTTCATTTGTCTTTTAATAAATAAGGCTTGCCTGATGATCAGAAAGTAAAACACTCCCACTGGTCAGTCTTACAGACCAGGAAGCAGTGACACTCACCTTTAATCACACTAGGCAAACTGTTTGCAATAGAAGCTAGGCGATAGTGGTACACACCCTTAATCCCAGCACTGGAGAGGAATATAAAATGGGAGGAGACAGCTCTCAGATACAGACTTATTCTGAGATTCCTGGAGGAAGGATCTTCATTTCAGACTGAGGTAGAGGTAAGAGCCAGTGTGTTGACAGCAGTTTCTGTGCTGTCCAGTCCCAGAGTTAATCAGTCCCAAAGAAACACACAGAGGCCTACATTAATTACAAAGTGTTTGGCCTATTAGCTCAGGCTTCTTACTAATTAACTCTTACATCTTACAATAACCCATAATTCTTGTCTGTGTTAGACATGTGACTTGGTACCTTGTGTCAGTGAGGCATTCTCATCTTGTTTCTCTGTTTCTGGGTGATAACTGCAGACTGACTTTTTCTCTGCCCAGAATTCTCCTATTCTTGTCATCCCACTTATATGTCTTGCCTTGATACTGGCCAATCAGTGTTTTCATTAAACTAATACAAATAAAATTCTTTACAGGGTACACCAGTGGCTGGGTGTTTTGACTTTCTGACCTTCAGGTTGAACACCAATATGTGTCTGAGTTTTTATTAATCATGCTACAAGCTATATTATGAGTCACCTCCCAGCCTATCTGCTTATGATACAGTTCCACCACCTCACATATGTAAGTTCTGTAAGAAAAATAACTTTATAAAACCCAGTTTAGAGGATATAACATTTTCTTTATTTTCTTTCTTTCTAATTATTTTCAGACAAAGAAAGGGTTTATTTTGGCATATGGTTTTACAGGGGTAAGAGTTCATCATGACAGGGAGGCATGGCAGTGAGAGTCAAGCATGGTTCAGGAACAGAAAGCTAAGAGTTTACCTCTGGAATCTCAACCTTGAAGCAGAGAGAACTGGAAATCACATAAGTCCTTAAATGATCAAAGGATGCTTCCAGTGACAAACTTCCTTTTTAAGGGCACACCTTTTACCCCTCCCTATGTAACAACATCAGCTGGGAAAAAAGTGTTTGATTTCCCAAGGTTTCAGGGGACATCTCATTTATGCTATCCCATCTCTGGTCCAATGTAGATCATCTATTTTGTGTCTCATATCTTAGTCTCTGTGAAGCAACCTTCAAATCTCGGTTTCAGGGTTTATTTTAGATATAGTAGAAAATAGTGGAGTATTTCCTTTTGAATAAGTTTAAAGCAGAATTTTTAACTGGAGATGTTTCTTCTTCTTCTTCTTCCTTTTACTCCTCCTCTTCTTATTTTTCTTGCCTAGTATTTGGCTGTGTGTCTGCATCTGTTGCTGGATGAAGCCTGTCTGACAACAAGTGGCCAAAGCAAAAACATTTTTTTAATTTAAATTTATTTATTTATTTATTAAACATTTGTGCCTCCTCCCCACCAACTCCCATTTCTTCCCCCTCCCCCAACAACATCCCCCTCCCTCGTCAGCCCAAAGAGCAATCAGGGTTCCCTGCCTGTGGGAAATCCAAGGACCACCCACCACGATCCCGGTCTAGTAAGGTGAGAATACAAAGGAATACAAATACAGGCAAAAGGTTAACATATTTAGAGCCAAAGAAACAATTTACCTAGACCTCCACTATGAGGTACACGAACGGCCAGTAGGTCCATGGAGACCCCTGTGCTCCACATGTTAGGGGAATGCAGAAGTGAACCACACACCAAATCGAGTAAACCTGGTTTAGTTAAAGAAGTTGAAAAATGGGTTGGAGAGATGGCTCAGGGTTAAGAGCATTGCCTGCTCTTCCAACCTCCTGAATTCAATTCCTGGAAACCACATAATGGCTCACAACCATCTGCAATGAGGTCTTGTGCCCTCTTTTGGATACAGAAAGAAGAGCTGGAGAGATAGCTCAGTGGTTAAGAGCACTGGCTGCCCTTCCAAAGGTCAAAAGTTCGATTCCTGGCAACCACATATTGGCAAAATCATTTGTAAGAACGATATTTTTGGCTGTGGTGGTGCACACCTTTAATCCCAGCACTCAGAGGCAGGCGAATCTCAATGAGTACAGGCAAGCCTGGTTTATAAGAGCTAGTTCCAGGACAATTTTTTTTTCCAACAAGAAACGATTCTGAGGCAATTTGGTATTCCCATGTGAAAAAAAAAAGTGCTGGTGACTATGAAACACCACCAATAAATTTCACTAATTTGCAACAATAAAAGTATGAAATGAGATGCGCAAATTCTAGGAAAAGGACAAGGGCACACATTGTAGTGACTGGATCAGGCAAGATTTTGTGTTAGGAGATTAAAGACTCAAAGCTCCATTACCATGAGCCAGCATGCTTCAGAGACACCACCAAGCAGAGTAAGGCAAGATGGCTAGAAGAAGAGGAAACTGGCATGTCCATGTGCCTGAAGAAAAACTCACATCCAAGACATACAATGGATTACAAACACCAGCAAAAGTTTAACCAATTGAAAGCTAGAAAAACAATTTATCTAGACCTCCTCTATGAGGTACACGAACAGCAAATAGGTCAATGGAGACCCCTGTGCTCCACATGTTAGGGGAATGCAGATGTGATCCAGACACCACATAGAGTAAACCTGGTTTAGTTAAAGAAGTGGAAAAGGGGGCTAGAGAGATGGCTCAGTGGTTAAGAGCATTGCCAGATCTTCCAACCTTCTGAATTCAATTCCAGGCAACCACTTAATGGCTCACAACCATCTGCAATGAGGTCTTGTGCCCTCTTTTGGATACAGAAAGAAGAGCTGGAGAGATAGCTCAGTGGTTAAGAGCATTGGCTGCCCTACCAAATGTCAGAAGTTCGATTCCTGGTAACCACATAATTGCTCTCAAAAGGAGGTTTGGTGACATCTACTGGCAACAGAAGGAAGAGGCAGGAGAGATGGCTCAGTGGTTAAGAGCATTGCCTGCTGACTTTGATGAGGCCAAGAACAGACATACAGCCATGGCCCACGTTGTTGTGACTGAATCAGGCAAAACATTTTGTTAGGATATTAAAGACTCACAGGTCTATCACCATGAGCCAGCGTGCTTCAGAGACACCACCAAGGAGAGTAAGGCAAGATGGCTAGAAGAAGAAAATAATCGCACGTTCATGTTCCTGAAGAAGAACACACATCCAAGACATACAAATGACTACAAACACCAGGAAATGGTTTACCAGTTTAAATCCAGAGAAACAATGTATCTAGACCTCCTCTATGCGGCACACGAAGGACCAATAGGTCCATGGAGACCCCTGTACTCCACATGTTAGTGGAATGCAGATGTAATCCACACACCACATTGAGTAAACCTGGTTTAGTTAAAGAAGTTGAAAAACGGGTTGGAGAGATGGCTCAGTGGTTAAGAGCATTGCCTGCTGAGTTTGGTGTGGCCAAGTGCAGATATACAGCCAGGGCCCACGTTTTTGTGACTGAATCAGACAAAACTTTCTGTTAGGATACTAAAGACTCACAGGTCTATCACCATGAGCCAGCGTGCTTCAGAGACACCACCAAGGAGAGTAAGGCAAGATGGCTAGAAGAAGAAAATAATCGCACGATCATGTTCCTGTAGAAGACTCACATCCAAGACATACAAAGGACTACAAACACCAGCAAAAGGTTTACCAGTTTAAAGCCAGAGAAACAATTTATCTAGACCTCCTCTATAAGTTACATGAATGGCCAATAGGTCCATGGAGGCCCCTGTACTCCACATGTTAGTGGAATGCAGATGTAATCCACACACCAAATTGAGTAAACCTGGTTTAGTTAAAGAAGCTGAAAAACAGGTTGGATAGATGGCTCAGTGGTTAAGAGCATTGCCTGCTCTTCCAACCTCCTGAATTCAATTCCTGGAAACCACATAATGGCTCACAACCATCTGCAATGAGGTCTTGTGCCCTCTTTTGGATACAGAAAGAAGAGCTGGAGAGATAGCTCAGTGGTTAAGAGCATTGGCTGCCCTTCCAAAGGTCAGAAGTTCGATTCCTGGCAACCACATAATAGCCTCAAAAGGAGGTTTGGTGCCCTCTACTGGCAACAGAAGGAAGAGGCAGGAGACATGGCTCAGTGGTTAAGAGCTTTGCCTGCTGACTTTGATGAGGCCAAGTCAGACATACAGCCATGGCCCACGTTGTTGTGACGGAATCAGACAAAAGTTTTTGTTAGGATATTAAAGACTCACAGGTCTATCACAATGAGCCAGCATGCTTCAGAGACACCACCAAGGAGAGTAAGGCAAGATGGCTAGAAGAAGAAAATACTCGCATGTTCATGTTCCTGAAGAAGAACTCACATCCAAGACATACAAAGGACTACAAACACCAGCAAAAGGGTTTACCAGTTTAAAGACACAGAAACAATTTATCTAGACCTCCTCTATGAGGCACGCGAACGGCCAATAGGTCCATGGAGACCCCTGTAGTCCACATGTTAGTGGAATGCACATGTAATCCACACACCACATTGTGTAAATCTGGTTTAGTTAAAGAAGTTGAAAAACGGGTTGGAGAGATGGCTCAGTGGTTAAGAGCATTGCCTGCTCATCCAACCTCCTGAATTTAATTCCCGGCAACCACATAATGGTTCAAAACCATCTGCAATGAGGTCTTGTGCCCTCTTTTGGATACAGAAAGAAGAGCTGGAGAGATAGCTCAGTGGTTAAGAACATTGGCTGCCCTTCCAAAGGTCAGAAGTTCGATTCCTGGCAACCACATAGTAGCCTCAAAAGGAGGTTTGGTGCCCTCTACTGGCAACAGAAGGAAGAGGCAGGAGAGATGGCTCAATGGTTAAGAGCATTGCCTGCTGACTTTGATGAGGCCAAGTCAGACATACAGCCATGGCCCACGTTGTTGTGACGGAATCAGACAAAAGTTTTTGTTAGGATATTAAAGACTCACAGCTCTATCACCATGAGCCAGCGTGCTTCAGAGACACCACCAAGGAGAGTAAGGCAAGATGGCTAGAAGAAGAAAATAATCGCATGATCATGTTCCTGAAGAAGAACTCACATCCAAGACATACAAAGGACTACAAACACCAGCAAAAGGTTTACCAGTTTAAAGCCAGAGAAACAACTTATCTAGACCTCCTCTATGAGTTACATGAATGGCCAATAGGTCCATGGAGACCCCTGTACTCCACATGTTAGTGGAATGCAGATGTAATCCACACACCAAATTGAGTAAACCTGGTTTAGTTAAAGAAGCTGAAAAACGGGTTGGAGAGATGGCTCAGTGGTTAAGAGCATTGCCTGCTCTTCCAACCTCCTTAATTCAATTCCTGGAAACCACATAATGGCTCACAACCATCTGCAATGAGGTCTTGTGCCCTCTTTTGGATACAGAAAGAAGAGCTGGAGAGATAGCTCAGTGGTTAAGAGCATTGGCTGCCCTTCCAAAGGTCAGAAGTTCGATTCCTGGCAACCACATAATAGCCTCAAAAGGAGGTTTGGTGCCCTCTACTGGCAACAGAAGGAAGAGGCAGGAGAGATGGCTCAGTGGTTAAGAGCTTTGCCTGCTGACTTTGATGAGGCCAAGTCAGACATACAGCCATGGCCCACGTTGTTGTGACGGAATCAGACAAAAGTTTTTGTTAGGATATTAAAGACTCACAGCTCTATCACCATGAGCCAGCGTGCTTCAGAGACACCACCAAGGAGAGTAAGACAAGATGGCTAGAAGAAAATATTAGCATGTTCATGTTCCTGAAGAACTCACATCCAAGACATACAAAGGACTACAAACACCAGCAAAAGGTTTTACCAGTTTAAAGCCACAGAAACAATTCATCTAGATCTCCTCTATGAGGCACACGAATGGCCAATAGGTTCATGGAGACACCTGTACTCCACATGTTAGTGGAATGCACATGTAATCCACACACCACATTGTGTAAGTCTGGTTTAGTTAAAGAAGTTGAAAAACGGGTTGGATAGATGGCTCAGTGGTTAAGAGCATTGCCTGCTCTTCCAGCCTCCTGAATTTAATTCCCGGCAATCACATAATGGTTCAAAACCATCTGCAATGAGGTCTTGTGCCCTCTTTTGGATACAGAAAGAAGAGCTGGAAAGATAGCTCTGTGGTTAAGAGCATTGCCTGCTGACTTTGATGTGGCCAAGAGCAGATATACAGCCAGGGCCCACGTTTTTGTGACTGAATCAGACAAAACATTTTGTTAGGATATTGAAGACTCACAGCTCTATCACTATGAGCCAGCGTGCTTCAGAGACACTACCAAGGAGAGTAAGGCAAGATGGCTAGAAGAAGAAAATAATCGCATGATCATGTTCCTGAAGAAGAACTCACATCCAAGACATACAAAGGACTACAAACACCAGCAAAAGGTTTACCAGTTTAAAGCCAGAGAAACAATTTATCTAGACCTCCTCGATGAGTTACATGAATGTCCAATAGGTCCATGGAGACCCCTGTACTCCACATGTTAGTGGAATGCAGATGTGTTCCACACACCAAATTGAGTAAACCTGGTTTAGTTAAAGAAGCTGAAAAACGGGTTAGAGAGATGGCTCAGTGGTTAAGAGGATTGCCTGCTCTTCCAGCCTCCTGAATTCAATTCCTGGAAACCACATAATGGCTCACAATCATCTGCAATGAGGTCTTGTGCCCTCTTTTGGATACAGAAAGAAGAGCTGGAGAGATAGCTCAGTGGTTAAGAGCATTGCCTGCTGACTTTGATGTGGCCAAGAGCAGATATACAGCCAGGGCCCACGTTTTTGTGACTGAATCAGACAAAACATTTTGTTAGGATATTGAAGACTCACAGCTCTATCACCATGAGCCAGCGTGCTTCAGAGACACTACCAAGGAGAGTAAGGCAAGATGGCTAGAAGAAGAAAATAATCGCATGATCATGTTCCTGAAGAAGAACTCACATCCAAGACATACAAAGGACTACAAACACCAGCAAAAGGGTTTACCAGTTTAAAGACACAGAAACAATTTATCTAGACCTCCTCGATGAGTTACATGAATGTCCAATAGGTCCATGGAGACCCCTGTACTCCACATGTTAGTGGAATGCAGATGTGTTCCACACACCAAATTGAGTAAACCTGGTTTAGTTAAAGAAGCTGAAAAACGGGTAAGAGAGATGGCTCAGTGGTTAAGAGGATTGCCTGCTCTTCCAGCCTCCTGAATTCAATTCCTGGAAACCACATAATGGCTCACAACCATCTGCAATGAGGTCTTGTGCCCTCTTTTGGATACAGAAAGAAGAGCTGGAGAGATAGCTCAGTGGTTAAGAGCATTGGCTGCCCTTCCAAAGGTCAGAAGTTCGATTCCTGGCAACCACATAATAGCCTCAAAAGGAGGTTTGGTGCCCTCTACTGGCAACAGAAGGAAGAGTCAGGAGAGGTGGCTCAGTGGTTAAGAGCATTGCCTGCTGACTTTGATGAGGCCAAGTCAGACATACAGCCATGGCCCAAGTTGTTGTGACTGAATCAGACAAAAGTTTTTGTTAGGATATTAAAGACTCACAGCTCTATCACCATGAGCCAGCGTGCTTCAGAGACACCACCAAGGAGAGTAAGGCAAGATGGCTAGAAGAAGAAAATACTCGCATGTTCATGTTCCTGAAGAACTCACATCCAAGACATACAAAGGACTACAAACACCAGCAAAAGGGTTTACCAGTTTAAAGCCACAGAAACAATTCATCTAGACCTCCTCTATGAGGCACGCGAACGGCCCATAGGTCCATGGAGACCCCTGTATTCCACATGTTAGTGGAATGCACATGTAATCCACACACCACATTGTGTAAATCTGGTTTAGTTAAAGAAGTTGAAAAACGGGTTGGAGAGATGGCTCAGTGGTTAAGAGCATTGCCTGCTCATCCAACCTCCTGAATTTAATTCCCGGCAACCACATAATGGTTCAAAACCATCTGCAATGAGGTCTTGTGCCCTCTTTTGGATACAGAAAGAAGAGCTGGAGAGATAGCTCAGTGGTTAAGAGCATTGGCTGCCCTTCCAAAGGTCAGAAGTTCGATTCCTGGCAACCACATAGTAGCCTCAAAAGGAGGTTTGGTGCCCTCTACTGGCAACAGAAGGAAGAGTCAGGAGAGATGGCTCAGTGGTTAAGAGCATTGCCTGCTGACTTTGATGAGGCCAAGTCAGACATACAGCCATGGCCCACGTTGTTGTGACGGAATCAGACAAAAGTTTTTGTTAGGATATTAAAGACTCACAGCTCTATCACCATGAGCCAGCGTGCTTCAGAGACACCACCAAGGAGAGTAAGGCAAGATGGCTAGAAGAAGAAAATAATCGCATGATCATGTTCCTGAAGAAGAACTCACATCCAAGACATACAAAGGACTACAAACACCAGCAAAAGGTTTACCAGTTTAAAGCCAGAGAAACAATTTATCTAGACCTCCTCGATGAGTTACATGAATGTCCAATAGGTCCATGGAGACCCCTGTACTCCACATGTTAGTGGAATGCAGATGTAATCCACACACCAAATTGAGTAAACCTGGTTTAGTTAAAGAAGCTGAAAAACGGGTAAGAGAGATGGCTCAGTGGTTAAGAGGATTGCCTCCTCTTCCAGCCTCCTGAATTCAATTCCTGGAAACCACATAATGGCTCACAACCATCTGCAATGAGGTCTTGTGCCCTCTTTTGGATACAGAAAGAAGAGCTGGAGAGATAGCTCAGTGGTTAAGAGCATTGGCTGCCCTTCCAAAGGTCAGAAGTTCGATTCCTGGCAACCACATAATAGCCTCAAAAGGAGGTTTGGTGCCCTCTACTGGCAACAGAAGGAAGAGTCAGGAGAGGTGGCTCAGTGGTTAAGAGCATTGCCTGCTGACTTTGATGAGGCCAAGTCAGACATACAGCCATGGCCCAAGTTGTTGTGACTGAATCAGACAAAAGTTTTTGTTAGGATATTAAAGACTCACAGCTCTATCACCATGAGCCAGCGTGCTTCAGAGACACCACCAAGGAGAGTAAGGCAAGATGGCTAGAAGAAGAAAATACTCGCATGTTCATGTTCCTGAAGAACTCACATCCAAGACATACAAAGGACTACAAACACCAGCAAAAGGGTTTACCAGTTTAAAGCCACAGAAACAATTCATCTAGACCTCCTCTATGAGGCACGCGAACGGCCCATAGGTCCATGGAGACCCCTGTACTCCACATGTTAGTGGAATGCACATGTAATCCACACACCACATTGTGTAAATCTGGTTTAGTTAAAGAAGTTGAAAAACGGGTTGGAGAGATGGCTCAGTGGTTAAGAGCATTGCCTGCTCATCCAACCTCCTGAATTTAATTCCCGGCAACCACATAATGGTTCAAAACCATCTGCAATGAGGTCTTGTGCCCTCTTTTGGATACAGAAAGAAGAGCTGGAGAGATAGCTCAGTGGTTACGAGCATTGGCTGCGCTTCCAAAGGTCAGAAGTTCGATTCCTGGCAACCACATAGTAGCCTCAAAAGGAGGTTTGGTGCCCTCTACTGGCAACAGAAGGAAGAGGCAGGAGAGATGGCTCAGTGGTTAAGAGCATTGCCTGCTGACTTTGATGAGGCCAAGTCAGACATACAGCCATGGCCCACGTTGTTGTGACGGAATCAGACAAAAGTTTTTGTTAGGATATTAAAGACTCACAGCTCTATCACCATGAGCCAGCGTGCTTCAGAGACACCACCAAGGAGAGTAAGGCAAGATGGCTAGAAGAAGAAAATAATCGCATGATCATGTTCCTGAAGAAGAACTCACATCCAAGACATACAAAGGACTACAAACACCAGCAAAAGGTTTACCAGTTTAAAGCCAGAGAAACAACTTATCTAGACCTCCTCTATGAGTTACATGAATGGCCAATAGGTCCATGGAGACCCCTGTACTCCACATGTTAGTGGAATGCAGATGTAATCCACACACCAAATTGAGTAAACCTGGTTTAGTTAAAGAAGCTGAAAAACGGGTTGGAGAGATGGCTCAGTGGTTAAGAGCATTGCCTGCTCTTCCAACCTCCTTAATTCAATTCCTGGAAACCACATAATGGCTCACAACCATCTGCAATGGGGTCTTGTGCCCTCTTTTGGGTACAGAAAGAAGAGCTGGAGAGATAGCTCAGTGGTTAAGAGCATTGGCTGCCCTTCCAAAGGTCAGAAGTTCGATTCCTGGCAACCACATAGTAGCCTCAAAAGGAGGTTTGGTGCCCTCTACTGGCAACAGAAGGAAGAGGCAGGAGAGATGGCTCAGTGGTTAAGAGCATTGCCTGCTGACTTTGATGAGGCCAAGTCAGACATACAGCCATGGCCCACGTTGTTGTGACGGAATCAGACAAAAGTTTTTGTTAGGATATTAAAGACTCACAGCTCTATCACCATGAGCCAGCGTGCTTCAGAGACACCACCAAGGAGAGTAAGACAAGATGGCTAGAAGAAAATATTAGCATGTTCATGTTCCTGAAGAAGAACTCTAATCCAAGACATATAAACGACTACAAACACCAGCAAAAGGGTTTACCATTTTAAAGCCAGAGAAACAATGTATCTAGACCTCCTCTATAGGTACACAAATGGCCAATATGTCCATGGAGACCCCTGTACTCCAAATGTTAGTGGAATACAGATGTAATACCCACACCACATTGAGTAAACTTGGTTTAGTTAAGGAACTTGAAAAACGGGTTGGAGAGATGGCTCAGTGGTTAAGAGCATTGCCTCTTCTTCCAACCTCCTGAATTCAATTCCAGGCAACCACATAATGGCTCACAACCATCTGCAATGAGGTCTTGTCCTTTCTTTTGTATACAGAATGAAGGGATGGAGAGATAGCTCAGTGGTTTAGAGCATTGGCTGCCCTTCCAAACGTCAGATGTTTGATTCCTGGCAACCACATAATTGATCTCAAAAGGAAGTATGGTGCCCTCTACTGGCAACAGAAGGAAGAGTCAGGAGAGATGGCTCAGTGGTTAAGAGCATTGCCTGCTGACTTTGATGAGGCCAAGTCAGACATACAGCCATGGCCCACGTTGTTGTGAGGGAATCAGACAAAAGTTTTTGTTAGGATATTAAAGACTCACAGCTCTATCACCATGAGCCAGCGTGCTTTAGAGACACCACCAAGGAGAGTAAGGCAAGATGGCTAGAAGAAGAAAATACTCGCATGTTCATGTTCCTGAAGAACTCACATCCAAGACATACAAAGGACTACAAACACCAGCAAAAGGGTTTACCATTTTAAAGCCACAGAAACAATTCATCTAGACCTCCTCTATGAGGCACGTGAACGGCCAATAGGTTCATGGAGACCCCTGTACTCCACATGTTAGTGGAATGCAGATGTAATCCACACACCACATTGAGTAAACTTGGTTTAGTTAAGGAACTTGAAAAACGGGTTGGAGAGATGGCTCAGTGGTTAAGAGCATTGCCTCTTCTTCCAACCTCCTGAATTCAATTCCAGGCAACCACATAATGGCTCACAACCATCTGCAATGAGGCCTTGTCCCCTCTTTTGTATACAGAATGAAGAGCTGGAGAGATAGCTCAGTGGTTTAGAGCATTGGCTGCCCTTCCAAACATCAGATGTTCGATTCCTGGCAACCACATAATTGATCTCAAAAGGAAGTATGGTGCCCTCTACTGGCAACAGAAGGAAGAGTCAGGAGAGGTGGCTCAGTGGTTAAGAGCATTGCCTGCTGAGTTTGATGAGGCCAAGTGCAGACATACAGCTAGGGCCCACGTTGTTGTGACTGAATCAGACAAATTTTTTGTTTGGTCTGGACAGGTCTGAACTTGCTTGAACTGTCTTGAACTGGTCTGAACCGGTTTGAACAGGTCCGAACCGGTCTGAACTGGCCTGAACCCGTACTAACTGGCTTGAACCGGTCTGAACCAGGTTTTTGCCGGCCTGAAGCAGCTTGAACCCATTCTAACTGGCTTGAACCGGTCTGAACCGGCTTGAACTGGCATAAACTGGCCTCAACTGGTCTGAACCGGCTTGGACTGGTCTGCACTGGCTCGAACCAGTTTGAACCAGGTGGAACTGGTTTGAGCCAGTTTTAGCTGGCCTGAACCGGTTTGAACTGGTCCGAACCAGTATGAACTGGCCTGAACCCGTTCTAACCGGCTTGAACCAGTCTGAACTGGCTTGAACTGGCATAAACCGACCTGAACTGCTCTGAACCGGCTTGGACTGATCTGCACCGGCTTGAACCAGTTTGAACAAGGTGGAACTGGTTTGCGCCAGTTTTAGCTGCCTTGAGCCGGTTTGAACTGGTCCGAACCGGTCTGAACTGGCCTGAACCGGTTCTAACCGGCTTGAACCGGTCTGAGCCAGCTTGAACTGGCATAAACCGGCCTGAACTGGTCTGAACTGGCTTGAACCAGTTTGAACCAGGTGGAACTGTTTTGAGCCAGTTTTAGCTGGCCTGAACCGGTTTGAACTGGTCCGTACCGGTCTGAACTGGCCTGAACTAGTTCTAACCGGCTTGAACCAGTCTGAACCGGCCTGAACTGGCATAAACCGGCGTGAACTGGTCTGAGCCGGCTTGGACTGGTCTGAACTGGCTTGAACCAGTTTGAACCAGGTGGAACTGGTTTGAGCCAGTTTTAGCTGGCCTGAACCGGTTTGAACTGGTCCGAACCGGTCTGAACTGGCCTGAACCGGTTCTAACCGGCTTGAACCGGTCTGAACCGGCTTGACGGTCTAAATTGGCCTGAATCCGTTCTAACCAGCTTGAACCGGTCTGAACCGGCCTGAACTGGCATAAACCGGCCTGAACTGGTCTAGACCGGTTTGGACTGGCCTGCACTAGCTTGAACCAGTTTGAACCAGGTGGAACTGGTTTGAGCCAGTTTTAGCTGGCCTGAACCGGTTTGAACTGGTCCGAACCTGTCTGAACTGGCCTGAACCGGTTCTAACCGGCTTGAACCAGTCTGGACCGGCTTGGACTGGTCTGAACCGGCTTGAACCAGTTTGAACCGGGTGGAACTGGTTTGAGCCAGTTTTAGCTGGCCTGAACCGGTTTGAACTGGTCCGAACCGGTCTGAACTGGCCTGAACCGGTTCTAACCGGCTTGAACCGGTCTGAACCGGCTTGAACTGGCATAAACCGGCCTGAACTGCTCTGAACCGGCTTCGACTGGTCTGCACCTGCTTGAACCAGTTTGAACCAGGTAGAACTGGTTTGAGACAGTTTTAGCTGGCCTGAACCGGTTTGAACTGGTATGAACCGGTCTGATCTGGCCCGAACTGGTTCTAACCGGCTTGAACCGGTCTGAACCGGCTTGAACTGGCGTAAACCGGGCTGAACTGGTCTGAACCGGCTTGGACTGGTCTGAACCGGCTTGAACCAGTTTGAACCAGGTGGAAATGGTTTGAGCCAGTTTTAGCTGGCCTGAACCGGTTTGAACTGGTCCGAACCGGTCTGAACTGGCCTGAACCGGTTCTAACCGGCTTGAACCGGTCTGAACCGGCTTGGGCTGGTCTGAACCGGCTTGAACCAGTTTGAACCGGTTGAAACTGGTTTGAGCCAGTTTTAGCTGGCCTGAACCGGTTTGAACTGGTCCGAACCGGTCTGAACTGGCCTGAACCGGTTCTAACCGGCTTGAACCGGTCTGAACCGGCTTGAACTGGCATAAACCGGCCTGAACTGGTCTGAACCGGCTTGGACTGGTCTGCACCTTCTTGAACCAGTTTGAACCAGGTGGAACTGGTTTGAGCCAGTTTTAGCTGGCCTGAACCGGTTTGAACTGGTCCGAACCGGTCTGAACTGGCCTGAACCGGTTCTAACCGGCTTGAACCGGTCTGAACCAGCTTGAACTGGCATAAACCGGCCTGAACTGGTCTGAACAGGCTTGGACTGGTCTGACCGGCTTGAACCAGTTTGAACCAGGTGGAAGTGGTTTGAGCCAGTTTTAGCTGGCCTGAACCGGTTTGAACCGGTCCGAACTGGTCTGAACTGGCCTGAACTGGTTCTGACCGGCTTGAACCGGTCTGAACCGGCTTGGACTGGTCTGAACCGGCTTGAACCAGTTTGAACCGGGTGGAACTGGTTTGAGCCAGTTTTAGCTGGCCTGAACCGGTTTGAACTGGTCCGAACCGGTCTGAACTGGCCTGAACCGGTTCTAACCGGCTTGAACCGGTCTGAACCGGCTTGGGCTGGTCTGAACCGGCTTGAACCAGTTTGAACCGGTTGAAACTGGTTTGAGCCAGTTTTAGCTGGCCTGAACCGGTTTGAACTGGTCCGAACCGGTCTGAACTGGCCTGAACCGGTTCTAACCGGCTTGAACCGGTCTGAACCGGCTTGAACTGGCATAAACCGGCCTGAACTGGTCTGAACCGGCTTGGACTGGTCTGCACCTTCTTGAACCAGTTTGAACCAGGTGGAACTGGTTTGAGCCAGTTTTAGCTGGCCTGAACCGGTTTGAACTGGTCCGAACCGGTCTGAACTGGCCTGAACCGGTTCTAACCGGCTTGAACCGGTCTGAACCAGCTTGAACTGGCATAAACCGGCCTGAACTGGTCTGAACAGGCTTGGACTGGTCTGACCGGCTTGAACCAGTTTGAACCAGGTGGAAGTGGTTTGAGCCAGTTTTAGCTGGCCTGAACCGGTTTGAACCGGTCCGAACTGGTCTGAACTGGCCTGAACTGGTTCTGACCGGCTTGAACCGGTCTGAACCGGCTTGGACTGGTCTGAACCGGCTTGAACCAGTTTGAACCGGGTGGAACTGGTTTGAGCCAGTTTTAGCTGGCCTGAACCGGTTTGAGCTGGTCCGAACCGGTCTGAACTGGCCTGAACCGGTTCTAACCGGCTTGAACCGGTCTGAACCGGCTTGAACTGGCATAAACCGGCCTGCACTGGTCTGAACCGGCTTCGACTGGTCTGCACCTGCTTGAACCAGTTTGAACCAGGTGGAAATGGTTTGAGCCAGTTTTAGCTGGCCTGAGCCGGTTTGAACTGGTCCGAACCGGTCTGAACTGGCCTGAACCGGTTCTAACTGGCTTGAACCGGTCTGAACCGGCTTGAACTGGCATAAACCGGCCTGAACTGGTCTGAACCGGCTTCGACTGGTCTGCACCTGCTTGAACCAGTTTGAACCAGGTGGAACTGGTTTGAGCCAGTTTTAGCTGGCCTGAACCGGTTTGAACTGGTCCGAACCGGTCTGAACTGGCCTGTACCCGTTCTAATTGGCTTGAACCGGTCTTAACCGGCTTTTTGCCAGCCTGGAGCAGCTTGAACCGGTTCTAGCCGGGTTGAACCAGTCTGAACTGGCTTGAACTGGCATAAACCGGCCTGAACTGGTCTGAACCGGATTTGGACTGCTCTGCACCAGCTTGAACCAGTTTGAACCAGGTGGAACTGGTTTGAGCCAGTTTTAGCTGGCCTGAACCGGTTTGAGCCAGTCTGACCGGGCTTGAACCAGACTGAAGTGGTCTGAACCGGTTTGAACCGGCCTGAACCAGTTTGAACCAGCTAGAACCGGTCTCAACCGGTTTTAGCCAGCCTGAACCGGTCTGAGAAACCCTCTCCCTGCTGGGCCAGACTGTCATATCTCAAACACCACTCTACTCCACAGTCAACCCCTCCCCTGCCCAGAGTGCAGAAGTCACATTCCCACCTCTGAGTCTCAGTCTGACTCCTCTGCATCCTGCAGAGGGCCCTGCTGTGCTGCTGACTGCCACCTAGGGTTCTACCCATGACTTAGCCCCCCTCCCGTCTGACTCCCCTGATCTGACAGCCTTGTCTATTCATCTGGATATGCCAGGCTAACTGGGCATGGGGCTCCAACCAACACACATCTGGACTTTACCCAGGGCTCTAACTGCAGTTGGGCCTCTCATCTGCCTCCACCTTACCTCTATGCCCCAGGTTCTTTCCTCCCAAGAGAAGGCAAAGGAGGAAGAGAGACAGGCTCGGGGCTCGCCAGCGCCTGAGCCTCCTGACTCTCTAGGTTTTCTGGTCTGCTCCTACAGCACTAACACTTGTAGCACGTTTGTCCTGTCTCTTGAGAAGGCTACTCTTGTGCATGGATCTTTCTTTGGCAGATTTCTAAAATTCCTGTCATTGCCAATATTCTGGACTGCCCATGATGAATAAATTCTGACCTGAAGTTTGTTCAAAGACTCTGGGTAGAGGTTCTCACTCTGCCATACACTGTCTGGCCTCAGACGCTGTTTTACACACACTTGGTGTAAGTCTCCATTGTTGTATAACTACAGCATTCTGGCACTCAATCTGGGGGTGAGAGGGTGGTAGAAAGGAGGAGATAGGAGTGAGAACATGGAGAAATAGGATAGTTTAGGGAGGAGAGGGATGAAGTGGGAGAGCAATGAAAGGGAGATCTTGATAGAGCCACTATGGGGTTAGAAAGAAACCTGGTGCTAGGGAAATTCCCCCAAATCCACAACAATGACCCCAAATAAGAGTCCTATCAATAGTGGGGTGGGTGCCTGAACTGAACTTTCCCTCTGATCAGATGGGTGAATACCACCACTAACATCATAGAGCCTTCATCCAGCAACTAACAGAACAAGATGCAGAGATCCACAACCAACCACCACACCAAGCTCCAGAAATCCAACTGAAGAGAGGGAGGAGGTAATACATGAGCAAGGGAGGTAAAGATCATGAGGGAGTCTTGGGAGCTGTGAACACCCAGATCCTGAAACAACTTGTTTTCCCCTGATCTGAGTGCCTACAGCTGCTCTGAGAAACTAACTGCAGTTAGAGTTCCTGATGGCAGGAGAGTGGTTTCTGGTGAGTTTGGCTGGGGCATGGCTAAAGCTGCCCCTGAACACAATAAAGGGGGAATTCTTGGGGCATTCTGGCATCAAGGATGACCTGTCTCTCTCTATCTGTGCGTCTTTGTGTTTCAATCTCCAGCCCCTTGCCCAGTTCACGAACTGAACGGTGGTGCCTAGAGCACAGATGGGTGTGGTACGCCACAAGGGAGAAATCTACAGAGACAGCTGAACCAAGCTCACAGGAGCTCACGAACCCTAGACTGACAGCTGTGCAGACTGCATGGGATCGGACCTGGTCCTCAATATGTGGGAGATAGTGGTGAAACTTGCACTGTCTGTGAGACCCATGGCGGTAGGACCAGGATCTATCCATGGTGCATGAGCTAGCTCTGCACTCTGATCTTTAGGCAAGCTTTATTTGTTAGATCATAAACAAAATATCATAGGTTGGTTACATGGCCATGAATATCCATGGAATATAATTGTTGAGAGGCCTTGCTGACTGATCAAAGGTGCTGTCTATCATGGCCTCTCAGCTTTTTATCCAAAGCTTGAAGGCATGGGACTCCTGGACTCTCCACAATGAGATTTTCTGCTCTTTACCTGCTGATATCTGGAGAATATCTCTGCGCCTGGACGACTACCCTATCTAAAAGCTGTCTCAAAGTCTAGATGCCTGATTTATCTTTAGCATGACTCTTGGTACAGATCCTTGCTGAAGCCTCCCCTGCTGCACACATGGTGACTAAGACTTGTACTAGTAACTCTGCTATAGGACCCTGCTGCCTTATGATAGGATTGTACCACTTAATGCAAATTTGGGATTGTCCCCAGGATTTTTATTCTCATATAATTCTTACGCTCTGGAATAAAGCCGAGGTGATTCACTGAAGTCTGTCTCCCGGAGAGCTGTCTCTATTGTATCCATTGCCAGAGGAACCCTGTTCCCCGCTTCTGCTCCCTCTATTCCCATGGACCAATACAGCCAATGCTCCCTCTGGGAAGAAGCAGAGTCACGATGTGTAATTGGAGAGGATGAGTGTGGAGAGATCTGTGGGTAGCCTTCTTAGAAATGGAAAGAACGGTAAGATGTTTCTGTTTAATCTGAATCCTCACCAGAGGTGTCCTCAACAGGAGAGGATACAGGTGTTGAGTGGAGGGGATGGCAGTCTCTGCAGACACCTGTCAGCCCCTTCTCTAGTCGTCTGGTCTTGTGAAATCTTATTACCCTTTATTGTTCTATGATCCTAGCTTCCTCTCTCCACCATTTATTCCATTGTAACTGCAGCCCCTTCTAATACTTCTGTAACTAAATATTTTCAGTCTGTGGAATAGTTATGTTCCTTGTTGTTCATTAATTTAACATGTGCTTCATGAAAGATGAATATGTACCGTATGAAATGACTGCTTCCTTTCATCTCTTCAAATATAGCATCTCTACTGGATTCCAGTTAACTTCTGCATATCCCTGTGTCTGCCTATCATCTGGTATTCATTCTTGTATAGTAACTGGATAAATTAAGGTTGGTTTTGTAATAACCTGAGGCTGCTCCTTTTCAGTTTCATAATGTAATGGGGCATTAGTTTCTGATCTAAATTTCTGTGCTGTGTCTGAGTATTTTTCTTATTTTCATTAGTAGGTCTTTCTAAAGCCTTTATGTTAGCAGTGAAAATTTTCTTATTTTCATTGATGACTCTTTCTAAGGTTTATATCTCATCAGCAGTAAGTAAGTCTTTCTAAAGTTTGTATTTTATCAATGATAAGTCTTTCTAAGGCTTGTATATCATCAGTCAAATTATATTTGATATGGTTATCAAACCACTTTTAAAGGATAAAATAGCAATTACTAAGATGATATTAACTACCATCAACATTAAGTCAATCCCAGATAAATCATTTATCCTATCATTTAAAATTTTCACTTTCAAACCATCTATAATAGAACTATACATTGTGGGCCCTATCACCTGCATTGTGATATTCACTCTCCTAAAGGACTTTCCAGGTATCTCACCAAATCTTTTGACTTCTCAGTTTTTCCATGGTGTCTGTGGTAAACTCAAGCCCCTTCTGTAACTTTCAAGCTGTAACCTGTTTTCAGAGTCCTAGCAAGCAGCTGTCCCCCTGCTGTGAATGTTCCTGCAGAGAATGCCAGGCAGCAGCTGTGGCAGATCTAGCTGTCTTGACTTCTGAGTCTACATGGTTATGACCCACATTGGGCGTCAAACATTGTTTATCCTCGGCACAGTGACTGCACCTTAATCTGCTGCTATTTCAGCTAGCAACCGTGACTCCACAGTTACTTTCCTGCATCTCTGGCAGAGGCCTGGACACTCATTCCACAGCCTGGTGGGAATTCTCTTCCTGCAGTCACTGGATCTGCTCCTGCCACTGAAGCCAGCTTTAAATCTCTATGGTTATATTCATAAATAAGATTCAAGGTTCGAAGACTGGGGTGAAAGCCTGATAGTTCAGAGAGGTTGAGTAGCACCTAGCTTACTAACTTCTCTCCTCACTTGCATCTCTGAAAGGAACATTCTTCTGCTCTGCCAAACAAAAACCTTCATCACTTTAAAATCCCTCCCTACTACTTCCTGTGCATCTCTCTGTTTCTTCCAGATACCTTCTGCTGCCCTATGCTTACTTTACATCAAGTAGTTGATGACTCAATCTCTTGACACAGGGTTAATTTTATGTAATGAACTCAAATACAAACTTGTGGTCCACGGTGTTATCAGCAATTCCCCCAACAGGCAGGAGGTGATGGGAGCTTCAGAGATTAGGACAGTGGGAGTGGGCATTGACACTGTGAGCAATGGTTCTGAGTGCTTTTATGCTCAGTCAGGCTCATTTAGATAGACTCCTTTGTGAATGTTCTAACTTCTTTTCTATTATTCTGTTGGGAAGGCTGCTTTCATGTTTATGTACAAGTTTAATTTTTAATTCTTAGCATACTTCTTTTTAATTCATTCTTGCATGCCACTCTTCTCTCTCTGTAAGTACTTCTCCATAATTTTTAAAGAATTTTTTTCTTTATCCCCAAAAAGGATAAAGATATTTTTATGGTTTGACTTTAAAAATCTGGTTGTTTTACACTTAGTAGTTAAATCTATGGTACACCTTGAATTGTTTTTGTGTGGGTGCAGCAGGAGGTAGGGTTTAAAAGACAGATCTATCACATGAATAGCAGCTTATCTGCATGGCTAGCAAGTCCCAGGTGCATTGTAGTGTGACCTTATGTCATCAGTCATAAGGCAATGTGTGCATGGGTCTGTGTCTGCTGTGTTCTGTTACCTTCACCCATTTGTTTATTCTCTCTTCTGCATATATCTGTGTGCATACATGTCTCTGTGTGTAGCGGGTTAAGAGACTGGTGTAAGATTAGGGCCCGCTTGTTCATCCCAGCCACCCAGCTAGCTTAGCCCTGAAATAACCACACAGAAACTATATTAATTAAATCATTGCTTGGCTCATTAGTTCTAACTTCTTATTAGCTAACTCTTACATATTAGTTTAACTCATTTCTATTAATCTGTATATCTCCATGAGTTTGTGGCCTACAAGCAAAGTCTCAAAACATCTATCCCCAGCAGTGGGTCCATGGTGTCTCTCCGACTCTGCTTTCTTCCTCCCAGAATTCAGTTCTCTCTTCTATGCCTACCTAAGTTGTGCCCTATCAGGCCAAGGCTGTTTCTTTATTCATTAACCAATGCAAGCTGAACATGGAGAGAAGGACCTCTCACACCAGACTAACATGGGGTTTTCCCTCAGTTTCCCTCCGTCTTATTCATTGAGGCAGGGTCTCTCTGTTGAACCCAGTCTTTGTCATTTCAACTGGTGTAGGTAGCTTCTCACAATGGGAATCCCTGGTATGAGAGAGTAAACGTTCATACAACATGTAATGTGTTACATGGTGTTTCTAGGAGCTCTGTGAGCTACTTTAGATATTCACAATAATGCCAGACATGAGTGTCATCAGCCTCATTTTATAGATGAAGAGACTGAGGCATGAAGAGGTCACATAACTTGGGTAAGTTGGGAAGAGTGCACAGAAACTGAGCAGTGTGCTTGGAATAAATACTCCAGCCTTCCTACCTCTGTAGATGCCATCTTGCTGGCCTACCATCTATCCAGTAACATGTTGTTAAATATGATTCTCTTACAGGCCCAGTGATTTGGATAATTCCAAGACAGAACCAAAGCTGGGTTTCTGAGTTTATCCTGCTTGACTTCTCCAGGGACCCTATGACAAACAACACCCTGTTCATTGTGTTCCTTCTCATCTAGCTGAGCTCAGTCCTGGGCAATGGGCTCATCATCCTACTGATGTGCCTGGACACACATCTGCACACTCCCATGTACTTCTTCCTCTGTAATCTTGCCCTGTTGGATATGGGCTATGTCACCACCACTATTCCCCAGATGTTGGTACATCTTGCTAAATCCCAGACCATCTCCTTTGCTGGACGTTGGCTTCAGACGTATATGTTTGGTGCATTGGCAATCACAGAGTGCATCCTCTTTGTGGTCATGGCTTATGACCTACTGGTATGTGGCAATTTGCTACCAATTGAGTTATACTGTCATCCTCACCTGGGACTTGTGCATATGGTTGGCAGCTGGAACCTGGGTCTGTGGTTTCTTCTTCTCTCTGATACACACCTTCTTCACCATGAGGCTTCCATACTGTGGCCCTAACATGGTTAACCATTATTTCTGTGAAGGATCTTCAGTACGTAGTTTGGCCTGCATGGACACTCATCTTATTGAAATAGTGGATCTAGCCATGAGTTTCTTCATAAATGTTGTCCCAATCTCCCTCATTGTCGCCTCTTATATTCATATTGCCATGGCTATTTTCAAGATCAAGTCCACCCAGGGCCGCTCCAAGGCTTTCTCTACCTGTGCCTCCCACCTGACTGTGGTCACACTCTTCTACGGTCCAGCCACTTACATCTACCTAAGGCCCAACTCCAGCTATTCCCCCGAGCATGACAAGCAGATCTCACTCTTTTATAATGTCTTCTCAGCCCTGCTCAACCCCATGGTCTACAGCCTAAGGAACAGAGACATCAAGAGAGCATTTCTCAAGATGATAGATATGGTAGGTGGATTGTTGAATCTTAGGTAAACATTGGATAAATGCTCAATATTTAAGACAGAGACAGTCTAGTTATGGTACGTAAACAACACTGAGCATTGAATCCAATATAGCTATTTAATAACTGGGGACAATATTCTTGAAACGGAGATGACAGTCTTAATGAATAGCTTACAGTACAGTTTAAGTGAAAACATCTCAGTAATCTTTGTGGTTGTGGTTATAAGTAGAAAGACTTGCTTATTGATCACATTTGTTAGTTGTAGCTGGGGAGTAATCTTGTGTAGCTAGATCCATCCTGAAGGAGAATTCCTGTATCCAGTGCATTCTATATCAGAAGGAAAAGAGTGGATAAACCCCATGATGTGTCAGCTTCCCAGTAATGACCAGTGCCTTTGCATACATTCTTCTGCCAATAAAAGCATCATGGTCCAGCCTGACAGCAAGAAGATGGAAATATTTTCTTCCACAGAGAAGCAACATAAGTCATTTGACTGTAGTCTGGTATCTATAGTTCCAGTATAGAGAAGTGAGTGAGTAACAGGAGGGATGTAGCCTGATGTATACTCACAGATGGCAACAGCATGCCTGTAAACCATCAGGAAACATGCTGTTAGAGACATTATAATGGAAACAGCAGAGGCTGAGGTGCTATGTGCTAGGTAGTACATCAAGGCTGCCATTATGAAAATTAAAATATGAAAAATAAAATTGGTACAGGCCAGAGACCAAAGTTTATACATAAATTCAATGTGGTCTATAGATAAACATGTTGAACTCTGCAGTGTGTGTCACATAACACAAGATTAGAAATTAAGGGCTCTGGATTTCATCACAACATTTCCAAGTACTTCTGCAAGTGGCAGTAGCATCCGAGGGCAGGTATCACCTTTGCCTGCTTTCTGCTGCCTCATTTCCTACACTTTGGTGGTGGGCATCATTTTCCTATCATCTACACAGTAGTCAATCAGAAAATCCCTCTGTGATTCAGGGTGTGGGTGTTTACACTTTATATATCACGTGATGTTCTGTTGAGCAGTCTGTTTTCTTGTAGGAGTCTTTAACAATAATTCTTTTTAAGAATCTTTTGAGTACTTCTCCATCTTCTCTTCTTCATTCTTTACCTTCTTTTTCTTTCTTTCGTTTTCTTATTTGGTTTTTCAAGACAAGGTTTCTCTGTAGCTTTTGGAGTCTGTCCTGGAACTGATGCTGTAAAACAGGCTGGCCTTGAACTCACAGATATAAATCTTGAGGTACAAAATTTTCATATAAACTAAATCTAATATTTTGGATATTCTGCTTTGCTTTTTTTCCTTGTCACTTTGCCAGGTGGGTCAACTGACACCAGATATAGCAAAAACTTTTAAATATGCCTGGGTCTCATGAAGTAAGAGCCATGATTTAACTCTAGATCTGTAACTTAACGTCTGCTCTGCAATCTACAGTATGATTTGCGAGCCAGGCAAGGTGCCAGAGACTGGAACATGCACACACAGAGACAGAGATATAGGTTATCCTTGAATTTTCCAAGAATACCAACTTTAGTGTGCTCCAGGGAAGCTTATATAGTGCCTTCCCTGACCAATTACCATGTCCTTGCTTTCGGAAATTTCAGCTGCAAACCCACCACAAACCACTCCCCTGTTTCGTGCTCAGAGCATCTGCAAGCACAGAAAAATAAGTTGTTTGGCTCAGAGCAGCTGCAAGCATAGGAAAAAACAAGGTGTTTGCAGGAAATTTAGAGTCTGGGGGGTCTATAATCCCCAACATAGAACCAGCCTCCTTTAACATTATCTACACCAAAAAGACATCTGACGTCCCGCTAACCAGAATCCAGTGACCAGCGAGCTCAGAGATAAATTCTGAGCCCTGGTGATAAAGCAGCCTTGTGACTGTTGCACAGACAGAGCAAAAACATCTTACCTATTTCTGTCTCCGTGCCATGGTTGTAACCAAACTTAAGGGACACACCAGAAAATACAGACAGACCAAACTTCCCAATGAAACAGGGAGGAATAACTTTTGTAATAAGCAAACAGGCAAAACTTTCCAACAAGACAAACAATGCAGCAAAATATATGGACACACCAGAAAGTACAGATAAAAGTTTCCAATAAAACCAACAAAACTTTCCATGGGAAATAAACAAAATTATGCAAACAGAACCAGAACTAGAACCAGAACCAGATGGGCAGCTAACATTCTACTGTTTGCCTTGCATGAGAGAATGCTGGTGTACGATTGAACCCCCTCCACATTCCACATAATGATCCCATAAAAAAGAACTGGATTATAACTCACAAGGATGAAAGATTTAAGGCAGCAGAAACCCGGCAGGTCTGGTAGTGGGTGGGAGACTGTGGCGTGTGTGACACACAGATACGCCTTGTGGAGTGAACTTGGGTACAGAGTTTATTTATGGGAATTGAGAAAGCCATAAGGGTAAGGGGATTATGGATGGAAGAGAGAAATATATCTATATCTGTATCTATATCTCTATATTTATCTATCTATCGAGGGGGGAGGGTAGGGAGGAAGGGGGATAGTCTTCAGAAGAAGGAAGGACAGAAAGAGAGAGAGGAGAGGAGGACCAGATCAGCTTGCCTTGGTGGAAAGGGGGAGATTGGGGGTGGGCAGAACTTACTCTTAAAGGGACAGAGTACTCAGGTGACAGGGAAGGCCTGCAGAATTATAACATTCTCATCTTTCTCTTGTAATAAAAAGGCAAGGAGTTAGGCATAGCAGGTTAAGGGGGTTAGGGCATTGAGTACTGAAGACTACTTCCTGCTGATTTATGAATGTCAGAGTCTTGGGAAACCCTGAGAAAGCTGGGTGCTGGTCATGTCCTGGGGTATCTGGTTGCTTCAATCCTGTCCAGGATTTGTGGTGTGTCTTTTGGACCTGGCGGGGTGTTGGCAGAGCAGAGGACAAGGTTAAGTATAGGAAGAAAAAAATTTTTTCTTTGGGTTCTGGTAACTGAGGAAGAGTGTATCAGAGCAGGAAATTGAGAGATGGGAGTATCTGACCTCTTTAAAGTGAATCTTTCAATTCAACTCCCTGGAACTCATAAGAATTCTTTGAGTTTGTAAAAAATAAGTTTTAGACACATACATTGTATAAACAACAACATATTTATGCCAAAATGACTGTGATAAATGTTTTCGCATGATGAAAAGTATCTTTAGAAAATGACCAAAAAGAATTTAAAATGTTGACTTTGCAGTATAATACTCTTCAAGAGTTAGATTAATAGCTTATTAGCATTTTATTGATAATGTCATGACTATGAATGGCAGCACAATGAGGGAGAAAAAATTGATAATTTGTGTTTGTCCTCAGATTTTTATAACTTGTAGGTACACACACCTTAATAACTTTCATTTATATGTCTTAAAACAATTTTTATTTAAAACGTGGTATAAAGTTATACTGAGGAGTGAATAGCTACATGGCAGGACACCCCACTCTCGAGGACCTCCACAGTGGGACAAAACCCCAGGCCCCTACTCCAACCCCCTTGGCTTTTCTAGCAAGCCAGCAGGAGAGTTTCCTGCAGGTAGGTTCCCCATTATCCAACCCCATCCTCCAGACCCTCCAAGTTACATCCCACCCCAGCGCCAAACTCATCTATTCTCCTGCAACCTCAGTGGAACTCTGAAACACAGCTTGCTTCAATACTGAGGGAACTTAAGAAGTGAGTGAACAGCCATATGGTGGGACATTCCACTCTCTAGGACCTCCACAGTGGGACAAAACCCCAGGCCTCTCCTCCAACTCCCTTGGCTTTTCTATCTAGCCAGCAGGAAAGTTCCCTGCAGATAGGCTTCCCCAGTTACCCAACCCAATCCACCATATCCTGCAAACTACTAGCACCATTCCACCTCCAAACTCGCCTATCCTCCTGTGACCTCGGCAGAACTCTGAAACACAGCTTACTATATGATGGAGGAAGGCTATTGCTTAATTAATAAAGAAACTGCTTGGCCTGATAGGTTAGAACATATGTGGGTGGAGTAAACAGAACAGAATGCTGGGAGGAAGAGGAAGTGAGCTCAGATGCAGGGCAGCTCCTCTCAGAGGCAGACACAATGAAGCAAGCTGCCAGGTCAGGCATGCTGAATCTTTCCTGGTAAGACTGATGCTACACAGATTATTAGAGATGGGTTGATCAGGATATGAGAATTAGCCAGTAAGGGCTAGAGCTAATGGGCCAAGCAGTGTTTAAAAGAATACAGTTTGTGTGTTGTTATTTCAGGGCATAAGCTAGCCAGGCAACCAGGAGCTGGGGCGGCAGGAACACAGCCCGCAGCTCCCACAACACATTGGCACACTATCCGTTCTGTTGATCTCTGATCATGGAGAAGAAGCCCATCCAGCTCCTCTTGCCATCATTTTCTGCACTGTAGAGTTCAGTATCCTGCTTGGCAACATTTATTCTTCCTTTTCAGTTTTTTTTCTTTTTTGAGACAGGGCTTCTCTGTGTAATAAACAGCCCTGACTGTCCTGGAACTCATTCTATAGGCCAAGCTGGCCTTAAACTCACAGAGATTTCCCCGCCTCTGCCCTCCCAAGTGCCGGGATTAAAGGTATGTGCCACCATGCTTAGCTGTTTGTTCTTTCTATGTTTCACTCATTTTGAGGTTATTATAAATAGGGTTGTTTTCTTGTTTTCTATGGGTAGATTACAAAGCTACTGATAGTTTATGTTTTGTGTTCTGATACTTACTGTATCTGCCCATTTCCAATAGCATTTTGTTGGAGTCTCTATAGCTCCTAAGTATAAGTTACTAATATCTATAAACAGATAATTTGGCTTCTTTGCTCCCTATTTATATCCCTTCTTTTTCTTTCTTTGGCCTTAGTACTTTAATATAGTGAAGATCTGCCTCATTACTCTTATGAATGAATTGGAAGTGTTGCTTTTCTTTTTAAATTACCATTTTATTAGATCTACAGAGTTATTATCTGTTTAGTATTTCAATGTCCCCTTTGTTCAATTTTGGTAAACCATACGGATGTAGACATTTATCAGTTTTCTTAGTTTTCCATTGTTTTAGAGCTTACATTTTCAGCATAATCTCTGACTCTTTGGAGTGCATTGTTATCTCTTGTAAAGCCCCCCTCGTCAATTTGGGTCTTTCCTCCTTGTCTCTTGGCTACTTAGGGTAATGGTTTATAAATCTTGTTAATCATTCCAGAGAGCCAAATATTTTTCATTATTCTTTTGTATTTCTTTCTATTAGTTTTCAGTTTATAACATTAGTTCCAATCTTTGTTATTTCTTTTTATTAACTGGTCTTTGGCTCTTTTTATTAAGACTTTCACATTCACTAGTAGATTCTCTTTTAAGGTTTCTTTTGCTATTTTGTATGTATGTTATTGTCTATGAAGGTATATGTATGGGTGAGATACACATGTGTGCTTGTGGAGCCCAGAGGATAGATAACCTCTAGTGTTCACAAGCCATCTAGCTTGCTTTTTGAGTCAGGGTCTCTCATTGGCTTGGAACTTCAATTAGCTTAGGCAGGCTGGGATCAGGCCCTAGGAATCTTCTCTGCCTGTTTCCGCAGTACTGGAAGCACAAGTGCATACCATTGTGTCAGACAGTCAAGGACTTGCCTCACAAGCACAAGGATCTGAATTTGACCCCCAGAAACTATAGAAAAAGGAAGGCACAAAACTGTTTTATCTTATTTTATTAATTGTAGATGCCTGTTTCTTTTCCTTCCTTCTTTTCTTTTTTTTCTTCCTTTCTCCTTTCTTTCTTATTTTTTTGAGACAGGGTTTCTCAGTGTAGCCCATGCTGTCCTGAAACTTGCTTTGTAGATAAGGCTGGCTTTGAACTCAGAGATCCACTGTCTCTGCCTCCTGAGTGGCTGGGATTAAAGACGCACATCACCACCATCACCTGGCATCCCCAGATTCCCAGACTTTTTAATGGCTTCTGCGGATGTGAACACTGGCCCGCATGCTTTTATAGCAAACAGTTTACAAACTCATCTATCTCCCTGGCCCCACACCCTTTAAAATTTTATATTTGCCAGGTGGACAAGTTCTAGAGACAACCAAAGTTTTACATCCACCTTCCTCTAATAGGATGGGATTGGTTTGGAATCTTTATGATAATGTTAAGTTCATTAGTGAAGTCAATTGTTTACACATTACCAAACATAGTAATTGGGATATTTCAGTTTTTAAGCTTCAGTACTGTGTGGGCCATTGGAAAAGATTGGAATCTCTGAAAACAACAACTGGGAAGTGTAGACGGAGGCTGCTTGTTCGTGTCCCGGCTGCCCCTGTTCACACCAGGAAAAGAGTCACAACATCTGATTGTAAACTCAGAGGTTGATCACAGTGGTTTCTTATTAAAAACTACTTACTCCAAAGGTTACAGTAACAATACAAAATCCACAGAAAGATAATGAAATCATTATCCTTTGCGTATTCTGAGGAAGGGATTTACCAGGAAAGATGCAAAGCTTGTGCTCTAAAGGTTCATTATGTTCTAAAGAGATTAAAGACCTAAACCCATGCAAAGGCATCTGAGTTCAAAGTGCAAAAGATTTACCAGTGTTAAGATGGGAACGACTTCGGAACTGATCTACAATTCAATGCAACCTCCGGCAAAATTTCAATACCCTTCTTCTGCAGGCTTGCAAAGCTGGTCCTCAAACACAGACAGGATTGCAGCTGCTGTGTGCGGTACCAAGAGCAGCTGTATTCATAAAGAGCGGAGAATGATGGTTGGCAGGGGTGGAGGAGGGAGATTTACTTACTGAGTACAGTGTCGGTCTGGCGTGATGAAAGGAGTCCTGGGGATGAGCTCTGATTGCCGCACAGTGATGTGAATGCCCACTGGACTGCACCCTTGGGAGGCTTGGAATGATAACCTCTAGTTCTCTATATTTTACTCTGGAAATAGTTTTGATTAGCAAAGGAACTGGATAGATAATTCTCCAAAGATGATAAGCAAAAGGCCAGTGAGCACAGGAGAAGATGTTCAATATCACCAGTCACGGAGGAAGCATATTAAAAACAGGAGTCTCTTTCACACCTACTAAGATAACACAAGACACAGGCAATAACACTTGGGGACAATGTAGAAACCGGGACACGTGCTGTATTGACGATATTGCAACATGGTACAGCTGCTGTGGAAAAGTCTTTGGTGGGCCCTCAAAATGTTGATCATGGGTGGCTGTGGCAGCAGCACACGCCTTTAATCCCAGCACTGAGGAGGCAGAGGCAGGTGGATCTCTGAGTTTGAGGTCAGCCTGGTCTACAGTATGAGTTTCAGAACAGGCAGTGTTATACAAAGAAACCCTGTCTAAAAAAAAAAACCACAGACACACATCTATTTCCTGTCCTTTTAGATACTGGGGACAAAACAGGGCCTCGTCTATACCAGGCAATTGCTTTGTCACTGACCGAGCTGCAGATGATGCTTCTGTGACTAGAATATTGTCTTAGCGCTGCCGTCAGTTTCTCTTCCTGCTTTCACAGTCCCTTATGGACTATATGGAGAGAGGCTGGAGAGATGGCTCAGTAGTTAAGAACACTGGCTTTTCTTCCAGAGGACCCAGGTTCAATTCTCAGCACCCACATGGCAGCTCACAACTGTCTATAATTCCAGTTTCGAGGAACCCGACACCCATGGTAAAACACCAATGTCCATTTAATAAAAGAATATCTAGAGGAGTTGGCGTCACAAAATCAAAGTAGCAGACACCACTGAATCATCACGTGGAAAAGATACGTCCCAAAGTGTCTGTCACTTGAAGCAAAAGTGGGTTTTGTGGAAAACAAAAAATTCAATTCTATTGAGATTTGGGGCAGATCCTGGCCACAGCGTGACTACTACAACATTCTCTGGCTAAAATGAACCCGAGTAGCCTCTCTGGTAGAGAAACAGAGTAGAAAACTAATTACCAATTCCTGAGCATGTGTCTTGTGCAATGGAACCAACTAAAGGTGTGTGTGTGTGTGTGTGTGTGTGTGTGTGTGTGTGTGTGTGTTGAAAAGATACCTAAGAAGTGTTGAAACTGCCACTGTCTGCGCTGTCTTCTTTGGTTCTTCCGTTTTAATCAGCGGAACCAAACAATCCCTTTCATATGTGCTCATAACAGTTTCACCTCCTCTTCACCTCTTCAACCTTTCAATCAGCCCAAACTGCTGGATCTCTGTCCAGGCCTTAGTCAATTCAGTTGTTTGTGACAGGAAAATGTTACTTCCCCTTCTAGTCATCTGGTTTACTCTTCCCATCCAAGTACTAACCAGGCCAGACCCTGCTTAGCTTCCGAGATCAGACAAGGACGAGATCGCACGCGTTCAGGGTGGTATGGCCGTAGACCATCTGGCTTACTCTTATCCTGTGTGTCTTAGAGTTAGTACACAATCTCTTTATTCTCTTTTTTAATTAATTAATTCTATTTTTCTTTTATCTAAAATAGATTTTTTTTTCAGCTGGGCAGTGTTGGCACTTTAATCCCAGCACGCGGGAGGCAGAGGCAGGCGGATCTCTGTGAGTTTGAGGCCAGCCTGGGCTCCAGAGTGAGTACCGGACAGCCAGGGCTGTTACACAGAGAAACCCTGTCTCGGAAAACCAAAAATAAAATAAAATAGATTTTTTTCATACAATATATTTTGGTTATGACTTCTGAGTTCACCAACTTCTCCCAGATCCTCCTCATCTCTCTTCCCATCCAATTCTACACCACTCCCATTAGAAAACAGGCAATCAGGGGGTGGTGGCACACACCTTTAATTCCAGTGCTTTGAAAGCAGAGGCAGGTAAATGTCAGTGAGTTTGAGGCCATCCTGTCTGCAGAGCGAGTTTCAGGACAGTCATGGAGAGCTAAGGCAACACAGAGAAACCCTGTCTCAATAAATAAATAAATACATGAAAATTTAAAAAAAAGAAAGAAAAGAAAACAAACAGGCATCTAAAAATAATAATAAAAGATACAATGAAAACACACTGGAATAGGACAAAGCAAACAAATATCTTAGAGTCATAACACCATCTCCTTCTTTCTTTTTTAATTAATTAATTTTAAATGTTTATGTGTATGAGTGTCTTTGCCAGCAAGTATGTAAGTCCACCATGCACGTGCAGTGCCCATGACGGCCAGAAGACAGTGCTGGATTGCCTGGAACTGGAAGTATGGGCAGTTGTGGGCTGGCACTAAGTGCTAGGAACCATCCCAGGTCCTCTTTGAGAGCAGCAAGTACTCTTAACCACTGAGCCAACTCTTCAGCTTCTTGACAGCACTTCTTTGGGAATCCTTCTTTGCACTGTGAGTGTGAAAGACCAGGATAAATCCAGACCCCGGGGGTCTTTCAAGTGTAGGTTGGGTGCTTTTCTTCTGACTCCCGCAGTGCCCTAGATCACAAACCTCTCACCAAGCTGTGTATCAATTGCCTGTTGACTGTCTGTCTTTTTACCAATGCCTAGGAACTGCTTAGCTTAGTTTTGTGATACTATTTCCCCAATATCCTGGCACAAATTAGGAATAAACCACATTTTCCAGTGAAATTGTATAGCACCTGCCAGGCAGTAGTGGCACACACCTTTAGCCTCAGCTCGGGAGGCAGAGGCTGACAGATCTCTGAGTTCAAGGCTAGCCTGGTCTACAAAGTGAGTTCCAGGACAGCTGCTATGCCCAGCAAGCCCATCTTGTTTCTCCCTAAGGTCCTGTTTTATCTAACCCAAACTAACCTCAAACTTGTTACAGCTAAGGATGACTCTGAACTTTTGATGCTCCTGCCTCTACCACCCAAAGTGAAAACTACAGATATATACAGGGACATCAATGGTAAGAATGTCCTCACCCTCGTGGCTGGTAAAGAAACAAGTGCACAAAGGGTGTAGTCTTAGTGGCATGGTCGGGGCAGTGACCTGGGAAGGTGACTTTAGAATCTGCACTGATACCTGGCTGGGTCCAGCTATCTCTTCTGCCATTGCTGCTGTCTTGTATACATGCGTGTGTATGATACATTCGCGCCAGCACCCCAAGAGGCCAGAAGAGGGGAAAATCTCCCTTGGACTTGGAGTTCCAGGTGGTTGTGAGGTTGCCAGACATGCCCGCTGGGAACTCAACTCTAGTCTTTCAAAAGAGCAGTTACAAGCTCAACTTCTAAGTCATCTCTCCCACTTGCTGCTGTCTTAAATATCAAGTGTCCTCTCTTTTCTCGGTGCGCAGGTGAATGCATCCCACCTTTCTTCTTTGAAGCCCAAATCTAGATCTGGATCCATCTGGGGGCGGGTCCTGAATCACACAGTGATGTGGTCCTGCCATTAAGGGAAGTGTCAGGAGGATAGTGAAGGAGGCAGCAGGGGTGAGGCGGATCCTGGGTCACCATTGCTAGGGATGGTCTCTCATTTGTAAAATGGGCCTAGGCTAGATCAGAAGCGTGTGCACGGACGCGCACGCGTGCACACACACATGCACGCACACAAACATACCCTACCCCTACCTCTAACGCCTACCATGGTGATAGAGATCAAAACAGGCAAGCACTCCACCAACTGAGCTCTGTCTTCAGGCCCTTTGTTTCAAGCTTTCTAGTCCAAGAAACAGAATCCTCGGGCTTTTTTTTTTTAAAACCAGGAAGCAGTTTATTATGCTAGTAGGCGTCTAGCGGATTATTATACAATAGCTAGAGCCCAGAATGATACAGAGTTGATGTTTTTGTAAATTTTTGCCTCTTTTATTTTCTGTATGTGGCCACATGCATTTTGATTGTGTGTTAGCATGAAAAGAGGAGGGAAAGGGTGGAGGAGAGAGACACGAGGCTACTGTCATCACAGGCGACCAGCCTACATGTCTCTTCCCTGTTTTCTGATTAGCACTCCCTACCCCTCTCCCAACCTCACCTTTATTAGGAGACTTTCTTTTTGAGACAGGGTTTCTCTGTAGCTTTGGAGCCTGTCCTGGAACTAGCTCTTGTAGACCAGGCTGGCCTCGAACTCACAGAGATCCGCCTGCCTCTGCCTCTCGAGTGTTGGGACTAAAGGCATGCGCCACCATCGCCCGGCTCAGTTTTCATTTTTAGCATGAGAAATTTATTTCCTATTACAACTTTTGTCCTCTTTTTCTCAGGAGTGCCAGTGTGGTGGGGCTATATCCACACTCAGTCTTAAAGTAGGTACAATCCTGTTCACTTGATATAACCATTAAAATCGGGATATCTCATTTCATAGAATGTCCTCTGCTGAACACTACAGTGCCATATTATTTCTGTTTTAATAAATAAAGCTTGCCTGAAGATCAGTGCAAAGTAGCCAGACTAATCAGCCACACAGGCCAGGCAGTGGAGGTGCACGCCTTTACAGACTAGACAGGATCGCCCATTTTCAGTCTGAGGTAGAAGAGCCAGTGGCTGACTGCTTTGCTTTTCTGATCTTCAACTTGAACCCCAATATCTGTCTCTGAGTTTTATTATTCGTGCTATAGAATACACAATAGTCACATGCACAGATCAACCTGCATATACACATGCATGAATATGCACACATGTATATACACTCACATATATATGTTTCTATATACACACACTTAAATATGAATTGAAAGAGCCTAAATTGACTAAATTGAGAAACTTGCCGTGAAACACAGACACAGAAGAATTCGTGATTTTCTGCCTAAATCGATGACCACGAGCTCTGAAGCCGTGCCAATCAAAATAACCTAGGGAAATACAGCCAAAAGGAACATGAACCCATTATTAGGACTGCGGCACACCTTTGTCAGGTTACACAGATTTAATGTTTTCATTCAACAATGTAGTAAAAACCCACCGGAGATGGTGTTTTCAGGGCATGGGCTGTAGACCCATAAAGATATATATAATGTGTACTAACTCATAAGGGACTTTTAGACATAAAGCAAAGAAAATACCAGCCTACAATCCACAACCTCAGAGAAACTAGATAACAAAGAGGAGCCTAAGAGAGACATACATGGATCTACATAGGAAGGTGGAAAAGACAAGATCTCCTGCGTAATTTGGGAGCTTGGGGGTCACAGGAGAGGGTAGAAGGGAAGAGGGGAGGAAGAGAGGGGAGTGGAGAAAACGGTATAGCTCAATAAAAACAATAAAAAAAAAAACTTGAAAAAAGAGTTTGGGTTGCCAAGGTAGGGAGGTGGAGGGAGGGAGGCTGGTATATGATAGTGTAAAATGTGTAATATATCTGTGTTGTTCTTTAGATATAAATGTTAAATTCTATGTCCCTTGGTTGTAATAGTTTCTCAATTACTCATATAAAAGAACACCATGACAGAATTGGAATATAATGACGGTGGTGATGGGGATGGTAAAGGCAAGAAGCGGGAGAGGAAGAGTTTCCCCTGAGGAAAAGATGAACCAAATTGTTATTATTAGTTACTTCTTGTCAGTTTGACAGAATAGCTGATTTAAACAAGAAGAGAGAAATTTATCTTTGCTCAGAGTTCAGGGGACACAGTCCATCGTGGCTGGGAAAGAATGTTATTTGGTACATTTGTGTTGTGTGACGGTGACCAGGACACAGGGACAGGACTGGAACTAGGCAAGCCTGCAATTTAACCCTTAAAGTACACTTATAGACTTAACTTCTACCAGCCAGGTCGCATTTATTTTATTTTTATGCATATAAGTATTTTGCATTTATGTATGTCTGTGTACCACATATGTGCCTTGTTTCTAGGGAGGCTGAAGAAGGGCATCAGATCCCCCAGGACTGGAGTTACACATGATTTTAAGCTCCCGTGTGGGTACTGGGAATCAAAACTCAGATCCTTGACAGACATGGTGGTGCATATCTTTGATCCCAGCACTCCGGAGGCAGAGGTAGGCAGAGTTCTGTGAGTTCGAGGCCAGCCTGGTCTACAAGAGCTAGTTCCTGGGGCTGGAGAGATGTCTCAGAGGTTAAGAGCTTTGCCTGCTCTTCTAAAGGTCCTGAGTTCAATTTCCAGCAACCACTTGGTGGCTCACAACCATCTGTAACGAGATTTGATGCCCTCTTCTGGCCTGCAGGGATACATGCAGGCAGAACACTGAATACATAATAAATCTTTAAAAAAAAAAAAAAAAAAAAAAAAAAAAAAAAAAAAAAAAAAAAAAAAAGCTACTTCCTTCTAGGACAGCTAGGGCTGTTACACAGAGAAACGCTGCCTCGAAGAAACCAAAGAAACCCAGAACCCCTGGCTGCATTATTTGATAGCTGTGCTCTCTTAGGTAACTTAGCTTCTTTGAAACTTGATTTACTCATCTGTAAAATGGTCATAAAATTATTTTTCTCATAGAGCCATTGGGAGGATTAAATGAGCTGATCTCTACGTTATCTTGCAGTATTATGTTCTCCTGTGTGTATATGACCATTCCAGTAGAGTACAGCATATATTGTTGGGGGAGAAACTTTGCCCTACTCATTTTTAGTCAATAGCCAGTTGATATACATTATCAATTAAGGGGAAATTTGATGTCACACTTTCCCTTCATCCATGGATTTTGAATAACAGGGTTGATCTGTTCTATTTTGGTTGACAGTAGGTCTGTTAAGTGGGTCCTCCACCAGATAGCTTTATGCAATAAAAACAGACGCCTTTCACAATAGTAGTCAAATGTGTGACACGGAATGGTGGCCTTTGTTTTGAAGAGTTCCTAAAAGGTGCAAGTGTTTTTAGCAAAGTAAGTTTCTGCTGTGGGTGAAGAAATTTAAGACTTTCTTCCTAAAGAAAGTGAGTAGCCTAGAGAGCATGTAATTGGTTTCAGGTGGATTTATCTTGATTTGCTGCCTAGTGATAGCCAAAGGAAGTTACCCTGGGGTGAACCACAGGTCTGTTTGCCATTATGATTTCACACAAAAGAGGCTGGAGCTGGGAGCATTCACAGGGGAGAGCAATCCCAGAATGGGTTAATTTTTACTAGGTAATGGGAACATCAACTCCTCAGAAACACTAGGGGAGGCATGGCTGTTTTAAAGTCTTCAGTTAGTAAGCAAAATGTCTAGTCTCCCTTAGAGATTGTTTCTATTCGTTTTCGTTACTGTATGCAGGTCATACTTTATGAATTCTTTGCATGGATCTCATGTTTTGGGTGGAACTGAATATTATAATGTGATACCTGTGACAGTAAGATTCTTCTGCTTCCCCGGGTAGTTGCTGTTCATTGCAGACTGCAGGGTGTTTTAGTTTGGGCTTGAATTTAAGTTTATGGTTTTGCATTTTGGAGTCAGGAACTCACTGCCCGGGCTAGCTTCAAACTCACTATGTAGCCCAGGGTGGCCTTCAGTGCCTACTCCTGTTGCCTCTAGTTCCTGAGTGCTGGGATCACAGTGAGGCAGCACCACCCAGGCTTCTCGCTGGGATTTTGGTGAGTGTTGGACACTGGTTGTGTAGAGAATTTATCTGTTGCGTGCATTCCCTGAATTCTTTGTTCTGATAGCTTCACAGTTCACTAAATAACCGGATAGGATGCCCGATAGGTGCATAAAAATGCTCACCTGGTCTTTGTTAGATTGTGTCTCTGGAAGTTTTACCCGTTCCTATCATCTGCTTGTTCAGAACTTAAAGTTTAGTCAGTGGTGAAAGTCTGGGGTCTTCTCAGGTCTCCTCTAAGCATGCATCCCCAGGCGCATGCGTGGCTTTTCAGCTACTCAGTTTTCTCAGCCATGTTTCAGCCTGTTCCCACATGTATTTCTTCCAGCAACCCTTTTGCCTCTCAAGACTGTGGGGTTCATCTGCTTCTTGCTCTCTCTTGTTCCCCGCCCCGGGAATATGTGGCTAGTGTATTTTCCTTTCAGCGAAAGTTGCTCAGGAGGCTGCAGTCCTGAAAAGACTCCAAGATTGGCCAAACAGAAGCGAGCCTGGAATCAACCCTCTGGGAGCCGCTACACTAGGATTTTATGACCTACTGTTAAATAATATATGTAATCTGTTCTGCAACTGGCTATGCCCTTAACTAATCCTCTTAACTCTGGTTTGAAGAACAGCAGCAGATGGCAATTAAAGCACAGGGAATGGCAGGCAAGGACTTCAAAGTTGGGACTGGTGGGAACCTTTTCTGCCCCTCAGAGACCATGCGCCCCACAACACACACACACACACACACACACACACACACACACGTTGCTAGCTGCCTGATCTACAGTGTTCAAAAGTAATATTCCACAGCTTTACCTACTCACATATTGGAGAAGGGCCCGTGGAGGGAGGACACTTAAATTCAATCTTGAAACATGTCAAAGAACTTTCTAGTTGGGTCTACAAAGATTAAGGTCAGATATGGGAAGTTCACCTTCCTTTTATAAATTCTTATTCTTCTTCCTCCCCTCCACTTCTTCTTTCTTCTCCTCCTCTTCCTCCTCCTCCCTGTCCCCCTCCACTCCTTCCTCTCCCTCCACCTCTGAAGTTTTCATTATGTCGGTCTAGCTGGCTTAAAACTCACTTTGTAGATCATACTGGCCTCGAACTCAGAGATTCGTCTGCAGCTGCCACCTGAGCGCTGGACTGAAGGCGTGCAGCACCACACCCCACAGAAGTCTATTATCTACAGCAGAAACACAAGTGTGAAGCCCTTGTCTCTTCTCTGAAATGGAAGCATCTGCTTGAAGTACTTTTCTTGGATTCTACCACGATTTTTGTAGGAAATTGATATTGTTATCACTATATGAAAATTGAAATATTGTAAAGACTAGGATGTCTACTGTGAGATAGTGTCCCCTAAAAGAAACAAATCAAAAAGAAGACATGAAGTGGAGGGGTATGGGGAGAAGGGGATGGATCTTGGAGGAGTTAGTTGGGAGGAGTAGGGGGTGAATGATCAAATACACTATATGACATTCTCACAGAATTGATAAAAATATATTAAACTTGTAAAAGTGACATTTTTATTTATCTGTGTGTGCGCATGCCACAGTAGGTGTGTGGAAGACGGAAAACAGCCTGCAGAAATTGGATCTCAACCTCTAACATGTGGGTCCTGTGGTTCTGGTTGAGATTGTCAGGCTTGACAGCAACTGCCTTTACCTGCTGAGCCCCATTATCAGCCTTTTACATGGGAATGTGCTGAGGAGATGGTCACCTCCTTGGCTATAAGTGTCCATAAGGAGATGGTCATGGGATATTTACAAAAAGTTAGTGTAAGCAGCTATTATAGTGTCCATTGTGAAATACCACAGAAAACGGCCTATTTCTTCGTGGTTTCCACGTTATTCACAATTAAACATGGAGTTAGTTTCTTCTGAGTTGACCCTGCCTTCAGGGCCAAGCTTCCTCACATATATGAGCTTCTGCTACCCAAAAGGGGCTGCTATCTCTATTCACTGGAGTTTTGTTTTGTTTAGGTTTGGTTTGATTTATGGTTTTGGCTTGTTTTTTTCTAGATTTTTCAAGATAGGGTTTTAGGTTTCTCTGTGAGGCTGTGGCTGTCCTGGAACTCACTCTGTAGACCAGGCTGGCCTCGAACTCAGAGATTCACCTGCCTCTGTCTCCCCAGTAGTAGGATTAAAGCATGCACCACCACAATTTTGAGTTTTACTGATGGGTACCATTTTTTGTTGATAGGTCTCACTGAACTGGATACAACCAGAGGTATAGTATTAAGAGGAGCAAACAGCAGAATTAAGTAGTAAATGTCAGGAAGAATGAATCTATCATTTTGTCTTGAAAGACCCCCAGAGTAGGGAGACTCTCACTCAAGTTTTGGGATAACATGACCCCCCAAGAACTCATGAGAGACCATCCTTGCTGCAATCACATGAGGTTTATTGACAGGAACCAGCACGCTGGGGCCAAGACTCATATCCCACACAGGGGTTCGACCCCAAGTAGCTGGGAGAAGGGGTATTTAAGGGAAGAAACCACAACCCAAAGGGGGTAGGGAGGGCACCATTGGAAAATTCCGAAAATACCAGTGATAATCACAAGGGGGTAACTCCCCATTTCTCAAGATTGTTCTCAAGATTATAATCTAACTTTGTGGCCAGCCAGTTCCTGGAACAGAGTCACTGAACCGGCTAACCTAGATTTTTGGCTCTACCTTCCTGCTAGATTTTTGACTCTACTCTTTCTGCTAAGGGGTCTAGATTTATCCGGGTCTTTCAGTCTATTTTTCTTTTTCTTTTGTTTTTTTTGTTTTGTTTTTGGAAACAAGGTTTCCCTGTAGCTTTGGAGCCTGTCCTGGAATTTGCTCTGTAGACCAGGCTGTACTTGAACTCTGCCTTGAACTCTGAGAGATCTGCCTGCCTCTGCCTCCTGAGTGCTGGAACTAAAGGCGTGTGCCACCACTGCCCAGCACCTATTTTTCTTTATGTACACGCAAAATACAAATCAAATTTGAAATATTTTGGTGGCAATGAAGTTACACTCACCTATCTACATAGATGAACATCTTAACTCCCAGCATTTGATCTGCAATGGGCCTGCAGGATATATGTACTATTTTCTGTATTAACAGCTTTGGGAAAGGTACTTTCTTTTCTATCAAAGGATTAAAGAAGACAAAAAGGCCATTTGAAAGATCATCAAAAGCCACTTGGCAGAAATTCAAATTCCTCCAGGGTCAGCTCTTCTTGAAATCAAAACACTCGCTCAAGGTTGCATCCTTTTCTCAAAAGTTGCACTTTGCTTATCCGCTGCGCAATTTTGAGTTAGCCAAACACTGAAGAATGGAAAGGCCACACTCTGACCACTCAGTGAGACACAGAACTCCTTTACCTCAGGAACGAAAACCCAGCAGCAAGGTCAGGGGTGGTGGTACAGACCTTTAACCCCAGGCAGAGGGAGGTGGACCTCTGTGAGTTTGAGGCCATCCGGGTCTCCATAGTAAGTTCCAAGACAGCCAGTGCTATGTAGAGAGACCTTGTCCCCCAAACAAAACAAATCAAAGAGAAACAACAAAACCACAGCAGGCTCCCTACTTACCTGTTTGATTTGATATTGTTGAGCGCCTTGCTGGCAGAAATAAACTTTTTGAGATCTATTTTATTATTTTTAATTATGTGTGTGTGCATGTGTAGGTATTTGCACGTGAGTGCAGGCACCTACAGAGGCTAGAGAAAGCAGGTCCTTCTGAAGACTTACAGGCTGATTGAGTAAGCGGCCTGCTGGGGATGCTGGGAATTGAACTCCAGTCCTCCAGAAGAACTTTTAACCACCGAGTCATCCCTCCAGACCTCTGAGACCCATTTTTAACAGAAACCAATGAGCTTATTTTGTAATTTTCTTCTGAAGTAAGGACTGTTTCATCTCTCGTAATCCTCTTTTTTTTTTTTGTTTTGTTTTGTTTTGTTTTGTTTTTCGCGACAGAGTTTCTCTGTGTCCTGGCTGCCCCAGAATTCACTCTGTAGACCATGCTGGCCTCATACTCACAGAGCTCCACCTGCTCTGCCTCCCAAGTGCTGGGACTAAGGGTGTGTGCCACCTCTGCCCAGCTGGTATTCCTCACTTATCAAAAACTAAAGGGTAGGAGAAGGAGGAAAGTGTGACGAATTACATTTTTTTAAGGAAAGGTAAAAATTTATTCGCACGATTTTTCTGCTATGACGTTAACTGTGCTAAGCTTGGCATCACCTTGTAGGAATTACAGATCACCAGTATGCCAGAAGTGTAGGCTTCTGTGTATTTTCTTAAATTACATGTCAGTCTTCCGGGATTAGAGACATGCACCATCACTGCCAGCTTATTTTTAATTTTTTATCAAGTTGAATAAATATGTGTCCCTGTGATTTGGAATTGAAAGTTAGAGCTCAGCAAGAACTATTGCTGTGCATTCAGCCCAGATCATCTTCTTTTCATTTGAGCCCAGTTTGGTAGAGGGTAAAGATTCTCTCTGAAGACTCACTAAACAAAGACAAGCGTGCTGTGGTGGTGCGTGCCTTTAATTACTGCACTCTGGAAGGAGAGACACGAGGATATTTGAGTTCGAGGCTAGCCTGGTGTACAGAGCGAGTTCCAGGACAGTCAGGGCTACACAGAGAAGTCCTGTCTCGAAAAGGAGAAAGGAAGGAAGGGAGAGAGGGAGGGAGGGAGGGAGGGAGGGAGGGAGGGAGGAAGGAAGGAAGGAAGGAAGGAAGGAAGGAAGGAAGGAAGGAAGGAAGGAAGGAAGGCAAGAAGTCTGTAGGAATTTGTGCATGGCACACACACACACACAGAAGACCAGGGCAAGAGCAGTGCCAGGGACAGCAACACAGTACACAGGCGGTGTGGTCAGTGATTGGCTTTACCGTCTGGCACAGGCTAATTCCCTTTGGGCATCTGGTCACTGTTATGCAGTCAGCTGTTCAGTCCTATCTGAGAGATATCTATAATGTATAGAGTGTAATGTTCACTTATAACGTCACCGGCCTATTAGAGCCCACTGGCAGATGGCATATAGCTTCTGTGGCTTTGAAAATTGTTATTTTCAACTCTTAGAGGAAGGCGTTGTTTGATAATCCAACTTCACAGGACAGCTGATGGATGCTTTAAATTTATCATCATCATCATTATTATTGTGTATGATACAGGGGACATGCACATGTGCCATGGTGGGCATGTGGAACCCAGAGGGCATATTTGTGGAGTTGGCTCTCTCCTTTCACCTTGTAGTGGGTTCTGGAGCTCAAACACAGGCTCTCAGGCTGTCTCACCAAGTGCTTTTATCTCCTGAACCATCTCCCTGGCCCAGGGTAGTTGGTGTTTTGGGTAAAGTTCTGATACTAGTCTTTTGTTAGCAACTTTGCTTCGGGTACAGCACAAGAACACGAGGGAGCTTTTCCACGGTCACTCTCCAAGTAGCTCAGCCTCCTGTTTGGGTTTTGATTGTCTTGCCATAAATGTTTTCAAGGCCATGCATTTTGTCAGATGGGACATCCAATTGACAGGATGGCTGATGGGTTTTGTTGTACTAATATCTTCTGGAGAGATGTGACCAAAGGGCAGCCCATCACAGAGAGGGCACTGCTGGTCAAAGGAGGGTTCCACCCACTTTGGAGAACCAGTGAGCTTAATTGGGTTACTTACAAGAGCATGGGGAATTTATGAAGAAATGAGAATTCAGAATGAATTTCAAGTGTTTCTTTCACTTTTATTTTTTTTTATTTTATGGGCATTGGTGTTTTGTCATGTGTGTCGGGTCCCCTGGAACTGGAATTACAGACAGTTATTTACAGACAACATGTGAGTACTGGGAATTGAACCCAGGTCCTCTGGAAGAGAAGTCAGGGCTCTTAACCACTGAGCCATCTCTCCAGCCCAAGTTTCAAGTCTCTTATCAACACTTTAGTAGAGAAATCTTGTCATTTAGAAGATGAGCTTCACGTGAAGTCCACAATAAGTCTAGCCAGTCTGAGGTCTTTGGCTCTTGTGAAGACTCCATATCAGAACACAAAATAGATTTGGGAAATGAAAACAGGCTGGGTGGGATATTTTTTTTCCCTCACAGGGACTCAACTGGACACAGTCCACACGTTCTATGACAATGTGAATTTTACTGAACGCAGTGTACATGAAGAGCAGTTATGTTTCTTTGAACTTCCACAGTGGAATGGGGCCAGGCACTGGAATGGTGAGCTCTGCACCAGACAGTTCCTGTAGACCCCAACTCCTATTCAGGATGGTAAGCTGTACTGTGTGTGACTGTGCTTCTGATTTCCATGCTCACTATACCATTTGCCAAGCTTACATGTGTGGGCCTGGTTTTTTGAAACCCCATCCCTACCTCTATTTTCTGTTTCTTTATAAATCAAATATTTTACATACTTGGCAGTGGAGCACAGGGGTGGGAATTATATATAGTCCTATATTGCTGGTGGTCCTTCTGGGATTTTCTGTGGTTAGTGTAATGGTCTGTCCTGTCCCTTTAAGAGACAAGCCCCACCCACTCCCCCTCTTTCCCCATGGCTCCTTGTGAGACTGGCTGCCCCAAGTGACTCCCTGCTTGGGACCGGCAGCCCCTGTCACCTTGATGTGAGATCCCCTTCTGTATGCTGTGAATACCATTGGTTAATAAAGGAACTGTCTTAGGTCTGCTCAGGGCAGAATAGGGTAGGCAGAGAAAACTAAACTGAATTCTGGGAGAAAGAAGGTGAAATGGAGAGATGCCATGTAGCCTTGCCAGAGACAGGCACTGGTACTTTACCTGGTAAGCCACAGCCTCATGGCAATATACAGATTAATGGAGATAGGTTAGATTAGGTTATAAGAGTTAGCCAGAAATACATTTAAGCTATTGGCCAAACAGGATTGCAAGTAATATAGTTTCTGTGTGGTTATTTCAGGTCTGAGCAGCCGGAAACAAACAAGTGGCCCTCCTACAACAGCCTGCTGCTGCTGCCCCTTGTTTTATCTAAACCATTACAGTTAGTCTTGCCCCAGGAGGGCTAGATCCACAAGAGGACATTGCAGGTCCTCCTACCTCATTCATTTACATGATCCCTGTGTAGTTTTGCTATCCATGGTTTAGGAATCTAGAGACAGCCAGGTATGGTGACACACGTCTTTAAGTCCAGCATTCAGAAGGCAGAGATAGGTGGATCTCCATGAGTTTGAGGCCAGCCTGGTTTACAAACTAAGTTCCATGACATCTAGGACTGCTACATAGAGAAACCCTGTTCTCAAAAAACCAAACAAACAAAAAGGATATGCTATTGAATAGTGCCTTCCATGCAAACGTCTGGGTAGGAAGGGCAGTAAAACAGGAGAGCATGGTGGGAAGACACGTGTTCTGCATCTAGCCTAGTCTCCTAAAACTTGTCGACTATCAGCCCGTGATGTTGGGCTTTTTGTTTCAATTTTTATTTTTTGTTTTGTTTTGTTTTCTGCTTTCTAGGACAGGGTTTCTCTGTAGCTTTGGAGCCTGTCCTGGAACTAGCTCTTGTAGACCAGACTAGCCTCAAACTCACAGAGATCCTCCTGCCTCTGCCTCCCGAGTGCTGGGATTAAAGGAAAGCATGCACCACCGCCGCCCAGCTTATTTTTAATTTTTATTAAATTATGTAAATTATGTGTGCTTGTGTCTGTACGTGCATATATGCACGCCGTGCCTATAGAGATCAAAAGAGGAAGCCTGAGCCCTCAGCACTGGAGTTACAGGTGGTTGTGAGCCACCTCACCTGCATGCTGGAAACTGAACTCCAGTTCTCTCAAGAGCACTTAGTGCTCCTAACCCTGAGCTATCTCTGTAGCCTTAACGTATCTTTTATTTATGTGTACTTATATGAATTTATGTAGACCATATGCAGGTGCCTGTGGAGGTCAGGAAAGGGCATTGGATTCCACAGAAGTGGAGTTCTAGGTGCTTGTGAGTCACCTGACGGAGGTGCTGGGGGCAGGACCTCAGTGCTCTACAGGAGTGGCGAACACTAACCACTGAGTGGCACGGTCTCCAGCCCCTGGAGTCTTTGTTACTCTTCTCACCACATTTCCAGGGCAAAGTTGCAATTCTCTGTTTTCTCTTCTAGTCCTTTGGGAGAACAGATGCCTCTTGTAATCTAAGCTTCAGTTTCAAGGTTGATATATAAAGATTTGTGGTTCTTCTGATGTGTTTCCCCGTCTTTTCTTCACTTTTGCTTTGTAGCTCAAATGGTTTTGTTGTTCAAGGTTGCTCGGAAGTTTTGTCCTGTTTGCTGGCTCCCATGGAACTAACTTCACGTTCTCTAGTGCCTACTCTCTGAGGGGGCCAAGGTCATGTGCAAAAAAGAATGCTGTTTTTCGAGACAGGGTTTCTCTGTGGTTTTGGAGCCTGTCCTGGAACTAGCTCTTGTAGACCAGGCTTGTCTCGAACTCACAGAGATCTGCCTGCCTCTGCCTCCCGAGTGCTGGGATTAAAGGCGTGCGCCACCACCGTCTGGCTAAACCTGTTATGTTAAAGTCTGTTTTGTGAGTTTTTTGGGGTTTGGGGCTACAAATTCATTATTGTTTCTTACCACCTGGACTTTTGACAGTCCTTGTACCTCCGGCTCTATGTTTAATGACGGTCCCTGTAATAACAGCTGAGGTTAACTGGAAATTTAAGCATGACACTGGAGATATAGATAAGTTGGTAAAGCAGATAGGAGAAAGAGGAAGAGGGAGAGTATATGGAGTTTTGGCACAGGAGAGTTGAGTAAGGATGAGGCTTTTATTTTTCTGAAACTGGAGAGAGAGTGGCTGATCTCGGTGTCCTCTGGAACTTAAGGGAACAGGGCCCTGTTTGAGTTACCGGATACAAGGATGTATCTTGAGCTGGAAGAGTAAAAGGTTTAAGATGCGACAGGTGAATCCAATGAGGAAGTCTCTCGAGCTTGGCAGCTGTGGGAGTTGCAAGAATTACTTTAAAGGGGCCCTGCCATTTAGGGGAAAGTGGTGAGGGGCATTGGTCTGGGGGAGAGAATAATACCTGATCCCGTACTTTAATCAGCAGTGGGCATGAATTAACACATGGTTGAGGTTATGAGTAGTTGATAAAATCCCACAATAGGGAGCGTAGATGAGATAACAGTGCAGTAAGAAGGTGATCAGAAAGGGGAGAGGTTTAGGTTAGAGGCCGGGAGTTAAAACCAGCCTCCCATACATGAGTTCAAAGGGCAAGATGAAAAGGGGGCTTTTGGGAGAGCCCTAAGCCTAAGAAGGACCAGAGGCAAAAGTTTTACCCAGTCGAGGTGAAGCTCCTGTGACATCTTAACAAGAACATTTTTAAAGAGCAGTTAGTTCATTCTACCTTTCCTGAAGACGGAGGGTGGTATGGGATGTGAAAATGCCAGGGGATGTTAAGAGGCTTGGACAAATTTTGGGAAATCTGGGCAGTGAGCTCTGTGCCATTATCCGACTGAAGAGAGGTTGGGATTCCAAACCAGGGGATGATTTCTCACAGAAGAACATCTGAAACTGTCTGGTCCCTCTTTCTAGTGGTGGGAAATGCTTCAATCCACCCAGACATTGTGTTCACCAAGACCAGGAGATATTTAAATTTTCTGACCATGGGCATATGAGTAAAATCCAGCTGCCAGTCAGTTCCTGGAAGGGAGCCCCTGGCCTGGTGGGTGAGGTAAGAAAAGCTATGGTATTTGGTCTTGGGATCTGACTTTTGACAGATTTGACAAGAGGCAGTGATAGCTTTTAAGAACTCTAAGTCCTCAGGGGTGCGTTGGAGGTGAGTCTTGACAAAATGAAGCAGAGCTTTGCTATTAGGGTGAAAGAGCTGCTGTAGGTAGGACAGAATTCTCTGGGTGTCAGGGGGTGTCTATGATAATGTGGGCTGTACTGTATGAACCCCCTGAGGTGACTGAGGTAGGTTTGGGCTCTGGAATGCTGCTGTTATAGCTGCTTGGTCAACTTTGTTATTTCCCTTGGAAATAATTTAACTGTTAGTGTGATGAGACTGACACTGAATAATTCCTATAACTTTGGGGAGATGGGAGGCTTTTAACAGGTCCATACTGTAACCTGAGTTAGTTATGGATCCTCCTTTCATTGTAAGAAGCCCACGCTCCTTCCAGATAGCTGTGTGGGACAGGAGGATATGAAAGGCATATTTGGAGTCTGTGTAAACATTTAAAGAGTGTCCTTTTGCTAACTGAAAGGCACGGGTAAGAGCTATCAACTCAGCCTGCCGATTAGTGGTAAGGGCAGGGAGTGCCTGTGCCTCCACCACCCCAGTATCTGATACTATGGCAGAGCCTGCTCTAAGGGTCCCATCACATAGAAAGGAGCTGCCATCTGTGTACCAGGTATAAGTGGCCTTGGACAATTTACCCTCCTGTATATGTGAGGGGTGGGGCAATAGATCCTCTAAGGTCTCAATGTAGGAGTGAGATGGGGAATCATTAACATTAGGTTGAGGTAGGAGATTTGAGATATTAAAGGGTGGGCAGCATTGGAAAGTGAGTGTGGCATCTTCCACCAGTGCCACCTGGAGGGAAAGAACTTGGGAAGGGGTAAGGTTTGTAAGCCTTTGTAAAGTTAAGAGATGGGACGGACTGTGGTGGGAGAAGACAGTGGTTGGTGACCCAAAGGTTAGGTTCTTTGACTCACAAATAAGAAGTTCAGTGGCCACTAAAGTGTACATGCAGGTTGCCCAGCCTTGAGTGGTGAGGTCCAGCTTCTTTGACAGGTACGCTACAGGTGCAAAAGAAGATCCCAGTTGATGTCCTAGGACCCCAAGGGCATATCCCTCCTCTGTTACATAGAGGGAGAAAGGATGTGTTAAATCTGGGAGATGAAGAGCTGGGGCCTGGATAAGGGCTTGCTGGAGTCTCTGGAAAGGTTTAGTAATGGGATGGAGAAGGGGCTCATGCAGAGAGCCGAGAGCTACCTCGTATAAGGGGCGGGCGAGGAGAGAAAAAGAGGGGATCCAGGAATGCAAGAAGACAACTATTCCTAGGAATGATAAAAACTCTTCTTTTATGGAAGGAACTGCAAGGGACTGAATTCGTTTCTTTTTGTCTAGGGTAATAGCCTTTTGAGTTGGGGTTATAGTTAATCCCAAATAAATGACCTGAGGAGTAGACAGTTGGGCCTTAGAAGGTGAGACTCTATAGCCCCTTTTGGACAGGAAATTTAAAAGAGTGGAAGTATCAGTTTTGCTGATCTCCAATGATGGGCTGCAAAGTAAAATGTCATCTACATATCGTATGAGTTTAGACTTAGGAAGAGACAGTGAGAGCAGGTCAGTGGAAGGGATGAGACCTAATGAGATTTGTTCTCTGAGTCCGAGTCTTAATTAGTGAGCCATCATTCAGCTGTACTGTGTCAGACTGAAGCAAAACAAACCATCTTTTCCACGATCAGATAAAGTTTGTTGGAGCCAGCTAATCAGCGCAATAATGGCAAGGCAGAGTACACAAAAACATAGAACTTTGCCCAGTGAGTTTTGGGCCTTGTGCTTTGGGAGCCTACAGCGACCTTTGCTGCTTTGACACTAGGTGGTGCTATAGCCTTAGAGTCATATAAAATAGGATCCTGATACGGTATGCAGTTATTAAGCAAAATGCAGCTGGATGGCTGTTAGTATCTCAAAAACAAAACAATTCATTTCACTTGCAAACGTGAATCTACACACTCCGCTCCATTTTGGGTGCTTTGTTGTGCGGCTCCAATCTGGGGGCAAATAGAAGTTAATTATAAATCGGTCTTGTTTTGTTTGGGGTTTTTTGTTTGGTTGGTTGGGGGCAGGGTGAGACAGGACTCTGTTCTCTGGCTGTCCTGGAACTCACAGAGATCTGCCTGCCTCTACGTTCCAAGTACCGGGTTTTAAGGCATCCGCCACCACCACCTGGCTGACCTGGAACTTCTGATCCTCTGTCCCCATCAGCTGAGTGGGGGGTGGGATTTATAGAAAGGATGAAGGATGGAAAGAGACCCACACTGAACACAGCGGGCAGCATTCCGTGGCCTGAGATCCTGGACCCGACAAAAGGAAGGAATGCAGCAGAGTGCTAGCATTTATCCTTTCTTTCTTTCGGAATGTCAATGTGATGCAGGCCTCGGCCTCCACAGCTAGAACAGCTCTTTTCATCATATCAGCCCCACTGCAATGCACTGTACCCTCCAACTGTGAGCCCAAAGAAATACATTGTTTCTTAGTTGCTTTTGCCAGGCATTTTGCCTCTGAGGGTCATTTGGCAGAGCCTAACATGCTAAAGCTCTGGTCATATAACCTGGGATTGGCACTCTGGATTTCCCACTGACTACATATGCCCATTGAGTCAGTTCTTTACTTTCTGTTTATTTTGTTTGTTTGTTTGTTTTTTATTTTTGTCTGTATCTGAAAGATAATGTAGCCTGGACGATTTTCAGAGTCTTTTCCTATGTTCTTTGTAGGTGTTTGTTTGTTTGTTTGTTTGTTTGTTTGTTTGTTTGTTTGTTTTGAGACAGGGCTTCTCAGTGTAGCCTTGGCTGTCCAGGAACTCACTCTGTAGATCAGGCTGTCCTCGAATTCACTTAGATCCACCTGTCTCTGCCTCCCAAGTGCTGGGACTAAAGGTGTGCGCCACCACCACCCGGGTGTTCCTATGTTCTTTATGTACTGTGAAAAGGGGTATAGGCTTCTTGGCTAGGAGCCACCCTCATTTCCCATTTCCTTCTATTGTCGTGTTGAGACAGGATCTCACTATGCAGCCCTGGCTAGCCTGGAACTTGCTTTGCAGATCAGGCTAGCTCTGAAACCACAGAGATCCACCTGACTCTGCCTTACAAGTGCTGGGATTAAAGGCATATGCCACCACACTTGGCTCTCAGCTTTCTAAAAGAACGTACATGTGAAAAGTCTCTCCAAATGTTTTTTCCTTCCATACTAGAGATTCAGTGCTTCAACCATTTCACCTTTCTCTCTGATTAGTACTGAATCTCAGGAGAAAACTGGGTAGCAGCTCTTGGAAGTACAGGGAAGCCTGGCAATGGTGGCACAAGCCCTTAATCCCAGTACTTGAAGGCAGAGGCAGGCAGATCTCTGTGAGTTCGAGGCCAGCCTGGTCTATAGAGAAAGTTCCAGAAAAGGCTCCAAAGCTACACAGAGAAATGCCGTCTCAGAAAAAAGAAGAAAAGAAAAAGAAAAAAGAAAAAAGCCTAGTACTGGGGAAAGGAGGAGGGGAAGAAATACAGTTCAAAAACCTTGGTATCAGCAAAATTGGGAAAGCAAAAAATTGGCTAACCGTGGAAAGGAACCCTGTATTTACTTTGAGGCCAGAGCTTTATCTTCTCCATGAATTTTTTTTAAAGCTCTATTCCTGAGGAAAGGAACACTAGTTATCTTGTAGTTATAGTAATAATTAAGCTATTTAGAGCCTTTTAAAATGAACTTCTATCTTCATTAATGAGTGGTTGGGAAATTGGTAGCTGAGGGGAGATGGCTCCTTATCAAAGACAGAACAGAAGCCTGAAACTGGCTTAGAGGCCAAGGTAGACTCAGCTAGGAAGGCCTAAAGAGCAGAGAAATTCTTACTGTCTAGGTCAAGAAGGTACCACGTTACTTAGGAAAAGGTGTACCTAGTTACATTGGGTTAGGTGATATAACCCACACTGCACTTAACAGTTTGGATACAGTGTATCTGGGGGGCAGGAGATGAGATAAAGGGGACTAGAAGGTGACAGAAAAGGAGGGAAGAAGGAAAGAGAATACATTGTCAGGGGAGGACAGACATGGGACGTGGGAACTTGCTTTGTAGCCCAGGCTGGCCTAGAATTCAGCAGATAGATCAAGCTGAACTCAGACTTGTGATCGTCCAGCCCCAGCCTCCTGAGTGCTGAGATTATAGGCCTCTGCCAGGTATATTTTGATGACAAGCTAATGCTAGCTACAGGACTGATGGAGGTGGGTCTTGTATTTATCTGTTGCTTTCATTGGTTAATTAATAATGAAACTGTCTAGGCCCATTTGATAGGCCAACCCTTAGGTGGGTGGAGTAAACAGAACAGAATGCTGGGAGAAAACTGAATCAGTGAGTCGCCATGATTCTCCCACTCCAGACAGACGCAGGTTAAGATCTTTCCTGGTAAGCCAGCTCGTGGTGCTACACAGAATATTAGAAATGGGTTAGATCAATATGTAAGAGCTAGCCAATAAGAGGCTGGAACTAATGGGCCAGGCAGTGATTAAAAGAATACAGTTTCCATGTAATTATTTCGGGGCATAAGCTAGCCATGCGGGCGGCCGGGTGCCGGGGACGCAGCCCCGCCGCTCATATTACTACACAGGACAACATCTTCACATCTTCTCTATCTCCTGGTTGTAAAGAGTGTGGGTTATCATCACAAGGATGAAGTGTGGAACAAGAAGCTCTTTCAGGGCCTGGAAAGATGGTCAGCAGCTAAGAGCACTGGCTTCTCTTCCAGAGGACCCAGGGTCAGCTCTCAGAACCCACTTGGAGGCTCATAACCCTCTGTCACTACAGTTCCAGGGGTTCCAACACCTTTTTCTGGCCTCCACAGGAATTAAGCACACAGGTAGTATTCATATTTATTTTTTTCTGTATATGAATAATATGTAAATAATATACATGAGTGTAACACTAAATCTAATTGATATTAATAGTAAAAACACAGATGCTGGGCAGTGGTGGCGCACACCTTTAATCCCAGCACTGGGAGACAGAGGAAGGTAGATCTCTGTGAGTTCAAGGCCAGCCTGGTCTACAGAGTGAGTTCCAGGACAGGCTCCAAAGCTACAGAGAAACCCTGTCTCGAAAAACAAAGCAAAACAAAGAAAAAAAGAATCAGATATAGGGGTCAATGCTAAAGATCAGAGCGACCAGCCATTAGAGAGCTCTGTTGCCTCTACCCATGCTAAGATTAAAGGGGGGATCCTGTCCTTAGACTGCATCTCCAGACTCTACCTGTCTCCACCAAACCTCAGACTGCACTGCTCTCCTGTCTCCTCCCGCCTTATATCCTCTCTCCACCCAGCCATATCACTCCTGTCTCCACCTCCTTAGTGCTGGGATTAAAGGCGTGGGATCCCAAGTGCCGGGATCACCTTTGTGTGAGCTCTTTTTCTCTTTTAGACAGATTCAATCTTGTGTGGCCCAAAGTGGCCTTGAACTCACAGAGCTGTGCCTGCCTCTGTCTCCCAAATCCTGGGATTAAAGGCATGAGCCACCACTGCCTGGCCTATATGGCTTAGCTCTGCATTCTGATCTTCAGGCAAGCTTCTTTTGTTAAAACACAAAATATCACTACATGTCTGAATAATATGTGTGTGTGTGTGTGCGCACACGTGCACACGCGCACACACAAAACACTCATAGACATCAAAGAAAAATTTTGAAAAGAATCTTTTTAAAAGAAAATCTTATCTCTGTGAATTCAAGGCCAGCCCGGTCTACAAGAACTAGTTTTTCCAGGACAGGCTCCAAAGCTACAGCAAACCCTGTATCAAAAAAACAAAAGAAGGGAGCCATCTTAGGGTTGGCAAGAGACTTGACTCTAGAGGGGCTCGCAGGTATCCAGGGAGAGGTCCCCAGCTAGTACCTTGGGCAACTGTGGAGAGGGAACCTGAAATGACCCTATCCTATACTGATGAATATCTTGCATATCACCTTAGAACCTTCATCTGGCGATGGATCGAGATAGAGACAGAGACCCAATTTGGAGCAAAGAACTGAGCTCTTAAGGTCCAAATGAGGAGCAGAAGGAGGGAGAACATGAGCAAGGAAATCAGGACCACGAGGGGTGCACCCACCCACTGTGACAGTGGAATTGAACTATTGGGAGCTCACCAAGGACAGCTGGACTGGGACTGAATAAGCATGGGATGAAACCGGACTCTCTGAACATGGCGGACAATGAAGACTGATGAGAAGCCAAGGACAATGGCACTAGGTTTTGATCCTAATACATGAACTGGCTTTGTGGGAGCCTAGCCTGTTTGGATGCTCACCTTCCTGGACCTAGATAGAAGTGGGAGGACCTTGGACTTCCCGCAGGGCAGGAAATTTGGACTGCTCTTTAGTATCTAGGCGGAATGGAGTGGGGGGAAGGGGAGAGAAGTGGGGAGTGGGGGGAGGGGGCAATGCATGGGAGGAGGGGGAGGGAAATGGGAAACAGGGAGGAGGCGGAAATTTTAATTAAAAAAGAAATAAAATAAATAAATAAATAAAAATATATACAAAAACAAAAACAAAAAAAAAAGAAAACGAAACAAAAAAATCTTAGTGGGGGAGACAGCTTCTACATATAAAAAACAGCTGTTTTACCCTAACTAACAATATTAACCTATGTAAAGTGCGTGTGTGTGAGTATATCTGTGTGACAGAGACTGATTTCTGTTTGTGCGTGAGCAGTACTCTCTAAGGGACAGAGGGTGATCGCATACTGAATTAATATACTGCTACATGTAGAATGAATGGAAGAAAATAAGATATAGTCAGTGTTTATGATGGAATTACAGGCAGTAGATTATTTTTATTTTTTCCTGTATAATTCTCTATATGCTCCCAGATCGCTGTGCAGCCTATACAATTTCTATAATGTAAAATAAAACATAATTTTAAGGTTTTGTTTTGTTTTTAGAGACAAGGTCTCTCTGTATGGTCTTGGATGTCCTGGAACTTGCTCTGTAGACCAGGCAGGCCTCTGCCTCCCCGAGTGCTGAGATTAAAGGCATGCACCCCCCCCCACACCGCCTGTCAATTTCAAGGCTTATTATGTTAATAAAAAAGCGGTTGTGGTAAAGTTCCTCTGGATCCTTGAGGCCCACCCTGCTGCCCTGGCCTCTGTTGATAGATGTCCAAGAGAAGGATGTAATTACAATGCTATGTCAGAGAAGTACCTACTTCTTACTGGATTGCTACATACTCATGTATCCTAGCAACACAGCCTGCACAGCATTTGGAATGAAAGGACTCCTCCCCTTTTCCTTGAGGGCAGCTACAGAAGAAGCACGCCTAAACAGGCATTGAGATGAAGCATTTTCTATTAGTATTATTCGTACATACTCGGCTTTAGTTTCAGAAAGAATAAGGAACCCACGGTCATCTTGTCCCACTAGCCACAAAAGATGCAAGCTTCAAGGGAGAATGGAGACAGAGCTTCCATCATACTGAGGGGGAGGGCCTCAGCCCAGTTCCACTTCAAACCACTTTGCCGTTCCCATAGAAATCCATCCTCTTGCAGGGGAGAGGAAGGGGAGAAGCCTGGCTTTTCCTTAGGACAGGGACTCTCAAACTGATGCAGATCACACTAGATACAGACTATGTATTCCCTACCCCTAAGCCCAAGGAAAATTTTCACAAACAATATTTATTAATAGGGTCTGCTTCCTCATCATGTTACCAGTATAGAGCATGACTTGCTTGTGCGTGAGTTAGTGCCTAGCTGCTCCCCCTTAGAATTTATCAGTAGCCGGGCAGTGGTGCACATGTTTAATCCCAGCACTCAGGAGGCAGAGGCAGGTGAATCTCTGTAAGTTCGAGACCAGCCTGGTCTACAGAGCAAGTTCCAGGATAGCCATGGCTACACAGAAAAGCCTTGTCTCAAAAAAAGAACTTAGCAATAATTTCATTTTTGAGCTCTGTAGCCGCCTCGACGGGTTACTCTGTCTAGGGTTTGTAACCCGCCTGGCTGGCCAGTTATTCCAGGGTCACGGAGAGGCACCACCTGAAAGGCAAGGGCTGATGAGAGGCAGGAGGCTAAGCTTATTTTGTCAAAGCCTCCGTTTATTAGAGTCATGGTTACAGCTTATATAGCCCCTGAATGGGGAGCTTGGGGGCTGGGGCATGGGGTCTTGCCACGTGGTCCACGCCCGTTACGTAAACCAAGAGGTTATGATGGGTCGGGTCACGATTCCTTGGTCAGGAAGTCACAAGGTGACACACCTAGTTCTCTAGATAGTCTGGAATGTGAGGCAGGTTCCCTTAACAGAGGCTCTCTATTAACAGTTAATTTGGGTGTGAGATAGGCTTGGTCAATAAGACTATTCTCAATACAATTGGAAAGTGAAGCCCTCTGTAAAAACTCCTCACGGCGGTGCTTCCTGTAAATTTTGGGGGGACACGGCTCCTGACAGAGCTCACCTTTTAGAACTGGAGTCCAATGCAGCAACTTCGTTAAGCATGGAACCGAGGGGACAGAGCAGCTGGATGGCAGCAGCTGTTTAATTCCAACCTCATTTGTATGCAGTGATTGTGACGCTCCAAGGGGACAGAATTCCAGTTGACCTACAACACTTGTGGGGTCAGCATGGCTGAAAGCGAGTACCAGGTTGAGTCCTATCTACAATTTAGTGAGATTCGACAGAGTGGAGTTGCAATGGTAACTCAATGAAAAGGTCACAGTTTCCTTTGGAACTAGAACTTGTTCCCAAAGCAGTGAGCATGCAACAAAGTTCTGAGAGATATGAAAACTAAGAAAGCCTGTCCAGTTAGAGTAGTAGCCCCTTTGGTTACTAACATCTAGAAATAAGCAACTCAGCTGGGTGGTGGTGATGCGTGCCTTGAACCCCAGCACTTAGGAGGCAGAGGCACGCAGAACTCGGTGAATTCCAGAACAGCCTGGCCTACAGAGCAAGTTCCAGGACAGCCAGAACTACACAGAGAAACCCTGCCTTGAAAAACGAAGAAGAAGAAGAAGAAGAAGAAGAAGAAGAAGAAGAAGAAGAAGAAGAGGAGGAGGAGGAGGAGGAGGAGGAGGAGGAGGAGGAGGAGGAGGAGGAGGAGGAGGAGGAGGAGGAGGAGGAGGAGGAGAGGGGAGGAAGAGGAAGAGGAAGAGGAAGAAGAAGAAGAAGAAGAAGAAGAAGAAGAAGAAGAAGAAGAAGAAGAAGAAGAAGAAGAAGAAGAAGAAGAAGAAGAAGAAGAAATTATAGTTCATAACTTTTCAACTGTGTGCCCCCACCCCAGTCATGCAATGAAATCTTACATCATTCTCCTTTGTCTTTCTGGAATATAAACTATTCCTTTTTCTAGTTACTTGATGACAGGTCACAGTAACCTTTGAGATGATCAAATTGGCTCTCGTAGAGCTACTGCGCTTGTGTGAGAAAGGCCTCACTTTACTTCAGAGGAATGCAAAATATGACAGTGGTGATCCTTACAACTTTATTGTTTTCTTTCCTTTTTCTTTTTCAAGACAGGGTTTCTCTGTAGCTTTGGAGCCTGTCCTGGTACTCGCTTTCAGCCATGCTGACCCCACAAGTGTTGTAGGTCAACTGGAATTCTGTCCCCTTGGAGCGTCACAATCACTGCATACAAATGAGGTTGGAATTAAACAGCTGCTGCCATCCAGCTGATCTGTCCCCTCGGTTCCATGCTTAACGAAGTTGCTGCATTGGACTCCAGTTCTAAAAGGTGAGCTCAAAAATGAAATTATTGCTAAGTTCTTTTTTTGAGACAAGGCTTTTCTGTGTAGCCCTGGCTATCCTGGAACTTGCTCTGTAGACCAGGCTGGCCTCGAACTCAGAGATTCACCTGCCTCTGCCTCCTGAGTGCTGGGGTTAAATGTGTGCACCACCACTGCCTGACTATTATCACTTGTTAATGTTGTTTTTATTTCACCTACTTTATGAAATATACTTTATTATAGGTATGTATGAATAGGAAAGGCACAGCATATCCAGGGGTCAGTGCTATCCTTGGTGTCAGGCATTCACTGGGGGTCATCGAATGAGGGAGTCCTGTACACTATACATGATAATATGGAAGCAAAGGGAAGGAGAACCCCTCCTTTCATTTTCATCTTTGTGTACTCATTAAAAAACTGAGCACAGAATGCTGCTAGCATGCATATTGAGAAGTGAAATAAAACAAAAGGAATCATGATGTGGGATTCCCCTCTGTTTGCTATGAATATGTTTTATTCCCATTGGTTACTAAAGAAGCTGTCTTGGCCTATAGCAAGACAGAATAGAGCCAGGTTGGAAGTGATAGAGTCAGAGAGACGCCATGTAACTGCCAAAGGAAAAGGACATGCCAGAACCTTAAGAACCTTACCAGTAGGCCACAGTCTCGTGGCAATACACAGATTGATAAGAATGGGTTAATAATTTAAGATGTAAGAGTTAGTTAGGATATGCTTGATCCATTGGCCAAACAGAGTTGTAATTAATATGGCTTTCGTGTGATTATTTGGGTCTGAGTGGCTGGGAAACGAGCGAGCAGTCTCCGCCTACAGAATTAGTGTAGTGATGAGGCGAGCAGGCCTGCTTTTCATCTCACCCGGCTCCCACATGGCTAGCTTTACACCCGAAATAACAACACACAAATTGTATTCATTTAAACACGGCCTGGCCCATTAGCTCTAGCCTCTTACTGGCTAACTCTCACATCTTGATTAACCCATTTCTAATATCTATGTAGCACCACGAGGTTGTGACTTACTGGGAAAGATCCTAACCTACATCAGTCTCGGGTCAAAGAATCATGGTGTCTGCCTGACTCTGCTTTCTTTCTCCCAGAACTCTGTTCTGTCTACTCCACCCACCTAAGGGCTAGCCTATCAAAAGGCCAAGGCAGTTTCTTTATTAATCAATGAAAGTAACACATAGACAGAAGACCAACCTACATCAAATTAGCTGTGCAGCAATTCTATCATTATAGTAAGAGCACCAGAATACCAGCTGTGTAAGTTTGAGGGTCTAGATGTAAACTAAATTCTCTTGCACTTGTATTATAAACAAGCCTTGCAGAACATAAAGAAGAATGGTGGAAATCACCCAGTAGCTTTAAGTATTTTACTCAATGTGATAGGCAACAGCAGATGAAAAGTACCAGGGCAACCCCCAAACAAAGGCTCCGCAGAGAGAAACAGCAGAAGAGCCCCATACCCTTGAATGACTCCTTTAGCCTGCTTTTTGATCAGAGCACCTCCCAATTCCATTGTTCACTGGACCCTGTATATTACGGTGGCTCATCCTCCTTAAACTGTGTGTGATCTCCCTGTGCTCTCTGTTAATTTGATGTTGTTCGTGGAGCACCTTGATTTCATTAACCCTGATAGGTTATGACAAGTGACAGGTAAAGCCCAGCCCCACCCATTATAGTACACATTTAACATCCTCTGAAAGATTTTTTCCCCCTCAAATAAACCAGAGACTTTGACAGGCCAGCATGAGAAGATTAATTGGAGCTGGTATGCTTTTCCTTGAGAAAGTCAACCAGTGAGAGCATCAAAGTCCTTCTGAGGGCGGCCTGCCTAACGACTGCCACTGCCTCTGGACCCTCAAGGCCTTAAACAAACAGCTCTTTGATCTTGCTCCAGAAATCATTGTAATTCATCAAAGTAATACTTCAGTTAAATTTACCCCAAGGCTCTCCCAAGAACTTGGTGAAGAAGTCCTGTCAAATGAAGCCGAACTCAGTTATCCCAGAAGAATCCCCAGACAGGTTTATACAATAACGATATTAGTTACATTCTTCGTTACTGTGGCAAAATATCAGAAAAGGGGAGGGTAAGGAAAGAAGGGTTTGTTTTGGCTCACAATTTGAGAGTATAGTCCGTTGTGGTAGGGAAATTATGGCAGCAGGAGTTTATGGGTAGCATATATCACAGTCAGGAGCGTGGGGAAAGGAAAGCTGCTGGCCAACTTTCTTTCGCAAGTTTATCCAGTCCAGAACCCCAATGCTGGACTACTGGCACTCCTAACATTCAGTCAGATCATCCTGAAAATTCTCGAATAGACATATCCAGAGGTGTTTCCATGGTGATTCTAAATCCGGTCAAGTTTCCAAGATTAACCACCACGATGGGTGACATTCCATAGAGCAGTGATTCTCAACCTGTGGGTCACAAGCCCTTTGGATGGTGAATGACCCTTTCACAGGGGTCACCTATCAGATAGCCCGCATATCAGAAATTTACTTTACAGTTCATAGCAGTAGCAAAATTACAGTTATGAAGTAACAACGGAAATAATTTTATGGTTGGGGTCACCATATCACTAGGAACTGTATGTATTAAAGGGTCGCAGGATTAGGAAAGTCGAGAACCGCTGCCACAGAGGAAACACCGTGTTGAACACAATTAATACTGTGGTAGTTCAAGGCAGAAACTTGTGACTTGATTAGATTAGATATTAACCCTAGCTCTGCTCTTCTGTTGGGGCTGCATATAGATTGCCTTGGAGTGAAGAGAGTGAGCAATGCTTCCTAAAAAGGAACTGATGGTGTTTTCATTTCCTTCAAAACTATTTAATAGCCGGGCGGTGGTGGCGCACACCTTTAATCCCAGCACTCGGGAGGCAGAGGCAGGAGGATCTCTGTGAGTTCGAGACCAGCCTGGTCTACAAGAGCTAGTTCCAGGACAGGCTCCAAAACCACAGAGAAACCCTGTCTCAAAAAACAAAACAAAACAAAAAAAACTATTTAATATCTCAGATATCTTCCATATGCAATTTTGTTTTTTACTATTTTGCTGTTCAGTGCAGCTGGAAGGACCTTTCTTATGTGCCTTGTTCAGGGATTTTTTTAAAGATTTATTTATTATACATACAGTGCTCTGCCTGCATGTATGCCTGCAGGCAAGGAGAGGGCACCAGATCTCATTATAGATGCCTGTGAGCCACCATGCAGTTGCTGGGAATTGAACTCAGGACCTCTGGAAGAGCAGACAGTGCTATTAACCTCTGAGCCATCTCTCCAGCCTTTGTTCAGTGGTTTTTAACTAGGAACACTTACTTGTTCACTTGGCCATATCTCACAGATGGCTAATGAAGATGAAGCTAGCATATAGTAGGTCAGAGTGAAGCACCTTACAATACTCAGTACTCACACACGTTAAAGAATTCTGCAGTCCAAAGAAACTTAGACTAGCACCTACTCGGGAGTATCCTGCTGCTTTAATATTTCCAATATCAGAGTGCACTCACCCCTGACTCCTGTCTTCCAGAGTTTTCAGAGCTATCAAACCAGGGTAAATTTTTATCCTCGTATCCCATAGAGTGCAATGAGATCAGACATTAGTAGAGCAGCTAGCATATTGTTTGTTTGTTTGTTTGTTGAAACACACTTTCACTGTGTAGCCCTGACTATTCTGGAACTCACTCTGTAGACCAGGCTGGCTTCTGGAACTCACTCTGTAGACCAGGCTGGCCTCGAACTCAGAGATCCGTCTGCCTCTGCTTCCCCAGTGTTGGATTAATAGGCATGCACCATCACACCCAGCAACACATTCTTTTTTTAAAAGACAAGGTCTTTACACAGTCGTGACTGTCCCAGAACTCACTATGTAGACTAGGCTGTCCTTGAACACAAAGAGATCATTCTGCTTCTGCCTCCTTAGTGCTGGGATTAAAGGAACACACCATCATTCCCAGCCTCATTCAGCATTCTTATGCCTTTTTTGATACAGGACCTCCCTCTACAGTCTTAGCTGGCATGGAACTCGATATACAGATCACACTGGCCTTGAGGTCACAGAGACCCTCCTGCCACAGCTTCCAGAGTACTTGGACTAAAGGCATGCTCCACCATTCTCAACAGTATTTCTATGCATTAATTAAAGATCTCATTTAGTTTCTATAGCATTATGACCCACTTACCCCCTTCCCCATCTCCCAGATAAAGAAATTGAAGGTCAGAGAGATAAGGTGACAATG